>NW_017729030.1:64964485-64969516 GCF_001723915.1 Gavialis gangeticus
GTTAACTGTCTGAATAAATATCTCACCTATAAACACAAGCCTCGATTTTTATTCCAGAGGATACAATTTATCTCTCTTCCCAAGCATGCCCAGTTGCAGCCAGTAGCAGATTTTTGTGTCTTCAGTTATAACACTTTAAAAAAATGTGGGCTTTAGCTGGTATAAGATTAATGTCAGGCACATGGTCCAGCCCTGTCATAATGAATCTCACAGCACAGGGCATCCTATTCAAAAAATTCATCCGCCCTAGTGAGCAGCAGCACCTCTCAAGATCACAATGGTGTTTGGAATTGTTCTTTGGAAGCAACTTCACATTCCGGGACCAAATTAATGAGCTGTTACCTCTTACAGTCTCTCTCTCTCAGTTTTATGACTTCTAACTACTGAGCCAGTGCTTTTCCCGAGCCAGGTAAGACAGCCAACCCACACACGTAATGTTTGGCATGCTTTCTCAACCTGCGGAGGCACGCTTTGCCTGAGAGCGATGACAGCATTGTCAAATGTTGCTTGGCAGGGAGCTGCAGAATCTAACATTTGCAAACAACCCATACAGTTGTTAGTGAAAGACAGGGAGAGGAACATATATCAGGCAGAGGCTGTACTTGGAAATACCAACAAGATAAAACTGTATTCACATAAGGGCTGGAAAAATTGGAAGAGCAGTAAAGATTCCCCCCCACCCCCACCCCCAACACAGCCATATGGCAGATGCTCTGGATGAAGGAAAAGCAGGGTTTCTAAGTGCTGGAGAAGGGATATCTCCGGAAAATTTATTTCTCAATTTGAACTAGTCATCTCCAGCATAAGCCACGTATGAGACCAATGCAAGCCAAGCTCATTATTTGTCAAAAAACAACATTTTACTAAGGTTTAAAAAAGAAACAGAAATTCACAAATGAGGGGTTTGAAAAAAGTCACTGTGATTCTGCCATACAATGGGTGGATAAGATAGATAAAAGGATGGATTAACTAGACAAGCAGTCTAGAAATAACAAAACCCTGCTGGGTGGAGGCGGGTCCCTCACCTATCTAATTTACTCTCTTTATGTCTTTGAAAGTGGCCAAGCCATGCTTCCAAGGAAGAGCTAGCTTTTTGGGACATCTGTCTGCCTGGCACCAGCAGGTGTCCAGTGTGGTACACCCTGGCTCAGAACGAGTGAAAGCTCTTGCATTTTTATCTTAGCTATGGACATGGTCCCCATGTATATGTCCAGGAAGAAACTGATCAGTAAGGTTGAATAAATATTACCTGGAGAGAAAAAAAGCCCTCAAAATAGTAGGATATTTCTCCAAAATGAATAAATAAATAAATAACTACAGTCATAACACTGGAGAGTTTGGAAGATCAAATTGCATGTTCCAAATGAAATAAATTAAACTATTGGAAGTATGGCCACTTGATTAGATTGCTTAGGCTGGCTGAGCTTTATAATGATCCCCCTGCACACTCTGAATCCCCTGCCCACTGCTCTTAGAATAGAGTTTGTGCAGAGGGACAAGACTCTGTTCGGGAATACATGAGTATCCGACTACCTATGGACGGCCAAGGTGAGACTGTTCGGGGGGCTGTTCCAACGGGAGCTGCTACCCTGCAAGTGAGAACAGAATTTGGCCAACAGTGCAGAAGATTGGGCTTTTTTCTATGGCAGAACAATTTGAGGATGTTTGTTGTGAGGATGATAATTACCAGCCCTTGACAATCTCCCATAGCTGCTTTGTAAGTGTTTTGATACCAAGATAGATGGCACATCAGGTGAATTATTCAAATCTTCCCCTTTTGAGTATCCCACAAACAGCAATTACGTGCCACTTCCTACAGAGCCAATGATCTGCACCCTGCAGTGGCAGTAGATTTATAGCCTGCAAAACCACCCCTTACTAATTTCAGAAAGCAATGTTCAGTAGAGCTGGCACAAAATGACCCTTTACCTTGCCAAAAAAAATGTTGACAGGAATAAAAATAGAACTCTTTCTATTGTCATCAGTTTTTTCAGGTTCTCATCCAAATAAAACCAGAAGAGATGCAGTCGGAGGGGGGAGACAAGGTTCAGCAACTGGAAAACCCCCACGAAACAACTCCCCTCCAAAAAACAGTTGGCTTTGGGGGATTTTTCTTCAAAAAAAATTGGCTGGGCTTTTTTCCCCCTCCCCTAATAAAATATGGAAATTGTGTCCAAATTTCTGTTTAATTAAGAAGCCATTCTTGCTGGAATAAAAGATGCATTCAGCTGAAGCTGTTTTGATCAGTTCTAGCACTCAAAAGAATATTGCTGAAGTGATCACTCAGTGTATGTCTGACTTTAATCCAAGCATATCACTGCACTTTGCAAACAGTAATTGATTAATCCTTATGACAGGCTTCTGGGTTTGATAGAATCACCCACACCTTTCAGAACCCCCACCCAAGTTATCATCTCTGCTAAATGGATGCAACTGTACATGCAGTGAGGCAGTGTTAGCCAACAGACAAGGCACTGATCTGGAATACAGGAGACTCTGCCTTGATTCCTGTCTCTGCTACCGACCTGTTGGGTTACTCCCCTGGTCAGTACTACTGTTTTTCTACTACCTCCAAGTTGCAAGCTCTTTGAGACAGAGAGCATCTCTGACTGAATGCATGCAGACATGAACACTGTGTGCCCCTGGAGGTTGGTGGGACATGGAAAGCTCTTGCGGGTGGCGGTGGCGCGGTTGGTGGCAGGAGCATGGTAGTGGCCATTGGGGAGCTCCTGAAGGCAGCCACAGTGCTGTCAGCAATGGAGGTGTGGGGGTGGTGAGTGCTGACTCTCTTCTGGTTTTATTTGGATGAGGGTTGCTTATCACTTCCTCTTCCTGCTTCCAGGTGCCTCTGGAATTGGTAGTCCATAGTCACAGCCAGCAGGAAGTTTAGCAGGGCAGGGCAGCTCTATACTTGCGGAAGGAGGGGTTTAACCCCCCTCCCTGGCTCCAGGCCCCAGCTGGGGTTTGCTTGTGGGGAGGGGCAGTCCCTGCCTCCTCTTCCCACCCCTCATCCTAACCTTTCTCTGTTGGAGCAGGCAGCCCAGCCCAGCCTGGGGTGAAAAGCATGCTGGGATGCTAGAGGACTGTGATTTAACTTGAACCAGGAAGGGGTCTGGGACAGAAGTTTCATAAACTGGTTTGACCCAAATCAGTTAAGTCTGATACCACATTCAACCAGGTTTATCTTAAACTAGTTTCAGTCATTTTGAAACTGGTTTATGTGCACTGAATATCTATTCTGATGCCTGATGTTCAGGGAAATTTTCAGATGGAGGCCTGAGCTCCCAGTCAGACAGGCCCAAACAGGGTTCCAAAAACCCTTGCTCCTTAGCACTGTGAATATCTGCACCATGTTTTCCATCACAGAGCTTTCATAATGTGGAAATTGGTTCCTTATTCTGAGTTCCTTTTTCCAAGTTCCTTCTTCAAAGCCAATCTGTACACAATTAAAGGTTGTTAGTAATGAACTAGATGTCCTAAAGAGTTAGAATTTCATCAGAAATGTGTTTTATTTAGTAGTAATACACAATTTTGTTAGTATATTTGCTAATAAAAATGTAAAATAATATCATGTATCTAGTACATAGCCTTGAATAAGGAGGTGAGATTAGGCTGGGATTATGAGGCAAAATCCTTTTCAGGTCAACCAAAAACAAACATCTCCACTGCTGGGGGATATTTATGAATAAGTCTGAGCAGGGTGCTACTGACATGAAGCTCGGTTTTTGCATGCCAGCCTGTCTACTGACAGTTCCCCAGACCTGTGTGCAATGTACATTATCTTGATTGAAGAACTGTGTTTGGACTGGGATCCTGGGTGAAAATCCTCTCAGATCACCCCAAAACACACCTGTCCACCACCCAGGGACTCTCCTGAAAAGGCTGGCTAGGTCCTTGCTTAACCCAATGCTCAATTTTTGAGTGCCAGTCAGCCACCTAACACCCATCCCTCAAAGCCTGTGTGCTAAGTACATTGGGCTGAATAAGGAATTTATTTTGGGCTGGGATTATGGGGCAAAACCCCCTTCAAGTTACCCCAAACTACACATCTCTCTGACCAAGGGAGAATATGTCTAGACATGATGTTGCCTGAACTGAAGCCTGGTTTTTGCATGTCAGTGAGCTAACTTACAGCCCTGCAATCTTGTGTGCTATGGAATCAGCACTGAATAAAGAACTGAGGTTGAGCTGGGTGTGACAGGGGGAAGTCATGAGGCTGGTCACCAGATTGGTCTTTCCACCTGTCTAGGGCAGTCCCGCTGTCTCTCCTGCCATGTCTTGATACATAAAAGAAGATGTCATAATGTGGGAGGCTGCCCATTTTATGCCCTGATACCAAGGGCTTTATACACAGCTCCGAACCTTCCCCTCTACCATGTCCCATGCTTTGCAGATGGCATCCAAAATATACACTGTACCTCAGGCTTACTCTCTGCCTGGGCCTCCTCCCCTCTCACTAGTTCCTCCAATTTATGCCCCTTTCACTAGGGCCTCCGCTTATATTATTGAACTATTAGGGCTGGCCTGTGAGCAGTCCTTCAGGACACCCAGACCCTACTCTGTGTGTCCCTGTGCAGTCCTTCATGCCTGCCTATGCAGACCCTACTCTGCACCCTTATGTGCAGCCCTTCAGGCCACCCCTGAGACCCTACTCTGCACAGCCTACTATGCACTTTATGCCTGCTCACTAGGGTCACTATTCTTCCCCCTTTCTGGGGTCACTATTCTGCCCCCTTGCTGGGGTCACTACTTGGTCCCCCTTCGCTGGAGCCATGGGGTCTTACACCCCATGGGGCTCAGGTGTCTGTAGACATGCCTGGACCCTTAACCTGTCTTTGCTACAGAGTTACTCAGCAGGTTGTGGAGTCTGGGGCTATAAGGTGCCCCATACTCCCCTTTCACTAGGGAGGCAACTGGTGTGGTATTTCTTGGGGACCACCCTGTGACAAGCAGCCCCACCACACCATCCTACCCTAGCAGAGTATAGTTTTCAGTTATGCCCCAGGACCAGGAACTTCCTCCATCCCCGTA
>NW_017729030.1:64974516-64991911 GCF_001723915.1 Gavialis gangeticus
CTAGGGTCACTATTCTTCCCCCTTTCTGGGGTCACTATTCTGCCCCCTTGCTGGGGTCACTACTTGGTCCCCCTTCGCTGGAGCCATGGGGTCTTACACCCCATGGGGTTCAGGTGTCTGTAGACATGCCTGGACCCTTAACCTGTCTTTGCTACAGAGTTACTCAGCAGGTTGTGGAGTCTGGGGCTATAAGGTGCCCCATACTCCCCTTTCACTAGGGAGGCAACTGGTGTGGTATTTCTTGGGGACCACCCTGTGACAAGCAGCCCCACCACACCATCCTACCCTAGCAGAGTATAGTTTTCAGTTATGCCCCAGGACCAGGAACTTCCTCCATCCCCGTAGTTTCTGCCCTGTACCTTCAAAGTTGTTATGTGAGCAGCAGCTCCAGCCAGGAGATGTTCTCCCTCCAGCTGTTTGCAGCAAACTGCTGGCTTCACTGCTCGGGGACTGATCTTATCACTAGCAGCTGTGCCCTCTTCCTAATCAGGCGGCCTCCTGCTGGCCATGTGAATCCTGATTAGGAGTGCAGCCACCTTCAGGCTGCTCTGCTGTTTGTTTTAGACCTTAAAATGGCAGGCACCAAAGGTATTTTGCCACACTGGGATTTTGAGACAAAATCCTTTTCTGGTCACCCCAAACTACACCCCTCCATCACTGGAGGACTCTCCCAAAGAAACCTTTTCAGTGATTTGGTAGTATAGGAATTATGTTGTAGCCATGATGATATTAAGTATATTGAAAAAAAATTATATGTATAACTAGCTCTATATCAAATTACTGAACCATACCTTCTCATATGCCAATCACTGGCTTTTCAGAGATGGTAAAACCATGTCTCCTTGCCCCCAAAATCCCTTTCTTGTGTCCTATATTTAGGTCTTTTGTATTTATGTAAATAGAATGTTGCTAGTTAAAATATGTCACCAATCCTGATTAATTCAACAGAGAACATCAGGCATATTTACAAGTTTATCAGAGTTCACTAAAACAAAGGTTTTCTCATTGCACATACAAAGTAGATGGGATAATGTATAATCCTGGCAACAATTTTCTATGCTTCCACAAGCTTGGAGAGACTGAGAGCTGACATTACTCTTATGGAATTTTAGAATTAGAAGAGGTAGAATGTGGAGATACACCAGCAGCTGAAGAAGAGTGCTCCAAAGCTCTTAGAAAGGAAAGCATACCAAGTCATGTTATTGCTGTACTAACGTCTCAGAAACAATAAAGACATCAGCTAAGACACACACACATAATTAAATACATACTGAAGATGCACTCTCAGGGAATTAAGAACAATGTACTGGTGCTAATGCAGGTCAGATCAGGTTCACCTGCCAGCATAACTTAGAGTGGAAGTAACTACCTGTGACAATTATCCCTGAGTGCTGGGAGGCATTTAAATAATCTAGCAAACTCTAGGGTGCCAATGGCTTTGTGCAGAAAAACACCTTAGACAGGGGGAGTAGTCTTACCCTTGCCAGGGTAAAAATTATGGAACTGAAGTCCACTCCATGATAGGGTAGACTGGGCTCTTTGGGTGCCTGTAGATGTGCAGGGAGGCTGCTTCAATTACAGCACATTGGAACAGACTCGAATAATTGGGTCTGCTGGAGTGTGCTAATTAGCCCCTGCGTCTCATGTATCAGCATCCCTGTGCTTCAAAATGGCAGCAGAGTTGCTTTAACTAAAGGTCATCAGATGAGCTTTAGTTAAAGCACCGTCACCACCATTCTGAAGCGTGGGGATGCTGATACGTGAGACACTGCCCTCCTCGGATCACATGTAAAAACACCCTTTAACCCTGGTTGGCAGCTAGTCTAGGAGTGGAGCCCTGACAGACAAATGGATGATCTCCTTTGCTTTGGCAGCTCCTGCAATCGAACTGGTTCCAAATATACAGGATCTTGCCCTTCCTTTGCACTAAACCAGCAAGGCTGAGCAGGGGACACTGGTGTGTGGGCAGCTCAGCGCCTCCATATGAGCTGCCTAGCCTTCTGCACCCTAAAGAGGTCACTCCAGCTTCATTTTATCTCTCAAGTGAGGATTACATTCAGTGAGCTGATGTCTCACTTGGCGTGATTCTGTTGTCTCACAAGACAGATAGATGCCTACTGCTACTACTACTGGTGCTAATACTATGATTTTCAGTTGTCATCTGTTCTCATCTATTTTCTATGTTATTTTTTTGGATGGAATATGCATTGATAATGATAATTTATTTTTGCAATTAATACCATATTTACCTGCATTTGAGATGGATTTGGATATTGCATGACCACCCCAAATTAGATTCCATACATGGAAAATGATAACATCATAATTCCATAAGTTGTTGTAACTTTCCCATGTGTAGTATCTAATTATTTGAGGGCTGTCTTAAATCTGTCCCCAATCATGGAGTGGGGGAGGCAGGCAGCCTGACCCCTGTGCCTTGGTCTCCTGCCACTTGCCCCCATGCCTGAGCCCCTGCCACCTGTCCCCTGATCAACAACCCACCACTGGCTCCCCATTCACCTGTCCCCTCACTTGATTCCCAGCCAGTGCTGCTGCCTGGTCCCCAGCATGTGCTGCTGTCCACCTTGGCTTCTACCCAGTCCCCAGCATCTGCTGCCTTTCAGTTCCAATTTATGCTGCTGCCCCATCCCCCATGTGTGCTGCTGCTCCACACCGTGACCCCTGCTGCTTCCCAATCATCCCATTTGTGCTGTTGCCCAGTCCCCAAACATATGCTGCTTCATGATTTCCTGCCTAATTATGAGCAGATGCTGCTGCCCAATCCCCACCCCATCTTCCTGTGTGCTGCTTCCTGATTCTTATGCAGGCTGCTGCCCCATCCCCTACCTGATCCCTGGACCACTACCTGATCTTGGATCTATCTGAAGACAGAGTGGTGGTACTCAGATCCAAGACGCGGCATGTTTTTCCCTATGTTGGATGAAGGAAAAAAACTCATCTTGGGTTTGAATAAATACAATAAATTATGTTTGGAAAAAATCAGCATGGGTTTATATAAAAAGCTATATGTTTCCATTAAAAAAAAATGAAGGAAAGACGCTTTGGAGCTGCCTTGGAGATCCGGCCATAGGGTATAATGGGGAATCAATGAAATATCTATAACTTTAGTTTTTTTTGTCTGATTTGGATGAAACTTGCCAGGATGGTAGCTTCTGCCAACAGAATGAAGCCTGCCAAGTTTCAAGAGGATTGGTGCAGGGGTTTGGGAGGAACTGCGCCCCAAATTCTTGAAAGAAAAACTCATGCCACATTTATGTGTTACAACACAGGGGGGTGAAAACTGTAGGGGTGGTGGCCCTTGGTGAGGCCACAAAGCATGCCAAGTTTCAAGAACATTGGTTTAGGAGTTTGGGGGGAATTTCACCTCAAGCTGCTGACAGGCAAAACTCGTGACATAGATGACCCTGTGTGTGTTAGGTCACAGTGGGATGAAAACTGCAGGAGTGGTGGCCCCTGCTCAGGCCATGAAGCCTGCTAAGTTTCAAGGAGGTAAGTGCAGGGATTTGGGGGGAACTTCACCTGAAGCTGCGGACAAGCAAAACTTGTGACATGGGTGACACTGTGTGTGTTAAGGCACAGCAGAGTGAAAGCTGCAGGAATGGCAGCCCCTGCTGTGGCTACAAAGCCTGCCAGCTATCAAGGAGATAGATGCAGGGCTTCTGGGTTCTGGGTCATGCACCTTTAGCTGCTGACAGGCAAAACTCATGACATGGGTGCTTGTGCATCTGACTCTGGCTCAAACTGTGCTGGAGTTTATTACATCACACTGATTGCATGTGTAGATGCACCCAACATGGTTTAAACCTAAACCAAGAAGTCCATAAATATAATCGTGTCCCCAGTCATTCAAGTAGGTTCCATGCTCATAGTGATATGTATTCAAAATATTCATGTTTCTATATATGTATATCCCTGATTATGTTCTACATGTTTGACTAAAGTTATGCTCCATAATGGAAACTTTGTATATTCCTTCTCTTCATATCCTCATTTGTATGCAGTGGGTACTATGCAAGCCTGTTTTTCCTGTTTGTAGTCTTGGGTTATACTGTTTGACATTAAAGTGCACAATTGGAAAATGCAGGTGAGAGAGCGTAAGGTGAGAGGCAGGTTAAAAGCCAGATGAGATTTTGTAGACCAGCCTTCCTTTTCAAATCTGTAAAATCTGTTGTTGATGCCAAGTTATACAAAGATGACCAAAAGGTCAGCTCCACTGCAACCCATGTCTGCAGTGGGGTGGCCCTCAGTTTTGGTACAAAACACAAGCGTGGGCAAAGGGGAGAGATTCCAGACAGGAGTCACTCCCTGGGCGTCTTCAGTCGACTTCTCAGATTAAAAGTGCTTCTGAATACAGTGCGGTGTAGTGGGTCCAGGTGATTTACTATAATAAAAACAGCTGAAAAAAATCCCCGGGCCTGGCACCGGTAAAGAGCAGGACCTGAAAGATCTGGGGCTCCATGACAACCTGGAGAGGAAACTACTGGCAGGATGGAGGAGTGATGGAGACCCCCAGTAGAGCAGTGCAGATCCCTGGAAGCGGCATCCACAGCCGTGCTCCCTAGCACCCCACCCTAGCACTGCTCTACAGCATCAGAGTGATGGTAACTCCTGTGCGGGCCTCCCAATCCAGCCCTTGCTACTTTGGCTGGTATAGGTGGCAGAGATCCCGGAGACAGGCAGCAACCCCTGGCAGTGGGGAGCACCAGGGTTCCTGGGGTGGGCCTCCCTACCCAGCACTTACTACTAAGCCAGGTAGTAGAGCACCTGGATGGCAGTCCTGGGTGAGTCTCCCTTTCCAACTGACTAGGCTAGGTGGTAGCTCCGTGTGTTAGTTTACTGCTGACTATGACTGTGATCAGTTTTGAGTTAAAGGTTAAAGTTAAGGTTTTGCTTAGGGTGTACCCTTGTTTCCCTTTCGCCTTGTAATAAACCTGTTTTAATTTAACATTTGCTTGTGAGTTGGCAGGTCTGTTCACATTAAAACGTCCAGTTCAAATTTACTTTACCAACTTTCTGAGTGGGGACTTGAGGTAAATTTGAAAAACTGGTGTAAAACCCCTATATCTGCACACTGACATTCTTCCTGCCATCTAGTGCCTGGCAGAACAGCTATGTACAGGCCTTACAGGGTGGGTGTCAACTGGCAGGCTGGCATGCTAAAACTGAGCTCTGGTCAGGCAGGGACTTGCTCAGGCTTCTTCAGGAGAGTCCCTTGGTGGTGGTCCCTTGGTGTTTTGGGGTGATCCAAAGTGGGTTTTGCCCCACAATCCCAGCCTAAAAGCAGCGCCTTATAGCAATGTAGATAGTACACAGATCTTGGGGCTGGCTGTTGGGAGGCTGGCATGTAAAAACCAAACTTCAGGTCAGGAAATGCCATGCCCAGGCTTCTTCACAAGAATCTGCCAGAGGTAGTGACATGTGCTTTCAGGTGACCCAAAAAGGATTTTGCTGATAATCCCATCCAAAACCCAACTCCTTATTTGGGGTGATGTATTTATTGTAAAGGCCTGAGGGGTTGTCAGTTATCAGACTGACCCTCAACAGTTGAGTTGCGGGTCAGACAGGACTCTGCCCAGTCCGGTTACTGTCCAGTTATTTAGTACTTGTGAATGCAAGTACTAAATGACTATGCAGTAACAACTGGGCAGTCAGTGTCTCGTGTAGTCTCCTGTGCCCATATCTCCTAGCACTCTTCACTCTCATCCCTGGCTAGGGCTAACTTCACAGTCTGCAGCTGATTTCAGTGGCAAGCAGGAATCATCACTGCTTCTGCAGCAAACTCCTCCTTGTCCTCAGAGGTCTCTGCTCCACCCTCTCTCACACAGGCACATGCATACTTCAGCTCCCAGGCTTACATCTCCTTCCCCACACAAAACAACTTCGAGAAAGAACCAGCGTTCTCAGGAAAGGGATCCTTCCAGGCCCTACCCAGGCCCTCTGCAATCCAGCTGTTAATCCTTTCAAAGAAAGGAACAGAAGCCATCCAAAGAAACACTGTCAACATATAACATCCAAACAAACAATACAACCACATAATCATCACACTTGCAATGGGCAAGCAGGGGTGGAGTGTTTGCACCCATGCTTTGAGTAGCATAGTGGGGTGGGTGACCAGTGGCAGAGGACATTTTCTCTTTTCTGCTTTCTCTTCTCTCCTAAACATGAGTTCAGCAAACTTCAGTAGGCTGCAATTGTGCTTGCCTGACTTGGGGAGTGAGAGTAGGGGGTCATGCTGAGGGGCTGCAGTCAAGTAGGGAGTGAGGACAGCTGTTGCTCGATAGTTTTTGTTGACTGAGCAGTGCAAGTGGAGCT
Organism: Gavialis gangeticus; assembly: GCF_001723915.1. NCBI lineage: Eukaryota > Metazoa > Chordata > Crocodylia > Gavialidae > Gavialis > Gavialis gangeticus. The sequence continues at coordinate 64,980,850 of NW_017729030.1, forward strand.
CTTGAAAAGTGCCAGCAAAAGGAACATTAAGGGGGAAGCAGAGTTTTGGCTGTGGCCAGCCAATGCGAAGTGTGTACATGCCATCAGCTTCACTAGCACAGCTGGGAAAGTTCAGTAGACTTTGGCCGAAGTGCTAGCGGGACAGGAGAGACAGCTCCAAGGCTCCCATGCTTACAAGCTGCTCCCAAACAAGCCCTTCAGTCTGCTCCTGTAGCCAATCACTAGTACAGATGAGAACCCAGAGTGCAGAGAAATCATGGGCCTATTTAACACAACAGGAGTTTATCTGCTGGCTTTGGCGAAGGCAGTAATGTCAGTCCATGTTGTTCAATTCTGCTTTGTAACTTCTGGCTATTTGTTCTGGGCTTCATCCAGTAGGTCAGATATGGTGATTCCCAGGTCAGTCCCTCAGCTTCCCCAACTCATTCTGGGTGGTCCCTTATTTACAAATCATTGCCATGAGTGTCCCACTGGGAAGGTAGCACAGGGAAAAATGAGGGACACTCAAATGATTAAATTACACTGAAGCTGCCCTTCTTATCTCTTTTTTTCTAAGGCATGGCTCCATTATTTGGGTTTCCATGTTGCACAGCTGCCCTTTCTGGCAGAGAGGAGACCTTTCGGCTGGAATGTGGAAAGGTCACTTTTCTTACACGACTGAGAAAGCAGCTTTTGAAAGAATTCCACTAGAGAAGCAGAGGAGGGTGCTTCAGGGCTAAAGCTCCTGGCAGTAAGGATGGGCATGTTGTAGGCTTCACAGAGCCTTTCCACAGGTGCACTCCTTTTGCTACATTATTTATTTTTAGCTTTCTTTAGATCAGTTTCTGTCAGACCTGTTTCTGAGGGTGGCGCTTTGGTTATCATGGGCTAGTGATGAAGGGTGTGCTGGTCTAAAACTATGCATGAGAGGAGGAAAAGAGAGATGATACTCCTGTTATTCTATTCTATTATTATCCATAGCTTGTAAGGCCAGAAGGGACTATTCTTACCATTGGGTCTGACCTGCTGCATACCATAGGCCAGAGAAGTGATCAGTGATTTCCATATCATTTTAAAATGACATAACACTTGGCTCCATTGCAAGAACATTCCCAGGTTTAAAACTGTTTCACATCAGGCTTTTATCCCTAGCCCACCAGCCCATGGAAGATTGCAAAGCATTGCAAAATCAAGTAGCCAGGTGCAGCCAAAGCGTGGCATATGCCATGTGACAGGGGCTAAGCAATCAAAACACAGCCCCTCACTAGCACTCCTGTCTGTCACCCTTTATTATGTATGACATATAAATTAGCTACATTATAGGCAAGTCTACACAATCTTCTGGAAGTACTAAAGCACAGAGCAGTATGGGTGGTTACTGTGCTGTGCAAGCAGTACATGGTTAGATTTTGCCACTACCGTGCTGTAGTAGCACACTATACCGGGTAAGGACACCACTACTATGATGTAGCTGGTGATCATGTGTAGACCCACCTGATAGCTATGTTGCCATAGCGCGCTGTACAATGACATAGCATGTCGCTATGTCACCGTAGGGCGATATGTAGATGCATCCTATGAGGTCATTACTGAAGTTGCAAAGACAAGCCTTTAGAAGTTAAGAAATGTCCCCTTATGCACGTGCATTATGGAACTGTCTAAATTACATAATTCCAGATTATCTTCTTTTCTGTGGGTCTCTGGTTCATTCCGTACATAATGACCATTCTTTTAACACAGCCATGTGTGTACATAGGTCCTTTGGGTTTAAAAAAACAAAACAAAACTGAAACAACAGGAATTTTACCACGTGACAACCTATTGGCACCACTGTTGGCATCAGCAAAGTCAGAACACTGCACAGACCACCATCATTTGAGGTTAGCAAATAACTGATGGCAGCATCAGTTGTTATAGAGGTTGTCATCGTTTATGTCAGGAATGGGCAGAATATGGCCCTGGGCCAGATCTGGCCTGCCAAGGGATTTTATCCAGCCTGCGGCAGGTCCCTTGGCCCTGCCTGGCCCAGGCACAGACGACAGCCTGGGCTGTGGTGCATGCAGCTGGTCTCACCACCCCCAGGTATGCAGTGGGGCTGGGGTGGTGTGCCAGCCAGACTCAGCTTCCTAGCAGCCCTGGTGGCTTCTTTTGGCTGCTGCTGCTAGTGTCACCACCAGCCCTGGCCCTGCTGCCCAGGCACCCTGGCTCATCTGCCCTGCACCCACCACCAGGGCTGCTGGATGGAGTGGGTGAGGTCACCATGGAGATTGGCCCGGGACCCCCATGGGCAGGATGTGCTTGGCTGGATGGATGGGATGGGGCTGCAGGAGGGGTGGGGTACAAGGTCCAGAAGCAGGACAGACAAGTAGGGCTGGGATTGCAGGGTGGTGACAATGTAGGGCTAGGGCCCAGGGTAGAGCCACAATCAGCTCCACACATGTCCCTGTGATGGGTACCAGTTCTGTGGGCAGGGACATGTGGTGATTATGGCTCTTCCCTGAACCCAGACCCTGTGTTGTCACTGCCTGGCAATCCTGGCCCTGGGGCCAGGCAGTGACAGCCCAGTGCACAGGGCCACTTCCGGATGTTGCTTCCCACTCGCCTGCAGCCCAGTCTCATCTGCCCAGCTGAATGTGCCGTACCCTGCCCATTGAGTCTGGGGTCAGTCTCCATGAAGATCTCCCCCCCACCCTGCCCGCCCATTTTGTCTGGTGCCCCTGGTGGTGGGTGCAGGGCAGATGGGCCTGGGCTAGATTGCGCTCCTCCTTTCCCCCACCCCAACCACCCTGGGAAGGTCCAGCATTGTCTCTCTACACTGGGCTTTTAGCCTCCTTCCCCTAATTTGTCATGTCACTTCGTCTCCTCCTTGCCACAGTCTCTTCGTCCAGTTAGTCCCAGGCCTATCCAGACACCAGCTTCTTGTGAGACCTGTCTGACTTGCTGGTGGCAGTTCGGAGGGAATGGAGCTTGCTCAGTGAGGGTGGAATTTACAGAGATATTAGTTGCTAAGCTTGAGACATCTCTGCTAAGCATGTGTGAACTGCTATTTTTCAAAGGCAGTTGAAAAAAATGGCCGGATTTGAGTGGATTTTCACAAATTGGCAGAACACCTACTGTGACACAGAAAACAGATTTTGATTTTCTTGTCCAAAACAACAGTGCCTTAGAACATTTCTAGGAAGAGCTCAAAAGATTGTTTAACAATTGTGTAGCAGGGCACTGGCGTACATCTGCCCCTTTAAGGCTAGGGACAGAAATGACACATAAACTGCTGTAAGTGATGGGACACTGGTTCAAATCTGTAACACAATAGAAGTTCAGTGCACAAAAACCATTTTCAAAATGGCTGAGACCAGCTTACGATAAGCCTGGTTGGGTGTAGTATCGACTTAACTGATTTAGATTAAATCGGTTTATTGAACTTCTGTCCCAAATCCCCTCCAGATTCCAGTTAACTCACAGTCCCCCAGCATCCTGGGATACTTTGCATCTCCCCTGCAACCCCTGTCCCCCTTGCAGGGTGGGTGGGTTAGCATGGGCCCAAGCTATCTGCCCCAGCCAAACGGGAAGATGTGGTCTAGCGCTTCCTCTCCCCTCCCCTCCGCTTCTACCTAGGTCACTGCAGGCATGTGGTTGCATTTCTGGAATCAAAAGTGAATTTCTGTTTGCTTGCTCCTTGGTTCAATCTACACAGCTTAAACTAACCTGCAAAGATTGAATCAGTCTAGCCTTGGGCTTCTGACTGTCTGTACTTAGCCTAAGTGTGTAAGCAGTCAGGAAGGAGGCTTGCAGGTGGCAGAGCTGGGCTAACAGGAAAGTCACCTGGCCAGCGGACAGCCAGGGCTGGACCTATATAAACCCGAGGCCTGAGACAGCTAGGCAGTTCAGCCTTGGGAGCCATGCAGTGAGGAGCCCCTGGTAACAGAGCTCCTTAAGTTGCAGTGAATGGAGCAAGCCTCTCTACAACCTTGGGAGCAGGGGAAGCTTACCTGGACAGTGAAAGACTGAGTGTTTTTCAGGCAAGGGGCCTTTATTTTTGTTACCCAACTCGGAGTGAGTTGGGGTGTTTGCCAGGGTGCTGAGATACTTTTATTTAGCATACCAGTGGTTTAGCCTGGAATGCTGCTAAGGCTGGCTCTAGGCCTACCCTGAGAATGGGTAGCCCAGGAGGGGCTGTGAGTCAGGCCCAGCAGAGAGCAGAGCACAGCAGGACTCCCATGAGTATAGGGAAGGGCTAAGACTCAAACCAGCATGTCCACAAGCTCAGAGAAGGGCCAACAGTCAGATCAAAGGGTCCATGAGTCCAAGGGGGGCTGTGAGTCAGACCAGAGAGTCCTAGATCCCAGAGAAGGGGTAGAAGTTTCATGAGAGAGTCCCCGAGCCCAGAAAGAGGGGCCTGTGTGTGGGACCAGGGTCCAAGAATCCAGAGAGGGACCGTGTGTGGGACCAGGAGTTCCCAGGGCCCCGAGAGGGGACTGAGCAGGAGACTGGACAGCCTGAGAGCCCAGGAAGTGGCTATGTGCATGACCTGAGGATCCTGGAGCCCAAAGGTGGGCTGTGCAGGTCCAAGAGCCCAGAGAGGGGGGCTGAAAGTAGTGAGGAGTCCAGAAAGGGGCCAAGTAGAGCGAACATTCAATGACATCATTGAATGATAATGCCTGCAAGGCTTGGGGCTTGGTACAGAGGTGGGATAGACCCATGCAATTAGTCCTCAATACTACAGGTGCCCTGCAGAAGTCCTACTGGGATTCAGGGCTAAGGTGAGACAAGTGGGGGGGTCCAAGAGGGACCAGATGGCAATTTATACAGACAGAGGCTCAATTAAAGTCCTCCTTTATCTAACCTTTAAATAAGAACAAGATGTGGCAGGCAAGTGCTTAAGGGAGGTTTATCTTAGGGACTGAGCTGGGCAGGGGCTGCATAGCCATCAGGGGGCATCACAACTGCCCCTGGTGTGGACCTGCTACACATGGGTTAAAACAGTCTTTTTGTACTGGCTTGGTTCTTGGAAGTAATTGAACTGTTTTTGGTTGATGTTTTCTCCAGCATGGCAGTTTTGAGTACAAACTAATCAAAGTGTGATAAACTTGTAGATAGCTGAAAACAGGTCTTATAATGGGGAAGTGTAGGTCAGCCTAAGTACCCTGTCCCACCAGTCATGCCTTCAGAAAGGATAGTCCTGCTTCCGTAAATAATGCCCAGCACTTTTTTCTAGTCCTCAGTGATCCAAGATGTCTGAGTATAAAACTATTTTGGATTTGGGGTTGCCTATTATGGCTCCCAGATGTTATATATCATTAGGCAGGTGATTGTGCTGTTACAGGTTGCCTTTGTTAAGCTTATTGAGCAACAGAATTATCAAGAAATGGTTGGACAGAGGGATAGGGTGGTAACCCTACGCTGAAGCAACTTCATACCCCAGCCAGCCCCTCTGCAGCACATTGAACTGGGTTGGAGCAGCCCCAGGCTGGCAGACTGACCCCCCAGACTCCCTGTCAGTTGGGGCTACTCTGACTTGACTCATGCTCCCAGGACCACAGCACACTGTAAATGCAGCCCCCAGGAGCAATAAACTCTGGTGCAATAAGCACCAGAGTTTATTGCATTAATATGCATATGTAGACATGTCCACAGACTACTGTGGTGGTAATGGGCTGCTTGAACTCCCTGCATGGTCTGAGAGCTGGAGAAGCAGGTGACTCCTCCCAAGGGGAGGGCAAGGCAGGAAGCTTTGCGAGGACTCAGTGAAAGCAGAGGAGAAAGAGGAGCACCAGGCCCCTCAGCTCTTTTAGAGCTCCTGAGGGCTACTGGCACCAAGAGGCTCTTTTAGGCCACTTTGAGGGTTAAGCACTTTGAATTCTTCGCCATTCCTACAGCTCAAGGTGGAAGGGGCTTAGAAGCTGAGCAGAAGTTTGAGCCTGTTGCATCCCAGAGGAGAAGTCAATCTATAATAGTGCAGGGGGGATGATCAGAGCTATCACAAATGCAGCCATTACCTGGTTCTGCAGTTTGGCTGGTCATAAGGTTGTCAGCAAATCCACATAACTGAAAAAAATGCTGAGACATTTGACCAGAAACATCTAGTCTGTAGCATCTCGGCTTTCAGTGAATTTTATGCAATACAAAGGCAGGGCTCCCTTGTGACGCTCCTGTTGTGAGGACTCTAGTGCTGGCAGAGCCTGCGGCCTGGCTTGCTGCCATGGAGCTGGGAGTCTAGAAGCCCTAGGAGTCCTTGCTAGACAGGGCTCAGCTCCCAGCTCCACGGCAGGGTGCCTGGGAATCCTGGGAGCTCTTCAGTTGGGGCCTGGCTTCTGGTGGCAGAGCTAGCACTTGGAACCTGTTAAGTCCTGGGACCAGTTCCTAGGTCTGAGGCTCTGGGGCAGCCTGGCCATTTAAACTAGGGCCATCTAGCTTCTTGAGTGGGCAAGTCTGGGGCAATCTGGGAGACCTGGGGGCCATCTGCATGGCTAGGCTGTGCTTGGACTGCAGATCCTGGGAGCCCTGGTGGCTGCACCATGAAACTGGCAAGAACAGCACTTTCACTCAGCTGCTGTGGCCTCCTGGGAGCATATGTCATTAGGAAACAGGTGGTTTCTTAGACTGTCCTTAACTTTTTTTTTGAATTCCTGGGTCTTGAGAAGTTTCAGAAACTGCCATCACATGTGTGAACGCATGTGCCCAGATAGGCAAGCTCTGCCTTGCACAGCACTTCAGGCAATCCTAGAATCACAAAAAACAGGACTAGAAGGGACCTTAGGAGGCCAGCTACTCTGGCCCCCTGCTCAGGGCAGGATCATCCCTATCTGGACCATTCTATACAAGTCCTCATCTAACCTATTCCTAAAACTACAAAGCAACCCCATCTCTCAACTGCAAAGCACATTGCACAAGGACACTAGAAACACCATAACCTGACACACGTAAGACAGGGGGATGAGGACTGTCACTGTTCCACTGCTGCAAGGGTTGTTAAAATTCACTTAAGAGATCCAAGCTCATCAAGGATGTGTGCAGGGACAGACACAGACCAGTGTTTTGCCATCAAGGAGCAAAGCTTAGTTTGTAACCAGATCACTGACTTAGTTCTCTGTGTATTTGGTCCCATGTAGGTTGAGCAACTTCCCCTAATTGGGCAGGACAGTCCCACAATAGGAACAACAAGTCCCAGTCCTGGGCTGCATGACTCCAGGACAGCATTTGTTCTGGATTTGCAGTATAATGCAGGGATTGGGAAACGGTGAGTTTCCTCTTGCAGGATGGCAGTGTTCCAGTCTGCAAGGGGCTGCTCAGGGCTGCTGGGAGCTGGATGCAGGAGGCACCAAGTGCACGCGTATGCCTGTACACACGCATGTGGCTGGGGGTACAGCTAGGCAGTGTGGAAAGCCGCTCCCTGTAGGTAAGTCTATGAGGGAAAGAGGGCATAAGGGAGTATGGAGGAGGGCGGGTTGAGGCCCCAGCAGTGAGGAAGGGTAGGGGCTGGGCCTGGGGGTGCTGCCCAGCTAGGGTGGTGCATGGGGCCAGGGCCTGGAGCATGGAGTGGGACAGAGCTACAGAGCCAGGGAGTGCAGGGGGAAGAGGTGAGCAGCTCCTCACTATTGTGGCATGTGCCCCCCAGATTTGTGCGCAAGACAGGGGCAGATATGGGTTGCCTGCTGCAGGCTCGGGGCTCCCTGCCCTGCTGCCTTCCCCCTGGTGACCCCGTGCTGGCTGCACTGCCATGGTGAGATACCTGCTGCTGGTGGGCAGGCAGGGGGTGGAGTGGCAGTGTGGGGTTGTGCCCCCTGCTGCTGATGGGTGGGCAAGGGGTGTGTGGCTGGTATGGGCTCCCAGAGGAAAGGCAGCATGGGGGGGAGCTTGCAACAGGCAGCCCATCTTTGCATTTGGAAAAGGTGATCACCCCAGTCCCATGTCCTTTACCCACAAGTGCGGATTCAGCCAGCTTAGCAGAAGCTATTATATGAGTGTAGGTGGGGAGGCTCAGGCCCCCAGTGCACCTGGGTGCTTGCACTGGCCTGAAAAGTGCATCTGGGATACTCAGACTGACTCACATCATCCTGCTGTGCCAGCTGCAGTGACTGACAGCTCCTTCAGCTTGCATGGACAGATGCTGGAGATAGACTGCCCCCTTGTGCTACACTGCAGCGAGAGCAAGTTGCTCACTGAAATCAGCTGGCTCTGGGGTACAGAAGCGAACGGGCTGTTTCTGCTCTGGAAGCTGACTTCAGTGGTCCCAGGGTTTCCATTTTTCCCATGGGGGTTCAGTAACTTTTTAATGATACAGGCATGTTTTATATGTTTCTGGACCAGTTGAAGAACTAATCTGGGGGCTAAATATTGCTTTTATGTGAAAACAGCTGCTCAAAACACCAAATGGGATAGAGTTGCAGGCTCACTGCTCCAGTAACTGGGACACTGGAACATACCAAAGAGGGAACTCACTGACCACTTCAGCAGCCTACAGGCGCAGTCCCTTGTTCTGAGGGGTCCCGTGTGATAGAGTTAGGCTAAAACCAAAATGATCCAGGCTCCATTGAGATTGGTAAGACAGTCTCTTTCTGATAAGATTCATCATCTTTCCATTAGAAGCCTCCTAGCACTCCATAGATAGGTGCCATTATCATTATTGTACTTTGGCAGGCATAGAACTGGAGGCATAGGGCAATTCTGTGTTTTGACCAAGGTCCCAGTGAGTATGGGGCAGTTTTATAAAATCTTGGAGCTGGAACAGACCTCAGGAGATCATTTAGTGCAACTATCCTAGACAAAAGTTCACCTAAATGTACTTAAAAATGTTGTGAACATTTGTACAACTCTTGTACTGCTATTAGGTATAACAGCCAAAACATTAAAACCCCCCAAGTTGCCACAGGTCAAGCTGGAGGACAAGGGCGCTGTCATTGTCTTGGCACTGCAAGGACAGGAAGTAGTTTTTAAAATACTGTTATGTTTGTCCCAGGGCCTTCATAAAAAAAACCCCCAATGACTCCAACCACAAATGCAGGAGAGAGTGCTGCCAGACTGACAGGTACAGAATATATTGTATACTTAAAGTAAAACTACGCATGCATTGGCACTAGGGTGATCACCCACCCCTAATAGGGCAGGACAGTCAGTTCTGCAATGTGAACCTCAAGTCCCAGTCCTGGGTTGCATGACTCTGGGGCATCATTTATCCTGGATTTGCAGTGTTGGGCAGGGATCCATGGGAAATGGCAGACTTCCTTTGCAGCCTGGCAGTGTTCTGTGTCCGCACATGTGCACCTGGCCAGGAACTCAGCCAGGCAGCTTGGATGGTAGCTCCCTGCAGGTAAGTCAATGGGGGGGGTGGGTATAGAGGAGTAAGGGAACAGATCTAGGTTCCCCACAGCCGTAGAGGGAGTGGGACAGGACTGGGGTGCTGCCCAGCCAGGGGGCTGCATGGGGCAAGGGTGGGGAGTGGGACAGAGCCACAGGTAGCTTGTCCAGGGGGCAGATGACATGGCGGGGGGCACATGCCTCCTCAGATTTGTGTGCGGGGTGGGGGTGAATACGAGCTGCCTGCTGCTGGCTTGGGGATCTTAGACCTGCTGCCCTGTTCCTGGGAACCCCATGCTGGCCTGGTGCCATGGTGAGGCACCCCCTGCCCATGTGGCAGCAGCAGCAGGGGCAATGCTGGCATGGAGTAGTACCCCTTGCTGCTGCCAGGGAGGCAGGGGGTGCATAGCTGGGCTCCTGAAGGGAAAGGCAGTGGGGCAGGGAGCCCCAAGCCTGCAGCAGACAGCCTGCATCTTCCCCCTCCTTGGTTTGTCTTGGCTTGGCTTGGCTTGGCTATGGTCTGGCCATGTTGGTGGAGGTGGCAGTGGCAGTAGCGGTGGGGAGAGGGGGAGAAGGCGGGCATGTGTCCCGCCTTCCCCTTTTGAAAAGGTGGTCACCCTAATTGGCACTAGCCAATTCAACAGAAAATAACTTCAGATTCACACATGCTGATTTCATGTGTTCACATCATGCATCCTGTGTCCCTCCCCCCATTTTGAAAAAAACAATGGATAACTTCAGTCCTTTCAGGTGGCTTGTGTTTCCTTTCTGGGTAATGTCTGTCACTTTCTTGACTGCTTCCCTGGGAGTGGTGTCATACCCATTGTTAAGTTGGGTTCATGTTTACTTTTGTTTTCCTGCATAGTGGCTACCACTTCCTTGAACACAGTCCTGAAGCGATGGTCCTCCTTTCTCCAAGTCAGATTCAGGTGTCTCCTCATCAAGTGTAGGTAGCTCAACTTTATCAGGTCCTGGCCAGTCAGCATTGCTACTGTTTGGTGTAGCATGACTAGTTGTGCTGTAGGTAGCAAAGCCAATTGTCCAAGAACAGATGGGGCTCCTACTGTTGCTGCTGTGCTCTATTCAGTAGTCAGGCCTGTATCTCTTACTTGGTTGATGTGGTGGCGCCAAACAATATTAGGTGCCATTTGCACTGCATAGGATTTGTAATGTGTTGCTGCAAGTCCAGTTTCAGTAAGCCCAACTGTGACCTGAGATTCTGGCCCATAAACAGCACTGCTGGTGTCTTGGTGGTTGTAGCATTCCTACTGCATTCTGGTACAGTAGCAAAAAGTGAGCCATCTTCTGTTGTATTGACCCTGTCTCTTGCATGGAGAGCAAAGTGCTTTTTGAAAGACTGTACAAATCATTCAGACAGCCCATTGATGCAGAAGTGATGCTGTTCTCAGTTATGACTTGTTCTGGCAATCCTGTCCTCACAAGCAGACTTCACAGTTTTTTCTACGGTCTGTAATACTATAATGGTTTTCATATAAAAAAAAACTTCTGGCCATTTAGGGCGTGTCCACACATGCAAGCATGTGCACTTGCAGCAGCTCAAATAGAAGCAGTGCAAATTTGAGCTGGGGCTTTTTGCCTTGGTGCACGTGCTCGGATATGCACTTTGTGTAGCAAATTGTGCCACTTAGGGCAAAATAACTCTGCCCGGCTCCTCCTAGATCTGCGGGCAGGGAGAGCTAGAGCCCAGGGCCAGCACCTGTGCTGTCCCCAGCAGTATAAAAAGCTGCCCTGTCCTGGCCCCATCTGTACAAAAAGCTGCCCTGGCAAG
>NW_017729030.1:64992345-64997162 GCF_001723915.1 Gavialis gangeticus
CCTCCCCCCCACCCAGGGTCCCAGACACCCTGGAGGGCCACAGCCTGCCCCCCCTGCCCTGGGCCTGCAACTGACCTTTCGCAGCAACAGAGAGGGGACCATGAACTGAGCCCAGCTGGGTCCTGCCAGCCCTGGGGTTGCTCCTGCTGCCTGGCCAAGCCGGTGTCATGATGGCAGGACCCGGCGTGAAACGTGGGGACTGTGTGCCAGGCCCAGCCTGGTCCTGCCAGCCCTGGGGCTGCTCCTGCCACCCGGCCGGCCCGGCCATGGGAATGGCCTGGCCAGGTGGCAGAGGGGCCCCAAGGGTGGCAGGAGCAACCTGGGCCTGGCACGTGGTCTCCGCATGCCACGCTGGGTCCTGCCACCATGAGACTGGCCCAGCTGGGTGGCAGATGGGCCCCAGGGCTGGCAGGACCCAGCTTGGCTCAGCACATGGTCCCTGCACGCCACACTGGATCCTGCCTCTGCCCTGCTGTGCCTGTGGGGAGGTGGCACATGGTGGGACCTGGGCCAGCCCCATGTGACTTGCTAGTCTGGCTTTGCACTGTGGAGGGTCAAACAGAGCCATGTGACCCACTCCAGTGCAAAGCTGGACTAGCGAGCTGCACGGGTCTGGGCCAGGTCCTCACCCCCCGCAGCCCCGGGGAACTTGTTCCCGCATGTGCCTCTTGCCCTGCCTCAAAGGGGTTTGAGGTGGGGCATGAGACACGTGTGCACTCGTCTGGACGCGCCCTTAGAGTGGGAATCTACCACCACTAAGAACATCATCCCTAGACATGGTTCCTGCTAAATCAATATGGAGCCATTGCCAGGGAATGTATGACCATTCCCATGCATGTGATGGTGCTAATTTGGGCATCTTCTGTACTTATTGGCATCCCATACATGTCTAACAAGGGGTTCTATTTGTTGATCCATACCTGGCCACCATACAAGGCTTCTGGCTACTGGCTCATTTTTATGACTCCTAGGTGCCCTATGTGTAGCTCTTCTAAAATCTTGTGCTCAGTTTGCTAGGTATAACAACCCAAATACCCCTTGTGACACATCCTTGATACTCATTTTTGCATACATAATAGGGTGCTAAATTAGGATTGTTCATATATTTGTAAACTTTTAGGGTTGTTTCATATACCTGTGCCAGTGTGGGATCTTTCTTGGGTTCTTGGCTAATCATACTACAGGTGACTGGGGCATACTCCAGCTGAAATGTTAATAATTTCAGTGGATTGTGTTTCTACTCCAGAAGGCTCTTTTACTGGTAAATGAGAGAGTTCATCAGCATTTCCAGATGCCTTTGTTTTTTTGTACTCAAGGTCATAACTGTAACCAGTTAAAAAGAGAGCCTATTGCATGTGCCACATTTGTCCTAGACACTCCTTTCTTAGGATGGAGAATTGAGACTAAAGCCTATTGATCTGTGACCAATGTAAACTTTATCCACTGTAAATACTGGTTAAATTTCTCCACTTCCCACACCAGACTTAAAACTTCTTTGTCTATCTGTGCATAATTCCACTGTACTGCTGTAAGTGAGTGTGATGCAAATGCTGTAGGCCAGTGGTTCTCAAACTCCTTTTTTCGCAGACCACTTGAAAACTGCTGAGGGTCTTGGTGGACCACCTAATAAACTTTTTTTTGTTCTACAAATCAAAGCACGCAACTCATATTTTAATATCAGTAGTCTTAGATTTCTAATGTGGTGGATATTCCTGTTTTTTAAACAAAGTTCTGGGAAGCCGGGTGTAATGTTTGTCTGCTTTAGCCCCAGGTCACCTTTCTGCAGACCAGTGGTGGTCTGTGGATCACAGTTTGAGAACCTCTGCTATAGGGTGTTTAGTACTATCACCCATAGTATGCGACATAACAGCCCCAGTGCTACATGAGGATACATCACATGCTAGCTCCATAGGCACTGATGGGTTAAAGTGAACAAGCAACCTATCAGATGTCACCTTTTCTTTCTAGGAAAGCTTTCTGACATGCACTTGACCAAACCCAGTTGTGGTTCATTTGCACCAACCAGTTTGAAAGGAACAAAGTTGCAAGGTTTGGTACAAATTTACTGCTTTAATCTTCTCTTGAAATTTGTGTAGGCCTTGTGTTGATAATATGTCCACAATAAACAGCTGACTCATGATGCAAAATGCAGTTTTTCCAAAGACTTGGTTGCAACCTGTATTATTCTAGATGTCTGAATTTCTCAGTTCTTCATCATTTCCACCAGTTAGAAAAATGTCATCCAAATAACACTGTGTTCTTGGAATGTCTTGTAACACTTGATCCATTGCTTGTTGCCACAGCAGGGGCAGAGGCAATACTGAACACTCGTCTATTACACTGGTATAACTCTTTTAGCATATATTGATATTATGGTAACCTTTTGAATCTTCTTCTACTTCTATCTGTAGGTAAGCTTGTACTAAATCAATTTTGCTAAATCTCTGCCCTCCCCTGCTCTGACCTCCCTTGCTAATGTGGCAATGATAGCTTCAGTTCAAGGTAGGGGATATTGATCAACTTTCAGTACAGTGTTTCTAGTAACCTTAATGTCCCCTCATGCGTTTACTGTACCACTTTTTATCAGTTGGCACTATAGGCATGCCCCATTCACTGCAGACTACTTTTGAAAGTATGCCTTCTCTTTCTTGGTGGTCCAATTCCACATCTGCCTTGGCATGCAGGCTGTAAGGAACTAGCCAAGCTTTGTGAAATTTGGCCTGGCGATTTTCATCTAATCATTATCCTAGCTTTGATGTGTTTTAAAGTTCCTATGCCTGCCTTACATACATCAGAGGCCTGGTTTAATATGCTTTCTAATTGTTGTTTTGCTGTTTCTGCAGGGACCTTTGAAAGTGCCTGAAGCATCTTTACACAATTCCCGTCCAGGGGAATCTCTCTTAGAGATTCCAATCCAGGGGAATGCCTTCTTCTCCTTTAATTTCATATTTTTAGATATTTTTTGATATTTGGAATATGAGGTAACAACTGCCACAGAGTCTGTCTCTGGGGCGTCAGCCAGATGGCTGACTTACCACCTTTGTTCACATGATATAGGCCCAGACCAGCTACTCTATCCTTAGTATGCATTACATATACTTTTTATTCTTTTTCTTATACCTTAACACATTTTCTTCTTTTTTGTCCTCCTCTTACCATGGCACACTGCCTGGATTTTACTACAGCGTTGACAGTAGTGTTCTTTAAACTGACAATTAGTTGGTGTGTGAGATCCTTTTCCACATGGATAGCATACATCAGGCTGCAGCCTGCACAGGCTCTTTGGTTCCATATTTAATAACTGATTCATTCCTATTTCCATAGGTACTCATCAATACAATTCTATGACCTCCTTTGCTACAGCTTCCATAGCTAATGAAATCTCAATAAAAAGTTTAAAGGTTAGACTTGTCCTGTGTTAAGAGCTTCCTTTGTATGGCTGTATTAAGTAGATCCCATACGAATGTGTCTCCGAGGGCCCCATTAAGTCCATCCTTAAAATTGCAATGTTTGGACAACTTCTACAACTCTTGTTGCAAAAGAAGAAATAGATTCACTTTCAAGATGATTTCTTTTGTGGAACCTGAAACTTTTGGCAATAAATAATGGATTAGTTGCTAGATGCTCTTGGACATTTTTCACTAATTCCTTTAAGGTTTTGCTTGCTGGCTTTTCTGGGATGAGCAGGCTCCACAGTAAACTGTATTATTCCTTCCATTAAAAACTCAGTAATGCAACCACATGTTTCCATGGAGAAATCTCATTTCTTACAAAAAAAAAACTGTGCCAGGAACTCTATATACATAGGTCAGTTCTCCAGGATGCTACCATAAACTCCAATTTTTCCAATATAAGTAGCCTGTAACAGGCTGTGTGTTTCAGGGGGCCTGCATGGTTTCAGGGGCTGCAGCCAGCAAGCAATTGATTGCAGATTTGCAAGGAGGACTAGCCCAGCTGCAGGCAGCAGACCCTGATTCCAGGCTGCCTAGGGAATGGGATCAGCTGAGGCACAGAACTAGCTGGCATCCAGGCAGCTAAAAGGGCTCCCAGGGAACACAGGCAGGGTCAGTTAGGAGGTGACAGAGCAGTGGGCTGAAAGCTGGACATTGGAGGGCTGCAAGTGAGAGCGGAGTGTCGAGAGGGAGAGAATCAGTGGGTCAGCTTATGAAGGAGCCTGGAGCTTGTGCCAGGAGTGCCTGTCTCCCAGAGGACAAGTGCAGTAGAGAAACTGTGAGTTAGCCCTTCTTATGGCCAAAGGGACAGGGGAGAGAAGGATAATCACCTTTCTTAAATGTAAAGATGGGACACTTGCCACTTCACTCCCCCCAGTCTCCCTTGCCTCTGCTGGTGGCATGGCTGGAGTGGAGCAGAGTGGGGATGAATGCGGGCTGCCCGCTGCAGGTTCAGGGCTCCCTCCCCTGCTGCCCTTCCCATGGGAGCCCCATGCCAGCTGCACACACCTTTACCTGCTTGGCAGCGTGGGGTGACACAGCTCCACACTGCCATAGCCCCTTCTGCTGCCAGATAGGCAGGGGGCACATCGCCATGGTGGCACGGGGCTCCCAGGGTGGGGAGCCCTGAGCTTGCAACAGGCAGCCTGTATCTGCCTCTGCCCTGTGCAAAAATGTGAGGGGGGGCATGTACTGCCCCCCATGCCCCCCTGAGGGCTGTGCACAGTGGCAGGGAGCCACCCCCTCACCATGCCCTGTACAGTTATGGCAGATTATTCTTGTAGCTTTTAATACATGCCCCACTTATGTGATCTTGTCCTTGTTGCCAGTTGCTATATTGTCATAAATAAATTCAGTTTCATAAAT
>NW_017729030.1:65002162-65006204 GCF_001723915.1 Gavialis gangeticus
CCCCGAGGGCTGTGCACAGTGGCAGGGAGCCACCCCCTCACCATGCCCTGTACAGTTATGGCAGATTATTCTTGTAGCTTTTAATACATGCCCCACTTATGTGATCTTGTCCTTGTTGCCAGTTGCTATATTGTCATAAATAAATTCAGTTTCATAAATAAATTACTCCAGCCACAAGTGTGGGAAAGAATACTGCCAGATTTCAGATGCACTTAAAGTGAAAGTATACCTACTCTGGCATTAGCAGATTCAACAGAAAGTAACTGTAGGTTCACATGTGCTTATTCAACACATTCACATACGTCACATGTGCTCAAGGAAGAGGACCGTGCCACCCATTATGACGAAAGACAAAACCCCCAGAGTCCAATCCAACCTGAACATTCCTTCCTAGACCCAAATGTGATGATTGATCTGACCACGAGTGAAGTAGCAAGGCCCTCTAGTCAGAAACATCTGCAATTTTTAAAGCCCAGCAGAATGATATTCATTCTCCCCCACCAAATAAAAATCCCCAGTCTTAACAGCATCGAGTATTCAATGCTTTCTAGGAAGGTGAATCCTTGCCCCAACACCCATAACAAGAGGAGAGGAAAAAATTCCTTCCTGGTTCTGTGCGCTGACCAGCAAAGCCTAGAAACATGTGCAAAAACCAGACACCCTCCATACTGCACTGCAACCTGAGGTCTCCAAGCAGAACTTCATGTATCACACCCTGGGGAATCAGAAATCCCTGTTCTGTCATTCTGCCTTCTCCTGAAATGTCTCAGTTTCTATAACTTTCTCATAACCAAGCCAGATGTGGAACAATGCTTCATTCTCCTGCTACTGACCATGGTCCTCTCTGATTTTCAATTGTTTGGGGCTACAGAGCACTTCTGGCTCAGGAGAAAACCCAGGTCTTCTGGCATGACATTTCCTGTTTGTTCTTCTGGAGTAAGTTCCCTCACTGTTCACTAGTAACAATTTCAGGGCTTGAAAACCTGCTTGCCTTGAGTGAGTTCTTCTGAGTGTGGTCATCCCCTGAAGAACCTGCATATTCATTTAATAATGGCTCAGTGGGGCATGTGGGAATACATTTCTAGCCTTTCTGGTTGAGAAGACTTCCACGGATGTAGCCAGGGGCTGCCTGAGTCTGTGAACCCACAGCTGCACCACTGTCACAATTGGGGGGCAGCAGCAACTGGGGCAGCTAGAAGTGTGCCAGGGTGAGCTCAGCTGCCCCCACTGAAGGCCATGGATGGAGCTTTGACTATTGTCTCCATGCAGAGGGCTGTTTTAGAGTGGGTACCTTACATAAGGATACCCCTCCTGGACTGGCAGAAGGACCCTACCTTGAGAGCTCTGTTTGATGAGTTGCCTGGGGGAATACCAGGGAAGGGGTCTTAGTTCAAGGTGGGCAGAAAATGAGCTCTCCTTCTTGGTTCCAGGCTGGCCGAGGGGCTCTTTTCAATGCAGAACAATGAACCTTGGCTTTGGTGGGTTGGCTGGAGTTCAGGCTGGGAAGAGGTGTGGCAAAGAGTATGTATTAGGTGCAGATTTACACAGCAACCTGGACTGGTAGATGTGCTAGAC
The DNA here is from genome assembly GCF_001723915.1 of Gavialis gangeticus. Classification (NCBI taxonomy): domain Eukaryota; kingdom Metazoa; phylum Chordata; order Crocodylia; family Gavialidae; genus Gavialis; species Gavialis gangeticus. The sequence continues at coordinate 65,003,738 of NW_017729030.1, forward strand.
TACTTGCCTAAGCTAGGGGCCTTTGACCAGGGTTGGCACTGGTTTGAAATCAACCCTGTGATTCACAGCATTGAACTGCCCTGGCAGTATAGAAATATAGTCCCTTCTTACACTTGGAAGTAGAAAGGACCACACATACTGATGACTCCCTAAATGCATTGAGGCATTCATCAGGGCTGATTGCCTTAGTCACAACTTTGAATTAGGGGTAGCTAGACCTTTTGCTTTTTTTTTCCTTCCCCACAGTAAAGTGAAGGCTTTGTAAAATGCCAGCTATTTTTAGCATGCTCACAGATAATTAGCAAGACTAATTAAAGCTTGAACGTTAAACCCAAGAAAAAGATGAGTCCCAGAAGTTTGCTATGACTATGCAAGCGTAGCAGAACATAAAACCAGAATGTACTTTTAGAGTATTTTAAACTTGCTTGCAGTGAATAAAGCAGGGAGAGATCAATAGTTTTTCTAGAAGAAAGGTTTGTAGAGATGCCAGTTTCCTAATGTGGCCTCTGCTGTCAGCATGGTTGATAACAGGTTATTTTGTCATTTTCTGTGTTGCTCAACCTGCAAGGAGTTTGCTATCAGGTGATGTTTATGGGCACATGTCTTTCAGAAAAGGAATGAATTGTAAGATTTTCTACAGAGATGGGCAACATTTCTTTTGGCTGCTGTGATATCTATCTTATTGAAGTCAATAGAGAAAACCTCTGCAAGATACACAGAGTCCAACTGGCTGGACTTCAGAGAATTCTCTCAGGGGTGTGGTTTGAGCAGAAACTCTCAGCCAAGAAAATGCTGTTTCTAATGTTAGATCAAATACTAACTCCCCATGGTGAGCCTGGACAAGTCTTAACTGCTTCTGCCTCTGTAAAAAGAGAGCAAGAAAACTTGTTGCATAGTGGAGCTGTGAGCAATGTAGGTGTTTGTGAAGTGCTGTGATGATGACAAGTATAAAGTGCCTCTGCAAGGCACAGGGGAAGCCTATACACTACAGAATATTGTTGTTCCAAAGCAGTTTTCATTGTCAAATTGTGCTATGCAAGGAAAGGCTTTAAGCATATGTATCAATTAGAAAGGCCATTTTATTTGACCGTTGGGCACCTAAATTGCATAGTGACAGTGAAGAATACTGTGCATCATTGCCTAGAGTCCAGTACATTTTGGGTTTGGAATTAGTTTGCTGAGGATTAAAGTAAATCATTTAATTCGACTTTCAAATTAGTTAAAAATGGGTCCTTTAAGAAATGTGGCACCGGGTCAAGTGGTGGTGATTCCAAAAGGCTTTAATAATGGAATAAGGCACTTGTCAAGCCTCCATATAGGTGAATCCCCTTTAAAATCTCTGTTTCTGGTGAAACACTTCGGACACATCTACATGTTCATTAATGTGCCATAATTATGGTGCATTAAGTTTAGTACCTGTAACAGCAAGTATTAATGCACTATAATTGGCACTACTATGCGTTAGTGCAGATGAACACTTTTTAGGTGACATTAATGAGCATTAGACTAAGTCTACTGTGCATTAGCACGGTTTTTGCCAGCTGTGCCAATGCGCAATAGAGTTAGTCCAATGCGTGTTAAACATCTCATATAGATGCGTCCCCAGACAACAAAACTGCCCCTGTAGTAATTAGCTAAAGGGGCTAAAGCTGACCTTAAAACACAGTTTTATCTAGCATAAGAAAATGAACACTTTGGCATGGTAGGGACAGCTCAGTGGTGCTTGCTTGACATTGTCACAATGTGAAGTGAGGTCAACCAGGCTCCTTCCTTGTGCTTGCTCAGACCCTGTAGTTAAACCTGGTGGCCAAAGTATTTACAAATCCAAGGAGCTCATGCCTCACTCACTTTTACCCCTGTTTTAATAGCATGTTTTTGTTTCCTTTGTCCCAGAAATTTTCAAGCCTTGTGGGAATACTTTTCATTCTGCAAATGTTATAGGCTTGTTTTGATCAGTTCAAGTTCCAAAAGCATTTTTATAGCTTTCTTTTCTGCATTGTGATAACCAACTTTAAGGAAGGCTGAAAGTGATGAATACACAACAGGGCAAAGGGAAGACTCAGGACTCACTTGCTGAATCCCATTCCCAGTGGTTTTAGAAATAAAAAGATTTCAAGTCTGAAAAACAGAGCTTTCCAGGGCTTCAAATGATAAGATACATTCTAGAAAATCTTCCACAATTTGATGTAAGAAGACTTATTCTTCTGATATGATTGATAAAGTTGTTGTGGTGGAGAACATCTTTGAGATAAGTACTTGGAAAAGAAAAGGTATAAAACACTTGCAGATAACAGCTTAACAATTATGTCTTTCCTCTTCTCTTACCACTTTAAGAGGTAAGAATGGTAGTATTTAGGCTCCCTGAGCACATAAGGGGCCTAAACCCCCAGCTGGTGGGACTCAGCATGAAATCAGGGTAGCTATGCCAATTAGCATAAGCTAAGAATGTGGATGTAGAACTTGAACA
>NW_017729030.1:65011204-65013137 GCF_001723915.1 Gavialis gangeticus
TACCACTTTAAGAGGTAAGAATGGTAGTATTTAGGCTCCCTGAGCACATAAGGGGCCTAAACCCCCAGCTGGTGGGACTCAGCATGAAATCAGGGTAGCTATGCCAATTAGCATAAGCTAAGAATGTGGATGTAGAACTTGAACATGAAAATGCACTGCTCTCATGAAATAATCTTTCTATAAACTCAGTTATACTTCTCAATTGAGAAATATATAGATTACTGATCTGAGGATAGTAATCTAAGGTTCATCATCATACCTTGTGAGCATCTGAGTATTAGTTGCAGTTCTGAGTGGTGGAAGGGAATGAAAATATTCTGGACCTTTTTTCTGCATGCTTTTTCAAGGAAGCAAGACTGAATAAATACATGGCTATGCAAAATGTTGTAAGAATTCAAAGGCCTGCAGAGAAAGTCTGGTACAGGGCAAGTGATGCTGTTCTTTTTGTGCTTTAACAACATCTTTGATCCAGGACAACTCCTGTGACATGGTTCATTAGAAAGTATGTGGTGTTGGAAATATGCAGTGTAATTAAATTTAAGTTTCATCAGTGTATATATATATCACTGCCAGCTATAGATAACTTCTATCCAGGTGCAACTGCTAAGCCTTTGAAAAAGTTCAGCACACCTGATCTATAATATTCACAGTTGTTATTAATTAATACCTTTTTGGGGGCAAATGAAAGTGAGATATAGGAGTTTTAATCCCTGATTCCACAGGATGACAAGTTTGATGATTCAATAATGTGTTTTTCTACCTTCAACTTTTATTATTATGATGCAGTCATTTTTAAACAGTGTTACTGAGAGCTACAAATGTCTTGGTGATTAAAATGATTAATGGTAAATAAATGCAGAATGTTGTTTTGCTATTGTTACAGATTAAAACTAATAGCATAACAAGAGATGTTATTGTTGCCTAAGAGAGTGTTTCTGGTGTGTTGACAAAGGCTATATAAAGAAATGCGAGATGGTGTACAGTGTAGGCAGTCTTGTGGATGCAAGCTTTACCTCCACCAGAAGGCTTGCTGGGATAATGATTTCAGATTACCCTTTTTTGGTATAGACTTCCTTTTGTGCTGTGGTTGGGGTACTTGCTGGAGAGGTGGGTTTGAACCCCTCAGGCAGAGGAAGGAACTTCTTATGTCTTGGTTTACTGCTCTACCCATGAGGCTGTTATATGAAAGTGTAGTAGCACCATCACTCCTCCTTCCCCCACTCTTGTGTTTTAAAAGTAAATGGTGGATGCCACTGGCACTGAGTGGCTCAGCAGTCTCAAGACTAAAGCATGTCTGGTCGTGTGCAAAAGCAAGGCATTAGGGGCATGGGACTCTTTGTGGTCAAAATCTGAGGTACCTACGGAGGTTAGGCACTCCAAGGGTCAGGCAGCAGGTGAGCTGGGGTTTTCAGGATCCCAAGTTTGGGATCTAAATTCTGCCTAAGTTCCACCTTGGGAATCTCAGGACTTTCTTGGATCTGGTGCAAAATGCTCAAATTTGTGGTGTTACCCTCCATCACTGTCTGCAGATATTGGATACACAAACCTTTGTGAAGCTTGAAGAGGAAGCAGCTTGCATTCCAGTAGAGGGAGCTTTAATCTTTGGAAGGAAATGGACGTCAGTGATAACAGCCGATACACGGTTTGCAATGGATTTTGATATTATCTGGGAGCAAATGACTTGTCCTATTTAAGCCCCAGAGGTGCATCAATAGGACAAGGAGAGAAGTAAAAGCTATCCTCCTGTCAAGTTATAGTCCTATCTCAGTGATTAAGCAAGATCTTTGAAATAGCTAAGGTGTTAAGTTTCTTATCACTTGGAACTGACCCATTTTACTTTCCAAAATCCCTTTTCTCCAGGACTGGATTAAATGCAGTGCTAACCTGTTTATTGCCAGAGGTCTTTCATAGTTGGTAGGGTTGGAAGGGACCT
>NW_017729030.1:65013304-65017944 GCF_001723915.1 Gavialis gangeticus
AGCTGCAGTAATGACCATTACAAGTGGAAAGGCCATCTGAAGGCTGGTATAAAGTGCATCAAGGCAGTGGTTCATAACTTTTTCAGTACCAGAACCCATTTGTAAATGTTGATGGCCAGTTCCTGCCCAGTACATAGTTTAAGTAGAAAATAGCCCCCTGGCCCTATCACTCTCAAGCCACAGCTCCCCACCCCCTCCCAGCCCTGCTGGTGCCTCTCACTCCTGATTTGCTGCCCACAGGCCCTAACCTCCTAGTGTGTGGGGTAGGGGGCGGCATGTGTGTGGGGCCAGCGGGGATGGGTGGGTATATCTCCTCAGATTTGTGCACCCACAGCAGGCAAGGGGCTGTAGGCAAGGGGCTGGCCAGACCAGCAAGGGCAGGAGCTGCCCTGGTGGAACTCGGTGTGGGAGGACAGCATAGGGTGGTGAGACTGTGGAAGTCATTGCTGCTGCTGCCACCACCACTGGGACTCCTGTGTTCCCCCCCTCTAGGGTAGAGCTGCAGCCTGAGAGGAGCTGTGGTGGGAATGGCCAGGCCATGGTGATGGGGTAGAGCCATGGCCCGGTGGCTGGCAGCAAGAGGTGAGGGCAATGTAGCCACCCAATCCATTAATCATCATGCTGTTGGCAGCATAGCTGGTGTGTGGGTCCCAGTGGTGGTGGCAGCAACTAGTCTCACCACCCCACTCTACTCTCCCACACCAGGTCCTGCCCCCTGGGCTGCAGAGGTGACTCCTGCCCATGCCAGTCCAGCCAAGCTGCAGTCCTGTGCCTGCTGTCAGTGTACAAATCTGGGGGGGCATGTGCCCCCCCATGCCCCTCTGATGTGTCACTTGTGCTCCCCCTACCTCCCTGATGTATTGTCTATGTCCCCCCACCCCCTTCTGCCCCATAGACTTACCTGTGGGGAGCTATGGGAGATACTCTCCATGCTGCCTGGCTATCACATGCATGTGTGCACACACATATGCATTGTAGTGTCCCCCATCTGATTGCCCTCCTCCCACTTCCCCCAGCCCCAAGCTGCCCCTCTCAGGCTGGAACTCTGCCAGCCTGCAAGGGAAAACCCATGGTTTCCCATGCTTTTCTCCTTTAAAGCAGAATCCACTTTTAAAGTTTAATTTATTTTTGAAGTTTTTGTGTGACCCTTTTTTGTGTAGTTGTGACCCACTTTTGGGTTGCAGCCCATGGGTTGAGAAACACTGCATTAAGGGATTCACTAAAGCACTGTGTTGGTTGCATGGATAATACAAAACAGCTCAGATGCAGTGTCTTGGTTTCTGCTGATCTTAGTTATTCCTTCAGAAAGTGGGAAAACATTGGGTGAGAGCTGCATGTATTTTGTGGAGAGCAGCACAAAAGGGTGCAACAGGTGGACTTGGATGGAACTGAATGAGAGAAGTTTCAAATGCCAGATAGTCAACATTTTTTTTAGATGCGACCCTGCAACATGTTAAAGTTATGCTGACTCACACTGACTGAAAACCTCTTTCATTTAGAGGAATAAACCTTCCCCATGAAGAACTTGCTACTACTTTGCACTCCTAAGAGACTACTACAACCTGTGTTTGGAGCATGCAGCCAGCCAACATCTAAGCTATCAAATGTAGTGGCTTTGTTTGGATGAAGAGTCTGACCTGGGTTTTGTATTTTTTTTTCTTTTTGGACAGAGTTAGTGGCACGGGAGGCTGAATAGACATCTTGAGATCTGTTGGCTTAGCTGGCTGTACTACTGGAGGCAATGTGGCTGCAACTCATCTGACTTTGTATACCCCTCCTGTAATAATCCCAGGTTCATGCCTCACTTGGAACAAGAGATTGGACACTTCATATCTTCTTTGGTTGCAGGCGTGGCTATAATGAGCTTTCCCTATCGGTAAAGTGCTGGCTTGATGTACAAGCTCTTTAGAGACCTGGGCTGGGAACGGAGTTTCTGTTCGGGAAGTCTGCTCCATCACCGCTGACTCCTGAGAGGTACATAACAACAAGAGTTATCTTGTGTTGTCAACACTATACCAGATTGCACCTCCTAGCACTATGGTGATGAGCAGGTTCCTTGTTTATCTAATACGCTGAAAAGGTATTGTGGCTTAGGACCTGCTCTGTGGAGTCCTGTAGAATAGGCTGAAATGCTATTCAAGCCAACTCAATCACTTAATATTTTTGGTATCTTCACAGAGAGTTGTATCCTGGAGAAACCAAGCCTCTTGGATCTGGAGATTGTCCAAGTATGCATACCCCAACTACTACCTGGTACATCTGTGATAAATTTCTCTTGATGGAGTAGGGGTAGAGAAAAATGCCCTGAATCTGAGTCTAGCTATCAATTCAGTGCCAAGAATGTATGTGCTGGAACAACTAGCATGCTCATTTGATAGCTTGCAGGATGAGCAACAGACTTTAATTAGCCTTATTATCATTGCACGAAATGTCTGCACACAGACACAACCTAGCTGTTTAATGCAGTTTCTTACTGTAGTTGCTGGACTGGATTTAAAACTTGTGCTACTGATTTATGTTAGTGTTTAGTTATTAACACATTACCCCATTTATGGGCTACATACATTTGTAACAGGCAACCTATATAAAGATGTTGCTGTTTAATAGAATTTGTCATACTACAAGTTACTGCATAAAACCAAACTTCTCCATGCATCTATGCAGTATACGGGGACAGAATTGGTTCACCAGCTTATGCCTAAACTCCACACTGGCTTCACATTTTGCTGAGTCTAAGAAATCACTTATAGTCAATAGATTCCCCTAGCATGTTCTGATGGAGGATTAGTAGGGCCTTAGGACAATAGTTTAAAATTTGACATTTTTTCCTATCAGCCAGACATAAAACAGTTTTAGGTTAATGAACTTCCCCTTACAGTTTAGTTCGTGCTTGATAAGAAGGAGAGCATGGAGAATGCTAAGCTGGTATTAGTTATTCTTTTGCTGCTAACTGGAACTGAGTTAACAAGCACTTTTATTCAAACTTAAGGACATGCACAAAACTAAAGCTATATAGGAGACACTTGTAGTGTGTACAGGCTGACTATGCTCAATAAGAAATGTAGTATATGCCAGATGGCTAACAACTAAAACAAATGTGGCTTTTATCACATAATTAAAAGTGGTTACAAAACAAGTGTAAGCATTTGGTGCTATGTGTGCTTCATCTGGTGCACAAATAAAAATCTGCCTCAAATATAATATGGAAAGAAGTCACTTATGAGACTGACCAGAAATAGATCTGAGAGGTTACAAAGGTTTCCATGGGTAAGACAAGCTACCCTAGCTTTCTAGATAGAGGGGGAAAAAATTCATACCACTAGTAAAGAGTAACTGCAAAGGGGTAATGTGGGTCATATACAATTACCATTTGTATAAGAATTTCTCTCACATCTAGGAAGACTACATAGACTGACTTTGTGGCAAAAGCACAGTGTAACCCCTTCATTATTCTTGCATGCAAAACTCATTCAGCTGCTCCAAGAAGTTGCTGCCATGCCAGATTCAAATCCTATAAAAATCAAATCAGGTGTGGCAATACCCAATTGTATAATATACCTTCCAAAATAATAAAAAAGCATCTGGACTGAGATTATGAATGAATTTTACAGGCACATTCATAAACACACCTATTTTTATTAAAAGTACAGTATTTAGTCTATTCAAAGTCAGTGTAACAGCAAAACTAGCATGTTTGTTTATTCAGGCAAAGCTACTTATAAGGCATATTTAAGATACTGTTTCCACTTCAGTCTGGCATTGATCCATTCCATTTTCTTCAAGGTTTAATGCAACCATATCAGCAGGTTCCCTTCCAGGAAATTTTGACATCCTTTCCATTTTCCCTGTAAAACAAAACAAAAACGTGTGTGGGGGGATTAACATTCTTTTGAAGTATGGCATTTTACACAATGGAATTGAACATGCTGGTAGAAGAGGAAAACAAATCTAATTCAGCAACATTTCCAGCTAATCTTTTGGCAAAGCCACTATAATTAGAAGCTTTATGCATCACCCTTCAATTGCTTTATGACAGAAAGCTTTCTTTTTGAATCTGTCATGCATACAAATCTGATACTACTTTGGTTTATAAACCAGATTATTAGCTCGCAACACGGGTTTTAGTAAGTTTGTGCACTTCTCTCTCTCTTAATGCTGGTATCTTTTTCAGAAATGTGAGAAACCTGAACTGCACATTTCCTGATTTACTAGTGATAACATTTTGTTCTCGACAGAGCAAAGTAAACTCTAGCTGTTTATCATCTGGGAGTGAAAGTCTGTTTTAGGCAAGGATCTAACGGAGGATACGTGCACCTGTTAGGTACCCCAAAGCCCAACTTTCAGGCCCCCAACTCTAGTGTGGAAACCAAAGCCCAGAGTTAGGCATATTGGCTCCCTATGCTCGAGCATGGGGAAAGCCACATACCTCAGGACAATCCAGATAACCTTCTCTGCTGAACAGGGAGCTGCCTAAAGCAAACTCCCCCTTAGTACCAAGTTTGGGCTTCAACAGAGGCACCCCCATCCACTTGAGAGCTGAAGCCCAGAACCCTCATCTCCAGGGAAGGCACATAGGGGAAATATGGGGGCAAGGATCACTCTTTTTCCTCTCCTACCCCTCCCAAATCCACTCTTAAAGG
>NW_017729030.1:65022944-65026692 GCF_001723915.1 Gavialis gangeticus
CAAGTTTGGGCTGCAACAGAGGCACCCCCATCCACTTGAGAGCTGAAGCCCAGAACCCTCATCTCCAGGGAAGGCACATAGGGGAAATATGGGGGCAAGGATCACTCTTTTTCCTCTCCTACCCCTCCCAAATCCACTCTTAAAGGAGGAAGCAGGAGGAGGAGGAGGAGGAGGTGGTGGAAGTAATCACCTGGTATAATTAGCTTGCTGTTGAACCACTGCCACGAAGCAGCAAAAAAATGCAGGATACCCAAGATGGGAACAAGACAGAACATGGCTCTGTGGCCATAATGGTTAGGGTACTCAATCAGGGAAAGGGAAGAGGTGTTTTAGGATCTAGTCCCTGCACTACTTTTTATCCAATGACTGGGAATGTAACATGCAAACAGACCTGACAGCAGGAATCACAAACTTGAGACTCCCCTTTCCCAACTGAGCACCACATGCATGAAGCTACAAAACCCCTCTTGCTCCATCCCTTCTGGCTCCATTAGTTTTGTATCTTCTGCTGTATATTAGCCCAGTTTCACCAGTGTAGGTGGAAAGTCCACCCCCACCCAGCCTAGCCTCTAGTCTCACAGTGGAAGATATGGACTTGAAACCTTTCAGGCTGAGGAGAGGCTAGAACACACATCTCCCCCTTCCTGTGTGTGTGCTCTATGGTATTATCAAAGTGGGTACAGGCACCACCATTGGCAGTGTTTAGAATAAAAGTGGCTGTAACTGTTGGCAGTGTATGTCAGGTACGCCCTGACCAATCCTACCAGATCAGGCCCTTCCGGGATGGAGATACCACCCCCACTTGTGTTCTGGATCCCCATGGAGTTTAAGCAGAGCTAGGTGCTAGCTGCTAAGGTCTGGGCTGTATTTAGATTGCTGCTGATGAAAGAGACAATACACCTGTAAAACTGTCATCCACTAGTCAGAATACTTTCTTGTGAAAACTGACTCACTGGATTATGAACCAGACAACAAGCTTATACTCCCGCTGTATCACTTAAACTACTTATAGTTGTACTATATCATTTTAAGCATTTTTTAGACAACTGAATAAGCATCAAGTTAAATTAAGAGAAGCTGAGACTGGTCAATGTTGAAGGAAAAAGCATGCTGTGAAGCACTTATTCTGAGCAAAAGGTAGGGATATCTGAGGGTATAAAAGCTTCCTATGAGAAGCCATCACTTTCCCCTTCCCGAAAACTCTGGGAGGTCGGATATTACACTTTGACAAGCAACTACTGCTCATTCTTTCATTCCTTGTTCCAAGTTAAGTTTCTTCAAATAATACAGAGTATGCACTCCTCATTCATCACTGAAGTTGTGCAGTTATAATTTAGACAGCTTTGCTAAAAAATAAAAATGTGCGCGCCAAAAGATTCAAGCTAGCCAGCCAGTGAATGTTATGAAAACTTAAAAAGAAAAAAAACAAAGAAAGAAAATGTCATATTGCTAATAGATCAATTGCATTTTTGTGTAGGAAATAACCCAGTTAAAAAAAAAAAGTTTTCAGATGAAAGTGCCATTTCATATACAACTAATTTGAGTCTCGTGATTTGTTAACTGTGCAGTCAGTAGGTCACTCGACACACCGTAAATTACTTAAAGGTGCAAAAAAGCAGATAATAGGGCTTAACTTGGAAAACTTTTAGCTCTCGTTGTGCCTTTACAAAACAGTGCATTGTACATAGTGCTGTTTCTGAGTTTAGAATGAACCTATACACACATGCATTGGGGTTAAGAAAGTCAGCCTAAAAATAAAAACAAAGGACACAGAGGAATCTCAAGGGTCCTCTGGTCTATCCTTCAGCTTTGAGGCAGGATCTATTATGCCCAGACCATCTGACAGATGGTTATTTAACTTGTTACTCTGGTTATAGAATCCACAGCTTCTCACAGTCGCTTGTTACTGGGTTTGGCTATCCTTAGCATTAGAAAGGTTTCCCTGGCTCTCCCAGGCTGCAAATTAAACTGACTACAGCTGCCTGGCTCCCTCAGTCTGATTTTGTCCATGCTACTCTTTAATAATCATCCTTTAGGTCTGTTCCCACATTTTGTATGATCTTTTTTGTTTGCTCTTCAAGTCATTAACAAATACTTGAAGCAGTCAGATTGGTCTCTAGCTCTATTCCCCATTTTTCCTTGGTAGCGTAAGAGTGATGTTGTAGACAGGACAGTCCAGAAATTGTGAGAGAAGCAAGGATTTCTTAAGGTGTTATTTTTTATTGGACCAACAGTACTTGGGATAAACCGATACAAGCTTTTGAATGCAAGATATTCTTCATTGGATAGTTTGATTATGCCTTCTTTAATATTAGAGTCCTCTAGGAACTGTTTTCCTGGACACATTTTCCCCTTACAGTTCTTCTCCATGTGCCTTAGTTACTAGCGAATCCCAGTAGCAAATTTTGCTGCATGGCAGCATGTTTTAATACTCACCATATGTAGTTTGTGGAGCTACAAATCACATATCCCTGCTCATCAGGATGCGGCCAAGGGAAACAGCTACACCCAAGGTGTTTTTATTAACAATTCTGTGCTTTTTTTCTGCCAACTACCCTGCCTCTGCTTTGGTGAGGGCCACATGCAAACCAAAGCTGAACATCCAAACACAATTAGTGCCACACTGGGACAGAGCAAAGGTCCAACCAGCTCAGTGTCCCTGTCTGATCACTGCGGAAGTGGATGAGAAACTGGACTGCAGTAGACATTTCTAGGAGTAGGGGTACTCAACCCCCAGCCCAAGAGCCAAGTCTGACCTGCAGGTCTTCCCACAGGTCAGGAAATTTTGCTGTAGGGAAGCAATGGCAATTAACAGTGCCACTACTTCTCCCATGCCCTGCACAGCAGTATTGGTGGCCAGGCTGGTTTGCAGGGCAGAAAGGTGGAGCATCCCTGCTTGAGAGGGGAGGCCTGAGCCAGGGATCTCTACAGCATGAGAGGATCTAGGATTCTGAATAGGGGAAACTAATGAGGTGGTCCATCAAATCACACAAAACAGCATTTTTGTCCAGGTAAACAGGAACTGAAAGCTCTGCTAATACGCCAAGGTCATAGGGCTGTATTACTCAGTTTAATACCAAAGCAAAAAGAAACAGTGGTATTGGAATGTGTATTAAATTTGCTATATCGTAACACAATAGGTATAAAACCACAAGTTAGGCAAATATAAATCAGATGTTTCTTTAATCCTGTAGTCCTTAAAATTAAGTATACTTGTCTTTCAGTTTTGTCATACAAAAATCTAGCCCCCTTGAGCTTCATGGAAAGTTATTTTCATGCCTGTGTGTAATGGCCAGAACCAAAAAAATTAATAAGCAATAAATATGTGCTTCTTGGAGGCATTTGGAACTTTTGTCTAATATGAAGCTTGTATTTTTGTAACCCACAAACGTAACTTGTAACTGTCTGTGGAACTGACTAGGCCTCAAAGACAAAGCTATAGCTGTGAAATTAGCTGACCTAATAGTTCTTCCTCGCTCAGAATTTAGCCTTGATGATGATAAAAACTGGATTCAACTGCCTAGCTTATGCAGTACATTTCAAGAAAGAACATCTCAAAAAGCATAGTCAGAGAGTTCTCAAGGGGCTGGATTTAGGCAGGGTAATGTTAATTTCAAACCTGAAGATGCTGTGTTGCAATTTGCTTATTGGATAAACCCAAGCTTGGGCAGTAACTTATTATAATGATTTCTAACACCTTTTAACTCCATAGGATAACAGCTATAAAGTAATATTATGAATGGCTATA
>NW_017729030.1:65026702-65028458 GCF_001723915.1 Gavialis gangeticus
CTGAGGGGCTTCCACCAGTTCTCCTTTGGGCAGCCCAGCTCAGAGACGTCTGACTTCGCTGATTCAACCTGATGTGCATCTTCTAACCAAGGGACTATCAATAAGTTACAAACCAAGTGGGAACTCTTGGTTAATTTCTTTAGCTGTTTTATTATCACTGTCAATTTTAATCTGTATTGTTATGTTGTCTGTTTATTAGCTTAACCTTTTTATTAACTATTACATATGCAAACTATATCTTTTGTTGTCATAAGTAAAATTCATTCCTTTTTGTAAGTGAAACTTGTCATTTCTTTCCTTTCCAACATCACCTCCTAGATCCCGAACCAAAAAGCCCAGTAGCTAATAAAGTTGCAGTGCTCAGTCAGTCTGCAGCTAAACTGATATACTCACAGTACCCAGCTGGCCTGTAACAGCTACTTTTGCTATGACAACTGCATGCCCCTGTACATGGAGATATGCCCAGAGTGTTCAGCTACATTCTACAGAAGCTGAGTTACCAGAGCCTGTACCACGAAGCAGGGAGTTGTCAGGATGCTCCTGGGAAAAGTGACCGACTCCCAGTCTGCTGCCTGTAGCAGAAATGCACCAAATACTGGAGAGATCCTTTATAGTCCCAAACTCTGTGCCCTGCCAGGATGCCTCCAACACAGGTTTGTGGAAAAGGAGCTACCTTACTAAAAGACAGCAGGTATTCAGAAGAAAGAATAGCTTCATTAATGAAACATTAAGACCATAAAGAAGGCAAGGGTCATTAACACTGGTGAAGTGAAGAGCATAAGAGGAATTGGGTAAATTATAGTGAGCCATGAAGTCAAGTGACTCCCTCAGCAGTGCCTGATTATAAGTGTTGCTGCTGCTGCCAAGGAGTTGGTTTCAAACTGGGGGCAGAGCAGGGAGCCAGTGTACCCCCAACTATTGAGTGATCCAGCCCCTATTCAGGACCCTCCCTGACATCCATGTAACAAGTTGGAGATGCCTGAGGAAACATCTTCCTTGCATCCAACAGCCACGAATGCTGCCCTTCCCTTCTTCTCGAACCTGCTTATGCTACCTGTCCCCGCCACCCTCCATGGCTGACACTCCCAGCTCCGGTGCCAGGGATGGGCGTGCGGATTACCTGTTGGTCAGGCAGAGCATGCACTCGTTGCCGTAGGTGTGCCCGTCTGTGCCGCACACAGGGCTGAAGTTTTTGGGGCAGCCGGGCAGGCCGTACAGGTGGCACCGGGGCTGCAGGGGGTGGAAGGAAGAACATGAAGGCCTGTCATACAGGAAATATGGGAATTCCTGGGGAGCCACTCACAATTCCTTCCCACCACCCCCAAATCCCCGGGGCACACAGCATGGCCGCTTGGGGAAATACAGTAATTCCCAGAGAACCACTTCCGACATCCTGTTATGTCCTGCAGTGCACGACAGCTCGGGGAAATATGGTAATTCCTGGAGAGCCGCTCGCAACGGGCGGGATCCCTGCGCCCCCCCACAACGGACCCGCCGGCCCGAGCCCCCCCGGGGGGATGCTGGGGTCGCCCTGCCCCCCCCCAACTCACCGAGGAGCTGGCGGCGGCGGGCGACGGCGGCAGAAGCGCTGCGGGCACAGACAGATGTGGTGTTACCATGGCAACAGCATCCCCTGCCCTTTCCTTCCCCCTTCCCCTCTCTACTCCCCCATAGCCCCCGCCTCTCACTACCTGCCAGCGCCAGCAACTGCAGGAGCACGCGCACAACGGCGCTGCTTTGCTGCCCCATCCCGGCC
>NW_017729030.1:65028803-65033605 GCF_001723915.1 Gavialis gangeticus
CCTCGCCGAGCCCCGCCCCCGCCAACCGCCTCTCCCCTGGTGGGGATGAGTGGGAGATGCAGTGTCTGTGTGGGGGGTGTGGCCCAGGGTCCAGGGGAAGACTCCAGCTCCTGTTGCAAGACCGAGGAGCTGCCTCTGCCCTTCCTGATGTCCGGCAGTGCCTGCATGTCCCCCACCCCCACGGTTTCCCAGAAGCACTTGCACCATGGCCAATATCTGCTGCTTCCTGCCATCCCCAGCCTGGTTGGCAGCCACCTCTCCTGGGAGGCAGGCGTAGCCCATCACACGCCCCTGGGGTGCTGCACGAGGGCTCTTGGCAGAACAAGAAAGCTGGAGGCAGGGCGCCTCCTCAACATGGCCACCGTCAGCCCACACTGGTGGGGCGCGACCTTCCAGCCCTGGGGCCGGCGCACAGGCTGGGTTCAGCGCAGGATCAGGCCACGGGGCCACCTGAAGCGAGCCCTGTGGAGCTGGGCACAGAGTGACTGTGCATGGCGCAGTCTGGTGTGTGAGGCCGGGTCATCTGGCCCACGGGGCTCCCCACAGGTCTAGAAATCTGCCCCAAGGGAGTGGTGGCAGCATTAATTGCCATGGGGCTGGAAGCCACAGCAATTGATGCTGCCACCACTCCCTCCCCTGCCGCCACATTTCCAGACATGTGGGGAGTCCTGTGGGCCAGAGGATGTGGCCCCATGGGCAGGATTACAGGCCAGAGGTTCAGCACCGCTATCCAGCTCCCTCATCCCTAGGGCCTCCTTGGGGAGGGCCTCTCTGTGTTTGAGCATGTGGGCTCCCTCATGGAGCTTGTGCCAGTGAAACAGCCACCAGAGCACAACAGCTCCTGCCCTTTTGTCATTTTTCCTGGCGTCGCACTTCACGAGGCTCAGTCCCTCCTTGCAAAGGAAACAGCTTTCTAGGCCCTTCTGTAACCTCATTTATCATAGCAGCTTGCCTTCTTTTAGCCATTAATGCTTGTAGGGATCTCTAAGATGGGAACTAGGGTTGATGAGAGGGAAAGGAAATTAGCCCTGAGGCTGCAGATTGGGACTGGCACAGCAAGGTAGCTGGGATACAGGAGCCAGGGGAGAGAGGACTGGGAGGCAGAGAGAGACACTGTTGATGCAGACTGAGCTCAGTCAGCACCACACCTAGACTCCTGGCTGTGCCAGGCAAACTTTTAGTACCGGGCCCCCGTTTGCCAGAGATAATGATAATAATAATTGGACAACAGGGAAAAAATTACCGTTTTTGGGCCCCCTTTCTGTCCGGGTCCTGGTTTGCCCATACCTGTGTCCAGCCCTGAGCTCAGTTGCTGTTGGGGGAAAGTTGGGACCTCAGGAGGAGCTGGGGGAGACTGCAATTGTTTGGGCCTGGAGACTGAGATGGGAACTGAGGGAAGGCAAGGAAGAAGGGTGGATGGGGAAGGAAGGGCAGATACCTGACCAGTACCTGGCATGCTTAGCAAGAATTGGTCTGGGGACGGGAGGTTAGCCACTGGGACAAGGAGGTGGAGGAGGAGCAGAATATTGAGGCTGGATGAGGATGGCAGGGAGAGGGCCTGGAGAGGGCCTGGAGAGGGCTCCTGTGGACGCTGGGAACAGGGAGAAAGGCGTGAGTGGTGCCTAGGAGAGGGAGGCTGGATGAGGACTGGTAAAAGGAGATCAAGGCAAGCATTAGCAAGATTTCCCCTCATAATTTACAATATTGTCTGTAACATAGTAGTGTAGCTCTTTTGTTCAGGAGTTAGCCACCCCAGAGTGGTACATATCTAGCCTTTGGGCAGAAGGGAAGGATTGCTGCCTGGGGCTTTGGCGGATATTTCTAATTAAGGTGGTGGAGGGAGCTGCTCTTGTGAATGAATACCAGTAGGCATGGTGCCATACAGTGTATGTAGGAGAGGAGGGAACAACATTGGCCACACATGCATACCATTTAGTTGTAAGTCTAATTAGGAGCTATATTTTTGCAAAAGGTGTAGTTACAAAATAACCACAGAGAATTGGGAATTCAGTTTTGACAGGTATCTCAATGCCTTACTTTTTAAACATGGGACCATAGGAGTAAGGCAGGTGGGGGGACCTGGAACAACAGATCAGTGTTGGATCCTGATTTGGAGTTAGGGAGTTAAGAATTAATTCTGTCTTGAGACCTGAAGGCTTGGACTGGTGGAACTGCATGTGTGTATGAACAGGGTTTGGCATGTTCCAAAACAAAATTAAATTCAAATCTCAACTGTAGCATTCCTTATGGACATCTACTTTTACATACAAAAAGTTCTTGCATGCGACCAGTAAATCCTGTACTTATCTACTGTCTTTAATCTAGCTGTGTTTTATACCCTGCCTATTACTGTGGACCTAATTTAGGAGAGAAAGGTTTCAGAGGAAGAGGAGAAAATTTTGCTTTGATCAGTTGATGCAACATCACAAAATCTTGAATTAACAATAAACTTACAAGATGCACTAATGTATGTACAAGATGCACTGTAGATGTACAAAGCAAACATACTTAGACTAGTATTATTTCCACCCCACATCTATACCCTGAGATAATCAGAAAAGTATCCATTCATGATAGAGATTTGTCTTGTCAGTGACCACAAAAATTAGATTAATCTTAAAATTAAAATCTGAAAATTCATCTTAATCCTACTGTGGTTGTGACATTGTTCCAACTTCAGGCACCTTTAAAATCCTAAAGATCATAATGGTTTTATGGTCATAAATCCACAGAAATAAATATGGACCTTACATATTCCTGATCTGAAAAAAAGTGTGATCAGTATTACTTTGCATTCAAGGCTGATTACAGCAAGGTGCTGAGACTACTCAGTATTTGTTTTCACATGCCAGTCAACTGAACTTCATCTAACCCACCTGGGAAACTGCCATTATAATATTTCACCACCTCACAGTGGGATCTTGTCAGAGTTAGGTAAAGTGCTTTGGAGGTGTGATGAACGGTGCTGCATAAATGCAAATTAATTTGATATTAATACACAAGAACCATTTGCTTTTTGCTCTACCAATACACACTCTCTGGGTATGCATTACAGGGTTACACGTACACATTTCATGTTTAGAATATGACTCCATTTTGACTTTCAGGAGAATTTGAGAGCTTCAGTTACAAGTCAGACTCCATGGGAACTGTATTTCTTATTTAAATAAATCCTCTGTACAGAAAAGGTTGAAATACTTTTCATGATAGCCTGATACAGTTCTTTTCCAAACATTGGCTTGAAGAGCAGCTAGTATTGAGTTCCTCCACTTATCTATGTGCTAAAACAATCAGGGACGTTAATTGGCTGTGTCCCAGTAGACCATTTATTCCGGAATTCAACAGAGACTCTTTGTGGACAAACTACCAGCAACCGTCTGTCACAATTTCAGCAAACCTTCTCTTCATTCTGGCCTTAACTGTTTGATCCCAGGAGTAAGAATTTCCAATGCTACAATATGCACAGTCTTGTGGTTAAGGCTAGAATCTGAATTTCAATAAGTAATATACAGTTGAAAGCTGAATTGTCTTCTCATTTATTTTCAGTTCACTTAAATGCACACATTTCTGAGAAGAGATGTGTATGATTTATAGGTTGAAGGAGCTGAGAAACAGGCTGCTTCGGTAAGGTTAGATTGACTCAAATGAAAAAACAGTACTGAAACATAAGACTAGATTTCTCAGGGGGCCATTACTTTGATGTCTTCAGTTTTATGGTAATATAAAACGGCTCTTGCTTTTTCTTTAGATTAGATTAGAATTGTGTCAGTTCCAATCCCAGGGTCCAGATGAGAAATGATGCATCCATTATTTTTGCAGAGTTTCTAATACTTCAAAAAATCATTCTTCTCTTGCATATAAAAGGAATTTTGAGCTTGTATAAAGGGATTGTGACACAACAACCTTAACTCTGACCTGCGCAGATTTTTCAGGTATTATTTTTTTATCTTAATTTTAAACCCTAACAAAATATCTTCCTCCAGGGTAAGTGAGAAACTTTATCAGTTAATAATATTCTTATCAACAGTCTTTGACAAAAAAAAAAAGAAGTTTTTGACAAAGCACTTATAATTGCTGAAGACTACTTTATAACTTATTAGGAAAATTGCTTGTTACTGCTCTTCATTATATCATTTAGGGAGATGCTGTACCTCTCATATCCTGATCAGGAAATAGGTACATGGATACTCCCAAAAATTTCTGAATTAGGAAGGATAAATAATCTGTTCCTTTATACAGTGGCTTCAGTGGAACTATTCATACACAAAGCTAAGCACATGCAGAAGTGTTTACTGGTTTGGGATGTAACAACAATTCATAAACTGGAAACATGGTAAGCTGAGCACTATCTCATGCTTCTGCCCTTTTCCCAAATACATAAAAAGTACTGGTAAATGATATAATATATATGCAACATGAATTTCTACCTAAGGAAAAAAAAGGGGGGGCAAGCCAACATCTATTGCTTTGAGCTTTCAGCAGGGCTCATTTTTCTACAACAGATCATCTTTTACAGAACAACATAGACTTCTCTCAGGAAAACAGAAAAACATGCCTTATTTGATTAGTAATTTATTTACTTTCTATCTCATTAGATAAATCTTAATATCAGGGTTGTGTGGAATGCACCCTTTTATAGTCAACTGTGCATCAGGATTTCTTAACACTAGGTGTCCCCCTAGACAGTGTAAGTGTGCAAGTGCTAAGGGAGAGGGACTGTTTGCTGTTTTTTTTCTCTGGGGATGCCTAATTAAAAGGCAATGAAAGGTAATACCAAAAGTACTATTTTCCTGGGAAGGGAT
>NW_017729030.1:65033723-65048129 GCF_001723915.1 Gavialis gangeticus
TTAAAAGGCAATGAAAGGTAATACCAAAAATACTATTTTCCTGGGAAGGGATATTTAGTCTGATGAGACCTTTTAGAGAATATCCTTTCCATGGGAAAAATACTTAGTGAAATAAAATGGAAGAAACTGTTTTTAATGGTTCCGCAGCAAAATGGCCTGAACCTTCCCTGCTAAGCACCAATGGGTGCTTTACCACTGACTTCAACACTGGATCAGACTCTTACATCCTTGGGCTAGATATTTAAAGGTGTTTAGGTGCACATTTTGAAAGGTTTTTAAGGATGAAGAAAGATGCTTTTGAAAATCACACTATGTGCCCATCTTCATCTTTTGGCACAGAAACACCTTTAAAATCTGCCCCATTTTTCTGCTGTTCAGCCTTGGGCATGAAATTCCCAGGTACCATGTAGGTTGGCTGTAACAGAATCCAGACTACTATCATACGGCTGTAGAGATCATGATCATTTTCCCAGATCAAATCCTAAAAGAAAATGCACTGTTAAATTAAACCCAGGCATCAGATGTGTTGCTTACCCCTCCACATCATTCCTAAGACCTGACGTTCTCCTATCTACCTTACTAAAATGCTCTTCCAGCCTCTGTCTTCCTGTTGTTCCATCCCAACATGTGCCTCACCCCAGCCTGCAGGGTCACACGCAGCACTGTGGCTAAGATTGCCTTCTCAGCCTGTTGTCCTATGTTGCTTCCCCTTTCAGCCTGGCCACTGTCTCCCCTTCTCTCACTGCATCAGACTCCTCACCTTTCAGATCCTTTACTACTCTGTTTTTCATGGGCAGATCTATGATTTTGAAAAGAGGAGTGCAGATAATATGGTAAATCATTGCATATAACACAACACACATTTTTCTCCAGTTAAAAAGAAGTTAGAAGATTCACTAGTAACTCAGGGCATAGAACAATATTATTCAAGTTAAGATGGAAGCAAAGAAAACAGCCCCAACAACAAAAAAAATCCCATTCTTGGAATGTGCTTTTATTTGCTATATCATATCTTACATAGAAAAACAGAAAACTAGGCAAAAATAACCCAATATATTGTTTCATTAGTCCTAGAGTTATTATTGTTAAATGTATAGCTCTTTTTCAGATTCATAAAATAAACTCAAGCCCTCCTGAGCATCTGGACAGTTCCTTCAATGCTTCATTGAAAGTGATTTCCCCACCTGAGTAATTGTTTTTGGTTAGACCTAAAAAACAGTCTTCTGAGCTGTGAAATGGGAACAACATTACTAGGAGCAGGTAACAGACAGCAGCATCGCAAAGTAAGGATACCTGGAGTAGTGGAACCATTAAAGACCATTTAAAAGGAAAAAGGGTTGTTCACACTTGTGGAATGAAGAATTTAGAAGGAAACAAGAAAATTTGGATGAGCCATTAAGTCAATTGACTCCCACACTGCTGCCTGAATAGAAGTGCTGCTGCCATTGCTAGGCAATTGGCTTTAAACTTTGGATGGAGCAGGAATCTAAGGGTATCAGTGTACCATTTCTGCTGCTGTCCTTTTTATATGAGCTCATGGCATCTCCACTCAGCGACCAATACCAGCCTCCACTGGCCCAGCACCTACTTCTTGCACCAACCATTTCAAACTTTTTCCCAGATAACCCCTCATCCTCTCTTGTGGGAAACTGCATACAACTACTTCTGTGTCCTTCAAATGCCTCCTCAGGACCCGCCTCCACTGAAATGTGCATGGGAGATGCCACCTACAGCCATTGAAGCAGAGCACTGCTAGTCTTTCTTCTTTAGTTACAACTTAAAACTGTAAAAGGGTGCCTGTAGACACGCAGTGAGGCTGCTCCAATGTACTGTAACTACAGCATGTCAGAGCAGACTCGAAGAATCTATTTAGTGAGTTCCAGCAGCCTCCGCATCTCATGTAACAGCATCCCCACACTTCAAAATGGCAGTGGGGATGCTTTAACTAAAGCTCATTCAACGAGATATAGATAAAGTGCCCCTGCTTCCATTCTGAAGCGTGGGAACGCTGGTACATGAGATGCTGTGGGTGCTTTCATTGAAGTGCACCCCCACCACTGGAGCATGTGTAAAAATGACCAGAGTAGCTAAACCTATAGATTAGGATGATGCCCTCTCAAGGGGATCTCGTGTCCTTAGCCCTGTCAGTACGATAAGCCAGGGGTTTTTAACCTTTTTTAATAAGTGTACCCCCGGCAGCCAGACAAGGAGTTGGGGGGAAGGGGTGGCACGTGGTTGAATGTGGAGCGGTGGTGTGGAGTGGTGGATGGCAGTGGCAGCTGCTGCTGCATGCTTCCTGCCCCACACAAGTCCGACTGGCTGGGCAACGCCTGTGCGGCCAGAAGAAGGGTGCCACTGCCCTTGCCCCACCCTGGCCCTGATCCTGGGAGGCGGTGGCACGGGGTGGTGGGTGGTGATGCTCCATCCCTTCTCGCCTGCGCATACCCCCTAGGGCCTTCCCAAGTACCTCTGGGGGTATATGTACCCCTAGTTGACAACCCCTGCCATAGGTAACCATAATTATACATGCAGGCTTTTTACAGGAGGGGAAGGAGGAAGGGAAGATGAGAAGGCAGTGTCTGGGAGGGAAAGATAAAGCACTGACATACCTAGACTCTTGGCAGCCCCAGGTGAACTTTTAGTATCGGTCCCACCTTTGCCAGAGATAATGATAATAATGATTGGACAACAGAAAACAAATTACCATTTTTGGTCTCCCTTTCTGTCTGGACCCCAGGCAACTGCCTGGTTCATGCATGCCTGTGTCTGGCCCAGAGATAAAGGCGGTTTGGGTGGGCTCTCCTGATGACACATTTCAGTCCTCTGAATTTCGTGGCATTTGTCATGCTTGGGGGTGGCTTGGTTATTTTTCTTGTAAGGTGGTTTTATCTGCAGCTGGCTGAGGCCTTGTCTCAGCCTTAATTCCAGATGGGCCAAGGCTGTTGTTAATGACCTAACTCAGGAATAGACAAGCCCCGGCATGGGTGCCAGAGCATGGCATGCAAAGGCATTTTGCTTGGCGCACACACCTCGGGGCTGCACTGCCATAGAAAGGATCTGGCCCGTTGCAGGTACCCTGCTGTCCACCCCTGGCATGCCAACATCTTACAAGTTGAGGTTGCAGGCATTTTTGGCACTGCCCAAAAATGTTGCCAAACCCTGACCTAACCAGTCTGCCTTCCAGCCGTTGACCAAACCAGGTGTTGCTGGAGCTAGGTGCCCTTCAGAGAGAAAACATATTGTTCTTGATACCACATGTGGGGTCATCAGCTTCGAGCTGTTCCCAGTCAGCCTGTGCTTTGTGCTGCCCCTGCAGAATAAAAAGCTGGGGGGAGAGGAGCTGAACCCAAAGCCTTGCCTGAGACAAGTTTGCAGCAGAGCATGCTGGCCGCCAGGTGTCCCCACAAGGTTGTCGATAAACTTCCTTCCAGAGCAATTGTAACTTAGCAACTAACCAAACTGAACAGATAGATGTGATTTAGTTTAATGACTACTTTTCTTAAAACTAGCCACATTCTCTTTTGCTGGGTGTCCATTAGTGGTTGAATCTGCACCTGTGGTTTGTGGTCCCAGAAATTCTGCCTGCAGAAAGCCATGGTATCCTGGGCCTTTTGCTCTGGATTTCTGGATGTCTGCTGGCCTGGCCAGGGGCCATGACCATTGCCAGAGGTGGGTGAAGTCTGAGGAAAGGCAGCACTTCTGCAGTGGGGTCAAGCAATCCGGTAAGACTTGATGCCCGCAGCAGGCCCCCAGGGTTGTAGGTGCCAGGCCTGAGAGACAGGCATGTTTAGATAGTGGATGAAGAGGGGAATGTCTGGTTCTAAGGTGAGTCTGCACAAAGACACTCAGGATGGTTACTAGAAATTATAACGGGTTTCTTAAACTGCACTAAGCCCCTGTGTAGACACACGTGTTCAGGACTAATATTACCAAGCTCTTTTTATTCATCTTCATCAGCATATTCATCGGCTCTCAATGCACTGTACAAAGGGTGTTTGCACCATGATCCCCGCTCCTGTCCCCTTCAGCAAGTGGTGGAATCTCCTTTGCTGGAGGGTTTCAAGCAAAGGCTGGGTAGGCATGTGTTCATGATGACTTGGGGACAGTACATTCTGCATCCTCAAGGGTCCTTCCAGTCCTGTGAGTTTGTAACTTTACAGATGGGGAGTCTGAGGCATGAGGTGGTGAGTGACTTGTCCAAAGCATGCTGGGGCAAAGCCAGGAGCAGAACTGAGTTCTCCTGAACCCCTCCATGAGTTAAATGACATCACCATAAGGCAACTTCAGTTCTGAATAACTACATCCAGACCAAATAGTATAACTAGGGATGGGCAAGTGAGGCACCAACCCAAGGTGCCAACTTAGGAGGGGCACCAGAATTGCTCTCATCCCTGCAGAATCCACACTACAGCAGCAAAAGCAGTCCCACAGAGTCACTCTTGTAGCAGCAGTCTGTGTACAGAAGCCATGCTGCTGTTGTAAGAGCAACAGCAGGTGTGGCAGACCACATTGCAGCTGAGGCGATGGCGATTGTGGCAGTGGCAGCAGCGATGGCCGGGGACAGTTTTGCAGTCCCTGGAATAGGTAAAACTCCTGTGTCACCCCTCTTCACCCCCAGCTTTTGGAACCTCCACCTCCCTGGCACTCAATAGCATATCCCCTCCTGTTCTCCCAAGGGTTTGTCCAGGGCACAAACTCTGCTTGTTACCTTACCTCTGGTCCAGGCAGGGGCGTAATGTGAAGTAGCAAACACACTTTAAATTTCATGGTTTAGTTAATTTGGATTAATTTACCTCAGTGCCCCAGTATAAATAAGCTCTATGTCCCTCTGGAAATTAGCCATTGAGGTAGAGCCTCTGGGTCAGAACTTGTTTGCTAGACTCTGACACGCACTGCTCTTTGGCCCATATAGCCTGCTCCTGTCTCATTGCCCTTATTTCTGTCAGATCTAATGAACTAACTTTAATGGGTCACAACATTCCAATGACTTGCAACCATTGCAAGTCTGACTACACCCTCAGCTGCTAAATCCCAGTCCTGTACGTCAATGGTTCCCACAGGAACAAATGCCTCATTCCTGAGTGTGGCCTGGAATGGATAGACAATATTGCCAACATGAGTTGCAGCTTGGGGAGTGATTTCAGATACCTGCCTTCATGCTTTTCCGTTTTGGCATTTTGGCATAACTAGAGTGCAAAGGCAGACTATTTCACAGCATAGTATTTACTTGTATATAGCCTGCCCCCAAATAAAACATATACCTTGTTTTTGAAGACAGAGCATAGAAAAAAAGTTTTTTCCAGAGTCATAGCTGACTATGTGACACAGAGTAAGTCCTCCTGGAAACACAGAGTGTCCAGAAAGGGTGGAATGGGGAACTTTCTGGGATGGTAGTCTGACCCCCTGCCCCTGGCAGGCAAAAAAAGGGTCGCCAAACCTGGGATCATGTGATCCCAGCCAGGTGCCTGTCCAGTCTCCTCTTGAAGACCCCCAAGGATGGGGCAAGCACCACCTCCCTCGGAAGCCCATTCCAGATCTTGGCAACCCTGACCATGAAGGACTTTTTTCTAATGTCCAGTCTAAATCTACTCTCCAATAGCTTATGGCCATTGTTCGTTGTTGTTCCAGGGGGTGCCCTGGTAAACAGATCATTGCCTACTTCGTGTTGCTCTCCGCTTATGAATTTGTACGCTGCCACAAGGTCTGCTCTTAGCCTTCTCTGGAAAGGCTGAAGAGGTTAAGGTCCCTTAGCCTTTCCTCATAGGGCCTTCCCTGCAGGCCTCCAATCAGATGAGTGGCTCGTCTTTGGACCCTCTCCAGGCGTCTGCATCCCGCTTGAACTGCGGCGATGTATTGGGGGTGTCTATACACGAGCGGTGAGGTTGCTCCAACATGCTGTAATTACAGCGCATCAGAGCAGACTTGATTAACTGAGTCTGCTGGAGTGTTGTAATTACTGTACTCCAGCAGACTCCAGTGTCTTGTGTATCAGTCTCTCCTTGCTTAAAAATGGTGGTGGAGGTGCTTTAACTAAAGCTCCTTTGATGAGCTTTAGTTAAAGTGCTCTCATGGTCATTTTTAAGCACAGGGATGCTGATACTTGAGAAATTCTGGGTGCCTTAATTAGAGTGGCTCTCAGAGTTGCTCTAATTAAAGCGCCCCCACTCCCCCCCACCCCAACCCTCCTGGAGCATGTGTATAAGTGCCCTATATATTTCCAGAAGGACTTACTTTGTGTGACACAAGATTATGCCTTAGATCCAGTAGAATAATGTGGGGTGGGTGAGCAAGGCACATGTCCCAGGAGTCACCAAGGGGGAGGAGCACCAGAGGGTAGTATGTCTCACCCTGGGGCCTCCCCAGACACTTTCACAGGGCAGTAATAAATATTTCTTTGTAGAAGTTCCTGTAAATAAAGTGCTGTTTCCACATCACAAGCCTCATCAAGATTTTACTGGTAGCTTACTTGTTGCTTTCGGCAAATGCTACAAATCTCAGATGTCTGTGAGAGTGTTAAAACAAGACTCTGCCCCTTCAGTTTGCTGAGCAGACACAAGTGACAGCCATCTTGGCAGCTGCATGGCATGCACAGTGATTCCAAGAGTGCTCCTTTTCCAGCAAAGAAAACAGAGCTTGCAAAGAAGATTTTTTTTCATCTACTTGAGTTGGTGTAATAAAAGATATCAGATTTACCCAAAGAACCTTGTCTTGCTTAAAATACACATCCCAATTTGGGGGGGGGGGAAGGAGTGTGCTAGATGTCAGAAAGTACAGTAATTTTGTCTGCTGTCAGGAGTATGAGTGTCACAGTTCTTATAGGAAGTCCAAGAACAAAGGTCTTAAGCCTTCCTTCAGCCCTTTGCACTGGGTTAAAGGGCTGAAGCAGCATCAAGATGCCCATGAACCCTGAATCCTCTGAGGGGGAATTCCCTTAGAATGGGCATTGTGATAGAAGTATCATCCAAGAATCCTCACTCAAGCCCTGGTAGAGGTAGCAAGCTGGCATTATGACTCATCTGCCAGACAGAGCTCCAGCTCATCTGGCAGCCATGGAAGGTAGCTGTAGCTTACACAGGGTTGGAGCTAGTCCCAAATAAACATCTTGTGATAGATCCAGTGCAGAAGGTCCCTGGCTTTGATCTCCTGCAATGCTCATGGGTTACTCTAAACCATATCTGCACAAACCATGGAAGATGTGGATACTTGATGCATAAATGGAAAATTAAAAACTCTTCAGTGTGTGACTGTGGTCACCCAGAACAGACCATAGAACATATAATGACTCAATGCCCGATTCACAAATATGAAGGAAGTATCACAGCGATACATTCTGCTGCTCCTGAAGCAATTGTCTGGCCCAACCACCTAAATATAAAATTATAGTTACTGTTCTGTATCTACATCGACCATATGGAAGAAGAAGGGGCTAGCTGCACTACCCCCAACCCTGCAGGGGCCACAAGCTTGTCAGGAGACCTTGTTATATTAGCAGCCAGCAGGTCTTAATTTCATTGTTGCTATTAGTATGTTTCTTATAAAGAGTAGGGGCATAATAGGGAACCTTGGCAGGAGGCCTCTGTATTACAAACTCCACATCTACACAGGCCATAGACCAACTCTGTAAATCAAAAGGGCCAAGAATGGCTCAAAACAACTTTTCCTCTCTATAAGTGGTTAATTATGTGCTGTACCTAATAGAGAATATCTCTGCCTGGTTAGCCTTCCTCTGGGATGCAGAGTGGGCCTCTGGTCTAGATATGGAAGGCCACAGGCTCAGGTGGAGGTATGAGTTGCAGCTAGGGCTTTGCTTTAACTCAGGCTGTAGTGTAACCCATCCATGCTGCAATGAGGATGAAGATAAAATCTCTTAAGTGCAGATAATCCTCCAATTGGGAGGTTTATTCCTACAAATGACACTGAAGTCTGTCCTACAAATTAACTGGAAGAGGATCTGAGAAAATCTCAAGGGAAAAAAACCGTAAGACCTGCTCTCTGTTACAGAGGCAACTGCAAATACAATGCAGATGCAATCATGTGGCTGGCCTTTGGTGAGGGAGTGCTCACACTGATCCATACTTCTTGGATTAATTGCACAGTGGGCATATCTACACATGCAATTAATGCTCAGAAAGCTTACTGTCTAGTAAAATACTATGCAGGAAGCGTTCTCTGAGTACGTGTCTACACGCGTGCCCGTTGGGAGCAGTTCAGGGCAGGGATATTCCTGTTCTAGTCTGCTACTTTATAGCAGCTAGAGGGAGCTCTGGGCTCCTCTGGATGTCAGCGCTGGTCTGGCAGGGGAAACTGGTGTCAAGCCTGGGCTCTGGAGGAATGTGGGGAGCTGTCCTAGCTCTGGGGCAGCTGCCTCCCATCCACTTCCCTGTCCCAGGCAACTGCCTGCTGCCCAACCCCTGCTCTAATTGTGGAGCCAGGTGAGGGCTGGTATATTGCTGAGATCAGAGCTGGGGGCTGCTCCGTGCTACTGGGGCTGGTTCTGATCACAGATCCAGGGGCAGGAGGCAATGTCCCAGGCCCTGGCTCTGATCTCAGAGCTGGGGTCGGAGCTGCCTGCTTCAGGGGCAAGGGGACGTTGTCCCTGCCCCAGCTCTGTGATTGGAGCGGGGGTTGGTCAGCTGGCAGTTGCCTGGGACAGGGGTGGGAGTGGGAGGCAGCTGCCTTGGAGGAGAGACAGCTTAGCTCACCCCCAGAGCCCAGGCCTCACACCAGTGTCCCCAACCAGCCTAGGGCTGTCACCCAGGGAAGCCTAGAGCTCCCCCTGGCTGCCATATAGTAGCAGAGCAGGGCAGAAGTATCCTGCTCTGAACTGCTCCCGTTGGAAGCAAATTTTCTCCGGACAGGTGCACATGTAGACATGCACACAGGGAAAGCTTACTGCACAGTATTTTACTGTACAGTAAACTTTCTGACCATTAATTCCACATGTAGATGTGCCCAGTGAGGACAAATCTGGAGCAGAGAAATTTGGACCTTTGGTTCCTGAGGTTTTGAGGCCAGTTCGAGGACTTGAGAGGTTTGGATAGGTTTCAGAAACTCCCACAGTTCTGTGGGTATTTGAACAATATCCGTAGTCTGAACCTTTTGATTATCTTGCCTGACTTCCAGCCTTGCTCTGTTATATAGGAAATAATGGGGGGTAAGCCGGAGGCATTTTAATATGTCTCAACACAGTAACCATATTTCGTATTTGTGGCTGTCTGATATCCCCAGTGGTCAGAGCATTTCATTTGTTTTGTTCAAATTCCTTCTGCTGAGAATAATATAATTCTCCCTTATTTGAATAGTTTTACCTGGGGGTCCAAAAAAATCACACATCTAGCCTTTGCAAGATGGAATATCTGCTAGAAAAAGGCCATTTTTCCTTAGTAAATTATTAAAAACCAGAGACACGGAAGTTGCTAATTATTCACAGGGCTTTTTAGTGGATTGGATATCCTATTAGTGAGCTTCTGATATGAGTGCTGAGTCACTGGAAAAGAAAATTGCAGAGCCATTTGCATATCTTCTAGAAGTTATCTCCTTGTTAACATCAGGTAGCTGATTAATAAACATGGAAGATAATAAAGCCAGTGGTGTGCAGCCTGCAGGGAGCAATGCATAATTAGAACTTACGTTCCTGTTGAGAAGGGTCTGCTTTTGCCTTGTGCTTAGTGAAATAACCTTTTGAGGCTGGGAGCTGGAACTTATTTGAATTTCAGTCATTTTCCTGAGTAATTGTGTATGATTCACTGAAGAAAAGAACAGCTTTCGTGAGCTTGTAAGAATGCCATATTCTTTTGCTGCTTAGTATTAAGAGACTGGCAAGCCAGAAAATGGAGATTTTATGATTAAAAGGATGTTAGGAACAATTTAATCAGTTAAGGCCAAATTCCACAATTAGAAGAAGTGCTCATGTGTCTCTTTCATGTAGATAATAGGAGCCACATGTGAGCATCCAGTTTCAGAATTTGGCCCTTAGGGTAGCAGGGCATGAATTATGTACTCTGCCAGTGCAAGATAAGACAACACTATTGTAATTAGGAGTTGCTGAGTAATTACCATTGCTTCCAGCACCACTGGCCTTTGGTCTAACAGCATCTTGGAAGGACCAAAATTTGGCACACTGCCAAATTAAATAAGCAATAGAAAATAAAAAGAGTCAGCTGAAACTCCTGTAATGCTCCCTGGTCGTGAGGCTGTGACTGGTTGCCAACACTGATCTGACATCAATACCAGAAAGACAGATAAGCTTGTGGCAGAACACTTTAACCTCCCTGGATGTTCCATTACTGACCTCTGAATAAAAGGTGTTAGACAAGAAAACTTTAAAAAAAGGAACCTAAGCAGGAAATTGTGGAGCAAGAAGTCATCTCCAGACCGGATTGTGCTATGTATGGTCTAAACCAGGAGTACAGATTCTTATCCCATTACCCAGATTAGCTTTTATAACTCCTATATCCTTCAATATGTTAACTGCTTTTTTCTCTCTCCTACCCACCTTGCCTCTCCCAGCAGTGGCTTCTCTTTTTTCCTCCCTGCCTCCCTTTATATTCTGATCATTGTATTTTATTTAGCAGCTCTGCTACCTGCTTTCTCTTTTACAGCATCTGATGAAGTAGGCTCTCCGCTTATGAAAGCTTATGCTACACATCTCTGATTTAATTAGTCTATCAGGTGCAAATATGCCCTGCCTCCTGCCATGGTATAGGCAGGCCAGGTTTCCAGCATGGGTTCCTGGGGACTGCCATTCTGATACCCATTTTAATTCAACACCTTGGGTTGGTGTTCCATTTACCTATCCCTACTTATGTTACTGGCAATTATACAAAAGACAGCAATAGTGCTGGCCATGTTATTAAAAACAGATGTGGCCACCCTTGTGTTTTCTAATGGGGCTGATCTTGCTGGCAGTTCCTGATCTCAAAGAGGCTCTCAGAGGATCTTAGTATTGTTCCCCCACTTTCCTGATCCCAACAAAGTTTAGGTGGGAGCAAGGTTTTGCTTTTGATGTTGATATTGCATCAAATGCAGTCAGGCTCAGATCTTCACAGGGATTTGATGCCTAATTCCTGTGGAAATTAGAAGGAATTAGGCACCTTAATACCTTTATGGATCAAGGCTGCAGATGGTGATGGGCAACAGTACAAGACCCTAAGGCCCTTTCAATACTAGAAACCTTGAGCACTAAAGCAGTGCCAGTTACGAGCACGCCCCCCCCTCCCCTGCCCCCAGTTTTCAATATCAGCAAAACTCTCCTAGTATAGTTCTTTGGCTTTCACAGCATATCTCGGCGGTTGAATGGATATAATTTATACTGGGCAAAGCTCTTTTGGGGCTGGTAGAATTTGAATCTATAGCCTGGTGTATGGGCAGCATTTGGAATGCAGTCTAAGTCTCAGATTAGATAGGTAGTTTGTAGTTCTTTGTTGGCTTACTTAGTAGCTTGGCAAAGAGATGCAGGAAGTCTCTGTGAGCACAGTAAAGTCATTAGAAATACCTGCACTGCAGCATCTATCTCTGACTATCTCTAATAGTTGCAGAATGTTAGTATGGACAAGTTCTCAAGCCTCACAGATTTGGCTGGTATTGGGATCTATTTATTTATGTACTAGTATTAATTAGATGTATATGCTGCTCTTCCCAAAAAAGTTCAGGGAGCCTTACAGTAAAAGAGAAAAAGAATTAAAGAAAAAAAATTAAGATAAGAACAACCAAACACTACCCCCTGCCCAAAAGAAAAAACAAACTCAGAAGCACACAACACAAACACACCCTGCTTCTTGCCTTTGATCAAGTGAGTGACCCCCACCCAACTCAACCTCGTTTCCCAACCCACATTCAATAAAAATAACAACCCCTGCTCCCCACACATCTGTATTCCTGACATTGCTACCCAATCCCACTCCCTTGCCTTGCAAACAGGTGAGTCTCCCCTTCTCCTATACTACCCCTTCCCAGCCAAACTCCCTCTCTCAAAAAGGGTTTCCTGGGGAGGAGGGGAAGTTTCACTCCTTTAAAGCTGCAGGCAGGCTGGGTCCTGTTTACTCCAGCTTGGCAAGCCATGTGGTTTGCCATTGCAGCCTCCCAGTCCTTCCTTCACTCCAGGTTCAGCCCCCAGAAGCAGAGGGGTTGTGGTAAGGGGACAAAGTTATCAATCTGGGTTTAGTCCTGAGGCCATCCCTTCTCCTAGTGCTCTGTGTTTAGTATTAACGGTTGGCTGGTTCATAGAAAGCATATCCATTAACTGACAAGATCTCTAAGGGGCCTACTAACTAGCAGGCTCTTGAAAAAGCATATGGAGTGGGGAGCTATTTTTACTGAGGGCTGCTTTTTACCAGTGACGCAAACTACTAATCCCCCATGTCTATGTCAACAGCAGATTTGGGGAGCAATTTGGGACTCTGCATTCCTCATCTTATACAGCTCCTAAAGAAGCAGGCCTAGTCCAAAACTGCCCAGAAGCACAGTGCTCTCAGGAGAACCATCTGCTGGGGAGTCCCAGGAAAGAGAGAAAATAGCTGTTTTTGGAAGATCACAGCTTCAGCCTCTGAGAAGACACTTACAGAGACAGAGGTGTGGCAGCAGGGGGTGAGAACCTGATCCTGCCCCAAAGCAGGGAACTGGATTAGATTGATGTCCCTTCTAGCACTACATCACTCTGATGCTCTGACTCAGAGGAGATTAGCATCAATTGCAGTATCATTTGGCTCCAGTGGTATAAACATTTAATGGATCATTTAGCCCCAGTGGTGTAAAAATTGTGTGTAAATATTTCTCAGTTCAGCTGGCCAGAGCTGGGGAAAGGGCTTATCCTAGTGAGGCATCCAAATGAGGAATGTGTCCTTGACTCTGCACCCTCCAGCCTCCAACCTCCAAAGGGGAATCAGCAGTGAACAAAATGAGGAACATGAACCAAGTGACATGACCCTCTTTTCTCATTTGGAGGGCAATGTCATGGCCTGCAAAGATGGTTCCTTTTCCTGTCCTCGACTCTTCTTCTGATTCCCCTTTCAATCCTGTGGCCTTGGGCTATGTTTATGACAAAGCAAGCGTCTATAAATCTTGGCCTTGGTTCTGCAGTCACACTGGTATACACCTGGTGTCCAGGCATTCTAACAGCACCCATCACCATCATATCTGGGGAGCACAGGGTTTGTATCAGACAGATCCTCACCACACCCCTGTGTGGCAGGGCAGAGTTAATATCTGCAGTTTATGGAAGGGGAACCTAGGCACAGAGAAGCAGAGTGATTTTCCCAGAGTCACACAGTGGTGCCCTCCCAGACCCAATGTTTGAGAGCATTTGGGAGTGGCCCTGCTGGCCCCGTGCTTTGTTTGTCTTCCCCAGGCATGCTGTAAGCAGAGTAACCCCTTGAGGGAGCATCTGTATGCTGTTGTTTCTCTAGCTGCCTGGTCTGAGCCACTCCACTCCCTGCACGGAGCTCCACTCTCCAGGAAACGTTCAGAAGTTTGATCTGCCCTGATGGGTGTGGGTTTGCTTTCACCATCTCAATACTGAGTCCAATGAGTATAACATTAGCATTCATAGGTCAGATGCTCCTGCAGGGGCAGATTCTGTTTAGCCCTCACATAGGTGAGCAGTAGGGGTGCAGAAGATGTCAAGAACTTCCCTTCCTTGAATGAGCTAAGTGAAGGATGAGGTGGCCCTAGCTTCAGGGGAGCACAAGGACTGCCCCTCCTCAACTCCATCAGAGAGGGTGAGTCCCACAACAAGTGAGAAGGGGCAGTTGGTGACCTACAAGCTATGACTGGCACACTGTGGGGCAGCAGACTCAGTGGTGGGTTCACCTGATGTACCAGAGTCCTGTGTGTTTGGTAGAGCAGCATTTCTTGGATCATCCCCAGTGCTTAACAGCACAACAGCCCTTGGAGAGCAATAGTGAGGAGAATAATTGCAGTAATATGTGTACAGAAGGTTCTCCACCCTGATCACAGATGCTTTTAGTCCCCACCCTCAGCACATCCCTGGGCACGTGCATGCATCTAATTGTATGCCCGGGTACGTGAAGTTCCTTTTCTGTAATCACCTGGCGCAGAGCAGGCAGCCACTTTCCAGCATCCCCAACATGCCTGTTTCTTGGAGGAGAAGGCTGCAACCAGGGTGGAATGCACTTTGGTGTTGTTGCGAAAAAGCATTGCAGGGTGTGTCCAGCTAGGCAGCTTCCACCCTCTAGCTCCCTAGAGGCTGCATGGGTCATGGCTTCGTACACCCTTATCTGAATGCTACAACACAGACCCAAACAATTGTGCAAGCCAGTCTGTCAGCTCTAGACAGCAGTGGTCACCGGTTGCATTTCACAATCAGTTACCCACTAGTGACAAAGGGGAAGTGGCTTGGGATGGGGAAGCAAGGGGCCTAATATTTCATAGGCTGCAAAAGCAGCTGAC
>NW_017729030.1:65053129-65055008 GCF_001723915.1 Gavialis gangeticus
CGAAAAAACATTGCAGGGTGTGTCCAGCTAGGCAGCTTCCACCCTCTAGCTCCCTAGAGGCTGCATGGGTCATGGCTTCGTACACCCTTATCTGAATGCTACAACACAGACCCAAACAATTGTGCAAGCCAGTCTGTCAGCTCTAGACAGCAGTGGTCACCGGTTGCATTTCACAATCAGTTACCCACTAGTGACAAAGGGGAAGTGGCTTGGGATGGGGAAGCAAGGGGCCTAATATTTCATAGGCTGCAAAAGCAGCTGACAGACCTCACATTTTGCCTGGAAATGCCAGACCACTTTCCCAGACTATGACTACTGGGCTAAATAATAAGGCAGAGTTTGCACTGTACCTTTCGTGCTTGAAGCCTGCCAAACTACTGGATTGCAATGAAGTGGCTGACAGTGTATGGTACCACTGCCCTCTGCTCAGGGCTGTCATGATAGTGTGTCCTAGCTCCCGTGTTGGTAGATCACGTAGCTGAGTCTCTTGGAGCCAGGGAGTCTCAGCTTTAACCGTCCTCCCTCCATGAAGTTCTCAGCAACCATGATGAGCAGCAGTGGGATAACGGAAATACCAGTGAGCCATAAATTACCTTTCACCCACCCCTGAACTGCTCCACTTCGGGAGGCAACATAGCAGCTGTTCAGTAGTGCACAGCAACACCACCCACAAAGTTAGAAGAGAAGGTAAACACAGCACCACATCTAAGGGAAAGTGCAGAAGCAATTTAGGGAGGAAAAGGGGAACAAAACTCTTCAGTTCCGGTTCTTCACCTTTTTGCTGCACTATTGTTAGCCAAATCATTGCAATTCTCCTCGCTTGGCTTTCTCTTGAGACGATGATGGCCTCTTGCTTTGGGTAGGTCTGTAAAAACCTCTATTTTGCTATTTACTGGCTTGAACTGGGAAGTGCATGGGAGGTGAAATGGGAGGTGCCCATGATAACTAGCTAACTAACTAACTGAAAATACTAGGCCAAGATGAGATCCTGGAGAATTTTAGAGCCTTTGGAAAGGTTTCCCATTTGGAGAAAGCCCTTAGCACTGCAGGGAGGGTCTAGATGTGCTAAATCATTCTGGAGTTGGGATTGGATCCTACTGTCAGGCTGTCACTCCATTCAGATCTGTGGCTGTCAGCCACTGCTGTTGCACATGATTTAACTTCTTTAATCCTTCTGGATATCTCCATGAGGGCTGGGTTCAAAGGTTCACAGAAGGAAGTGAAGGAAGGTCCTTATTTCATCAGATATCTGTGACCCGACTGTCAGTAACATTTTCACACTGCTCCAGTGAAAGACTGCCAGTGGGGCCCTCTCTGTCACACATTCCCTTCAGTTGTGCTTTTACATTTGCCATATCACATACCCAAGAAGGCAGGACTTGGGCTTTGAGATTCACTTCTATACAAACTGCTGAGCCTCTCATGCCTGGTCCCTGGGCTCCCATTCACTCCTCTGTGTCACTCTCTACATTACAGACTGTTCCTCCATCCAGTTCCCATGACATTCCTACCTGTCAAATGCTGTGATTACAATTCAATTCCCCACTGACCAGCCACCTCCTGGGCATGATTACCTTTCCTGCTTGGTGCAGGGGGCTGGACCCAATGATCTTCCGAGGTCCCTTCCAGCCTTACAATCTATTAATCTATGAATCTTCGTCCCTCAGCTTTCTCTTATTTGCACAGGATGCTGGGTGTTAAGCAGGCCCCCAGGGTTTCCCTGCAGAGTGACACTAAATAGCAGGTGTGTGAAAATATTCCCATGCGGAAATGACCATGGTATGTTCGCAGCACAGAAGCACATGAGGAGACTGAGGTTTTGAAAGGTCCATAAGACAGAGCAGTTAAAATGTCTTCAGTTAAGAAGTCCTGGTACTGC
>NW_017729030.1:65060008-65060865 GCF_001723915.1 Gavialis gangeticus
AATCTATGAATCTTCGTCCCTCAGCTTTCTCTTATTTGCACAGGATGCTGGGTGTTAAGCAGGCCCCCAGGGTTTCCCTGCAGAGTGACACTAAATAGCAGGTGTGTGAAAATATTCCCATGCGGAAATGACCATGGTATGTTCGCAGCACAGAAGCACATGAGGAGACTGAGGTTTTGAAAGGTCCATAAGACAGAGCAGTTAAAATGTCTTCAGTTAAGAAGTCCTGGTACTGCTGCAGAGACACAATTTTTGAGTCCCCACTTTGGACCCTTGGTGACTGTCCCATTGGTCAACTCAGCTACAAAGGGAATCTGGCCATTTGGGCTTGGGGAGTCCAAAGTAGCCAGCGGTGACAGTAGCCACATGACTCCCTTGCCTGCTGCTGGCTACAGAAATTGGCCTGCCTTAACCATGTCAACCTGACAGACAGTTTAACTGGGATGGGATTTTGACTTTTTGACTAAGGGCGACAAAGCACCAAAATCTATTGAAAGCAAATAGGAGCTAGGTAGTGGTTGTGTAACCCCTGGTTCCTACTGGTAGCAGTCATGGCCTTGCTGTCTAGGGGCTTCCGCTATTCCACAAAGTGGAGCTGACTTAGGGGTAGATATTGTTTACTTAGCCTTCAGGAAGGCCTTCGATATGGTATCCCACCCCATACTGGTGAACAAATTAAGAGGCTGTGACTTGGATGATTACACAGTCCGGTGGGTGGCAAATTGGCTAGAGGGTCGCACCCAGACAGTGGTAGTGGATGAGTTGGTATCGACCTGAAAGGATGTGGGCAGTGGGGTCCTGTAGGGCTCAGTCCTTGAACTCTTCAATGTCTTCATCAGTGACTTGGACAAGGGAGT
>NW_017729030.1:65060876-65061318 GCF_001723915.1 Gavialis gangeticus
CCTTCTGACCCTAACATCTATGAATCTATGAATCTATAATTTGAGAGCACACTGAAAAACCATTCTGTGAATCCAAGAGTGAATTTCTCAGCATGCCTGAGGTGGGATGAGCATGTCTCCTGACCGCTGCAGACCCTGTCAATGTGCCACCCCCATAGCCGGTCAACAGAGCTGTGTCAGATGACAGCAGCTAATACTCAGTGGTCATGCTGGGGTGCACTCTTTGTCTGGCTGTACTGTTTGTGACACATCTCAATCAGTGAGCCAGGAAAGAGGATGTCTGCCTGCAAGGTCAGTCTGGCTCTACCAACCACCCCTGGTGGGTTCCCAGGTCTGAGCCATCTGGAGCTTGTCTTAGGAAAGTAGATGGAAAATTCTACTGAGTTAAAAATGTATTGTGACCTCCTCATGGCTGCCTTCCTTACCAGGCATGTACGGCTTC
>NW_017729030.1:65066318-65072084 GCF_001723915.1 Gavialis gangeticus
TGGCTCTACCAACCACCCCTGGTGGGTTCCCAGGTCTGAGCCATCTGGAGCTTGTCTTAGGAAAGTAGATGGAAAATTCTACTGAGTTAAAAATGTATTGTGACCTCCTCATGGCTGCCTTCCTTACCAGGCATGTACGGCTTCTTTGCTGTTCTCTGTACCAGGAACTTCACCTTTGAAATTCAAGCAGTCCACTGTAATACTGGCTCTCAGAAGAGGGCTTCCATAGTCCCTCAGTACACAGATACTGTGTGTAGCTAATGCAGCCAACTGCTGTTTGAAAGCCAACTGATGCTTGAAAGCCAGCTGTCTCACTAATTTCCATCTCAGATGGCTGGCAACTGGAATTGTCGGTTACATGTCCTAGTCGCGTGGAACAAAAATAACGGTTGTGACATTTGAGCCACAACACAATTACACTGACACACAACACTGAACCTACATGTATCAGAATGTCATTCATCTGTCGTGGGCATTTATACAGCTCCTTATAGAGTACCTTTGCAGACAGTAATACTGTAGCACAATAGGCTGATCTATCAGAGGATAGGTGAAGTAAATTCTGATCCTTTTAATGGTCCTAGGACAGTGATGGAAATAAGTATTGTATTACAAATGGTATGTAGATCCTGACTTGCTCACCAGCCATTCTGTACAACATTTTTT
Source organism: Gavialis gangeticus (assembly GCF_001723915.1). NCBI lineage: Eukaryota > Metazoa > Chordata > Crocodylia > Gavialidae > Gavialis > Gavialis gangeticus. The sequence continues at coordinate 65,066,985 of NW_017729030.1, forward strand.
GCTGGGTGCTGACTGCCAAGCACTAGGCCAGCACAAGGGTATTCAGGTGGCTTTCCTGTTCTGGCCTATTTTCTACCATCTATACTTGCATTAATTAGCATTTCTCTCCAGAAAAGATCCATTAATTAAATGGGACTCCTTGCAGGGTATGAGGCTACTCAGCAGAAGCAAATGTGGTAGAATTGTATTTGGCCCCAACTGTATTTGTTTAAAAAATCCTAAAATGAACTCTTAAAACTTTGAACAACAATGTATCTGTGTACCATGGTGACAGTAATCTTAGAAATACCTGAACTATCTCCTTGGGTCTAAGTGCCTTGTTGTGTCCCCAGCCTTTTAGACTTTGGCCTAGAGTGTCCCACACTCTATTCCATCTGCTTGTTTATATGATACATATCACCACTGCAACCAGGGGCTATGCAAAATGCAGGGTCTCTATAAAGTCCTTGTGTACAACTTAAGTTATTAAAGTTTAAAACTGCACAAGGACTTTATGAAGACCCTGTATAAGCAGAAAGCCTGTAGTTTCCTCCCCTCTCTCATCCCTGAGACCAAGGTGCCATTTCTCTTTGTTACTACTAGTCCACTGATCAGATTCTTCTTGAAGGAAGTTCCTGGTTTGAGAAGAATTCTTTGTGCCAAGGACAAGGAACCTCTTTCAAGCTGGTTTAATCTTGTGAAACAGAAAAAATGTGGCATGCCCAATCACTGGGCTCATCATATAGCATTTGGCTACCACAGCCTGCCCTGAAAAGACAACAAGGTCTTTGGACCTTTAATGAATAAAACCCACAGAGGTTCTCATAATATGGCAGTCAGAAGTGTGCTGCCACTGGACCAAGCATAAATGCCTCATGCTGCACAACCATAGCTGGATGGAGCCAGTCTTCTACCCTTACCCTGATCTGCCTCATTTACACTTACCTGGAAACCGTGTGACATCATCTTGGCCCGCCCTGGGGTTCTTGCATAACTACGCCATGTGCTGGGTGTTCTTGGCTTGGATGTGATGAGGCGTTTCTCTTGTGGCAGAGCCAAGTGTTTAACAAAGGGCTTTCTGTATGGGGCATGTTGAAAGAGGGCAGAGCCCAGAGACTGGTGGAGGTGAAAGAAAGGACAGATGTTGGTATGGTCTTGGAAGCAGTGCTCTCCTCCACTAGTCATGGTATGGGTAGGCAGGCAGTTGTTGCTTCAGTACAAAGGCTGCCTCACCCACTTAAGTCATGGACAAGGCATGGGTTGCTGTGTCCCATCTCTGATGAACTCTGTGATCCAGCCAGAGTTCACACTTGGTGATGCTTTCCAAGCAGAGATTGTGGGACCTTCAGATCCATTTGTGGGTTTGCAGGTAGAAAGCAGTGGTTGGATAGATGGGTGTAGACCGTGCCAGATCATGGTTCCTGAGACTACTGCTGCAGCAAAGGTAGGGCGGATAGAGAGGAGAGAGTCTGGTGAAGGGAGGGAAATCAGTTGGTTGGGGGAAACGACGATGTGGGTGTTATCCAAGTGCCTCATTTACACAGTGCCTCTTCTCTGTTTCAGGACCAGAATTCTCTGGGTACTTGGGGCCTCTTTGACACCTGAACCAGTCTGTCCTTAAAAAACAAATTTCAGGCCATGAAGCAGGGTCATGAATAGAACTGAGTCTGCCCCAGAGACTCCTCAGAGCTGAGGAAAACACCCAGGAGTTCGTTCATGTGCACATACCTCTGATGGGAGTCAGTCTGTAAGTCTATCAGTCTCCATTTGTCCCTCTCTGGGTGTCCATACAAGGGGATGAGTGCAATAAAACACCCAACAGGTCTTGCTAGGGGCAAAAATACAGAGGCTGCTCCCCTAGCCCCACCTCCAAGGTGGGGGGCTCCAATCTACCTGCCCCACCCTCCAGTGCAGGCTGGGCAAACCCCAGACCAAACTTCCCCTGTCCCTTCTCCCCTTCCCATTCTGAAGACAGCACTGGAGTTGGAAGAGAGCAGGATTAGGAGAGAGAGGCTGCAGACTTGAGGCCAGCTCCAAAGTGGAGCTCGATATCCCACCCCCACACTGATCCAGCAGAGAATGTCTGTTGTGTCGGAGGGGTTGTCACTGTGTGACTCATTGTGCTTTCTGTAAAGCACCATGAGTTACAGTGGGGAAATGCCCATCTGTCACAGCCCTTTGGGACTGTGTTTCCCAGTCTAAAGGCCGGTACAGGAACAGCCAGGATTACACCTGTGGCACACCTCCTGCTTGGTTGTCCAAAGCTCTCCCCCTGTATAACTCTTCCCTACTATGGCTCTCTTCCCTCAGGCACTATGATTCATATTGGCCACCTAATTGGAACTCAGATGTAGCAGAGACAGCATCTAATTCACACCAGAGAGACCTCTTTTTATCACAGGAACTTAATTTATCTCTGTGAGGAAGCCACAATGCCTCTTGGGGATAACAGCATGGCCTCATATAAGCCAAGCAGCTTGCCTTCCCTGCACATGAGTCAGCCATTCCAGTTACCAGGGCTCTCAGCACCATCTACCCAGAGGCAGCTCAACACGCAGGAAAGCAATCAGAAAATGGTGAAATCCCTTTCAGGGAGCAGGTGTTTAATGTAATGACAACAAACTAACATGATCCCTTCTCCAGGTTCTGCAGAGAGGACTGCAGCTGAGGTCAAAGTGGCTCTGGCAATGGTCAGTAGCCCCTGTCCTGGTGCTGCTGTGATGCCCATGGAAAGGTGTCTTGCACCCATCAGCCTGATGGGACCTCAAAGCTGCATGTGAAGGATCAGCAAGGAAAGATGGCTTCATTTAGGACCCAGGTTATTTCTCCTGGGGTTGGAAATTTTTCCATTTTCCAAAGGATGCTCCTTCTAACTTGGGGCTGTTTAGATTTCGAGTTCTGGGTTGGATTTATTTCAGCCCAATGACAGTGGCTTACTAAACACCTGGAGATAGCCTACCTTTCAGAGTGCTTAGCCTGGAGATGCAAAGCTGAGAGAGGACCTGAGGTGAGGGCATGGTATGGGGGAAACACCTACGAGGGAGACAAGCTGTGAAAATGGAAGGACCATGCTGGTACAGCAAGAATTTGCTATGATCAGGCCACAAATTAATTGAGGCTGGAAACTGGGAGGTTCTGGACCAGCCTGCAAACAAGAGCAGGCAGGGAGGACAACTGATCCAGTCTTAAAACAGCTCTTGTATTTACAAGAGGTTTTATATGGCCCGATGCCTGTGATAGAGACTGGATGCAGTCACTTCACAGGTCCCTTCTAGGCCCTTGTCCTAATCTTCTAAGGTGTGAGGATATGTGTGCAGCTCTTGTCAATCGCTGATTGCAGCAATGCCAGATGATGGCCCAGTCTTGACTGTGGCTAGGGGTGGAAGGAACAGTACCCATAAAATGGGTCAAGGTACCATTTTGCTGTCCTTGCTGACTGTGTGTCAGGACTGCTCCAGGATTCCCAGTGACACTGTTTTCCATGGTCCAGTGGTGCTGAGGTACACCAGACACTCTGATGCAGAGAACAGGTTGTGACTTGAACAGGATGTACAAAGAGTCAGACTGCCCTGAAGGTGGGCCTTCCCAGCACTTTCCTCTGATAAATGGAGGCACCAGATTCACCTAGTGTGAGCCAAAGTTCTAGGACAGCTCCCTGCAGGGCATTCCCAGAGGGGGCTTGGCGGGGCATGTTGAGGGATGCTGTCCCAGAGGCACCTGGCTTCAGGTGATAACCCAAAAACATTTCAGGAAAAAAATAAGTCTGCCTGATGATCAGCGTGCAATGCTCACGTCAGGTTAAATATTTGTCACTTGCAAGCATGCCACCTGTTTCACCGCACCCACTGAGCAGGGACGGTAAGCCTGGGGCACAGAAGGGAGATACTAGCATTGTCACAAGCCATTACTGAGATGTTCCACCCCTGGCTCCACTGCAGTGGCTTCTGTGATGTCTGTGCCATATGGAGGCCCTTGTGTGTGGTGTTGTAAGCATAACATGTGTGTCTTACTCACGGCTTAGGCTACTGTGAGCCTAAAAAAGCAGCTGTTGGATTTGGCCCCTCATTTGTAACATGACATCAGTCAAGACAGGAGAACAGGAGCAGGAGGAGGATGTGAGTCAGCTTCTCCCTGCCTCCTTCTCTCCCTCCTCTTCCATGACACAGGACTTGGGTGGGGGTGAAGGGGCAGGGTATCTCATACCTGGGTACAGTGCGGTGCAGGAAGCCACCTTCCCATTTCTCTTGAAGCCCCCTCTTTTATTTGTAGACACTTTTCTGTGTTCTTTTTCAGTAGATTCAGCTTCCAGTTGATGCTCTTCATGTCACTGAGGCATCATCCCTGATCTGTCAGTGTGCTCAGCCCTGTGTCCTCAGTGCTGGGGGATAAAAGCCCACCATGCAGAGGAAGGATAGGCCTATGTTTTGTCACTGCCAACATGGCAGCTGTTGTTTCTCACATCTGAGATGGGGCATGTCTTCCATGCTGTGCCTGCGTTTCTCTCTGTGCAGAACAGTAAATAGTGTAAGCTCCTGTGTGGTTTGACATGTATCATGCTCTCTCTAGGAAGGATGATGAATCCTCCCCACCAAGGTAACGAGGGCTCGATTTTGCTGGCAGTGAAGGCTGCTGCAGCCCACAGTTCAGGGCAGTGGGCTTGACAGCAGATCTCACAGATGGCAAGGAGGCAACAGAAAAAGACATGACAGAGCCGGCCTCACAGGAGCTGGCAGTAATTAAATCCTTGCAGTTCTCTTTTGGCTGTATATCTGAAGGCTTCTTTATGCCCTAGTCCAAACCACATGCTGTGGGGGTGGGGGCGGGGGTAGGGACCTTCGGCACAAAAGACAAATTTGAATTTTCCTTTCTTGCCTTTCCATCTTTTTGTACTCTTGCTGTATCATATTAGGCAATATTCCATGTCTGGGGTGAATGCCACCAGTCTTGCCAACCCAGTGGAAGGCCCCGTTCTTACAGCTGATTAGTGTATTTAATTTGAAAAACAATTGTTTTGTTGAACCAAAAGTGGCTTCTCAAAGCAATGTGAATTGGGGCAGGGGGAATCTCCATTTTTTTTTAAATTTCCCAGGATTTTGCTTGAATGGTCTGTATTTTTGAGAA
>NW_017729030.1:65072095-65073504 GCF_001723915.1 Gavialis gangeticus
GAGAGAGAGAGAGAGAGAGAGAGAGAGAGAGAAAGAGAAACACTTTTTTTTTGTTATGGACAGCCCTAGTTGTTTTCATTACTTGATGATAAATGTGATCTAAGCTTCACTCATATGAAATGACCTGTAATTTAATACGTGGCCACTGTATGCTTGCCATCCCACTACAGCCACAATGAACATTCTCTTAATTGTATGAAATTCTGACCCTCCAGATGGACACCATGTCCCCACACTGCTGAAGCTTTGGCCAATAAAGGAGCAGATGCATTTAATATAGACATGGGCTCAGCCATGTTACCTGAGTCCAAGGTTTGGGGAATCCCATATCTAGATTTCTCAGCTCATGCCACACAGCGTGCAATGCTGACTTTGCAGTGCTGTTCTCCCTGCCACTAGCTGACATGTATTGTTACCCTGTTTGTCTTTCTGAGCAATGGACAGCTGCCCCCTTCATGGCTTTGATGTTTGATCTACTAAGGACCATACCCACAAAGGTACTTGGAGAACATCTGAGCTCTTCTTGCAACTGCCATCAGACACTGATCCCTGTTCGCTTGCTCTTGTTCTGCTGGCTCCCGACCCAGAAAGGGGATGCCCTTGAGGCCCTTAGCTCTCCGTAAGCATGTAGAATTGGAGCAGGTGGGCCAAGGTAGACATACTGTCAGGCACCTATTATACATTTTGAATGTACTATCAGGCACCTGCCTTCCCCTGGCTTTCAGTGGGTGCTTAGGTGCATGAGTACCTTTGGGGATTTTGCCATGAACACCATAAATGTTATTGTCACTTTAGAAAAAAAATGGACCTTTGTCTCAGGTGAATGCTGGCTTCCTGGAAGTGGCACAGGGGACTCAGTTTGTAGCCAGACCTGCCACACCAGAGTGAAAGGTTGGAATTGGCCCAGCTTCCCTGCTGGTAAAAAGAAATACAAAGGATGAACGGTACTGAGCAGCTTGCAGTTCTCCCCAGCCCATACCCGGCTGGAGGGAGCACCCCTCTCTGCATTTACTGTGCAGTTCTCCCTCTCTGCATTATGCAGTCACAAGAATAGAAAGCTGGAATGATAGGCTGTATTTTTGCCCTTGCACCAGTAGGGGCCAATCTTGTTTATAGCACTTGCCTGCCTTTGCTTATTCCAATATTTTTTACCAGAACTATTTCTTATGGTAAGAAGATCACTGGACCATATGTCCTGCCTGCCAGGTAACAATGTATGAGTGTAATAGAGTCTACTCCTCCCCCTCTGTCCAGGGATACAGTACAGTACTGTGTTTTTACTCCTCTGTAATTCAGTGTGGCACAGCCCATTACTTCACTGAACTGTCATGGGCAGCGCAGGAGGGGGCAGGCCAACTCATTGCTCGGCAGGGCAAGCAAGGAGGTTTAGGAAGGGATCTGAGGCTACA
>NW_017729030.1:65073515-65075384 GCF_001723915.1 Gavialis gangeticus
TGGGGGTCTTTAAGAAGAGGCTTGATGCCTACCTGGCTGGAGTCATTTGAGCCCAGTTTTTCTCCTGCCCAGGCAGGGGGTCGGACTTGAAGATCTACAAGGTCCCTTCCAACCCTACTTCTATGATTCTATGATATGATTCTATGAATTTCATGAGGGGGAGGCAGAGGATGACAGATGTGGGGGAGTTGAGACCGGAGCAAGTCAGTAGGGTGTGGAAAGGGCTGGTGGGGAAGGAATGGAAAGGGGAGCATGAGGAGCTGGCATGGAGGGCCGTGTGAAACACTTTGCCAGTACGACAGGTGCTCTATCGCTGGGTGCAGTCCCCCAAGTGCCCAAGGGAGCTCTGCTATGAGCCTGAGTCGGTGCCACATGTGCTGTGGGACTGGTTTTTTGCACAATGGGTGTGGGGTAGCTACCTATCTGAAGGATACTGGAAGGGGAATAGGGATCATCCCCAAACGTTTTAAATGGGTTGTCAGAGGGGATGGATGGGACATGGGGAATGAGGGTTTTGATCACATGCACCAAAGTAGCACTATGAAAAGTGCGCTCACTGTTGGCGCTAAAGGAGTCATGTTTTTCTGCAGTAGAGTGTTTACAGTTAGGGATGTATGAGCTGGAGTTTTATTGAGGTAGGGCAAGCAAGGAGGTTTAGGAAGGGATCTGAGGCTACAACAGCTGCTGTAGTCACAAGGCAGCAGGACCATCCTCCACCTTGTTCTCCCTTTGCTTCTGCTCAAACCAACCACTGCTGCATTTGGCCCTGCTTGCTTGGTCTTTCACCCTCAGCATTGTGATGTGACTAAAGCAGGTTTCTGTAGATACCGACTACCTGCTGACCTCTCCCTTGTAGCCACCCCAGGATGGGGTTCAAGGAAATGTACCCGCCCCCAAAGTGGATCAGAGCCTGTTGGCTGTTGGCTCCCAGCACGACCATGTGGACTGTTCACATCACCCTGGTCACAACCCTATTCTCCTTCCTTACTTGCTCAGGGGCTGGGCTGCCCCTGGTTCTGCTTTAGCTAGGGTCCACTTTTGAGACCTAGTCATGCCTTGGTTCTGGACATGGTTGAATTCAGTGGCCCAGGCAGCCCCTGCCAGTCCTGTGTTCCCATGTCAGACTAACTCCTGGGGAATCACTTGCCTCTCTGGAGCAATGGTGAGGATACAGGAATCCCAGGAGCACAGAGCAGGCTGTCAACGCAACTCTGTTATACAATGTTTCCCTGTTCATTCAAGCAGGCAGGGTAGAGAAACATCCACTACATGTGGTGCCAACAGGATCTCCACAGCCCAGAGGCTCTGGGTGCTGCTCAGTCTCAGCCCATAGAGTCATGAAGCCAGAGTGTTTATGTAGCACCCTGCACATCTGTCTCTGTGGGCAGGCTAGGCAATGAGTCTCCTCCCACGTGCTTATACTGAGCATCTCTTTGTGGACTGGCATACGAAAGCATTTGTGTGTGCTTGCTGGGGAGGGGTGATGGGGTGGTATTTATTTTGATTCTGCTGTACGATGTGTTGACAGTGACAGGTGAATAAGTTCTGGGCACACTCAGGAGTGAGTCATCCAGTACTAACGATGTGATGTGCACAGTAGGGGTGGAAAGGAGAACCCCTCCTGCAGGTTCTTCACTTCCTGACAGGAATCAGGAATGAGCTTGTTTTACTTGATCAACTCCAAGAACAGAGGGCCCCTTCCCTGCCAGGCACTTTCACATTCCTGCTCAAATCCCCATGAGTTCTTGTTGTAAGGCATCTTCTCCCTGATGATGTTGTCAAGCAGGTATGTAGGTAATGTCTACAAAGTAATATTTTAGCAGTCACTGCTGCATAGATTCATAGATTCATAGATTAAGGGTCGGAAGG
>NW_017729030.1:65075395-65078517 GCF_001723915.1 Gavialis gangeticus
TGCATCTCAGCCAGAAACCTCCTGGAGCAGTCCGTCCCGCCATAGTTATACAGGTAATGTTATGGACATTTTTATTTCAGTACAGGAGTGGCTTTTCTGGTTGAACATAAATCCCTTCCTTAGATAATTAGGTTAAACTGATAAAGACTTATGATACTGGAATAAAATAAGTTACATGGGGGTTGTAGCAGTATAACTATTTGAGAATGCTGCTAACAATCCTGTAGAGCAGTGGTCTCCAAAGTGGGGTGCGTGCAAGGTGATCCATTGGGGTGAGGGAAGAAAATAGTAGAACTTCTATTTATATTTATTTTTTATCTATATATATTGTACATAATATATTAGTACAGTAGTACATGTATATAATTTATAAACAAATAACTATACATATATTGGGGGTGCATGCTCAAAAATTTTTTACTGATAGGGGTGTGCGATCAAAAAAGTTTGGAGACCACTGCTATAGAGAAATGGAGTTATCTGTATTAGTCCAAAGTCAGGCAGAATTCATAGCGTCCGATGAAGCATGCTGTCATTTATGAAAGCTTATGCCTTTCTGAATGAGTTTTTAATTTGTGTCATCCTGCTCTGCCTTGTGCCTCACAATCCTGTGTACTGATTATCACTCTGCTGCTGGAAATAGTAGCTTTCTGTGATTAGAAAGAAACATATACTTACAGAAATCATTAAAAAAATGTATCTCAGACTGTGTGGTAGCCAATGCAAAGTTGGTAATGGAAACTTCATACAATACTGTGTACTCTCCATTCAGTTGTCTTTGGTATCGCAGAGATACATCGCTCACATTCTAAGGGTTTCTGTTCCATGATGGTGAAAGTACAAGGTGGCCAAGTTACATTACCATGGAACCATTACTGGTGCTTCTTGGCTTTTCCGCAGGTAAAGATCTTGTCACGTGTATTCTGGTACCATGGTAATGAACAATGTAAGATGATTTAGATAGACAGAGTAGGTAGACTGTTACTCTGAGAGCATTTTTTGCATGTACATTAATTGGGTGACTGAGACTGGTTGGAAGGACTTATTCCCAACTTACAGAAGAAACCCTTACTGAGCTAGTCTACTAGATACAGGTATGACTTTGCTATGAGAGTGACAAAGCTTTGCTTTGCTGTGTTTGTATGACTGTGCCAAGTCTAACCTCAGTTGAGAGCAGCTGGAGGAAAGTGTAAGTGATGAGAGTGGAAAAAATGACAATAGGGAATGGCAACTTTTTGCTGTACTGGGGACCCAGAACCAGGGGCTGCTTGCTATTTTATTTGCTACTTATTTTGCTCTGAGGCTTTCCCTGTGGGATGGTTCCACTGGAGCACATGGTAACATCCAGTCTATTAATTCCATCATACTGGCCTGTTTAATCTTGTGATTCCAAATAACTTCCTTCACAGAGTGACAAAAGGAGGTCTTGTTTGCCAGTAGCTGGAACTAGACAATGGTAGCTTAAAGGCAATAGCAATAGTGAATTGGGTGCCTGCATGCTATCCTGATCCCAGAAATGGAAAGCGTGGGGGTGGGGGGACAGAAAGTCTTCTGGATGTCCATAGTGCTGGTGTTGTTTGGAGGGTACCATGTGGCTGATGGTACACATGTGGTGCTGATGCCTCATCAGTTATCTCAGTCGTTGCTATGGGCTGCCTTCAGGTGAGCCTTTGAACTGTAGACAATCCCAGACCTAGTAAGAAGTGAAGGGAGTGCTCTGATTTCTTCTAGGAATAGTGAACCAGTACTGCTAAAGAGCGACATTGGTCAGCAGGCAGAGAGGCAAAGTGCAGGCCAAGCTGATGTTTCAGTCTTCTCCAGTGGAGCTGCAGCTCCTGTAGTCATGTTCCCCAGCCCCTCCACAATGGGGATTGTGCGGAGTGGGGAGGAGTTGAGATGCTGGGTTATTCAGAGGACCTGAGGGCCGGATTCCTTGAGTTGGCTGCTAACACTACTCATGCCAACAAGAAAACCTGTGTCCCTCCCACACCACCGAGCGGCCATCTGTAATAATGAGTCATTGAACAAGCTACAGGGTGACGTCCCACCTGACATCCTGCCTGACATCCAAGGGTTGACCAAAGAAACCAAGAGTCACAAAGCCAAGTGCAAGTGAGATTACTGTTGAATTGGAATGGGGCTTGAAACATTCCTAAGATGACTCTCCCATGCTGTCTTCCTTTAAGGACACAGAAGGACCTGCTTAGCACCTTCATATAGACAGAAAGTTGGAGACAAAAGCAACAGGTGCTGCTGTTCAAGGTCAGGACATGAACATATACAAACTGAGGGGTTGCTTGGGATTGGTTGAAAGAGGGAAGGGCTAGGATACTGGCTGCAGCTACATGAGACTGAAACTGTACACACTACAGACCCTCTGCCATGATCACTATGGAACAGAGCCTCCTCATGGTTTTTCTATCGGCAGAGCTACACCATCTTCCCTAATGGTGTTAGCTGAGCCAATGAAAGCTATTTTTTGTCAGCTTAGCTGCATCCCCATGTGAGGCCCTGCTTGTACAGCTGTCTTGGCTAGGAGATCCTGTAAAAGGAGAAGACACACAACATTCTGTATTTATTTGAATCTAAGATGGCCCTGAATGTACGATGACCCACAATAATTAGATTCTATACATAGAAAATGTATATATATATGTTTTAAATTTCCCTTGTATAGGGTCTAATTATTGCAGGGTCATGTTTAATTCATCCTCCCCACCAGTGCAGAGGGCAACAAATGGGGGGAGCAGGTGGGGCGGTAAAACAGCTTGCCCCCTACTTGTGCTGGCCCCGCTTCCCCTTGTGCCCCTCCCCCAAGCCTCTGTTCCCCCCCAGCCTCTGCTCCCTGCTCCCCCCACTTACCTTGTTCCACATCAGCAGGCTGTACCCTAGTTCAAGCCTGGGGCACTGAGCACGGCCCCAGCTCAGAACCCATAGCAGCCACGCTATGCTCCATGTCCCAGACTGCAGCGTGGACACAGACTGTTGCACAGAGCAAGGGTAAGGGGTGGTGGGGAAGAAGGGAGCATAGATTGTGGGTGGAGGGAGAGGCTGCAGGGGGAAGATGGTTGGAGGGGCCAAGTGGGGATGGATGGAAGGACGGATGGATTGAAGAACCAATA
>NW_017729030.1:65083517-65090883 GCF_001723915.1 Gavialis gangeticus
TGGTGGGGTGCAGAGCTGGGGTAGGGGTGGGAGACAGCTATGGCTACAACCTTGGCCGCAGATAGAGGCTGGACCATGAGCTACAGCAGGTGCCTGCCCCTGCTACCACCCTCGGGTGTGATTCTAAGATGAAAAGCTTCCCTCCATGTTAGATGGGGAAAAAAACCTTGTCCTAAAATAGAGTAAATATGGCAGACTGGTGAAACTTACTGCACCTGGAAAAAAACTACCCTAGAAAAAAAACAGGGATAAAAGTATACCAGTGTAAGTTACCTCAGTGTGCACAACTTATCTGGGACATCCATTTGCTCAAAGCAAACAGGCAACTACAGCTTCACTGTGATCTCCTGGCAAGGAACTATCATAGGAGCCTACAGCATGCAGTGACTCAGAATAAATACTCAATTTTTATGCTCTGGGTTGAAGACTACTTTGGTTTAGGACCCGCACTACATGAATTAGTATATGTGCATGCTGGAAACAAGAGTAGAAATGGTTATATGGTTCCTGTATTTGAATTCAGTACATGAAGAAAGAAAAGAGTATGTGTCTGGATGTCTTAGCTCAGCAGTAGAATGTGTGACTGTAGCCCAAGTGGTCTACAGCCCAAGTAGGCCTGGCTGGATCATGAACACTGCCCATCAAATCTGAGTCTTTGTGAAGGCCAAGCCAAGAACTCCTGGCACATAGGGTAGTTGGGCAAGAACCCCAGGGTGGGCCAGGATGATGTCAAACTGTTTCCAGGTAAGCATGAGTGAGGCAGATCAGGGTAAAAGTAGAAGAGTGGCTTCATCCAGCTATGGTTGTGCAACATGAGGCATTTATGCTTGGTACAGTGGCAGCACACTCCTGACTGCCATGTTGTAAGAACCTCTATGGGTTTTATCCATAATCACCAGTGAAGGTCCAAAGATTGTTGTCTTTTCAGGGTAGGCTGTGGTAGCCAAATGCTGTATGATGAGTCCAGTGGTTGGGCATTCCATATGTTTTCTGTCACAAGATTCAATCAGCTTGAAAGAGGTTCCAGTGCAATGTTTCACCATCTGACAGTCATATTAGCTGAATGGAATGGCCAGGTGGAAATGCCCTCTCCATGCCCCTCAGTCTCAGGCTTTTGTCTTATGATAAATTTTGTCTTTGCACCAACTCTCTAGGCATAATGGTTTATTTCAGACAAGGCCAACAAATCAGAAGACAGGAGGGGCTGATAATTTGCCATTTATTTTCCCTTTCACACTGATGGTGCAATCGTGCATTTGGAATTCACACACACAGAGCTGATAAGGAAGGCTGTTGAGATGTGTGGTTTGAAAATCTTGAACACGTTGGGCCTTTTTCTTCCTTGCAAGGTGATGTGTGCTGTAGAAATTGCACTTTTGCAGGGGGGCTGCAGCTCTGTGTTTGTCCGCTCACCTGTTGGGGGATTATGGGGGTGGGGGGGAGAATGCTCTATGTCATTGGTGAGCAGAGCATTTTGCCTGCATGTTTTGTTCATTCACCCGTGTCGTGTCTGTGCTGCAGTGATGAGAACTGTCAGGTCGTTAGTCTCTTGTTATCGATCTTTATGCACTCCCACCTACAGATGAGCTCATGAATGCCTACTTGTCTTTGAGCAAGAAAAGACTGTGAGGTGCATAGGCAGATGACAACTTTTCTTTCAATTTTAATTTATACTGTATTGTAGAAATAATAGAATTATAGAAAAGTAGGTCTGGAAGAGACCTCAGGAGGTCATCTAATCCAGTCTCCTGCTCAAGGCAGGATCATCCCCATCTAAGCCATTCTAGACAAGTGTATGTCTAGTCCAGGTGTGGGCAATTATTTCAGGCAGAGGGCTGCTTGATGAGTTTTGGTGAGCTGTCGAGGGCTGCATGGGTAGCCCCGCCCCTTCAGTTGCCCCACCCCCTGGTTGCCATCTTGGGACCAGAAGTCCTGCCCCCTGAGCCCTGACCTTTACCACCGGAAGCCCCACCACCTGACCCATGACCTTTGCCACCAGAAGTCCCTGCCCTTGCACAACTTACCAGGTAGCAAGGGGTTGTGACCCCTCTAACATCTTGCCCCAGCAGTGGTGTTTCAGGGGTATCAGATCTCCCCCAGAACTTTCCCCCTACCTGTGCCAGCTGGTCCCAAAAGGAGGAGGCTCCGCTGCCGCTTCTGCTGGCCAATGCCAACCCAGTCGGGCTCGCCCCATCCCCAGCAGCACCTGGGAAGCTGGGTTCAGCTGCATGCTGCTCCAGGTGGGACGGACCCAGCCAGGTCTGCACCGGCCAGGAAAAGTGGCATGCAGCTGAATTTGGCTTTCCACATACTGCTGGGGATGGGAGGAGCCCAGCTAGGTCTGCAATGGCCAGGAAAGGTGGCAGGAAGCTGTAGTCAGGTTCTCACGTGCTGCTGGGGTTGGGGTGAGCCCAGCTGGGTCTGCCCCGGCCAGCAGAAGTGGTGGCAGAGCTGTGTGCCGCTCAGGACGCGGTGAGCCAGGCCAGAGCAGCTGGGGCTCAGCTGCACTTTCCCCCTGCCTGTGCCCATCAGTCCCGAGTGGCACACAGCTCTGCCACCACTTCTGCTGGCCAGTGCAGACCCGGCTGGGCTCCTCCCATCCCCAGCAGCACGACTTCAGCTGCATGCTGCCTTTCCTGGCCGGTGCAGACCTGGCCGGGTCCGTCCCACCTGGAGCAGCTTCCGGCTGAAGCCAGCTTCCCAAGTGCTGCTGGGGATGGGGCGAGCCCGGCTGGGTCTGCACCAGCCAGCAGAAGCAGTGTGCTGCTCGGGACTGACCAGCGCAGGTAGGGGGAAAATAAAGCTGAGCCCCTGCTGCTCCAACTGGGCTCATCCTGTCCCGAGCAGCACATGGCTCCGCCGCCACCTCTCCTCCCTGGTGCTGACTGGGTCGGAGCCGCAGCCCAGCTTCTGCTTTCCCTCTCCAGTGCCAGCCCAGCCCGACCCTACAAAGCCTGAGCAGCGCGGCATGGGAAAAGCCTGCCCAGCAGCCGCTTTCCTGGGCTTACCTACAGGGCCCTTTCCAGTCCCATGCAGCAAAGCAGAACCCGGCTCAGACACTGTTTCCCCTCACCGGTGCCACTGGTTCTGGCCCAGCCCCCCTGCCCCTCTCAAGCTGCAAACATGGCCTGAGCTGAGGCAGGGCAAGGCGAGGCGAGGCCAGCTGGGGCAGGCTGTGGTCAGGGTTGGTTGCCTCACAACCAAAACCCAAGGAAACAGCCTGAGGTGCTGCAGCTGGTGGCTGGTGCCACCGGAGGCTTTTAGAGAGGCAGCCACCATTACGTGGGTTTTGAAGGGGCTCCGCGGGCCGGAGGGAAGTGCTTGGTGGGCCGGATCTGGCCCATAGGCCGTATTTTGCCCACTCCTGGTCTACTCTAACCTGTTAAAAACTGTCAGAACAACTCTCATGCACAACTACTAGGCACAATGCCTGAAACATGAAAAACAAGCTTTAACTTACTACAAGTAAATCAGGGTAGCAAAGGCACTGTCTATAACCTCCCATTTCAAGAACAGGAAGTAATTTTCTAAAATACACTCAAGAGATCCAAACAAGAGGACCTTCCACCAAGAAGGTTAACCTCCCCCACCCCCCGCTGCCACAGTCCATTCAAATCTAACCATGAAATTCCTTCCTGATCCCCAAGTTTACACTAAAATGAAATTAAATAGAGAGAGAAAATGTAATGTTACAAATATATTTAATTAAAAATACAATCAAAAGATAGGAAGACACGACAGGAAGGGTCTTCCTGAGCCATGTGATCAAAAATGACCCCTACATGACTAAAAAACTGCCACTTAGATGACCATAAGGAACTAAAATCCTTCTCTGATTTTACTGAGAGAGAATATAACACTTGATTCAAAGAGTGGTTTTCCTCAGAAAAGTAATTTCACGCGAAAATTTGACATTCTTTTCTAAGTCAGGATGATTTTTTTGTCCTTGAAGAATAGAAATTCTGAACTTTGGTCAGCTTTAATAAGCACTTCACACTGTATGTTCATTCACAAAAATGTTCCTCAGGAAACAATACAGATGCATTCCCTGCATTCCCTTTTTTGGCAGCAGCACTATGTCTTCTATAATGCAATTAATTCTGAGTTATAGCTAACCCAATCCTTGGTCCCATTCTACATTGAACCTAAGGGGCGGTCCAAGGATACACATTATGCAAATATCAGAGCCTTTTTATTTTCTTTAGTTTTGAACCAAAAAATGTAGAAGACCCTGAAATTTTCTTGCATGGATCATTTGAGGCAAAGGGGATCTGTATCTCAGTTCCTCTTTACTAGACAGCCCTGGATTTGCATCACTAAGGACGAGCCAGCTTGGGGAAACCATTGTGCAGTAGGTGAAGGTGTGATTTTCTATCATAGTAGCAACTCCGTCAGTTCCCTGTAGCTTTTGTGCTGTAAAGGCATACCCTAACTCACTGTCCAGAGGCTTCCCTGTGTATACAGAACCAAAGTCTACCTCAGTCTCTTTGTAGCACACCAGTTTCAAGACAACTTTTCTTTACATGTAGTTTCAGAGCAATCTGAATATTGAAACAACTAGTTACTGCTAGGGCTATATCTGAGGAACTACTTAATCAAATGGGCTGGATTTGCCTCTGTTGCTGTACTCCAGGTGCTGATAAGTGATAAGGCATGGCAGCTTTGAAAGCAGTCCAGGTCTGCAGGGGAATAGCAGAGTGCTTTAAAAATATCAGTTGTTAACAAAAAAGCTCTGCTTTTCTTCAGACTTCTCAAAAGCAGGTACCCTGTACCCTCTCCCCCAAACACTAGAACAATGGCCCAGCCTTCACTGGCCAGTGGGCAACACAGACAGTGTTGTACTCTGCTTGCCCTGCCAATCTTAGTTTTACCTTTCAAATTTACTGTGGCCTCAAGGCACACTGGAGAGTCTCACTGGCAATATGTTGCCCCTGATGCCCTCCATTAGGCTGGGGGCCACTATTCTTAGCAGACGTTCTCAGAAACTTGCCATAGGTTTTGGTCTTTAGAAACACTGGGTGCCACATGTGAATTTCTTTGAGGCTGCTGTGTCTCAGGCACTTCTTGTTTATCTGACACCAATTTGGACCACTGGCCCTGTCCTGAGCCATGATGCAACAAGGCAAGTTTTGAGACAAGCTGTGTGCATGAATATTAGAGAGCTGAGAAAAATTGGCTCGTGTATGGTAAGTGTCAAGAGCCAAGGCCCGGCTGGGGCTTATTGGGTCCCAGGCCCCAACAGGCAGTAAGCAGACAATCAGCCCTAGTCGTCCCTCAGGGAAAGGCCTGGCTATATAAGCTCACACCAGAGAGCAATGTGCTGTTTAGGTAACAAGTTGCCTTGCTGTGCCTCTGGTTTGTATACAATGGTTAATGCTCTGAACCTCTGGCTTGTGCCTCTGAGCTCCTTGCTTATGCCTCTTCTGTCTGTTCCTTCTTGCTCATGTCTCTATTGTGGACCTCCCGCCCTGACCAAGACCTTGCCTTGACCTTTGGCTTCATATCCTGGATTTGCACTGATATCTGGATTGACTTTGGCTTATACTCTGGTAACCCCCTGACCTAGAGTGCTACACTTAAACTGACCCCCTATGACCTGATCACCCCCCTGCAGTAAGATTACCTGCAATGTGATCCTTAACAGAGCTTTTGTCTTGGGATAATGTCAAGATAGCGCTAGAGTGACAATGGGTGAACATAGAGGAGCAAAAAGGTGACCTAGGGCTGCAGGACCTTGTAATATGGCTATTTTAGCACTTGATGAAATGTCATCTAGTGGGGGCAGCATGAAGTGCTTCCCGAGCTAATTAAGACTGTAGGGTCCACATAGCCTGTGACTCAGCTGGGGTAGGTACTAGGGACTGCGTAAATCAGAACAAATAACTAGTGGAGATACAGCAAGGTGGCTCTTGTAATAAGCTGGTATACCTTTGAAGAGGCTTCCTTTTAAGTGCTAGGCAAAAAGGAGGTGAGGCAGTTCTCAACCCCAGACCTTGCTACTCAGGTGAGTCTAGAGAGAGAGGTGAGATCTGCATAAAAGGTGGATTTTCTCACAGTGGAAAAAGAAAGAAATGGAGGACGCTGACTGGCCATCTTCCTTGGGTGTGATATACTGCTGTAAAAAATGAGGGGGCCAAAACCATGCATTTTTGTAGCTGTGGAGGGGAGGAGTGTTCCAGGAGTCTGAGAAAAAGGTGGGGTGAAAGCACCATCTGACCATGATGTTGCCTAAAGCAGCAGTTCTCAACCTGTGGGTTGTGACCCAAAAGTGGGCCACAAGAATATATGAAAGGGTTGTGGACAAACTTTAAACATGGAACAACAAACTTCAAAATGGATTCTCCTTTAAAGGAGAAAAACATGGGAAACTGTGCCTTTTCCCTTGCAGGTTGGCAGAGCTCCAGCCTACAAGGGGTTGCTTGGGGCTCCCCTTTCCCCACATACACCTCACCCTGCCCCACACACTGGGGGGCTAGGGCCTGGGGATGGGGGGGCAGTGGGTCAGGAGTGAGGGGCACTGGGTTGGGACTGGCCATTGATGCTTACAAATCAAAACAAGAAGGCTCCGAGTAATGTGGGGTACCTGCATGATATGCTTGGCAATCTGGTGGTTTCACCAGAGGAGAAAGCAGACCTCTTTAACAATTTCTTCACCTCTATTTTCTTGTGCAGGGACTCCCCTACCGAGATTCAGGATGGACTCAGGAGAAACTCTGCCAAGCCTAGGGTCAGGGAGGACTGGGTTAGAGAACTTCTGGAGGGGCTGGACATGTTCAAATCAGCAGGTCCAGATGCTCTCCACCCCAGGGTGTTGAGGGAATTGGCAGGGGTTATTGCGGGGCCCCTGGCACAGCTTAACAAGCACTTGTGGTGCTCAGGCCAGGTGCTGGACAACTGGAAGAGGGCCAATGTGGTCCCCATCTTTAACAAAGGGAAGAGGGAGGACCTGGGGAACTATAGGCCCGTTAGTCTTACTTCAATCCTGGGGAAGCTGTTTGAGAAGATTATCAAGAAGCATATCTGTGATGGGCCAGCAGCGGGGAAGATGCTCAAGGGCAACCAACATGGTTTCATTAGGGGCAGGTCCTGTCAGACCCACCTGATTGCCTTCTACGATCAGGTTACAAAATCACGGGACACAGGTGTCGTGCTGGATGTAGTCTTTCTGGACTTCAGGAAGGCCTTTGACACCATCTCCCACCCCATTTTCACTAAAAAGCTAGGTGACTGCGGCATGCGTCCCCCCAGTCAGATGGATTGCAAATTTGCTGAGGGGTCGTACTCAGAGAGTGGTGGTGGACGGGTCATTTTTGACCTGGAGGGAGGTGGGCAGTGGGGTCCCCCAGGGCTCGGTTCTCGGGCCCGC
>NW_017729030.1:65090917-65091232 GCF_001723915.1 Gavialis gangeticus
TGACCATGATGTTGCCTAAAGCAGCAGTTCTCAACCTGTGGGTTGTGACCCAAAAGTGGGCCACAAGAATATATGAAAGGGTTGTGGACAAACTTTAAACATGGAACAACAAACTTCAAAATGGATTCTCCTTTAAAGGAGAAAAACATGGGAAACTGTGCCTTTTCCCTTGCAGGTTGGCAGAGCTCCAGCCTACAAGGGGTTGCTTGGGGCTCCCCTTTCCCCACATACACCTCACCCTGCCCCACACACTGGGGGGCTAGGGCCTGGGGATGGGGGGGCAGTGGGTCAGGAGTGAGGGGCACTGGGTTGGGA
>NW_017729030.1:65096232-65097129 GCF_001723915.1 Gavialis gangeticus
CCTTCTCAAAAGCACGGTGGCAGTGAGAGATCTTGGAGTCATTATTGACTTCAAGATGAACATGGGCTCACAATGCGAGAACACAGTCAGTAGGGTTAACGGTACCTTGTCCTGCATCCACAGATGCATCACAAGCAGGGCCAAGGAGGTGATCCTCCCCATCTATGCGACACTGGTCAGGCCGCAGCTGGAGTACTGCGTCCAGTTCTGGGCGCCGCACTTCAAGAGGGATGTGGACAGCATGGAGAGGGTCCAGAGGAGGGCCACTCACATGATCCCGGGACAGCAGGGCAGACCCTATGAGGAGAGGCTACGGGACCTTAACCCGTTCAGCCTTTGAAAGAGAAGGCTGAGGGGGGACCTGGTGGCCATCTATAAACTTATTAGGGGGGACCCACGGGGTTTGGGAGAGACCTTGTTCCCCCGAGCGCCTCCCAGAGTAACAAGGAATAACGGCCATAAGTTGCTAGAGAGTAGGTTTAGACTAGACATTAGAAGGCACTACTTCACAGTCAGAGCGGCTAGGGTCCGGAACCAACTTCCAAGGGAAGTTGTGATGGCTTCTACCCTGGGGGTCTTTAAGAGGAGGCTCGACGTTTACCTGGCTGGGGTCATTTGAGCCCAGTTTTCTCTCCTGTCCATGGCAGGGGGTCGGACTAGAAGATCTACAAGGTTCCTTCTGACCCTACATCTATGAATCTATGAAATGGGTCCTGGTACAAAACGGGTTGAAACCCAAAGGTCTAAGGGATGAAGAGGCTGAGAGAAGTTGCTCATTCTTTTTTGACTCACTGTGGTCTAATTAAGAAATTGATGTAGCATTGTGACCCTCTGAATGCTTAATGGAAGGGCAGCTAATGGTTGTGATTTGTAATGTTAATTAATTAAGGAATTAAT
>NW_017729030.1:65102129-65137510 GCF_001723915.1 Gavialis gangeticus
TGGCTAATGGTTGTGATTTGTAATGTTAATTAATTAAGGAATTAATCTTTCATGAACTGAATTGAGAATAGTGATGGAATGAGTACATGGTAGGGTGACTTCTGGAATATGAGTTATGGTTATTTCTTTCTTTTTCCATTCACTAGTGATTAATGAACAAACAATGCAATATTGCAGAGCTAATAACACAGAATGGAACAAAACCCTAAGGACTGCAGCTAGGGGTGTTAATTGAGTCATTTTCTGTGACAGTAGATATGCTGGAATGGCATCTGGTGTGTTCTTTCTATAGCTGTATTTGACTGTTTGCTGAGGTCAAACCCACTGCACATGCCTTACTTAGGTGAATCTTCTGACTGCAGGCAACATCCTCAATGTGGGTATTCTGGTGTGACTGGTGAGCATCACCCATCAACTTCAGTGGGAATATTTATGTTGGGAATGACAAGAGAATCTGGCCACAAACAGAACAACAACATTAGGCTGCTGGCTTTCTGGAGCTGCTGCCGCAGCCATCAATAGTCACAGGACCAGGAGGGACTGTTGTGGTTACCTTGGCTGATATACGTAATGCAAGTCAGGTCGCTTCCCCAAACTAATTCCACTTTGAAGTAGAGTGCATCTCTTAACAAAACACTGAGTCACATTATAAAAATTTCTGGTTGATTAAGAATCAATCACAAGTTATACTTAGCAGTGATTAACTACCCTGACTGTGAAAAATCTCTCAGGTCTGAATTTGTTTAGCTTCTATCCACTAGATCTTCTCATCCCTCTGTTTTCTATACCAAATTCCCCTTATGCTGGAAAACGGGTATTTGTTGACCATTGGAATGTCCTTCACTGTCTGTTTTGGGGCTGGCTTAGGCAGGGTGCTGCTGTGATGTTCCACCAGACCCAAGTACAATGGTGTTAAAAAGTCTGCTGGGAATTTTTCTTTTAATATTCCTCTTGGGTTTGGAAGCTCTGCTCTTTTAAATGAATGCTGGATCATCATCTTTTTTTCAATTACTGGGCACAGTGCTGTAACAAGGAAATATAACTTGAGGCTACCACAAATTGTGATGGGTGGGCAATGACCAAAAGGTGTGATGCCACAGCAAATCATGTATATTGCAAATGATTTACAACAACTAAATATAGAAAGTAGCTATTTTTGCTAATCTCCTTCCTTTAGGGTCCATGGTTCAAATAAATAAATAAATAAATCACATCACTCGGGCTTCCCAAAGACTCAGATTTGGTGGACAACGGCAGAAAGGGGAGAGTTCACGGTCCATCCAGGTCTGTGCCCCTGATAATACACTTACCCAAGATAATATTATGTGTTTGACTGAACTGCATGAAATACTAAGGGCCAGATCTTGCCAGGACTGGAATGAACAGCCTTCTTTTTGGAGCCAGCTTTCTGCCCTCCCAATGCACAGCATTAAAAACTTCTCAATAAAAGCTCCAGCCTCTAAATCTTGGGATGGGATTTAGTCTTCTGTCATGTTTGAAAAAACATTTAGTGAAAGAAAATTATCATCATAAAAATGTACTTAAGAAAAGGAAGGTTTGCTCTTTCAATTAAAAGCTTATTGAATTTTTTAACAAACTCAGCCCTGACAGAATGGCTAGGCAAAAAGAATTATGGTCTTTTAATTCTCATCCTTTTCCTATGTAGAGAAGTCACCTTCATCTCTGGCATACATTCACGTTATTTTTAAAATACACAGTAAAATGGAGAACAATGTGGGAGAGGGAAGAAGAGGGAGCACAGATTTAGAGGAGGAGAAAGAAGTGATTAAAGAGAAGATGAGGGAGAGAGGTATTATCACTACTGTTTCATATGCTGCTTGCTGAGTACTAACTCTTGCGCTTGTGAAAGAGAATGGGTCCTTTATTAAAGCAGCTGTTTACAGAGATGCTACAACTGCTGCAAGCATTCAATCCATGCGCTCACAGATCAGCTTCCTCATGCCTCCTCCACACTCTTCCACCCTGCAACTTGTCTTTTCCCCCACCTCTTAAGAGGCAAAGAGCTTTAAAATGAAGGTGCCTTACAACTGGTCCTCTGTAACTGTTTCATCTCTCCTCTCTCTCTCCTGCTCTAGGAGGATGTTAAACTGCTATAACTAATTTTGTTTTATTCAGGTTTAAAGTTGCAGTGTTTTAGCTCCATCCTACTAATATAGGAGCAGGGATGAAATGAGTACTGCTTTAATTGATTCATATTCTTGAGGGAAGGCCCCCTCCCCACCTTTTAAAACAATTTAGTGTTGGTTCTGCCCATGGCCTAAATTTCCTGCACGTGTTGCTACTATTATCATGGTGTTTGTTGTAGAACATGAAAAAACAGACCTTGTAACAAGAACGTTTGCTCCGTGGCACCTTCCCTTCCTGAAAGGGTAGAAAGGAACAAAGATTCAGCTGGCCACATGGGCACAGAGACTAGCTCTCTATCTGGGGATTGTCTTGGGCATAGCTCCTTTAATTGAGACTGGGTGAAAAAAGAATTGTTGTTGAGCTAACAGCAACCCATGCATACAAGCAGGGGTGTGATGTGTCCATTGCACAAATAGTTGGAGATATGCTGAGAGATCTGTCCAACCTGGTAACTTTGAAGAACAGCTTGGACAGACTCTTGACTGGGCTGGTTTGGTCAGGGAGGACTCTGCCTTGAGCAGGGAGCTGGACTAGATGAGTTGTGAGGTCCCTTCCAGCCCTACTTTCCTATGATCTTATAACCTATCTGCCTGACTCAGCAAGTCCCTAAAACGCAATGGGGCATTAGGAAGAACCTCTGTTACTGACCCCTGTTGGAGCTGTGCTGTGGAGACTTTCTGCAAATAAATCAATGTGTAGTCAAGCTGCTTATTTCTGCTGGGCAGCTCTGCCCTACTGCTTTTAAGAACTTGAAAGAGTGAGATGATAGCACTCCACAATGACAGAGGGTAGAAAGGCCTGTGTTTGAAGTCTGGTTACCTAAATTTTAGGCCACTAAACCAGGAGAAATGTGGTTCAGAGTACCTGCAATTCCTAGGGAAATTAGTTGGCATTGTAAATTTCCCAATATTTCTGAAAAGCAGGCTGCTTCCTTTGCTACTTAAATTTCTGACAGCTAAGTGTGCAGCTGAGTTCCAGGTGTTTTATGTCAGCCTCTGTGAAGTGTTCATACTCTGAATCCAGATTCCAGAATGGACCCTACAAGGCCTGAATCCTAGCCCTTTGCTTTAGCCAACAGAAAAAAACCCTGGTGGCTTCTCACACCTATTTCTGTGTTGGGCACCTGTTTCATTCTGCACTGACTGGCCTCAGCTGTGGATTTTCCAGATTTACATACATACAGGAAAAGAATTGTTGGCCCTCAGTTCCACGATCGTGCTCTCCAATAGAGGCTGCCTGTAGGATGGCATTCTTAGATGCTTTCAGGATTTTCATTTCTTTCTTATTAAGAGTTGAGGACCTTACAAAGCTTTTTTTCCTGTCTTCCAAAAGTATTAAAATAACATGAGATTCTTAATAATCTGTTTTTAAATAAATATATGTATAAAAATAAATATCTTACAAGTCATTGCCATAGCATTTTAAGCACCTATAAAATGCTTGATCTGAATATCCCTTGTAAATAACCCTAACTGTTTATAGTCTGCATTTTTTCATTGGCAGCATGAGGTGATGTCAATGTTGGGGTTTTGTGCATTTCCCTCAAAATGTAGGGGGACCTCCTCTTTAAAGTGCTAAGTGATATGGTTGGATTTATTTATTTAATACATTATTATTATTTGTAAATGGTCTGTTCCAAACTCCTTTTAAAACCAAAATTGGTGCTCCAGAGAAATGCCCCACAGATAACTGTTGGAATCTGCTACCAAATGGTGTTACAGGCACCAACTGTGTATTGAACTTGAAGAGCTTATGAATGCTCCTAAGAAAGCGATCTTTCCAGAGACATGAATTATATTAAGCTCAGAATGCTTGCCCCAACTAGTTTGCTGACCCAGTTGTTCTGTTTGATGATTCAAGATCTTTCACTCCACAGTTAAATTCAAACAGCATAAAGCCACCCAGGATTTAGCAGGTAAATTATTGTATAGGGTCTTCTAGCTCTGCAAAGTGCTTCTTTAAATGTGGAAACCGACTCCCCACCCCGGAGTTTAACATTTTAGAGCCGCGAACACAGAAGTAGAAGATAGTCACTGAAAAAAAGTCAAAATATTTTAATTCAGGTCAAATTACAGGCCTAAACAGTGTCTCTAGACTCTGTTATGAATAGGGCCCTAAGGAAATTCTGTTTTATCAGCTGAAAACAGTTACAGTGACTCTTTTTTCCTTTTAGTCAGAGGAAGGGCAGATGGATGTGGGTAGAGCACTCATCTCATCTCTGTTTACAGAAAACAACTGTGTCGTTCATTTGACAGATAGCTGAATTAATTTATGAACTTGCAGACTGGCAATCTAGGGTTTACTCACTAGTCCACCCCATGAAGGTGAATCCTCTCACTAGTAAGGCATCTGTGGTTTCAGATACAAGCTGAAGGCCCTAGCTGACCCATTCTGCACCACTAATTACAGTTGCCCAGTCACTTCTTCCTTTTAGTGCTAGCTTCTACTGAACATCTGCATGCTGCTATTCTTAGGCTTTTCCACCTGCTCTGTGGTAAACTTCAAGTGCAAGTCCCCTCCTTTAAGATACTCAAAAAAATTTCAGTCAGGAGAACTTCTTCTGTGATAATGCACTGGTTAAGGAAACTTGCATGCAGAAAAAAATTGCTCTTTAGGCTCAAGAGTCACCTGACTGGTTTAGGGATCCCAGTTTAGTTCGGTCTGGGAGACAAGGGAAGGCAAAGGACCTGTGAACACCTTTCCTCTTGCAGCTATAGCCTTCTCCAGTTGCAAATACAGCACATGATCACACCTTCCTATTTATATAACTTCTGCTGAAGATCCTTTTCCAGAACAAGGGATTTCCTGACTGAAATATCCCAGGACAGGCTTGGAGTCAGTGCCATGTTATGGTTTACAGTCTGCCTAGACCTGTAAAGTATTTGTAACCTGGGTACACCCAAGGGTGTGTCCTATTCTCAGTCGGATGGGATGGGTAGGCAGGAGGGGGTGCTAGGAGAGGGATGCCAGAATTTCAAGCAGATCCCTCTTTCCTCTATAGAGTTAGCCCAAGCCCAAAGTTCTTAACTATATACAATTTATTATGATTATGTATAAGTCAAAACTAAATATCATATACATATATTTACACAGTGAACATTAACCAAGGTCAAACCGTAAGTGACATGTATTCCTTAATATAGGCCCTGACCCATGGCAAGAGATAGTCCTCCTTCCAATGGGGTCCCTTGGGGGGGAGGGGGAGTTGTCCAGGAAGCACCAGGGGGCCCTCCCCTTAGGGCCTTGACTAGGCAGGGGGCTGCTTCTCCAGCCACTTCTCTGGGTTTGCCCTCCCCAAAAGTCTTTCCGCTGTGGGACCCAAGGGCCCAATGACTCACACTCCCTCAGGTGGCAATGGTCAGGATGCAGCTTGATGGGGTCTCCTCTGCTGGAGTGCCTCTCCAGGCCTCTCCCATGTTGCTGGGCTCCTCCCCACCCTGTGCCCCACTCTGGGCACCAGGGGCTCAGCTCCTATCAGCTGCTGCACCACCGCTGCTGGCTTCTGGGTGCTGGACCTCTCACTGCAGGACTACTATTTCCCCATGCCCTGGTTTGGCACTGAGGGCTCTTTTAGCACAGGCTGGGCCCTCTAGGCTCTAGCCAACCATCCTTATGCTGGGTGGCTAACCCAAACAGCCTCTGCTGCTTTCTGGCTCCGCTCCCTCATGCGCCACTTGTGCACCTCCCTGCCGGGCCGCCTGCTAGGGTTACTCACAATGATGCCTAAGCTGCCCTGCCACAGCATCCAAGGCTCAGGCCCATGCACTGCCCTGTGCACCATGTAGCCTGCTGGCCCTCCAAGGTTGCAGGCTTAAGCCACTGCTTGCAGCTCCCAAAGCCTTGGCTCCATGCACCGAACCACGTACTGCAATGGGCCCAAGCGGTCTCACACTGCTCCCAGGGCCGGGTCTCTGCATACTGTACTTGTGCACTGTCAACAGCCCAAGTGGTCTCACAGTGCTCCCAAGGTTGCTCTTCCAATAGCAGCTTCAGGAGCCTTAGACCTATTGCCTACTAGGGGAGAGCTCCCCACCTCTTCTTGGCTCTGCTCTTCTTGAGTTCCTCACTGCATCTGTCCCTCCTGCTGGGCACACAGCTCCTTTAATACGCTCCAGGGCTCCTCCCCTGAAGTCTTCCTGACCTGACAGTTTACAGTCTTCAATCAGGTCCAGGAGAGGAAAGGGGTGTGACTGTATTTCTCTTACCGCCTCCTGATTGGTGGATGGACTCCACCAATCAAAACAGCAAGATCTCAAGCCTGGGACTCAACCCAAGCTCCCAAAGGTGAGCCTACTACATATTGAATTTTACAGAAATTGTTGACCCAGTAGACACTTGCCTTATTTTAGCAGCAATTATGTCACCTGAAATTTTTTGCACTAGCTTTCCACTTCCTGTAACAAGGCATTAGTCTCTTTTCCACTGAGCCAGGGATGACCTGGAATGCCAGCAAACATACAAAAGCAGTACAAATGTGTCACTGGGGGCTTTTTCCTTTCAACCCTGACAAACAATATGATGAGCTCACTGTCCTGATCTCTTTATCACTTATTAGGCATGTCTACATGTGAATGAATGCATTTTTCCTGATGTGTATTAAATTTAGTGCCTCCAGTTTGAGATAATAAATTAATGTGCATTACACTGTGCTAATGTGCAGTAGCGCAAGCACATACTTTTTAGGTGACAATGCACAGTAGCCTATTTTCCTGAGTATTAGCATAACAGCATGATTTTTACGCGCTGCTTTAATGTGAAGTAAAAAAGGCTAATGTACATTAAAGCACACAGGTAAACGTGCCCAATTAACATGTTACCATCCTTGTCTTTCTGACAGGGAATTTGAAGGGTTAGGAATCTGTGAAGACTTAAGAACTGTTAATGTGTTGGTATAAATTTCTCTATGTGGGTGCACTACACTGGCCTGTGTGTGCTTATTCTCTGTACCACTGGAAGTTTAATTAACATTGTTATAATAGTAGCCAACTGACCAATTTTTCTAGCAGCAAAATAATACTGTAAACACTACTTTAGCATTCATTAAAGAATCTGGACACAGCATAGATTACTGGACACTGCATAGATCCAGAACACAAGAATGTTATAGCCATACTTCTATATTTGCATTGAAATGAATGGTAGTGAAGCCAAGTGCTAGAGGGTCTTTACTTGACCCAGGAGACTCAAAAGACTTTGGCTTTACTACTCTGAGAGATCAGACAGAACCATTTTCTGTTTTTATATTTGTTGCTGCTGAAAAGTGTGTGCGTGCGCATGTGTGTGTGTGTGTGCGCGCACGCACGTGCACTTGTGTGTGTGTGTGCACCAGGTTGGGTGTTGTAGTCATGATGGTTAAATCCTTGCCTGTTTCTTCCCCTGGTATTTAGCATTTTGCTGCCTCTTGATCCTAAAAGCAGTGCCATTTAGAAGGACAGCTTGACTTTGCAGCTGGTGGTAACAAAGGATGGCTTGAGGCCATTAACAGGAGAAGAGCAAAACACAAATCTCAGTTGCTCCACCTGTATGTTTCCTACTGAACACCATGGATATCAACCTACATTGGCAGTCTTGTAGCAGAATCAAATTAGAAAGAAAGCTCCAGGCTGCTCAAATTGTCAGCCACAAAATTCTCTCTGCATGGTGCAAATGTCATGATAACAGCTGATTGCCTGAGTGTCCTGGTGCTTGGGACCATAATTTTACCAAGACCACAGCACGGAGTCAGAATCTAACTCTTACCTCATAGTTGGCCTCAAAATCCTTTAAGTCATTTTTTTACTTTCACCCCCCACTGCACTGAGGCCAAAACAGACCCCTCTGTTTAACGAGGGAAGACATTCTAATTAGAACACAAACAAGCATGTCTATAGGCAGCCATTGTTATCAACAGCCTCTGTTCCCAGGGGTCCTCCAGGGTCTTTTCTCCTGACAGTCAACTCCATCTTAGCATCTTGCCAGTGTCCAAAGTACATCTAATATATTGTCCACCCCCCAAAATCATGAGATGGTTTTGACTATGAGGTTTAAAAAAAATAATTAATTGCAAGGTTTTCTTGCTTGTCTTGTGCTAATTTGTTTCTTGGAGGCCCCATTTTTTGGCATTTCCTTGCAACTGCAAGAACTAGAAACTTTTTTTTTTTTTAAAGACTCCAAAAAGGGCAATTCTCAGGAAATGACAGGGCACCAAGATTTGGGGCTTCAATAAAAATGCCAAATATTATGACATGCATAGAAAAAAATGCAAAAGCTGGCATAACACTGTGCTTTTAAAGCCATTTTTGAGCACTACAGACAGAAATGGGTTGTAATCTTGGTCCCAGTCACTAAATTCAAGGCAACTCTATTGATTTTTTTCCCACTCTGTTACTCAGGATTCATCTCAGTATAAATGAGATCAGAATCTAGCCCTTGATATGTTTACCATTCTATAAATAGTAACAAGCTAAAGAGATGCAATATATCTCCAGTTCACATATTAGATTAGTATTTTATGAAGTAAATCTCATGAAGCCCTGATATTATAAAATACATAAGAACGAATATTCATATAGAATTCTATGTTCCCTTTAACTTCTCTGCAGGCCAACATAATAAAACTGCAATAAGATGCAAGGATAAACTTCTGGTTGCATTAGGATGCACTAATGTTTTGGAATGACACATTTTCCCTTATGTGTGGTCCTCCTGAGAACTCCTGTAGTTGTAAATTGGCCTGTGTTGAATTCGGGTTAATTAGGA
This sequence comes from Gavialis gangeticus, assembly GCF_001723915.1. NCBI lineage: Eukaryota > Metazoa > Chordata > Crocodylia > Gavialidae > Gavialis > Gavialis gangeticus. The sequence continues at coordinate 65,111,016 of NW_017729030.1, forward strand.
AAAATCCCTGCTTGTCAGGTTAAGACACAACATCAGTAATAATCAGACCTGGACACAGGCGTGGGCAAACCCAGAAGCTGTGCGGGGCCTGGATGGAAAGGGGGCCCAAAAATGAAAAAAGGAAAAATTACAATTGCAAAAAAAACTTAATATTGTGCATATACAGGGCTGGCAATGTTCTCAATTGAGAACAAACTATTTAAAGACATTGATACCACAGATGTGATAAAGACTTTTGCAACAAAATCATTATAGTTGGCGAAGGGGGGCCTGATACTAAAAGTTCACCCGGGGCCACCAGGAGTCTAGGTATGGCACTTATAGGTATACCTGGCTCTTGTATACCACTTTTCATCACTACATCTCAAAATTGCTTTTCAAAGTGATAAGTAACAAGACCCCCTTTTACAGATGGGAAAGTGAAGCAACTTATGCAAGAACATCTACAAACCAGCAGCAGCAGGATTGAACTCACATCATCCGAGTCTTAACCTACTCTCCATCCCCTAGGCCACTGATACATATACATCTGATTAGTTTTTATTTTGATGTGCTTATTTGACATTCTGAAGCATATAGTCAGTATGAGTTAACAAGTTTCTGCATATTGTTTGGGCTAAAAAACATAAGATGAGTGAAATGTGTGAGAGAGAGGAGGAGAGGAGCTTGTTACTTCTGTGAATTCATTGGGAGCCTCCTCACACTTTTTGCTGACTTTTCTTGAAGGACCAGCTCCTGAAGTCCCACAATTAGGTAAAAATTCCTGTTTGGATGAAGAACAAGCAAGTTTGTATCTTCCATAGGTTCAGGGGAAAGCTAGGCAAATGAAGGGTATTTGAATTTCTATTCAATGTTTGATACAGTGTGTCATGGAAAGCCGCTAGCTAAGCTGAAGAAAATGTGGGTTAGGAGAAGAATTGGCCAGGAACTGTCTCAAAAGGATCTGACAGTGGTAGAAGGGGGAAATGCTGTGAGGGAGGTCACCAGTGGAGTTCTTCAAGGACTGGTCATTAGTGATCCTCATGGAAAAAGTGGGAGTGTGCTGATAAAATGTATTTGATAAGGCACAGCATAGAGGGGGCATCCTCATTCCAGGGGAGGATTGGAATATCATGCAAGATGAAGTGTATGACCATAGGGTCCAGGAAGAGAAGCAATAGTGCACAGAGTATGGTCCTATGCTTGGGGATCTGTATGAAGAGTTTCTGCTATAGATTTGGGGCTCATTGCTTGAACATGACATTGGAAAAGAAGAAGCTGGCATGAGAGCCAAATGAGATGTTGTCAGCGTAGGTAGGGAGGTATTGGTGAATTGTACAAGGCACTGAGGGACATCACTGAAAGGCTGCAAATGGCTGTGGCCACCCATTTCAGGAAGGATGAACTCACACTGGAACAAGTACAGAGAAGCTGCACTAGCTGCTTGGTGGTAATTGGTCATATGCATATGCATGCCCTTGGTCTGTGGTAAACACAGTTACTCTGTATCATTTAGCCCTCTTAAAAGCCGGGAAAGTTACTATGGATTAGCTTCCATTTGTTACATGTAGTAATGTGCACATGGCCATTTACCACAGAACAGTTGTGAGGAAAAGCCCTACCCTCTTTCCTCCTCCAGGAAATCTTTCATTTGTCCATACCTTTAGGGTATATCAACATTGCACTCTACAGGGAAATGCACAACTAGCTTGGGTACCAGAAGCAGAAGAGCAGTATTAGCATGGTGCTCCACCTGGACTACTTAATTCTGCTAAAATGCAGCAAACTTGTGTAGGAGCTTATACAAGGACTACCTTTTAAAATCTGAGGCTGTGGATTCCCTTCCAGGAAGGTTGTCCCAATTACCATCAAGAGTTAGGGTAGACAAGACCCCAGCTGGCCCTGATCAGCTAGATGGGACTGGTTGCAGCTGCCTGAGTGCCCCCAACTGGCTCCAGTTAAGTGCTTGGTTGTGTCTGCTGTGTATAAGCAGCAGCTCTTGCAGTGCTTCTTATGCTTCCAATAAGGTAGGAAACTTGTTTAGCCTTAGTGTTCCTAGTTCTGCTTCCTGATGTCTAGGCTCTGAATGTCCTAGTCTTCTTGCTCCTCAGTCCTCTGTTTCTTAGGTCAGTTTCCTATCCCTTAGTCTGTTTCCTAAAACTCCTCTTCCTGTCTCAACCTCTGCCTAGTCTGCACACTCTCCTAGTTCTCTTACTGCACTTAGATCTGTATCTACATCAAGAGCCTAGATGCCCTCTCTTTCTCACTGGAGTTGAAGTGGTAGCTGCCCTATATATGGGGCTGTCCAATTCCCTTGGCCCCCTGGGTCAGATCTGGCAGCAGGGTGCATGGCAGTGGTGTTGACTGCTATGAGTTCCTGAGCCTCAAGGATTAACACAGCTGTCAATTTGCTCCTCTGCTGCTGACACATCCCTAACAGGGCTCTGTATGCCAGGTCCTGGTGTTAGGCCTCACCCTGGGATTCCTGGCTCCTCTAAGCCTGGTGGGCTGCATGATACAGCTCCATGGACTGCATCTTTGACACCCATGTAGACAAAACTGTAGGTACCCAAAGGGTTGGGTGGATGTTCTTTGGATCAATTTCTTGGACTCAAATGTTCATGTTAAGTGGATGTGCATGGTGGTTGGGAGGCATAGCTGGGATTGGCAGGAGGGTTTGCTTGTGTGTGGGGTTGAGCAGGGAGGGAGTAGTTAGGGGTGGGGAGAGATGAATTGGAGGTCTCTGGTTTTGGGGTGTTTGGGGACTCCTGTGAGTTGCTTGTTTGTTATGATTTGGTCTGAGCCTTTTGGGTGAGGAAGGAGATAGATCTAAAAAAAGAAATAAATATATACTGCTGAAGTCTTCTTTGAGGCTCCCAGGTCCTACAGTAGATCTGGTCCTGAACCTATACCCCATTGTCTATTGAGTCCCAACAGCCCCTGCCTGGAGCTTGATGGGTGATGACTCAGTCTGTTAGGAACCAGAGTAAGTGTTTTCATTGGTACAATTTTTCCCATGCAAGGTGAAGTCTCATTCAATATGACCTACTACATTAATTAAACTCCATGTGCTACACAGAATATGTTAACAATATTAAAATAATTGCTGCTTTGGCCAGTCTCTTAGTATCACAGAAAGCTTTTAAGAAGTAACTTAGCCTTTGTTAAGTAATCTTAAAGCAGATGAACATTGCATAGATTATTGCCGTTTGACTGCCTGGAGTCATGCTCTTACAATTAACTTTACACTGAAATGAACAATAGTCAAGCACTAATGTAATGTGCTGGTTTATATGTTTTTTCCCTAGCTATCATTATTGCTGCAGAGCCAGTTGTAGCTAATGTTGGAGTGTTACTTCCATTCTATAATGCAATATTTAGTCTCTGATAATTGTCAGATAATTACCGTTGGGGTTAAGCTTCTTTTCCTTGATTTTTAAATGAGGTGAATTTTTATAGCAATTTTTTTTATTGAAAACATTCAATCACTTTACCAGTTATCATAGCCAACCCCCTCTCCCTCCCTTACAGGATTTGTCAGTCTTTAAATATATCTGTTCAGGGACTTTCTGCAATTATTTAATTAATTATATGAATATAACTAATATAATTAATTATGTGAATTAAGTATGATTATATATTAATTACATCATTGCAAAAGGTCTCTGAACAGATATATTTAAAGACTGAAAAATCTTAGGCTGGGGGGGAGCTCTGCTGGCAGAATTTTATGTCTATATCTTTATCTAATGTATTTTTTTTTTTTTTTTGTGTGCGCAAGTTTTGGCCCAATTGTCTGGGTACATTCTTTTCTTAACTGATTGCCATACACACTGATGTATCATGTTCTGAATGCTCATGCAGCCATTTTCACATCAGCTTTTGGCTTTAGATACCTCTACTGAAATAATGAGGGATTTATCTAAATTTTGCTTAAAGCTGACTGTCTACATGAGATGCTGATTGTGCAGTTGTTACTGCGCAGTCATTTAGTACTTGTACACAAGTACTAAATGACTGTGCAGTAACCGGAGCTACTGCACAGTAATGTCACCGAATGGCTCTTAGGTGATGCTGACTGTGCAGTAGCTCATTACTACTGTGCTGTAGCATCGCTTCATGCTTTCTGCCATGTGATGCTACTGTGCACTTGTAATGAGCTACTGCTCAGTCAGTGTCTTGTGTAGATGTGGCCACTAAGATTTTACTTCAACAGAAGACAGGGTCCTGCTCCCTTGCATGCATGGCATCTATACAGCACAAAATTAATTGCACTGAAGTTATAACACTGCAGTGTAACATGAGGTTTCATGTGTTTTATCACAGTCAATATTTGTTAGGATACACTGGTTACATTTTTAGTCCACTGAGACTAAATTAGATTAAAAGTATACAGCTTTAGGTTTAAACACTGTTGGGTGGAACCCTGGACTCACTGAAATCAGGGACAAAACTCCCATTGATTTTTGGGGCCAAAATTTTGTTTCATGTTTCTGTATGGTTGTAAATACACATGCTTATAAAGACAAAGGCAAATCAGTGCCAAACAGCTCACTGGGTTGATGCATTTAAGGCATTCCTATTTCTACAGCAAATAATAGACACATGGGCTCCCAAATGGGCTCAAATCAGAGCCCATTTATAGGTAGGTCCAGGGGACAGCTCAAGATTTTGAGGGCTTACATTCATACCTTGGGTGCCATAACAAGATGCATTCACTGCTTTGTCACAGCATCTTGGCAGATGTGCATGCTCCTTTTTTTTTTTTTTCTCAAAGTGGAATTCACATGTTAAGAGGCCAGATGATTCCATTCTGAAGTCTCTTCATTCCCCAGCCTTCAGGGTGCTTAGAGACTAACTTTGTCAGAGAGGAATACGGTTTTGTAGGCAACAACCTACTTTTTCAGATGCCATTCATGACATTTGACAAAGTAGGCTGTCGCCTATGAAAGCTTATGCTTTTTTCAGTGTTAATTTCTAAGGTGTCACTCTGCCCTGACTTCAGACTAACTGCTAATTACCTCTATTAGGCCTTCAGGAAATTTACCATGTTTTCTTCTTGGCCTGAGAAAAAAATATAATGTTTGAATAAAAAGGATTATTTTCCCCCTTATTTTTTCATAATGTTTTGTCTCTACATTTTCTTTGCTCCTCTATCTAAAACTGGTCCAGCACTTCAGCTGGAAAAGAGTAGAATATGATTTTGGTGGAGTCATAGGCTGATGGTATTTTGGCACTGTCTTGGTGAAACTCCATTTATTTCAATGGGTGTTAAGTTCCTAAACACCTTTGAGAATCTGGGATGGAGTTTCTAAGTGACTGGCATGCTTGGTGAAACTCAGTTTTGCTTTGGCTGAGATGCATTCTTTTTTCTATGTGGCACATGTGCTCCACTCTTTATCAGTTCAGGTTATTTTTACTCCTGCCAACATTTGCACCGTCTCTGTGCCTGCACTGGTATGGCACCGACTGGCCTGCATCTTGGGATACCCAGATTCTCTATCCAGCCTTTTCACTCATGTTCAAGGTAGCCTTTAGATGAGCAATTTCCACACTGCTCAGTTTCTTCTTCTGTAAAAACAGTTAATGATACTAATGTCCTTTGCAAGGCTGTTGGAGAGCTAGCGATGTAAAGTCTTATATAAGAGGTGGGTATTATATTATTACTTATCTGAGAGTGGATTTTTTTGCATAGTGCAGAGGTTTTTTAGGGGATATGGTTTGTGAGGGTGTATCTGGAATTAGTCGGCTTCAGTGCTAATAATGCCTGTAATAAAAGAACCTTCCTGGGAACCTTATTTCTTGCCATTCAGTTGTGCAGGGCAGCGTGTTCCATTGCTACTAGCAAGTAGTTGAGCAAGACTGATGTTTGTTCTGTTTTTTTGGTTTCATCTTCTTTCTCTTTAAAGAACTAGGGAATTTCCTACAAGAGCAATGCTGAATACTTAAGGCTCTAAAGCAGAGAAGAACACTGAGTGCACACACACCCTAATTATGGTTGCCTGTACAACCTTAATTTGCTTTCTTAATTTGTCCTATTTGCATGCATGAATTACAATACAGTCTTTCATTACATGATCACATGGTATTTTCCCAATATTTTTCAGCATTCGGTGTAGAAACTGGAGGGTGCTTAGTATATGAGGCAGCACTGTGTGGGTTTCTTCTCTCTGAGGTTGCTCTCTGTGATTAAAATCTGTGGTTCTGGAGGCCTCTGAGGCTATGACTTTATACTTACCTTGCTTTGCTGCCAGGACTTCTGGCTTGACTGTCCATGCCACCAGAGCACAGACAGCTGCTGAAAGGACTGTGGCAGCTGGCAGAATGTATGGGAGTGTCTACATGTGCCTTTGGCAGGGGGTTCTGTCATTGCAGAAGAGTTTCAGGAATGGGTACACACGAAGTTTTGCTGGCAAGACTCCAGGTCTGCTGGCAAGACTTTGAAGTGTCGACAAAGCTGGTATGTTTTCAGGCTGATTATTCCATTTTCTGTCTGGGGATCTGAAATTAAGTTTAACTACACTCTGACTGGTTGTCTCAATAGACTTATTTAAATACTCCACCCATCTGGCATATAGAAGTCTCTGTAAAAGAAACCAGAAAGTCCTCATACTCTTGATCCTGTGATTAAATCCAATCCAACTGATTGTTTATCTCCTGCTGCTCTTATGTGAGCGTTAATCATCACCTCACTATATGCAACCTGCGAGGCTTCAGAATCATCAATAAATAGCCTTTTAGCTGCTGACAGTAAAGTTAGGCTTGGGCAATTAAGAGCTCTGCTATCCCCTACCTCATTGGCTCATAGCCATTAGAGAGGTGTTATTAAAATCTAACAATTCCACTTGAACTTTAAATGGCCCATGTGAATCATGAAGGAACCTTTTTCCTATGGGGCAATGAGTACAGATGCACTCCTTCGTTCCCTGATTCCAGGCAAATGAAGTCATTTCACCATCAGACCAGCATTAAAAGTCTATGAAATTAAAGATGCACGATGAATGACACGTGCAGGACTAGCTGAGTGAGGGAGAACAGCTTCTTACGTGACCCCCAGGACCTGAGGCAGCTAGGGTGGTGCAGGGGAAGATGGTCAGATGATGCTCACTGCTGGTAGTGAATCTGCAGCAGTTCCAGCAGGATGGGGCAATGAAGGGGGTGCCCGATTTGCAGGGCCCAGCCCTGTCCTCTGCCACAATTAGCTGTACCAGCAAGGGCTAATTGCAAAGTTTTCCATTGGAACTGTTTTGCTGTGGTAAATCAGGGTCCTGACATGACAAAAAATTTCCACAAAAAAAACTTTTCAATTCTTTTCAAATCAGAAAGCTGCACACTTCAAACCCCTAAATGTTCCAGTTTGGATGCATCACCCAGAGCCTCCTAGGGGTGTAGTTCTGTTGCCCCATGAGTCTATTTCCCCTCTCTGGCCAGGCTCCCTGCAGGACTACATCTCCCATGATGCACTGGGGCCAGGGATTCTCAAGGTCTCTCCGCTCCCCAAGGTCAGACCTGGGCACATACTGAAGGTGTATGGTAGCTTAGAACCCCAGCCTAGAGAGGAGAGTGAAAGGATATGGCACCTGCATTGTAATTTTCAGGGCATTGAAGGGTAGGACTTTTCAGGAACAATCTGGTGGGTTTGAATCCTCACCCCCTCTGCAAATCCAAATATGAGATTGGAAGAAGCGCCATATTTTGGCCAGGTTTAATAGCAATATATATGTGTTATGATGAGACATGTTTGACTCCACAGAGCATGATTCCAATCTCTATGTGGATGTAATACTTTATTGTATATGCTCTTTTCTTTACTCCTAAGGCCTGGGGAATGGGGGGTTTGTGGGCACTCTGGACCCTCTTTTACAAAGCTGGGAGGGGAATGCTGGAATTCAGTTTTTTACAGTAGTATTAAAAGTTCTTCCATTTTTTTCAGAAAAACAAGTTGTATGTAATGCAATTTTAAAAGTTGTTCTGTCATGGGTGTGAAACTATTTTTGCCTTAAAATTACCATACATAATTAGAAAGGAAACTACCAAACAACAAAAAGGTTCCCTGTCACTAGGTTACTGGATTATAGACATGCTTCAGAGCTGGTGATTTTCCCAAAGAATGTGCAAGAAACATCTGTGTTACCATTATGGTTTCCTAAAGTGCACAAACGAGTGCATGCTAAAATTTCACCAAACTGTGAAAGGTTTAAGAATTCCAGGAAGCAGATGCAGCCAATGCAGAAAATATTTGTTGCTTATAATGCCATAAAGAGGCAGAGAGGAGTCATGTTCCCAGACTAACTGCTGTGTGACGATGGTCAGATGCAGGAGTGCTGGCTAAGTCCAAAGATTGGTAATAGAGCTCCAGCCCCTCCAACTGAAGGTATCTGGTTCAGCACTGGCTTTGGTAAGGAGTGATCAGATATTCTGAGGTAAGTTGCCTGGTCACTGCAGCAGAAGTAACACTAATTGGCAAGGGTTTTGCAGCAGGAACAGATCTGCACCAGCAAAATTCTCACACATTGCTGGAAGGAAAACTGAGCTTAAAAAAGATTTTTTTCCTCCCACCTTGGCCAGGACTCACCCTGCCTCAGCCTTCATCTGTGGACCCTGTTTCCCACAGAAACCCTCTCCCTAGTATTTCTCTGACTTCCCACTGCCAAGGCAGATATGTTCCAGAGGTGCTGTGTATTTGAAGGAATCTGGCTAAATTCCTATATACAGAACAGGAATTTGAAAGGAGCATAACCATGAACCATCAGCCATGTGAGCCTATCAGGCTCACTGAAGAACCTAATCCCACCATGACCAATGGTGAGGGGCATGCAGGATAAACACAGGATCCTTGGAGACCTATCATGTATGCCATCCCTACCCACCTGCTCCCACTGTCTGAGCCAAAGCCAGAAATATGGCAATAATGCTGCACTTGAAGACTCCCCTCTGCCATCCACCACCCAGGCACAACTGAGTTGCCTTCATTGCTTAGGAGTGGTGCCCCCAAGTTTCTGGAGAAGCAGTATAGATGCACCACTAATGGGCATGTGGAGCCAGAGCACAGATGCCAAGTCACTTCTCAGTCCCTTACAACACCTATCTCATACTTTGTTCTGGTGCCGCACAATAAAAAATGTGAAAATGGAAAGATTTGTTGAGACAACTTGATTTTACACTTTGAAGAAGAAAGGGTGAAACCTTGTTGCATCCAGAAGGCAGAGAGAAATGAATGTGGAGGTTGGTTCTTCAACTGGGATAAGGCAGAGCACTACTGTCCTGGTGGAGGTGAGGATCTGGCCATGGTCCTGGAGAGCAGAAGAGCTGCTCTTGACATGCCCCAAACTTGTATCTTTACAGCCAATTAAACTGGCTGCAAGGCTGATGGACAAGCTGCTTTTCTCTAAAAGTACACTGAAGCTCAGCTCTCCCCAATTTTTTGAGTTCACAGCTGCCTTTGTAGACGAGGGTAAGCTCTGCTGGCCATGGGACATATAGCTGGCAGAGGGGAATTAAATACACTGCACTTGTGTGCCCAGCACACAAAGCTGATCTCCTCATCCGAGGCACATTAGCCACCACCAGTAGTCAGATTCTCACAATTGTTGGGAGCTCTCAGCTGAAATCAAGGGATGAGATGCAGAGAAGAGATTACAAGATGCCCTTTTCAAATAATATTGCCTTAGATAACAAAGGGTGAATTCAGTAGGGATGCAATGTGCTAGTCCTTGCTGGCAGCTGGTGTAGCTGGGAATACTTTCATACAATCCCATTGAGCTGTAGGACTGGAATATGCTGCTGGCCTCAGCAAGGGGGCAGAGGGAGAGGGAAAGAAGGTTTCTTATTGAACAGACCTAGAGCTTATTGTCCACTGCATATAGCAGCTGGAGCAATGTCTTTTGCAAATGCCCATGTCTTCCCATCTGAGAGCTACACTGTAACCCACCAAAATGAGTATAATTAGCATCATCACCAGGGGAAGTGGCAGACCTTTTCTAGGGGCTTTGCACACACTTAGCAATGAGGCATCCTGGTTCCTTTTAGCTTTCTTTTGAGATTAGTGTGTTGCTGTGGAAATTCAGTGGTTAGGGACTGGAGCTGGGGAAATGTTTTACCTGAAACCATTGTCAAGCCAAAGAGGATTCAGTGGAACCAGCACATTTGTGCAGATTCATGTCTATTGCACCAAATTGTTCCAAAAAAGCCCTCCAGAAAACAAAATGTCAAGGATATTGATTTTGGGACTCCCCCTTCTTTAGCACATACTCTCTGCCCCCCTCCCCTGATATTACAGAAGAAAAGCCTGCCTATGGCAGTGCCCATTAACTGGCCACACTGGTGTTTTGTGAGGACCCCAGTCCTTTTGGGGTGTGTGATGTGGCCTCTGAGTGCACCTACTAGACTGGGCTCCTCAGGATTGGGCAGAAGAATGTCTTGCTTCTGGATCCCAATAAGGCTTTGGTGAGAAGTGGGTGCTGAGATTCTTGGATTGCAACAGTTCTGGGCATGTACAGAAGTGGAATTTTAGGGACTTTTAAAATCAAATGGAGGGGCCTAGTGAGTTTGGTGTCTCAGGGTTAGGCAGCAGGTGCATGTGTGCGCACGCATTGTAGGGTGGGGGGAGGGAGTTGTATTGCAATTTTGGTCATAGGTGCCTGAAATTCACCAGTCCCGAAGTCCTTTATGGAGTCTCTGCATGCTTTCTTTTTCCCAGCCACAAAATCAGGATCATAGCACTTCCACAACTCACATGGGCATCCTGTGCATTAGCACATGTAATGAGTAGGAAGGTCTCAGCTGCCCCAAAGACAAAGACCGTGGAATCATGTAAGAGAGGTGAAGTTTCCTGGCTGGGTGCAATGGCCTTCAGAGATTTCTCATGTCATGTTCCCTTATTCCACTTATGCCTGTGCTACACCGAGACACAGCCTTTCTTACAATTGAATTGTGCCGCTGTATGTGAGAGGGCTGCTAACTCATGCTGACATGCTCACTAGACAAGTCTGAAGAACACCCTCTGCCCAATAGAAGATGTAGCAGCCTGGTCATGTCATGCCTTAGATTTTGTCATGGGTTTTCATGGGTGTCACCTGGACAGATGTAATGTTTATATTGAAAGGTGATGAACATGGCAGATCTGTGGAAGATTCAGAGACACTTGGATCAGCATTCTAAATATTACATGTATGTCTCCTAGGTTAGCCAGCAGTTGTTCCTGACTACGTGGATCAGCTCAAGGCTATTTGCTTAAGTCCCTTGGAGACCATGAATGCAAATTCCCAGCGGTGAAAAAGTGCACATGCCCAAGTTTCAGAAACCTTCACTATTGGAGAAACAGCCCATGCTGGTGTTAATTGGCTCAGGAAGCTGGGGAGCATGAAAAGCTAGAGATGCAGCAAAGGCACGGCTTTGCTTCTGAGGAGCTCATTTTCCCTCAGTCCTGGAATGGAAAAGGGGCTGTGACTGAGAAAGGTCTAGTGAGTGGGCCTGGTAAATGTAGGCCCTGCCAGCATGTCCATGCAGGAGCAGGGTAATTCCTTGGTAAGAGACATGCTTATTAGCTGTGAATGGTTTTATGGCTGGCTTTCTCTGCAGTGCTTTTGTTCTGAATAGGTAGGACTTTGCCAAGGAAAGGTTCATGCTGGTCACTGAATAGCCCAATCATTGCCAGGAGAGAGGGCAAGACAGCAGGTACGAAGCTAAATCCAGTTTTGTGGAAATGACTGGTTTCAAGGAAGAGGGACATGGGCTCCTGCCCTGAGAAAAGTGACAGCTAGAGGCCTCAGACCTAAATAGGGCATCCTTAGGGGGCATCATGGGGTCTGAAGTGCTGCTAATATGGTAACTGTGGCAATTTTATCAGCCAGTGCCAGGAGAACACATGACTAAAGCACTCATTTAAAAATAAAAACTGAACAAATGGGTAGACCAGCAGAGAAAATCAACAGGACTTCGTTGCTCATAAGGCAAAAATACAGGGCCTACAGAATATTTACTCACCTCATTAAAAAGTTTCTCCTGTTGTTGCGTCCAAGTTACTACAGTGCTTGTGTTTGCTGGTTACAAGCCTGCAGGAGGTACCCAGACCAGTTTTCTGTTTGAGGCAACTTCCCAGCCAAATGAAAGTCATCCTGTAGAGCTGGTTACAGTATGTAGGATTCATAAAGTTAAGCTACAGAGTATGTGAAAAGCACAGTCTTGGAAAATCCTTGCCTGAATCAAAAATATGTTGAAGGAGAATTGGACACAGGCAGAGCAGTAAAGCAAAGCCCTGATCATGACATGAACTACTAGTTAAGGCCACGAGAAATGTTAAAATCTGTTTGCCATCTCCCACCCCAGGTGAGTTCTGTCTTTCAGCAGAATTCTGTTCGGAGCAAACTGGGCCAAAGGGTGCTCCCAGTTAAGCTCTGTTGGTCCCACTGGATTCAGGGAGGCTGTATGGTAGGAAAGAGCAGCTCCTGGCTCATGCTGGAGCTATTGTTACAACAATGGAGAACTAATGTACAACAGGACATCATTTTCTTCATCAGTTCTGCAGAGAGTGTTTTAGCCCCACTCATTGCCTTCCTGCAGGAGGGCAACAAAGAACAGGAGGTGTCAGCAAGGATATTCCATTAAAAATAGCAAGAAATCAGAGTGCAGCAGCTGGAAATTATAGTTGAAAATCAGTTGCAAGGAAGTACGTATATATTTTGCCTGCTGTGGTGAAGGTTTAAAACAGGTCAAACATGTGCATGCACTTAAGAAACAGAAAACTTTTCTTTAGTTTGCTATGGGTTTTAGTATTGGGGTTTCAAAGTATTTGTTAACTGGCTTGGAGACGCGTCTCAGAGAATGAGTGAATATGTATGTATGATGGCAGGCTTCTCTCAAGGAACCAATTGCTCCTGCAGATGAAGTACTGTGTAAATTCTAGCGTGGGCCTGAACAGTGGAACCAAGGGTAATGACTCAGAGGGAGGAAAATGAAGACTTTTTTTTTTCTTTTCCCCCTCAAGGACACCACTGTGGCATTGACAAGGCAGTTTTCTTCTTATTGATTGATGGGGTATCCAATACAATAGGAGAGCCTCTAAGAATATCAGGGGAAATGGAGAAGGTTATCTGGAAGGCAACTGCATGCCATTTGCTCACTGTACTAAGAACTGAAACAATAAACTACTCCCATAAAATTGTGTAATGCCTCTGCAAAGAGCTTGTAGGAGGCTTGTCCAATCATTTCTACAATTATAAATAATAACATTTGGTCTAGACAGCAGTAAAGTGGTCAGATAATGACTGTTAAAGTACAAACCCCTATGCACTGGGAGCCTGAGTCAGTAGATGCATTATTAGAAAATCATCAGTGTTGCCTTTTCCTCAGTCTATGCAGCACCTCGTCATCTTAGCCCCAAGAGCAAACCTGGGTAGTCCTAGCCTGGCACAGGACTCTGCTTCTTTTCCACATGACTGAGGGCAGGTTTTTTTCTTCCCCAGCCTAGTCTCTCCTTGCCATCCTGGCTCTCCCTGTCCCCACTGCTGCTCCAGTCCTGGCTGTACCTTGCTGTGTTTTGGGATCAGAACATGTAAGCAGTGTTGCCAGAGCTTGAGACTTCACTAGCACAATTCCATTCATAGCTACAGGCCATGTCATGATGATGCAGAAGGTTTAGCCTTCCTGTGATGTTGGGGAAGCAAATCCAGTGCACTTCTCTCACAATGCACTGCAGTCTGACAGAGGTGGGCCCAGGCAACTAGTCCTGGGGCCATGGTCACCTCGGCTAACTCCTGTTGTTATTGCTTTGCCCTTCATAACCCTTACTGCAGGCTGTACCTTAAAGAGGAAGGTCAGCTCTCATCCATGTATCTGTTCAGGCTGCTACCTAAGGTTGTGGTGGGCTGAACGTGTCTCTCATGTTATGGAGCCAAATCTTACCACTTTGGTACATCATCTTTGAAAAAGAGTATGTAAGGGCAGATGCTTGGGTAACCTAGGCTAACATAGGGTTCCTAGTCACCCTCCAGCAGCTAGCTCACATCTAGAGAGGTAGAACCCTGATCTAGCATGTAGGAGAAAATCACTAGTTCTTGACCTGAATCTTGAACTTTTGGGCCTGGCCATCCTGTAGCAAGCAACCAGGCATTCAGTTTTATTAGTAAGAAGCTGAGTTGAGTGCATCATTGTCTTTTTTTTGGTTTCTTTTTAAAACTACTGTGAATATAAAGCAGCAACCTGGATGAGAGCACTGTTGGTGACTTAGGCCTGGACCAGGGAAATAAGTCTGACATGTTCCTTCCTTTCCATCTGACTGGATGGGTGCTTTGTAGCATGTCCATTGGGAATGGTAAGGAAGCATTTGCTTTGGTTGATGACCTATAGCCAAGGTTATTCTCATTTTACATACAGTGCTGTTGATGTACACAGGACCTTGCAAAGCAGACTTGGACACAATATTCTTCTCAGCTTACACTGCTACAATGATTAAAGTTGCATCTATGTTTTCCTACTATTGTGGTATCAAAGAGCTAAATAATTGAAAGTTAGCATAATTTTACCCAAACAGCCCTCAGTCTGATCAATATCTCCACATTTCGTGCAGTTATTTTTTTGCTTGATAATTAAACACTGGCTCTATGCTTGATAGGACTCAGGGTTTAATGGGAAAGGAGGAATGAATATATTTTATCATACCAGACACCAACAGAAGTGGATGGCTGGTATCCAGCAGTGCCCAATATTGCATGTTTCAGAGAGAGGTATGAATACCAGTTGTGCCCTGCTGATCCTACTAGAGCTTTCAACAGCCTTTGCTACAGCTGACCATGAGGGGCTGATAAAGTGTTTACAGGACCTGGAAGGTATTCACAGGACAGCTTTAAATTGGTTCTGTTCTTGTAGCAGGGAGGTCCCACAGGGGGGTGATGAGTAAGTGCACATGGTCTCCTCAGGACCTTTCCAGGTTCTTTGACTAGGGACAGACATTAAAGAAGCCTGAGCCTGAATTGATTCAATCTTTGCAGGTTAGTCTAAGCTGACTAGGGTGAAATGGTTTGAAACCAGATAGACATTCTCTCTGGACTGAGGAAATTCAGGTACATGACTGCAGTGGCTCAGGCTAGAAGTTGGGGGGCATTAGAGCAGCCCTCCCTTCCTTTCTGCAGGGAGCTGAGCTGAGCTGAGCTGAGCGGGATGAGGCCAGGCCTGGGCAGGACTCTCTCATTAGGGATGTCTGCCTGCATAGTCCCAGGCTTTTCCCCACTGGCTGCTCAAGGGGCGAGAGTGTTGCCAGCCCTGAGCTAGCACTCTGAGGCAAGGGGTGGTGTGCAGTGCATGCAACTGTTGATGATACAGAGCTTTTCAATCTCCCTCCCTGCTTCATCCTACTGTCTGTGGCAAACTGACAGGCAAACAAGCCAGCTGGGGGCTGATAACAGTCTTTATCACCTGATTAGCAAAACAATAGCCTCTCTCCACATTACTTCAAATTTCTTAAACAGCTTACTGGCTGACCTGTTGATTAGCTCCAAAAGCCCTAAGCAGTCACTGTTCTGTCTGCCTGCCCCAGTCAAATTGGAGAGAGAGACACACACAGACACCTCTTGGCATTAGCTAGTATACCACACGCTGGCTACAGTCTGCGCTGTAGCAGAGAGGAGGGAAGGATCTTTGCTTAAGCAGAGAGTGGTGAGAGCAGGGTATGGGGAAGCCAGCAGACCCTGCTGTGCCTGCAAGTCTGTGCCAAGCTCCAGCCAGGAAGCAGAGAGGAGGGGCCAGCCCTGCTGTGGAGCAGAGAGTCCTGCCCAGCACAGAGAGCATGCCAGGATCCTGGGGGACTCTGATCTAACTTAAACCAGGAAGGGGTCTGGGACAGACAGTGCATAAACCAGTTTGAGCCAAATCAGTTAAATCTGATACTACATCAAACCAATTTCAGCCATTTTCAAACTGGTTTATGTGCACTGAACATCTGGTCTGTTACAAGTTTAAACCAGTTTCTGATCACTTAAACCCATTTACATGTAATGTCTGTCCCTAGACCTCAGGGCCTTTCCAGGATCCATCTTGTTGCCCCTTCTGCTCAATGTGTATGGCTACTGGGCAAGACTGTGAAGAGATTGAGCATTAGGTGCCATCAGGATGCTCCTGACACCCAGTTCTTCATCCCTTCTGACTCTGGCTCCACAGTCTTAGTCCTTTCCCAGTGCCTGGATGCAGTTCAGGACTGGATTCAGGTGAATTAATTGAAAGTGAATTCAGGCAAGGCGGTGGTGATGGTGATGGACAGACCACATGATGGAATACGCAGTTCAGCTACTCAGAATCTCCTCCTGGGCATTTCACAAGTCATGGTTTATTTTGACTTTTTGGGTGAAGGTAATTAATTCTTAGGAACATGTCAAAGATTGAGACTAGTGGAGGCACATGACTTGGGGGAGGGGTGGGGACTGGGACACCTCTCAATGACGGGGTTCAACCTCCCCTTATCACTCAGATTCACAGCCTAAGGGTGTTCCTGAATCTCTGCTGTACATGGATCTTCAGGTGGTAGCTGAGGATAGAAGCATCTTTCACCAAATCCATCTGGTGAGAAGGCTGTGACCCTTTCTGTCAAAGTTTGATCTGGCCACCCTCATCTGTGCCTTCATAACCTCACGGCTAGACGACTGCAATATGTTCTACATAGGGCTGCTCTTGAAAATCATCTGGAAGTTGAAGCTAGTTCAAAATGCAGAGGCCTACCTTCTGACAGGATGGTTGCATGACTCCAGTCCTGAAGCATCTGCACTGGCTCCCCATAGCTTTCTGGGTGCAGTACAAGGTAGTGGTTTTGACCTATAAGGCTATAGATGGCTTGGGCCTTACATATCTAAGGGATCGCCTTCTCCCTTATGCCCCATTGTGCTCCCTATCATCAGCTGAAAGTAACCTCCAACAAGTACAATCAGCGTGCCAAGTCTGCTTGGCAAAAACATGTGGAAGGTCATTCTCAGCAGTAGCTCCTCAGCTCTGGAACTGCCTCCCTCTTGAGACCAACCAGAGCCCAAGCCTGGGCATCTTTTGGAGGCACTGCAAATCCTTCCTAGTTGGACAGGCATTTAGCAAACAAAACCAGGATGAGATATTACTTATGGGGTCTCTGTCTTATTTTGATATTCTAGTTGACTCTTTAAGTTATTCTGTGGTCTTACTGTAAGCAGCCCCGAGCCTTTTTATTGGGAAGGGCAACATATAAATCACATAAATAAATAATAGACAATTGTTCGGTAATATGCCTCAAGGGAAAGTTTCTTCCAACTATTGCCCCATTAGCAGTAACTCTAGGAGGTGATATATCAAAAGCTAAGGATGATGATACCCAGAGCAAGGGAGCTGGTATATGTCCATGTATGTACATGGTGAATGGAACTATGGATGATTTATTTATCTGGACATTTGTCCAGTCTCTTGAATCTCGTTCAACTCTTGGCCTCAGTGATCTGCAGTGGAAGGTAGTACCATGGCTAATTACATGCTGTATATGCAAAATTCCCTTCAGCAGTTTGAATAAAGCTGTGTATCTCTTTGTTCTGGCAGTACAAGAGCAGTAAACTGATGTGCCTGCTGTGCACATTTGTATTATTCATTATATTATATTATATAGTTTTACCATGTTACTGTGACAGGGCACTTGGTGTGCCTGTCACTTAAAGGGAAAGGTGGAGGGAGAAGCAGCTTGCAGGGGAGGGGGAGGGGCTGATTAGAGAGTCATCTGACCAGAAAGGGGCTGGACTTGAGCCATAAAAGGCCAGGGTCGGAGCTGGTCAGGTATGATAGCCCTGAGAGCCAGAGAGAAAGGAGCTCCTAGCAGTAGGGCTCCAAGCATAAATGCTGAGCTGGAATAAGTAGCCCTGAGCCCAGGTATAGGGCAGAGAAGCCTAGAGGCTTAGGAACAGGATCAGAGCCTGGGAACATCACAGACCTTCGAATAGATAGTTCTGGGGACAGGAGCTTGGAGTCAGTATATCCTGGAGAGGGGCCAGAAGGAATAAAGGGTCTGGGGCCCAGACTTCTGAGCCCAGGGAGAGGGGAAGAGTTGTCAGCAGGGCCTAAGAGCCTGAAGGTCTCACAAGCCTAGGAGTGGGGCCAGGGTCTAGGCAGACTGAGGGTAAGGGATCATAGCTGGAGACTGAGTGGGCTGAGGAGCCTGTAGCCCAGCAGGGATGAGGACTGGGGCTGGGAGTCCGAAGCCCAGGAAGGGTATGTGACATCAGGAAAGAGTGTCACCTGCAAGGCATGGGAGTAAGTATAGGGGAGGAGGGTGCCCACAGAATTAACCCTTAAGGCAATGACCACAGGCACCTGTGGTCATAAGATATTAAGACCAGTCTTGAGAAACCCTGGGGCAGATTTCCTGTCATCAGTCTTTAATAACATCAAGACGTGGCAGAAAAGTAAAGGGGAAAGAGCCCCAAAGGGAGCCAGGTTGGCAAGGGCAGAGCAGCCAGCAGGGGGCATTATGGCCACCCCTGGGGGACACACTTGCTGCAGTTACCTTTCGTTCACCTACTCTGTAGACTAAATGGCTCTAATCTATTTTAGCCTGAATGTGTTAATTATGCTGGCCTGTCTGAGTGTGCATATGATCTAGTCATCCTGCATTTATCCTGCAACCCTTGTCTGGTTGCCTTGACGAATGATCTAATGGTGTTTACTTGTGATCTGGGAAAAAAATGAGGGGGGCAAATGTCACTTGGGCTTTTAAAACCTAGTCCTCTGGTTTCTGAAAGGGTTGCAGGCAAAGTAAAAGCCACAAAGAATGTTTCTGGATATTTACCTTTTCAATGGCTCAGGCTCCAGCATGGTTGCACAGTTCAAGAGCTGCACGTGGCTGTAGCCCATAGAATTAAACAGATTGTACCCTCCCCCTGCTCTAGCACAAGGGGGTTTTCTTAGTAGGTAAGGCAAGTCCTTCCCTGCAGAGACTTTCCTTTCATCAGCCCCACAAGCTGCTCATTCCTGTCTGTCGAATTGTGCAGTCTTCTCAGAGTGACATTTGTTTTCCCAGCCTGCCTCAAGGACTGGCTGAATGAAACTCCTGTAATTACTACAACATGACTTCACTGAAACCCTATTAGTAATTGCACTTCATCAGCCACCCGTTAATTAACAGTTCCTATGGTGACTGTTGCTATGGCAGCATAAAATCCTGACTACCCTCCCAAGGCTTCTCATTCATATTCTAGCAATATACATGAATGAAATTAGCTTGTTGGACGAACTCATAGGGTGAGGGCAAAAGCAAGTGATGAAGTTGGAAATGCTGTTCTGCTCAGTGGACCTCCCTGATTTTGCAGCTGTATTCTTTCAGTTCACTCTGGCTCCCCTGGAAACATCCAGCCTACCTCGCATCCTGCTGAGGCCATGCACTTTGATAGCTGCATCACTCATTTCCAAACCCTGAGACATGCCAAGAACCTGCAATTGTGTTTGGGCTCCTGCTCCTATCAATGTCAGTGTATGTTGGGTTGAACTCTTAGATTGCTGTGCAACTCTGGGTGCCCAGCACTCTTCTAGATTTGATCCTTGTCCTATGTGAGTCTGCTGTTTTTTAATTAAAAATTAATGTCCCCCTGCTTTTTAAGGGGCAGATGGCACCATCCTGGTCATTTGGTCTGCCCTTGTGCTTGGCATAGGCCAGGGATCCTCACCCATTGACTCTTGCATTTTACCCAAGAACTTGTGGCTGAGCTGAGTCATCTCTTTTGGAGACACCCAATCCTCACAGAACTTTTGTGAGGGAGAGCCCACCACATCCCTTGCCAATCTGCTCCTACGACAATTATCCTTGCTATTAGCTATTTGCTCCCCCTGGGATGAATGGCTTATCTTATTTTGCATCTTGTATCTTAATCTTGTCTGTTTTGCTTTATCAAGTTCTCTCACAAGTTTGAATTTCTTTTTTTTTTGCTTTGTTCTCCCCCATCCAACCACAGCAAAGACTATCTCTTCTGGTTATTTTCTTCACAAGCTCCCTGATAGGTGGGAAATGACTCTTGAGAGCTGAGGTTCTTTTTGGGTTAGCAAGCAGTCAGCCATGGCAGGTTAGGATGCATCTGAAAAAGGGATGTGGTGCCCTGGCTGTCCCTATGGAACCACATCACTGTTACAGGGCTACCATAACACAGCTTTTGCTCAGCTGAGCCAGGTAAGTCTGTGTTTTGTGTGGTGACCTCTATTGTTTTGGCTATTACTAACAATGGGAGGTGGAACTCCTCATAAATGTAAGCTGATGAAAAGGGCAGCTTTCTGCCCACTGGTTTTTAACCGAGTCCTTTGCAACACAGTGGTCCCAGACCCAGAGGTAGCACATGGTTGAGCTGCCTCTTATGCTGTTGTGCCACCTGCGTGACAGGGCCATGTTAGCTGGTCACATGCAAATACTGACAGCTGAAGAGCTGGTATAGACCTTGCCAGCCTCTGACAGTTGCCAGTTGTTGTGGGACACAAATAAAGGGAATGGAGCTGTGGAGATTGTGTAAAATAAATGCCAGGCCTCAGCACTCAGTGAGGCCTCATCTTTCAGCCTTTTTGCAGGCGGATAAAACGGACAGCTGAAATTGGGTTGGAGATTTTTGTAGTACCCCAAATCAGGCATGGCATGCAGCCTTTATGGGCTCTGCCGTGGGCCTCTTGTAGAAAAATAATGCCGGATCTTGTAATTAGCTCTGCCATAATGCTTGCAAACAGACAGGTAGAGGGAAAGTGGAAAAGGCAAGTGCAAATCTGGCATTTCCTAACTTCTGAGTGCTTGTCTTTGCTACCCAAGTTTGAGCAATAGGTATTTCTACTGTGGTAACTTGTATTATATTTACTGTGCTGCAGGGTTGAGTTGAGGCTATGGGGGCTGGGGGGTTGCCAGTTGCAGGGCAGGGCAACTGGAGAATAAGAGAGGAGGATAGTTCCATTTGAGCTCCACGAATGTCCACCTCTGCCCAGCTGCATCCATGTGCCAGCACCTCTGCTGGTAGAGGAGGATGCATTTGATCCTCCCTCTGAACAAGTTGCAGATTTCATGGTGATTTTGTGCCGTTCCAGGCTGAACATGGTAGAACCTGGCTTCTTCACAGGGGTGGCTTTTTAATCTCCCCACTCCCCTCACACAGATGAGGGTTTGCAAACTAGCAGGAGTATGTACAGCTGAGATATATACAGAACCACTGAGATGCTCCAGCTTTTTGTTGTGGATTTTTTTTCAAAGGGCATCACTTCTCCCAACAGCTTCATGGGACCACTCATGAGCTCCAGCTGATGGGGAAAGTGATGCCCTTCCAAGCAAAAGCCACAGCAAATACGTGAGTGGCTCATCTTTAATTTGGCAACCTGCTGCAAACTAAGCAGATTGCAAACTGCCTGGATCTGAATGATCTGGGTTTCCTTTGTGTTGTTACTAGAAAAATTGAGCCAATGGCACACTCATGGTTAATGGGTGAAGGCGGGGAGGTGGGGGATAGGAAGGAGTGGAGTTGTCAGATTATCACCTAGCTCTGCAGTGAATCTGCCCTAATTCTGGCTGCAGCTGGGTAGCTAGTGGCTGAAGTCAAATCAATTTGGGCTTTATAATTCATTTCACACAACAGTTATTCTAAATCAATGATCTATTCAAAATACACTACCAGTAATTCCTCTGGGGTACTAATGCAATGATATCCCTTAATTTGAACAGTGAGACATCCTTACATTGCATGTTAAGAGTGGAATGCCTTAATTCCTTTTATCTTCTGCTTCAGAACACAGCAAATCTGTTATTGTCGGCATTAAGGCCTGTTCCTAGATGTGCTTCATACCAGGTTGGGGTTGACCATCACAAAAAAACCCCAAACATTTTTGGATACACCTAAGGATTACACCTTGAAAAATCATTCAGACTGCAAGATAGTGGATGCCACAATGTCTTCTAAGGTAGAAGCATAGAAAACACATGTAACCCTTCTCTCAGGGACACTGGGCAGTTTTGTGTGTGATTTAGGGGTTCTGTTCATTCTACTATTATTACATTTAAAAAGGCACATCTTGGGTACTGCTTATAAATTTAACTTCAATGCAAAGCTAAACAGCTTAGGGGTATGCTCTACAGACAGTTTGGGACTGGTATGTCAGTTTCTGTGATGGGCAGGATTTCTACTAATGCAGTTATACTTGTAGAGACCTATATGTATTCATAATAAGAAGGTGACCTGCACCAGTGTGGCTATTCTCCTTCCTGTATGAGAACAAGTTATGCTGGTACGAAGACATTTATATCCATTCCAACAGAAGAGGATTTTAGTGTGATCTGAAATAAGAATGCTTTGTTTTCTTTTTGTGGGGAGGGCTAGAAAACATTTAATCATTACTTTGACCCAACTAGAAACAAAAAGTTCTTTTACTTTTGGTTTTGATTTATGCTGCTCTCTCCTTGCTGCCCCCCCCCCCATTTAGTTGCATCATTTTAAAATGAGAATTCAAAACGTTTAGTCTTTAAGTTTTCCTCCATTTTTTTTAGGCTGAATGTTTTGTCTGCATTTGATCCATATTTATGAATGGTTCCAGTTGACCTGAAACTATTTTTCAGTATATCAAACTCTTTGCAAGGAAAATTTTGCCCAGCCCAAAATAGCTCTTTGACGGTATTGGTCACAGTCCAACTTTTCCATGTAGACAAGGCCTGGCTTTAAAACTAGTTGCTTAAAATTTCTCCTGTTCTGTCCCTTTTAAGTGATCATGAATGTTTGCATTCTGTGAACAGAATATTAAAACTCTTCTGTTGCCTCTCAACCTCTCACAACGAGTATTCATGGTTTGTGGAGTAAATTGTGTAGGTTTCTGTTTAGGTCTTGCAGGACCCTCATCCCCAATACAAAATTATGGTCCTTGGAGGCTACATGTCCCAGCACTCGATGTTCCCTTTTGATCTAAGCAGAAATGATCAGACAAATTTGGATGCTGAGACCTGCATCCAACATTTGTGGGCTATAATTCCGTTCACAGTTTTGTATGCTGTTAATTAGGTTGATTTACAAATAATATGATTAAAACACCTCCAGCCAACTAGCAGCTATACTGACAGGTCCTAATAATAATATAGTTTATTCCTGTAGCTTTGCTTAGATATTCACTGAACACTGGAGTAACTATGAGGGTTGTACTTTTTTAACTATCAGTTTAGAAATAGGCATAAAATTTAAGGACCCAGAATAGATCAGGGGTGGGCAAAATGCAGCCCATGGGCTAGATGCGGCTCATCAGGCCATTCTATCCGGCCCAGGGGGCCCCTAAAAAATTTAGAAAATTAATATTTATCTGCCCCTGGCTGCCCGTCATGCGGCCCCTGATGGCTTGTCAAAACTCAGTAAGTGGCCCTCTGCCTGAAATAATTGCAAACCCCTGAATTAGATGGCTCAGTGTTCAAAACTGGTAAGGAAAGTGCTCATATTCAGTGGCCCCTGACCCTGGAAACACTTAAAACTCTACAGGCGCCACTCTGTTTGGCCTGAAAATTTCCTAGGTGACTGCAGTTGCAGTAATATTATGCACAAAACTGCTGTGGTTTGTGCAACTAGATGCCCAGCTCCCATCTAAGCTCATTTATGAACTAGAAGCAAAGTGGAACAGTCCTGGAGGGCTTGATTCAATAGGAGAGCTCTGAGTACATTTGGCATACATATTGGCAGGAGTTGGTCCATCACAAAATGTGGTAGCAGCCTCCTATACCTTATATAATTGCTTATTATTGCCTAGTGCTTAGAACAACTGCCACATAAGTGGGGGACCTGGATTCTGGCCTCCTTGACCCATGAGACAGCCGCCACCACTAAGTTAGAAGTCCTGAGCCCTCTATTGTTCTTCATTCTAAGCCCCCTGAAGCTTGCATTTTTTCTGCACAGAGGCATAACTTTGAAAGGAAGGGTGCAGAGTGCCACCCTCACCCCAGGCTTGCCAATACCCTGGTGGTTGGGGTGTTTTCCTGCGATGTAGAAGATGGGCATTTGAGTCTCCTCAAGCTGATGATGGCTTAGAGTCCAGGTCTCCTACTTCCTAGGTGAGTGCTCTAAACAACGAGCTACTGTACAAATGCTACTGCTCCCCAACATACAAGCACACTTCCTACTTGGCCATACCTTAAAAGAAAAACAGTGGGCTCTACTCTGTTCTTGGAAACAATAGCTGGAGATGCCCACACTGGAGAAAGGACTTTGGGGTCTGCATTCCATGTGGGTGGAAGTGTCTCCCTGGGAGGAGTGTGGGAGTTCATGTGCTCACCATTTCCTGTTGGCCAGCTCCATATGGCTTCCCACCCCATGTGTGGGTGCTGGGGAATCCCCTTCAGAAGGGTCTGAGTTTGTTCATGTTCTTTTGAGAGCACAGCACCTCACTTGGGGCTCTGGATACTATTTGGGCATTGTAGCCTTTACCTGTTAGCTTGCTAGTGAAGGGGTTGGCAACCTACAGCCTATGCACTGAATCTGGCTTGCAAAGTACTTGGATCCAGCCAACAGCAGCACAAGGGATCAACTGCAGACAGCTTGATACAGAGCTCCTCCTGTCTCTGCCCCATGCCCCTCCCACAGTGCTCCCTACTGCATGTGCTTCTGTTGTTGCAGAATGCAGCTCTTCTCACTGCTATTGGGAACAAGGATGGGCTGTGTGAGGCAGAGGTGGTGGCACATGGTTGAGGTAGCAGCCCATAGACTGGTGCTGCATAGGTGGCACCATGGAGGGGAGCAGTGGTGGCAAGAAGGAGTGGCAGCCCACTGACAGCTGGGTTGCAAGCAGCAGCCTGCCACTCAAAGGCTGCTGCTCCCTGTTCTATTGGATCTAGCCCAAAGTCTGTAGTGCCTTATTTTTCAAAGTGAATATTCCTCAGGTGCCCAGAGCTCTTCCTAGAAACACCTCGGGCTTGTCCATGCTGAGGAGCTTGATGCCTATCTCGCACCTAATTCTTATCGTATCCACAAGCTCCTCTGGCTGGTTTCGCTATGACATTCAGTTCCCTAGGTATTCTCAAAGCTGCCTGTCACGTCTGCCTCCGCAATGGGTGATACTGGCAATACTGCCCCATTCATGTCTACCAGCTTTGTGGTGAGAGTCCTCACCTAAAACTCAGATGACTTTGCTTCAATTTTTGGTTCCTCCAGGGTTCAGTGGCAACTGAGTTAGGGTTTTGAGGACCAGAGTTTTGGACTTAGGTCCCTAAATTCCACCCATACCCAGCTTTCTCCTCCCTTTGTGGGTCTGAGCCTTTGTGCAGTGGAATTGTCTTTGAGGGGAAGGCCAGCAGAGGAGTTGTGTACAGAATGACTTGAATGGTGCTGTGCATTGCAGATGTAATCAGGAGAACTGCAAGACATTTGGACTGGGCAGACGTCCAATGGTTGTCTGGGCTCTTTCTTCAGCCTGTGGGGAGTTTCACACCCTGAAGTTCACCTATTTTCACTTTTAATCTATGCAGAGTGACTTGAAGGCAAAAATCACAGTCTGGCAGATATTAAATTGAAAGCAACTCTAGGTTTACTCAGAATATCCAAGAATGGTAGCAAGCCATTCACGGCAGAATTGAATTGAAATTTCAAGCTGGAAATCAAATTCGAGCCCAAATGAATTTGGAATGGGGATGAGGTTTTATAATGAGTTTTCCACTGGCCAAGTATTTAAGATCATAAATATAAGATCACTCCTTAATTTGTTTTTTCCCAGGGCAAGTTAGCTCCAGGAAGCAGGATACATTTTCTTGGCCATATTTCTCTCATGCACGAGTAGAAGTGTTGCCTATTGGGAGCACTGTAGCAAATTAAGCAGAACATCATCCTTGCCTGTTTGCAGTTTTTGCAATCACTGAAATAATTCCTTTCAATGTAAAGTGTTGGTAAGCCTCAAACTCACATGTACAGTTCAAGGGAGATGCATACGCATGCTAAAGCTGAACCTGGATATTCCATGTACAGTGTTCCTGCTTGGACTTAAAGCTGGAGGTTCGTGGCTAGAAGATCTTGCCCCTCCGCTCAGGGTCAGACTGATCACTATATGTGGCATCAGGAAAGAATTTTACCCCATGGTTAGATTGTCGTGGACTGTGAGGGTTTTTGTCTTTCTTTATAGTGGCGGCATGGCGTATCTGATCAACAATTTGTAGAACCATTATGGTGTATCCCATCTTGAGCATATCTGAACAGACTTTTGTAGAAGGAGTACATTGACTGCTTTGGTTCCCCTGCTTTATCTGTGGCAAACTAGGCTGTTATGTCTTGTGTTGTGTCAGGATTGACAGTAGTTTTATGAAGAGTTTAGATGATGGATTTGTATACGCCACTGGGCCAAATTAGGTCATTTCTATGAAGAGCTTGGCATGTCTACCAACACATGGGTGGAAGAAGGAATAGGCCTGGCCTGAGCCTTTGCCTCTGTGGCCGCTTCCAAATGCGCATAGGCATGTGGTATGTGCCACTGCAGACATGTCTGTAGCACTACATACCTCACATTCCACTGTTCTCCATGCTGCAAGGGAGCAGCATGGGTTTTGGGGGGGGGGGGGG
>NW_017729030.1:65137693-65139620 GCF_001723915.1 Gavialis gangeticus
TTTTTTTTTTTGACCCCTGGATATCCAGAGGTCAAAAAAAACCTTCCAAAGAAGAAGAAAAAGCAGAGTGGTGCTCGCAGGGGCAGCCTGCACTGCTTAAAACTGGAGTGGGACGAGCTGGACCTACACTCCGGCTATTGGCCAGGCTCTGAATGGCAAGATTGCTGCTGCTGCATCCCCAGGACCCCAGGTAAGGCTGCTGGGACCAGCTCAGTGCTGGCTCCAGCCTCCCCTACTGCACCTGAAGTAACTTGCCACATGCCAAAGGGTGCGTGGCACAGGTGTTCTTTGGGGACAACTAGCAGCAGCTCAAGGTGTGCCGCTGCTACTTGTCCCTGGGGAAACAAGCGTCCACACTTGTGTGGATGTGGCCTATGAGTCTATTGCCAACTCCATGTAAAGGATCTCTCCTCTTCTCACCCTGTTTCAGGCCTTCTGCTTTTCAGCCATAGGGTAATATCCTACCCTCTCCCCTAATCAAATCTCCCTCAGTCTCTCTCAGCTCTTGCTTTGTGGGGTACTGAAGGGCAAGAGCTGCTTTTCTCAGTTGGTTCAGGTGGCCTGTCTTGTATGCTTTCTAGGAAGGAGTCCCCACAGAGCCTGGGGATACAGTGGCAACAGTAGCTCAGGGTGCAAGGGGAGACTACTCAGGTCCTTGTGCCCTGATTAGCTTGAGCCCTTCTTCAGCCTCATCCAGTCTGGCTTGCGCTCTCTTGGGCAGCTACAGGCAGATCCCTGGGCAGTGCTGAGGTGAGCTGGGACCCTGGGGAGTGTTGTAAGGAAGGTCTGTTCTGCAGGCTGCTTGCATGACAGCTGACAAAGCACAACACCCACAGGGTAGACTCTTTTTGTGTGGGAGCAGGGGTCCCCTTCCAGCCCTAGAGACCATGCGGAAAAGGGGCTTGCTTCCTTCCCTTCCATTTTCACATGGAGCACCAGTGTGTGCTGGGCTTGGCTATCAAGTGCATGGCACAGCCTTGCAGTGCAAGCTGGAGATGCAGTTAGGCAATATCCCTTTGGTAAATACTAAACCCATGATGTTCCAGGGAGGTCAGGAATGATTCAGAAACTGGGGTTAGATGGAGCTAGCAGCTGCCAGTGAAACAAATCCTGGAAAAAAGTCAAATAATTTTGTTTTTGACTTTTTTTTACACAAAATGTTTCAGTTTTAATCCCTGGCTGGTATTTGCTTTTTAGAAACTAACCTACAATAAGAAACGGGTTTAAAAAGAATTAAACCCCAAATGAAATATTTTTGGTTTGGGGTCATATGAAACATTTGGGGTCAAGATGAAACCAGTTCAGCCCCCAAACCAAGAAATCCTGTATTGTCTTACACTGCCCTGCTGGACTGCCTGGCCTCTGCAGCTGCTGGTGGTGCGATGGGGTGTGTGACTGGGAGGTCTGGGATATGATGCAGTGAGGGTAGGGTAAATGCCTACAGGGAATGGAACAGAAAGAGCTGGCAGAGATGCTCACGATCCTCGCAGTTGCTTGCCTCTTAAGGGAGCTCTTACCTGCCTCTCACTGTCTCTTCCTAGCAGCAGTTTTAATGCTTGCACCTGTCCTCATCTTAGTCTCCCATGCTCTGTCAAACCCTTCAACTGCAGCACTTGGGACTGGTTGCCATTGACTGGTCCTGTTCTCCATGGCATAAGACACCTGTGATGACTGGGTGACTCACTGGAGCAGGATGAACTCAGCTGTTTGCTGGGTACATTGTGCTGCTGCTCAGTGAAACACTCTGTGGAGTGTAAAGCTATTGGGATACTCACTGAGATCTTGAACTCCAGGGAATGTCCTGAAGCTTGCTGTCTTTATGCTTCCTAAGTTCCTACCACTAACAGCTCATTCTTCATTATTTAAATACTTGGGAGTCCTATGTCCCCTGGCAGACCAGGTTCCCCACCTTCCTCCACAGAGCAGG
>NW_017729030.1:65144620-65147195 GCF_001723915.1 Gavialis gangeticus
TCTCCCATGCTCTGTCAAACCCTTCAACTGCAGCACTTGGGACTGGTTGCCATTGACTGGTCCTGTTCTCCATGGCATAAGACACCTGTGATGACTGGGTGACTCACTGGAGCAGGATGAACTCAGCTGTTTGCTGGGTACATTGTGCTGCTGCTCAGTGAAACACTCTGTGGAGTGTAAAGCTATTGGGATACTCACTGAGATCTTGAACTCCAGGGAATGTCCTGAAGCTTGCTGTCTTTATGCTTCCTAAGTTCCTACCACTAACAGCTCATTCTTCATTATTTAAATACTTGGGAGTCCTATGTCCCCTGGCAGACCAGGTTCCCCTCCTTCTCAGTCCTCAAAGTGTGCTGCAGAAAGCTCCCTGGGCACTTGTACACGTGATGAAAATTGCCTGCTTTTGTGGTTTAATTGCATCACACTTTACAAGTACAGGGTTTTTTTTGTGCGAGTTAACTGAATTTGTTACCTTTAAAACTAAACCACATCTGCATGTAGTTTAGTTTGCAATGTAGCTACTTGTAACATTGCATCCTTTAACCTCCCAATTCACCCCAGCTGTGGGAGTGGGGGGCTAAAGGCAGATGTGGCAAGGGGCCCAATCCTTTTCTTTCTTTCTTTCTTTTTTTTTAATAGAGCCTGCCTGCCTGCCTCTCCGACTGGGCGGGGGAAGGAAGGGGGCTGAGGGTCCTTACCTCCATGATGGCAGGGTTCCCTGGGGCTGCCTGGGTGGGCTGCTAGTGGGTCAGGGGCTGCCCCAGCTTAGAGGTGCCTGATCATGCATGCTGTACATGGTTCCCGCCACCTTCTCCAGCCACCAGCACACCCAGCTGCCCTCCTGCCACTTTCCTGCATTGTCCCAGGGTCAAGGCAACCTGTTACTGGGTGGTCCCAGGCAGCAGGGAGGCAGTGGGGACAGTGCATGGGGTGATGCTCCCCAGGTGGGCTTGGGAAAGAGTTGGATCCAGCAGGTATTGCCTCCAAGCTGGGGCAGCATCCGGCCTGCTAGCAGCTCACCTGAGCAGTCCCAGGGGCACTACCGCTGTGGAGGGAAGGCCCTCTGGCAGCTTGCCTCCCAACCACAGGCAGGCTCTGTGGAAAGAAAAAAGGATCAGACCCTTGGCTGCTTTATTTTTTCTACCTCCCCTCCAGCAGAGCCTGCCCATGCATGCTGCCCATGGGCTGAGAGGGCCCTGAGTTGCAGGGAATCCCAGTCCTTCCCTCTGCGGTGGTGACACCCCCTGAGGCTGTCCAGGTGGGCTGCTAGTGAGAGCAGGTAGAGTTTTGGGGGAATGCATTTCTAAACTGGCAGCAGCAAAGAGACTGGGAAGGACAAGATGTTCTACTCTTATTTGTATTCAGGACAGTGCAAGTGAGCCCAGGGCTTGGGTGATGACCCTTCTGCTCTAGATGGTACGCAGGCATAGACCAAAAAGATTGCCACTAAATAAGAGAGAGGGAATGCTTTTGACTATCGTTGCCTTGTTAGAATGTCACTTCCCTAATGG
The DNA here is from genome assembly GCF_001723915.1 of Gavialis gangeticus. Lineage (NCBI taxonomy): Eukaryota > Metazoa > Chordata > Crocodylia > Gavialidae > Gavialis > Gavialis gangeticus. The sequence goes on from NW_017729030.1 coordinate 65,146,132, forward strand.
AGAAATGCAACTCTCCTTGAAGGTGTCTCACCCCAGAATGGTTTCACTGCTGGGGACCTGTGCTGCCCCTCTCTTGGGAGTTTGGGAAGGGCTGGGGTCTTCCACTGACCACCTGAGGGGAGGTTGGGCTCTGCACTACCCCCTGCTGTGGCCTGCATGCAAACTACATGTGAAAAACCTCAACTGAGAAATGCTGCTGTACACTGATGCTAGCTTCTGTATGTCTCCACTCTCAGTCTCTATAATGGCTGAGGAGCTCTTTCCTTTTAAGAGTTCATCCTTCAGCTTCTATTCCAAACTGTTGTAGAACATCCTCAGTACCAAGTGCTCAGGAACCATGACCAGAGTCCCAAAATTCACCAGGATGGCTTAAAAAAAACAAAGAGTTTTTTTGCAGTAATAAATGCTAGGTTCTTTTTTGTTGCCTGCTGGTAGCTGAGCCTTTGGGGTGGACTTGGATCATATTCTCAACCTTTCCTGTGAAATCACAAGGCCTGGAAGCCTATCACTTCACATGGGGCTCTCTTTTGGTGTGTTAGTATAGTATCTATAGCACAATGAGGCCTCCAGGCTGTATACACTAGTATATAGATTTCATAGGTATCATAGACATTAGGGCTGGAAGGGACCTCAGAAGATCATTGAGTCCAGCCCCCTGCCTGAAGGGCAGGAAGTCAGCTGGGGTCATAGGATCCCAGCAAGATAAGCATCCAATTTACTCTTGAAGGTGTTCAGTGGAGGTACTTGAACCACCTCCGATGGCAGGCTATTCCAGACCTTGGGGGCTCGGACAGAAAAGAAATGCTTCCTTATGTCCAGTCTGAAACGGTCGTGCAGTAGTTTATAACTGTTCAACCTCGTCATCCCTTGAGGCGCTCTGGTGAACAAATGTTCCCCCAGAAACTGATGGTTACCCCTGATAAACTTGTAGGTGGCCATTAGGTCACCCCTGAGCCTGCACTTTTCCAGGCTAAAGAACCTCATAGATCTCATCCTATCATCATAAAGTCTATTTTCCTGACCTCTGATCATGTGTGTGGCTCTTCTCTGGACTCGCTCAAGCT
>NW_017729030.1:65148999-65149266 GCF_001723915.1 Gavialis gangeticus
TCTCGTTGGCCCGTAGACTTCTTGAGTCAGGTAGAAGTCACCCGCGCACAATAGGAAGCTTTGCGACCACTCGCATTTTTCTGAGTGATCCTCTCCCGAGATGTCTGGGTAGTTGAAGTCACCCATGGTCCTGGAGCATGCAGCCTCAGCCAGTTCCTGGGCGAACTCCTGGTCAAGCTCTTGACTTTGGGAGGGAGGTCTGTAGTAGACTCCCACCGTTGTGTCCCCTGTGCCATGTTCCTCACAGATTTTAACCCAGAGGGTCTC
>NW_017729030.1:65154266-65156325 GCF_001723915.1 Gavialis gangeticus
CAGGGACATGTAGCTTTCCTTAACATAGAGAGCTACACCCCCTCCCCTTTTATCTGTTTGTGGAACTGTTTATCTCAAAGGTCCCAGGTACACCCCCCTTGGAGGGCTCCAGAGAGGCTGTATCTGAGGTAGGAGCTTTCCCTCCAGGAAAGTGTACACAGGCACCACAGATGCTACTAAGAAGCGGGGCAGAGAGCAGCTGAGCCAAGGGAGGGGGTGAGATGGATACAGCACTCAGCTGTTTGGATCTGGCAGCACTTAACAGCAATGAGGTGGCAGGAAAGCTATTAAAAGTAATATATCAGTTAATGGCAATGAGCTGGCTATGCATCAGCTGCCTGGAGAACTGTCATGTAGGAGTCCAGGGCTCATTTCTCACTGGCTGTCCACCCACTCTTTGGCTCTGGCCACATTAGAGTACTTGGCACTGCTGCTGGTACACATTCTGCCTGTGGAAGTTTGCAGGAGGGGAGCCCTCCTGTGGCTTTAATACCCTCGTCTGTGAAACCTGTTCTGCTCAGGGCTGGTTTACATCATCCTGACAAAGCCAGTTACGTTTTTACGTTGGGGACCCTTAAACTTGATTTTGAGTGAATCTGGCCTTCTCCACACTGGCTAGGGACAGTTGTCAAGGGTTGACCATAGCAGCTTTGCCCTATGCACAAACAGATATGCTAGGGAAGCAAGCAGCTCGGAGGTCTACAAGTCCATGGTTGGGTCAGGAGTCCTGGGCTTTGGGCCTTCTTGCTTCTAGCAGCCAACTACAATGGGGGTGTCTCTCATTCTCTGATAGAAGGGTGGGTAGGGGGGAGGAGAGCTGGTGGGACAGGAACTAACTCTCTTGCTTCTGCCTGGTAACATAAAGGGTTCTGTGTTGGAGGCATCCTGGCAGGGCACTGAGTTTGGGACTATAAAGGATCTGTCCAGTATTTGGTGCATTTCTGCAGACTGGGAGTTGGTCAGTTTTCCCAGGAGCATCCTGACAACTCCCTGCTTCGTGGTACAGGCTCTGGTAACTCAGCTTCTGTGGAATGTAGCTGAACACTCTGGGCACATCCCCATGTACAGGGGCATACAGTTGTCACAGCGAAAGTAGCTGTCACAGGCCAGCTGGGGACTGTGAGTATATCAATTGAGTTGCAGACTGACTGAGCACTGCAACTTTATTAGTCACTGGGCTTTTTGGTTCAGGATCGAGAAGGTGATGTTGGAAAGGAAAGAAGTGATAAGTTTCACTTACAAAAAGGAATGAATTTTACTTGTGACAACAAAAGATATAGTTTGCATATGTAATAGTTAATAAAAAGGTTAAGCTAATAAACAGACAACATAACAATACAGATTAAAATTGACAGTGATAATAAAACAGCTAAAGAAATTAACCAAGAGTTCCCACTTGGTTCGTAACTTATCGATAGTCCCTCAGTTAGAAGATGCACGGCAAGGTGAATCAGTGAAGTCAGATGTCTCTGAACTGCACTGCCCAAAGGAGAACCGGTGGAAGCCCCTCAGTCAGGATCTGGTCCTCGCTCTCACAGGGAGTAAGAGAGATCCGTGGGGGTATGGGACAGCAATGACCCTTCTGTTCCGTCCTTCCCGAGGGTTACTATGACGTGTGTGCGCTTTTATATTCTAATTATGCTATTTTTTTAGTTATATAGCCATTCATAGTATTACTTTATAGCTGTTATCCTATGGGGTTAAAAGGTGTTAGAAATCATTATAATAAGTTACTGCCCAAGCTTGGGTTTATCCAATAAGCAAACTGCAACACAGCACCTTCAGGTTTGAAATTAACATTACCCTGCCTAAATCCAGCCCCTTGAGAACTCTCTATGCTTTTTGAGATGTTCTTTCTTGAAATGTACTGCATAAGCTGGGCAGTTGAATCCAGTTTTTATCATCATCAAGGCTAACTTCTGAGTGAGAGAGAACTATTAGGTCAGCTAATTTCACAGCTATAGCTTTGTTTCATAGTTTCATAGTTTCTAGGATCGGAAGGGACCTGAGCAGATCATCTAGTCCGACCCCCTGCCATGGCAGGAAGAGCACTGGGGTC
>NW_017729030.1:65161325-65164124 GCF_001723915.1 Gavialis gangeticus
TATTACTATTACAAACTAAGGAAAAGGAGCATTTTTAGTAAAGGCAGACAGTTGTACAGTATAAATTACTTCATATCATTTATATAGCGGGAGAATGTTAGTAGCATATTTAATAATTTGCCCTCCCTCTTGGGCTATCAGAGCAAGTTGTTTACCTTTTCAGGCATCTTCAAGCAAATTGTTGATGTAGGCTGCTACTTCATTTTACTTTTTTAGTTGAGGCATGTTTATATCTTGAACCCAGGACTTTGGAAGACTTAGGTTAAGGGTGAAACTTTCTAGCTGGGTTTTTGGCCATATTAAAATAGCTTTCTGGTCTTGGACAATCAGGATAGCTGATGCCCCTTGAAAATCTTGAGCTTCTGCATAGCAGCTGGTGCAGGAGATTCAAAACACTCTGTTGGGATAGTACAGGTGGCCAGGATTTTCTCAACAAACCCACTGAGCTAGGGTAATGTAGGGAGTCGATGGTAGGGGTGTTATACAAATCATGTTGGGGGGGACTATTGGGCCACCTTCTTTACAAAGTTTTCAAGCCGATTAGAATGCTATTTACAGGGTACACTGGAGATTGAGCTAAATACTTGGGGCCTTCTGGGGTTATAATTTCTTAAATGGGATGATGCAAGTCCCAGTTCTATATACATCCTCCTCCCAGTTCTGTTGTTAAGAGATGGGCCGTGGACCATGTGCTGTTTGCTACCCCATGTACGACAAAAAAGCATTTTGTCTTGCTACAACCCTCCCATCATCTGCTTCATGCGTTTCGGTAAACTAACTGTTCAGTTAAAACTAGGGGTAGTTTATGGCATTTTAAGCTATTTTAGGCTATTCTTTGTGTTTTGAGATTTTTCATTACCTGGGAAAAGTGAAAGTTAAGTGAAAGCTGCACTTGGGCACACACAGTGCTCCGAGCTTGATTAGCATCAGCTTGATAACTTATTTGTTCTGCTTTATGGCTAATGGTTGCTACTAATTCATCAGTGTATTCTAGGGCTATGTTATCAATTATATTTCCTTTAGTGAGAAAACCTATAGCTTGCCATATATCCATGATTCTTTGGGTGTTTTTTTGAGATTTATTTATGTTCCAAACTTCTGTGGCTGAATTAAGCTCGTTCCACACGTGGTTTAGGGAACCTCTTTTTTTCCGGGCGCTTGGAGGCTGAGCTGCGGGTTGGAAAACAATTGGCCAAGTCCAGCGCAACATTTTTTTCTGCCAACTGGGCGCCGGCAGAACAGTTGGGGAATGCTGTTCTGATAAACCATTGCAGTTGGGCGTTCTCAGTATTTCAGTGTGTCCGAGGCCTTGGCAGTGGGTGCAATCTGGGGTTCAGGAGCGTGGGAATGTCCCACATTAGTTAAACAGCAGCAAATGATTAGCAGTTCTGTCATGATGGCATTTTACTTCATTGCTGGATGGGGATGGCAGCGTTGCTCTGGAGCAGGATGACGACTCCAGAGCACCCCGAGGTTGCTACTGCTGTGCCTGCGGATTCACCCAATCTGTAGGAACATGGAAAAATGGAGTCTGGCTTTCGTTAGATGGATCTAACTCAGCATACTGCGCACTTTGGCAGTTTTCCTCTATTGTAAGCTGCTTACCATCTCGAATTCGTATGGCAGCACTTCTCCAGGTGTGACCTTTGGCTGAGCCATTGGTGAACCAGACTTCTACGTCTTTTGATGTTTCCATGTCAGGTGAGAAAGGAGGTGCTTCCTTGATGGGAGATGGCTCATTAGAGCTGGTTGCGTCTGGGTATATGTTGACCGTGCTTTCTGTGACCTTTTCCACTAGTGCTGGACATTTCTTTAGGGTTACCCACTGTGCCTGACTTAAAATATAATAGATCCATTTCTGCACTGTTGTTTCTTGGGCCCTCCCTCCAGGTGGGACATGTCGGTCAGACAATGCCATTCCCAGGATGGGTACCGGAGTAGTTATGACAGTGGGTAACTCCCTTTTCAGGGCCTCTGTGGCTTCTAAAGCTGCGGCTGCTGCACACAGCATTTGTTCTAGCATGTATTGGGCTTTGGTCTCCTTCCAGCTTCGGCTCCAAAACCCAAGGGGCTTTCCCTCTGCCTTAGGTGTATCTCTTTGCCATAAGTTTCACTGAGCCCCCCCGTTGGACACATTTACATGGAGCCAGAGCTCCCTTTCTGGGCGTTGTGCTGCTAGGGAGGCATGAATGGTTACCGCCTCCTTGAGGGCCCGCACGGCATGTTGGTGCTTGGGGCCCCATTCCTACTGTGCCTTTTTCTTACATAAGTTATACAAAGGCCGGGCCAACACACTAAACTCAGGGACATGCAGGCGTCAGAAATTAAGCGCTCCCAGCTGGGCTTGCAGCTTTTTTACATTATTGGGGGCAGGGGTATCTACCAGGCTTTGCAGCTCTCTAGCCAGTATGGTGGGTCTACCTTGTTGCCACTGGATTCCCTGGAATTCACACTGGGGCCCAACTTCTTCAATCTTTTTTTCTGGACAGCGTGAATCCAAATGCCTGCACCTCCTCCTTTAGGGACTTAAAAGCACAAATGGTTAATTCCTGGTCCTGGCCTTCCACTATGCCTTTGTCGACATACTGCCAGACATGCACCTTTGGGTGGCTTAATTGGACTTCATGGGCCACTGCAGCCAGCACTTCATGGGCCAAGGTGGGGCTATGCACCCAACCCTGGGGTAGGACTGTGTAGGCGTACTGTTGTCCTAGCCATGTGAAGGCAAACAAAGGCCAGTGATCTTCATGGATAGGAATAGCAAAGAACATGTTTTTAATCTTTACGGATCCCATTCAC
>NW_017729030.1:65169124-65170466 GCF_001723915.1 Gavialis gangeticus
ATAGGAATAGCAAAGAACATGTTTTTAATCTTTACGGATCCCATTCACTGGGGTTCATAACACCTAATGTTTTCTGTTAATGCATGCATGGATGGGACCGTAGCTGTCAAATAGTTGGTATTGGCATTCAGCGCTCTGAAGTCAATAGTCAATCGCCAATCCCCATTTGGTTTATGTACTGGCCACACCGGGTTGTTGTATGGAGAATGAGTTTGAATGATAGTTCCATCCTCCAGCTGCTGGTTGATGATGTTCTGGATGGGTTGTGTTGCCTCGGGGGTTGTGTGGTATTGAGATCGGTGTACTCCTTTCATGGCTGGCAGGGCGAGCGGGGTCATAAAACATCGGGATACCGCTGTCATCACGTCTTCCTGCTTGATTTTCTGGGCTGTGGTACAGCCAAACTGCCAGGTTTTCCGTTTAAGAATAAACTGCTGCCCTTGCAATACATTTAGTCTCAGTAGGTTCGGCCCTCCCTGGAGCATTACAGCAGCTGCTGTTACTATGGAGCCATTAGGCAAGGTGAATGTGGGTCGGACTAAATGTCCTGGTTGTCTCACACCTCCAACTCCTACCACTTGGTAGGGGGTTCCCTGTGCCCCTTTCCATTTTGCACAGTCCAAAACACATAGCTGAGCACTAGTGTCCAGTAGCATGTTAATTAACTTTTTTCTTCTATTTAAACAAATCTTTGTAGGCACTTTGATTAAGGGGCTAATATTATTCGGTGTTACCGGTCTCTGATCCTCTACTGCCCCCAAAATGGCCCCTTGCACGGGGGGCTGGGTTGGCCAGGACTCGTACTGCGAGGGGTTGGGGGTGCCGAGGATTCTGTCGTCTTCCCCTTTTTACCCTCACAGTGTTTGATCCATAACCCCTGCAGGACTATGGTAGGCAGTCTGTCAATTTGCTCTTTACTAAACCTTGCTGCCAGTAGCTTTTTTTACATTTGTGCCCACGGAGCTTTGGGTTTTTCATTTCCCACATTCCTGGATTTGGGGCCTGGCTGGGTCATCTTTCTCGGGGGCCAGTGCCATGGCCTTGGCAGTCTTTATTGGTTTGGGAAGCCCTGGCTTCTACAAGATGGGCAGAAGCTGTACTAGCTTCCGTATTGCATCTCTTACCGGGTGAGTCAATAACTCTTGTTGCAATGCTAGGAGAGCTGAAGTGCATTCGGTGGGCAATCTCCGGCAAAACTTTCTGTGCTGCAGCAGAAAACAGAGTAATATTTTGGTCCTGTCCAACCCACTGACTCAACTGGATTTCAGGGTGGAGGACCAATTGTGCTGCCTCGGTGCGACTTACAGATACTGCTGAGGCTCCTTCACTATACATTTGAACT
>NW_017729030.1:65172221-65174276 GCF_001723915.1 Gavialis gangeticus
ATTTATTGCTTATTAATTTCTTTGGTTCTGGCCATCACAAGTAGCAGCAGAACAAATTTGTTCCACTGGTTTTTGTTGCTGCGCATGATTGTACACACAGGTTGGTGTCATGCAAATTGTCCCTGGTGGGGTAGAGGAGGCTGAAGCCAGCACCTGCGCTGGCCCCACCAGCCTTACCTGGGGTCCTGAGGGCCTCCCAGGGCAGTAGCAGTGCCAATCTGGCCATTTAGAGCCTGGCTGGGAGCCAGAGCATGGCTGTGGCCGGCCAGGTTCCATTTCTGGTGGCTCACACTGGTGCGTGTGCACCGTGCTGCTTTTTGAGGTGGCTTTGTTTGGGCGTGGGGAGTGTGTGTGTGTGTTTTGACACTGGAATCTCCCAGTGTAAAATTTTGGCACCCTGCTGCAAATCTGCAATGCACGAAACAGATGCACGTATGCTACGTGCAGTTTGCGGTGCCTCAAACCACATGTGCATGCTCATCTGGAGGTGCCCTGTGAGCTCGGTTTCTAAATCCAGTGTTAGAACTTAGCATGCAGTCTGTAGACTACATGACTCAAGCCTCTGCTTGCTTGTCAGTGAGCCAGCATCAATACAGTGTTCTTTTTTCTGCTTCTTTGTTTACTTTCATTCCCTGAAACATCAACTTCTCCCTCCATGGCTGTGATCCCAGAAAAGATTTCCTACAAATTTGAAAAAGACTCAACGCCTCTTGCTTCCTCTGCCATTCAGGAGACACTGCCCACCCTCACCCCAGGCTATCACTGAACATATTGCTTTGCCTCACTTTTTAGATAGCAAAGAATATTTTGAAATGAAGACAAACCCTGGCTAGTTCCTGACCTGCCTGAATTTCTATCAGTTTTGGTTCAGATATGCCTGTAAACACCAAATGGTTTATTATATTAACTGAGTTCCTTCAGCTCTGCCAGGCAGGCACCTCACAAAGCAGAGGCCTAACATTCAACAGGACAGAACAGATGAGGGTCTCGGACAGACAAAAAGACATGGTTTGCCGGGGGTGAGGGGGAGGCAGTAGGATCTCGCCTATAAAACAGCACCGTGTTCACAGTTGTGCTCCACTGCTTTAATGTAACTTTGTTATTTATAGCCAGCACGAGGCAAGCAGGTGACTGCAAGGTAGTCTTCATTCTGCTGGGGTGAACTCCCAGATTAGGTGAGCATGGGCCACAAAGTGATTAGTGGCAGCTAATGACCCAGGGAGAAATATGACAATTCTGTGAAAGAGGCAGCAAGTGAAAATGTTTTGTTCAAAGCACACATTTGTCAGCTTGTTTTGATAAGTCATATGCTAGGGATTAAGAAGGATGATATAAGTGCAGTGAAACCAGGTGCTCCTGGAGAGGAAGGCATAACATCCAGTTGTTTCTGTGGGGAAAATTTATTTTTCGGGGGTTGAAATCGTGCTTCTGAAGGAGCTGTCACAGCTCTTCAGACAAGTAGCTTCAGTTGCCCTAAGAGATTTATCTTCTCTTCATTTTAGTGAATCAGTTGACCCATCCTCAGCCAATCAAACATGCCTTCACCAGTAAAATGACAGTGAGAAATGCCTAATCTTCCAAGATGAATCTAACAGATGCTTCTCCCAGGAAATGAACTAAAGGTTGCAGCTTTGCTCGAGTGATTGTGAGTCAGGTATGAGTCATAGCTCCCTTGAAGGGTAGATGGATGTGCTTTGCTGATAAACAAATGAAGAGCACAAAGTTTAGGATTAAAGGTTACCACAGGAAGGAGAAACTAAAAAAAGCGACATACCCTGAACCCTATTCTGTGACCGACAGAAATGCATTAGCCAGAATTTATAGAGAAGTCATCTTTTTTTTCCCTTTGAACTCTCACCATATCAATTATAATACCTAGAGAAGGACAAACCCTCCTATTTTAGATAAAGTGATGTGATTTGACAATACTAGATTGGTTTCTGTCATTCTCCATCACTCCTTCCTGCTAGGGCTATGCAAAATGTTGCCAGCTGTTTCATTTTGATGCTGTTTCAACTTGTTTTGAGCTTGAAACAGCGAAATCTAAATGAAACA
>NW_017729030.1:65179276-65182187 GCF_001723915.1 Gavialis gangeticus
CTATTTTAGATAAAGTGATGTGATTTGACAATACTAGATTGGTTTCTGTCATTCTCCATCACTCCTTCCTGCTAGGGCTATGCAAAATGTTGCCAGCTGTTTCATTTTGATGCTGTTTCAACTTGTTTTGAGCTTGAAACAGCGAAATCTAAATGAAACAAAGGGCTTCGAAACAGCCTTGAAATGAAATGAGGGCAGTCAAAATGTTTTTAAAGTTTTGAAAAGTTTTGGGTTTCAAAGCTCAAGCTGGGCTTGCCTCCAGGGATACAGAAAGTAAAGAGGGGGAGGAGGAAGAGGAGGGAAGGACTGCTCTAATATTGACATGTGTAGCTGGTCAATGACTGTCATCCTTCCCTGACGTCCCTTCCAATCCCAGTGCTCTGGGGGAGGGATGGAAAAACAGTGTAAAAGGCAGCATTGTTTGAACTGGCCTGCTTTCTGCCTTGGGGTGTGACAGTTACTGAGCTGTGTCTTCCAGCATTTCAGGAGCGCTAGACAACAAAGTCTACTACTAGCATTGATTTGAATGATTTCCTACTTGCTAGCCTAGCCTAGCAAGTGGCATTCCAGAATACCTTTTTCTTTCTTCTAGACCCTTTTATTTTATTATTATATTAATTGATTTATTATTTTCAATTTTAAAATTATATTGGCTATTACACTATAGAATTTAATTTATATAGGAAGGGAGATGCATTTATATTTTATTTCTATACATTTATACCTTGCGTTATATACGACACACCTTACAAACTTTATGTAAGAGCACAGATACTTTTATACTTTGCAGCATGGACTACACACCTTAGTGTCTTGCTTTTATTCAAATATATAAATTCTCTATGAAACACACCATGAAGTGGGAGACACTGTTAAACGCACCATGGTGGAAAGGCAGCTGGCAAGCCTTCGAGGAGAGGCAGAAGAGGGGGTGGAGAGAGAGATGTAAGTTTCCCCCTGCCTCCCCCCTCCTCCCAATTGAAACGCAGCCTCTTTCCTACAACTAGCAGGGATAAGGTTTCCACAAGCAGCAGTGAGAGGGGAAAAAGTGCCATTGCCACTGCTTGTGCCTGAGTCTGCATCCCCTCCAAGAGCACCAGCCATAACCTGCCCCCCACGACAACCAGCAGCAGCACCAGCATGACAGTCTCCTCCACCCACATTTCACTTCCCATGCTGAGCCTTCAAGTGTCAGAGGAAGAGCTGGAGCTGAATCTGGATCTTACTGAGTGTCATAGCAAGGGAAATTCTGGGGAAGGAGGGGGAATCATCTGAGTTTGTGCTCCATACCCCTCAAGTTTCCCCTAGAGCCCGGTCTCCCTCCCCAGAAGGCACTTCAGAGGAGGCTGAGGTAAAGGTTGTAGAGGCAAGTGGCTCATCTGAGTCCGCTTCTCCTGTTCCTGTGCCTCCGCCTGCTGAGGAGGGGGAAATTGCAGGATCCACACTTGTACCCATACCCCAGAAGCGTGCAGGTAGTGTGGTCTGGGATCATTTTGAGCTGGCAAATGATCCCATGTATGCTATCAGCCTGCACTGCCGACCCAAAACCAGCCAGGGCAAGGGAATAAAACACGTGAGCACCACAGGGATGTTGATGTATCTCTGCAGGCACCACCCCCTTATCCTTGCTCCTCAGCCTGGCACCAGCAGGAGTATGCCCAAAAGGAAGTCCCCCTTTCGCTCAAAGCCCCCGTCCCCCCAAGACAGAGGCAGGCCACCCTGGAACAGTGGAGGAAAGGTGGATTAAAAAGGGGGCTCACTGCAAGGGTAACCGAGATCACCCAGAGCATTGGGGAGATGCTTACAGTCAATGGCCAGCCCTTCTCCTTAGCTGAGTGGCCAGGGTTCAGGAGGCTCATGGAACCTGTGGCCCCATCATACTGCATGCCCACACACAACACCTTCAGCAGGATGGTGGTGCCCTCCCTATATTAGGTATGCAGGGAGTACTTGAGGAAGGAGCTGTGCAAGGCAGGTCCGCAGGTGGCCTGGAACAGCCGGGGTGGCTATCATACCTACCTCTCCCTCGCAGGGCACTGGTGCGACCAGTCAGGCCATTGGTGGGCTCTCCTTCAAGCGGAAGTGATGGATAAGTCCCATATGACAAGGGAGATCATGGGAGCCATGAGCCTCTTGGTGTGGGGGTGGCTCATTGGGCAGGGCAAGCTCATTGGGCAGGGTAGGTTTATGGTGACTGACAATGGGACCAATATGGTCAAGGTGGTCCATGATGCCAACTTGGTTGGCATCCTCTGCGTGGCACACAAGTTCCACCTCATTGTCAGGGATGCCTTGGAGGGGGACAGGGCTGCTGGTGATGGCACCAGCACCACAAGCAAGCTACTTCCACCGGAGCATCAAGGGGGGTCAGATGCTGCGGGACAAAGAAGCAGAGCTGAACATCCCCCAGCACAAAATCATGCAGGATGTGGAGACTCAGTGGAACTCCACATACCTAATGCTTGAGAGGCTGGTGGAGCAACAGAAGGCCATCCATGAGATGACTTTGCTTGGGGAGATTGGGATCAGTGGCCCCCTTAACAGAGCTAAGTGGGATACCATCCTCCAGATCTTGGTGGTTCTCAAGCCCTTCCTTGAGGGCAGCGAGACCCTCAGCACTGGTGATGCCCTCCTTAGCCAGGTGATCCCCATAGTGAGAGAACTTCAGAAGCAAATGGAGAGCTTCCAGGGTATCAGTGTTCCTGGCTGGAGCAAGCCGCTGTCGCTAGACATCCAAGCACTGGTGAGGCAGCTGAACAAGGGCCTCAGGAAATGTGTTGATCACTTGCAATCCAGTATGGCCCATGTACGGTCCGCCATGTGTGACCTGAGGGTGAAGGGCAGCGTATGCAGCAGCCAAAGCCTGAATCAGTGGATGGAGGTGCTGGTGAAGAGAGGCAGGGAGGCAGAA
>NW_017729030.1:65183116-65184972 GCF_001723915.1 Gavialis gangeticus
CATCCATGAGATGACTTTGCTTGGGGAGATTGGGATCAGTGGCCCCCTTAACAGAGCTAAGTGGGATACCATCCTCCAGATCTTGGTGGTTCTCAAGCCCTTCCTTGAGGGCAGCGAGACCCTCAGCACTGGTGATGCCCTCCTTAGCCAGGTGATCCCCATAGTGAGAGAACTTCAGAAGCAAATGGAGAGCTTCCAGGGTATCAGTGTTCCTGGCTGGAGCAAGCCGCTGTCGCTAGACATCCAAGCACTGGTGAGGCAGCTGAACAAGGGCCTCAGGAAATGTGTTGATCACTTGCAATCCAGTATGGCCCATGTACGGTCCGCCATGTGTGACCTGAGGGTGAAGGGCAGCGTATGCAGCAGCCAAAGCCTGAATCAGTGGATGGAGGTGCTGGTGAAGAGAGGCAGGGAGGCAGAATGGTGGAGGTGGGGGAGATGTGGAAGAGCGGGATCCACTGTCCCATGCTAGCATGCCATTCATCAGCCAGTCTCCTCCTCCACCACAGGCACTGCCAATGTGGGCCAAGGGCATGGCTTCCATGGTGGGGTTGAGAGGCACCAGACCCCACCATCAGGCAGGTAACACTTGGGCCTTGGTGACTGCCTATCTTGCTGAGGATGTGGAGTCGCTGCTGTGTGACCCCTTGGCCTGTTGGGCAAGCGGTACCTAGATGTGGCCAGATCTGGCCACGGTTGCCTGCGAACTTCTGTCCTGTCCACTGATCAGTGTTCCAAGTGAGAGGATGTTCAGCATTGCTGGGGACGTAGTGACACCCCACCGCACTTGCTTGGATCCTGGTTTGGTGGAGCAGCTGGTGTTTTTGAAGGTGAACCTCCTGCTGCTGGGATTCCCCAAGCTCCATGTGCAGATGGAGTGAATGCCACCCTCCTCACTCCGTCGGCACCTAGTTCCTTTTTTCATTATTTAAAAGCCATTTAATGCCCTGCTCTCAGAGCTGGAGGGGGCACTCACTGCATCACCAGCCAGCAGGTGAAGAACATATCCCTGCTGAGCTTTTATGCCAGGGTGAACTTGGAGGTATGGGCTAGGGCTATGGGGAAGGAGGAGATCACAGGTCCTGGGCATGACCACTAAATTGCATTCTGCCAGGGTTGGGGAGGCATGGCGGGACTGCTGGCAACATGGCAGCCCCAGGAAATGCCAGGACCAAGGATCTCCCTGGTGAAATGAGGATAGGAGGTCCCATAACCTCCAGCTACCACACACATGCGCACAGTCCTGGCTAGGGAAAGCCCAGACCCATCACATCTTTGACAGGCCTGAGGCTTGCTGGTTGCAGTGGAGTCGTGAGGCTCCAAGTGAGCTCCGCTTAGCTGCTTGGGATGCCTGCTTTGGGGCTGCAAAACCATTTGTCAGGCTGAGGAAGCACTTGCAGTTGGTCTGTGTGTGTGCTGTTCCTGGATGGAAAGAATAGTAAAGAAGCCAGAGGCTGGCCTGCCCCACAATGCAGGCAAGAAAGCCAGTCAGTGAAAATGGAAATGCAGGCGTCAGGGGGTGAGGGACAGGCTGGAGTGTGGGGGATATCAAGCAGCATAGGTAAAAGTGGAGAGGTACCTGGGGAGTCAAATGTCTGGCAGGTTGTGTGTCAGAATTCCACTCTCTATATTGAGTCCATGAGCTTCTGTACCCACTTCCTAGGAGGCTGATGAAGTGAAGTTTATAGGCCTGGCTGTGAAAAGTGGTTTGTAAATTCCGTTTCAGGATCAGGCCTGAGAGACTGGAGACAGTGTTTTTTCTCTAAGAAATGTGCCCGCACAGGTAATTGGGTATTCTTGTCTTTGATACATTCTGGTATGCAGTTTGTGGGAGTACTGGAGTGTGTTAGCAGAGT
>NW_017729030.1:65189972-65191914 GCF_001723915.1 Gavialis gangeticus
GCTTGTCAGCTGCCTGAGGTGCAGTTTCCCAGAAACCCCTCCACATATCTCCTTGAAACCTGGCAGGCTTCATGGCCTCAGCAGGGGATACCATGCCTGCAGGGTCCATCTGAATCAGGCACAAAATGACAAAATTATTGGCAGCTATGTGCTTCCCCATTATAGCTTATGGGTGAAATGTTGAAACAGCAAAACGGTTTCGATGAGACAGAACAGCTGTTTCGAAACTAAATGAAACTCGAAACAAAACACTGCCCTGTTAAAACAGAAGTTGAAACAGAATGGTGCTGTTTTGCACAGCCCTACTTCCTGCATCCTTTTGATGTCCCTTCTTCGCAACAAAGATGCACCTGACTTGATGTATTCTGTGTTTGTGTAAAGCCCGCTCATGGAAGTTTTCCTCACACCTGGATGCCAGGAGTTTGATACAGGTGAACTTCTCAGCTACCCAATGTTATACAGAAGACAGCAGCTACTTACTGTTGTGGTTCAATGGTTGAATCCTTGTCTGCCACATGGGAGATCTGGATTCAGTTCCCAGACACTTGTAACTACAGTCATTGAGGCACAGAACGTCTGCACTTGGTCTGGCCATTGGATTCTGTCTCAGTGGTCTGAAGTGGGAGATAAAAGGTCTGGGAAGCCTCCATTTCTCCATGCTCTTGCCTATGTATACATGTTGTAGGTTCTAGTGACTCCTCATGCATGCACCATGATCCAGAAGTTTTGACAGTTGCCTGCTATGCTCCAGCAACCCCTATGGAGTAACTCTTGTTAGAAAATAAAAAGTACTGTGCTGTCCAAAGTATTTCACCCATAAAATATGCCAAATTTATAGTGTCTGTAAAATGCCAGCTAGAAATAAGAGACACATGTTCAGCAGGGCAGGTAATTGGCTCCCAGAACAATTGGTCAAGAGAGGTGGTGGATTCAGATAGACATTTGTGAACTCAATCAGTCACAAGTGGTTGAAAGAAATGCAAAAATGATGGGGTGAAATTCCTTGGCATGTGTCTGACCTCCTGAGTGTCCCATCTGGCCTTAAAAAAAGTCAATGGGCCCTTGGAAAAAAGAACAACTCAGCCACAGACGCACCTAGTGCTTAATCAGTCACAACATGAAAATGCTTCATCTGTTGAAATAGTCATGTCCACTTAAGTGCATGGTGACCTTGCCTGGGCCTGAGCTTCCCTGATGCACGAATTTGGACTGGTGCCTGCCAGCAGTGGAGACTGCACATTAATGATGCTTTAGTTTGCACTCTAGACTCCAGGGCTCATAGAACCTGTCTTGTCCTATGGACATCAGGCATGGCTTATTCTTGGAGCTCTGCACCCATAGGAATGAAAACGTACACACAGAATCTCCTCAGATTGCTGCCTGAGATGCTGTTGTGTGTCTTTTGCATGCTGTGCCTAGTTCATGGCTCATTGACTTCCAAAACGTGACTTGCATTCATTTCCCAGTATGACCTACTGCGCACACATACAGTGATACATAGCCTTTTCCCAAACTAGGCATTCATTGGAGCTGGTCTGGAAAAGTTTTACTCATTTGCTTCCTTTGAGAGTTACGTTTTGGACAGGCATGTAAAATACGTTTTTTTTGTTTTTTCACTGTTGTCATCATGAAAATGGCCAGCAAGCAGCTTTTATACCCTGGCTAACAAATGTTGACAATAGTTTAGCAAAGCTGATGTAAGCTCTTATAATGGCCGCTGGTAAGGCCCAGAGCAAGGTGTGTGGTTCTGCTTTGCTTTGCTTTGCTTTGCTTTGCTTTGCTTTGCTCTGGAAAGACATTGTGATAGTGGAGGCTAAGCATGTTTCTTGGCCCAACCTCTGTATGAACTGAGCCTGGTCAGGGCATTTAATTCTCCTTTCTGGTTTGCATCCAGATCTGAAATATCCAAAGGGGATATTGCTTACAGCTATCTGCATGAAAC
>NW_017729030.1:65196914-65197182 GCF_001723915.1 Gavialis gangeticus
GAAGTTGGCTTCTGGTGATGAGGTTAGGTTAGCAAGGTTCGGTGCTTGTGTGAATTTACAAACCACTTTTCACAGCTGGGCTTATGAACTTCACTTCATGAGCCTCCTAGATACAGAACCTCATGGACTCAATATAGACGTTGGAATTCAGACACAATGCAATCTGCCAGACATCCGACTCCCCAGGAACCTCTCCACTTTTACCTGCGCTGTTACATCCCCCTTCCCACCCCCACCACCGCAACCCCAGCCTGTCCCCCACCCCCTG
>NW_017729030.1:65197872-65208090 GCF_001723915.1 Gavialis gangeticus
AGAAATAAGAGACACATGTTCAGCAGGGCAGGTAATTGGCTCCCAGAACAATTGGTCAAGAGAGGTGGTGGATTCAGATAGACATTTGTGAACTCAATCAGTCACAAGTGGTTGAAAGAAATGCAAAAATGATGGGGTGAAATTCCTTGGCATGTGTCTGACCTCCTGAGTGTCCCATCTGGCCTTAAAAAAAGTCAATGGGCCCTTGGAAAAAAGAACAACTCAGCCACAGACGCACCTAGTGCTTAATCAGTCACAACATGAAAATGCTTCATCTGTTGAAATAGTCATGTCCACTTAAGTGCATGGTGACCTTGCCTGGGCCTGAGCTTCCCTGATGCACGAATTTGGACTGGTGCCTGCCAGCAGTGGAGACTGCACATTAATGATGCTTTAGTTTGCACTCTAGACTCCAGGGCTCATAGAACCTGTCTTGTCCTATGGACATCAGGCATGGCTTATTCTTGGAGCTCTGCACCCATAGGAATGAAAACGTACACACAGAATCTCCTCAGATTGCTGCCTGAGATGCTGTTGTGTGTCTTTTGCATGCTGTGCCTAGTTCATGGCTCATTGACTTCCAAAACGTGACTTGCATTCATTTCCCAGTATGACCTACTGCGCACACATACAGTGATACATAGCCTTTTCCCAAACTAGGCATTCATTGGAGCTGGTCTGGAAAAGTTTTACTCATTTGCTTCCTTTGAGAGTTACGTTTTGGACAGGCATGTAAAATACGTTTTTTTTGTTTTTTCACTGTTGTCATCATGAAAATGGCCAGCAAGCAGCTTTTATACCCTGGCTAACAAATGTTGACAATAGTTTAGCAAAGCTGATGTAAGCTCTTATAATGGCCGCTGGTAAGGCCCAGAGCAAGGTGTGTGGTTCTGCTTTGCTTTGCTTTGCTTTGCTTTGCTTTGCTTTGCTCTGGAAAGACATTGTGATAGTGGAGGCTAAGCATGTTTCTTGGCCCAACCTCTGTATGAACTGAGCCTGGTCAGGGCATTTAATTCTCCTTTCTGGTTTGCATCCAGATCTGAAATATCCAAAGGGGATATTGCTTACAGCTATCTGCATGAAACAGAATTCTCTGTAAAGGGAGGGCTGGATTACAGCTGGCAGAGAGGGCCCCAGGAGTCCTTCTCTGCTTCTGTGTTGAGGCATCCATCACATATCTGTGTGGCTTGCTAATGCTGCTACTCAGTCACCCAGAGCAGGCATGACTGCACAGTATGGGCACAACACTGATCACTGGGGGCTGGAGCCAGAGACATGAGGACTGTATTAGTGAGGCATGCTGACCATTTTAGAAGAGCAGGGCAAGGGCACACTCCTTTCAGCACTCCCAGAGATACTGGACATGCACCTGTAGTTTCTGAGGCTGAACATCGTGCATGATGCCCAATTCTAGCCTTTGCAGATAGAATGCTTCCTGCCAGCTGTGTTTAGTCTTTCCCTGCTTCATGCACACTTCATGCCCAAAAGCAACGCTGCCTTGAAAGCTCCAAGCCCTTACGTTGCCACTCCAGGTATTGCAATGCAGCTCCATGCACTGTTGAGCAGGAAAGAGCACCAGATCAGTCAATCTGACCACCAGAGGAACACACAGGCAGTTGAATTTCATTGGGCATGAAGCATGGCATCCAGAAAGCATGGCTGCCTTTCCAGAAAGGCATCCAGTCTGCCTTTGAATGGGGGGAGAACTGACTGCTTCCCTTGATAGGATTTTTTCTGGGTAGTTAATCATGGTTAAGAATTTGCCTGGCTTCAGCTTCCAGCTGCTGGTTCTTGCTCTGCCTTTTTCTGCTAGATTCAAGGGCACATAGGGCTTGTCTGTACTGCATCAGGGGGAGGATGGGACTGACCTGAGACTGCTGACATGCTCGAGAGCCAGACATTTTCCACTAAGGCTGCTCTGGGCACATCCCTAGTGCCTGCTGGGAGACTGAAGGCTTGAAACCTGGTACTGGGAACAAACCCAGAGCCACCTCACCAGCTGACTTCTGGCTCTGGAGCATGTCAGCAGACTTGAGCAGTCTGCATGGACTTAGCTTTGTGCTCCCTGGAACATGCTGCTGCCATAGGATAGGCAAGCTCTAAGTATGCAGTATTTTCTCTCTGGGAGGGAAAGCAGCAGAGAGACAAGTGTCCCTAACCTGGGGGTATGCTGCTGGCTCTTGGCACTGCTCTGCTGTCTCCTGCAGCATGCCTCAGTGCAGAGTGGATGTCACTAAGGAGCTCCCACAGAAAGACGAGAAGTGACGAGGGCTGGGAAAGTTCTGCAGAAACAGGAAAGTCAAGAAATATTCTAGTCAAAAACAGATTCCTAAGGCTAGTGACGTACTTCAAAATTGGTGAATAATTGTCCTCTGCAGAAGAAGAAAAAATATAGTTCTCCCCTCCAGCGGGCTCCAGTGCCCTGGGAGATCACTTTTCTGAGTCATTCAGAATGCCACTTTCAAAACATTGCTCCTGAACTTAGTTACATACTTCTTCTTTTAGACAGAATTTTAAGTTACCTCTTATGTTCACATAACACGGCCTCAGTCTTCACTCTGCTGCAGTGCTCTGAGTTGGCAGGGAGCTTAGATCTCTCTCACCAAAGTAATGGCCCAATCCTTAGCCTTTTTTTTTTCAGCTTCACTGAAGTGCTGTATTGCCAGCAAAGCCAGGGGCTGAGGTTGAAAATCTCCTGTATGTTGTTCTAGTCTTCTGAGGCCAAAGGGAGGAATGTAAAAAAAGAAATCCCCACCCCAGGAGAAAAAAATAAAAAGAAATCTCTTTGTTCAACATTTTTTCCTTCTTATAAGCATTTTGTTTTTAATGCATAAGCCTGAAGCTCTACTAACTGTGACAAGGTTAGTGGTTTCTTGCTTCATGACAGGTAGAACTTTCTGCCTCTGTAGTATCAAAGCAGTCTCTAGGACAAGGGCACCCCCATGGGTAGATCCTTTTGAAGTTTTCTGGAGCTTCTCCATTGTATGCATGCATGTGTGCATCACTCATGGAAATAATCAGTTTGGTGGCAGTGAAAGGTTTAGCAAGAAGAGGGCCTGGCCAGATGCACAGAAGTGGGCACATACACACTGGTCTGATTCCCCCCTCCACCCTTCTGGAGCCCATTCTACAACTACACATCTTCTACCAAGAATCCTTTGTTTCTGGCCCTCACGTTTCATCCGGGACCTTCTGTGATGCATTGTCTTGGCAACCTCTCTATCTTTGACAAGACACGGGGTGAAAGCATGGTCATTTATGCTGTCCTGCTGATAACTCTGACATCCATAACCAAGGCATTTTGAGCTGGAAAATGATGTCAAAATGGGTACCAGTAAAGACAGCATGTTCCTGTGGTCCTGATAGTGCTTGCACACTCCTCCTAGACATGGAGGATGGAAGAAATCAAATCCAGAGTGAATGAATACAGGGATACTGCAGCTAGACCTTACCTAGGAATGTGAAAATGAGATTTCCTAGTCAGCTGAATGTGGAAACTGGCTTTGCCAAAGTGGCTCCTTAGTCATGGATAGCATTGTTAGTTTGAAATCAGTCAGAAAGCAGGACAGGGTGACATCCTAGAGACTAGCTGGTTCAAAAAGGCAAGAGCATTTGTAGGTGCTGGTCTACTTTTTTTGCTTCAAGGCCTGACATTGCTCCTACTGAAGACAATGACAGAACCATCCTGATTAATGGAAGGATACTGTACTATGCTCACTTCTAATTTACTTTGGATTTAGGAAAATTCCCAAAGGGTTTTTATTTTTATAAAGATGTTTAAGCTTTTCAGAGGAGGAAGCTAGCTATATCTTCCTTGAGACAAACACCCAAGAATCCATGGGTTGTCAGATTTTATTCTCTGGCAATTCAAGTAAAACTGAGAAAGAAAGAGAGGGGTAGTGCAAAGAAAGAGCAACAATATGTGTGTGGAGATACATACCTATACTGTATACACATATGCACTGACATATACTTGAAAAAGTACAGGTATCCATCTCTACCCGTGCACAGAAGAGAATACTTTAGAACGGCATTCATCATTGTCTTGCTTTGGGGGGCCAGAATGGTCCAGCTCAAGTCCTAAGCAGTCTGGCACTGGGAATCAGCTGTTGCCACCGCTGCTGCTCCCTGCTGCCACTTTTTGTTTCTGCCCAGCTGTGGTAGTACATGGGAAAGCGCTCTCCCACTCATCTGCTGTCTCCCAGCCACAGCATAGTATAGTGCAGGAAAATAGGCTTGTGCAAAATTTCAGCAGCTGTTTCATTTCGGAGGTGTTTCAGCCCATTTCGGCACCCAAAACACTGAATCTGAAATTAAATGGAAGGCTCCAAAATGCAATGAAACCATCCATAATGTTTTGGATCTTTCAGATGTTTCTGAATGTTTAGGAGGCCTGCTTGTGGGGACACAGAAACTCAGAAGAGGGAGGAGAAAGAGACGGGGCAGGGAGGGAGGAAAGGACTGGTCTCATATTGACATTGTAGCTGGCCAGTGTCTGTGATCTGTCCCTGAGGTCTCTTCCAATCCCAGTGCTCTGTGGGAGGGATGGAGAAACAGCATATAAGGCTCTGCATGAAGCCTATCTCTGCCTTTTGTGAGCTGTCTGTCTGGAAGCAACAGTGTGTGAAAGGTACGGGCTGGCTGCAGGGACTGGCTTCTGAGTCAGTCTCTTGCTAGTCTCTCTTTTTGGAAAGGATTGGATATACACCTTTCCAATATAGTAAAGGCATAGAAGATATAGTAAAATGAGCAGATAGTAGATATAGTAAACACATAGTATATATAATAAATACATAGAAGATATATTAAACACACACACACACACACACACACACACATTAAACAGAAGCAGATATATAGTATGGAGAAGATATCACACGCACATATACTAAATATATACAAGATATATTACACACAAACACACACACTCACTCTCTCTCTCTCTCTCTCTCTTTCTAGGACAGCAAACATTATGAAGTGTGCTGGAAAGGCAGGTGCCAGGTCTTCTGGCAGGGAAGTGAGAGGGGGCAGAGGGAGAGCTGTAAGTCCCTCTCCCCCAAAACTTAGATGCATGATCTTCTCTAGCAGGCATGAGTCTTCTGCTGCTAGTGGCAGTAAGGAGGTGGGAGCAGTAGCTGCACCTGCCCCATCTCCACTAACACCAGCAATGATAATCACCGCCAGCACCACCAGCATCACAAGCACTAACATGACAGTCTCCTCCACCCGTTTTTCAGTTCCCAGCATCAACCTCCCAGTGCCAGAGGAGAAGCGGAATCTGGAACCAGGGGAGCTCAGTGTCATAGGCCAGGAAATTCTGGGGAAGGAGGGGGAATCTGAGTTTCTGCTCCACACCCCTTCAAGTTCCCCTAGAGCCAGGTCTTCTTCTCCAGAAGACACTGTGGAGGAGGTTGTGGGGGCAGGTGGCTCAGCTTCCCCTGTCGTTATGCCTCTGCCTGCTGAGGAGGGGGATAAGGCAGGATCTGCACCCTCACCCCAGAAGCAACGGGGTAATGTAGTGTGGAATCATTTTGAGGTGGCTGATGATCCCAAGTATGCTATCTGCTTGCACTGCTAATGCAAGACCAGCTGGGGCAAGGACGAGAAACACTTCAGCACCACGAGGATGCTGATGCATATCAGGAAGCACCACCTCCTCAACCTGGCACCAGTGGGAGCGTGCCCAAAGGGAAGTCCCCCTCTTGCTCTAAAGCCCCCATCCCCCAGAAGCAGAGCAGGCCACCCGGGACCAGTGGGGTAAAGGTGGAAGGAAAGGGGGGGCGTGTTCCAAAGGTGAACAAGGTCACCCAGAGCACTGGGAAGATGCTTGCTGTGGATGGCCAGCCCTTCTCCTTAGTTGAGTGGCCAGGGTTCAGTAGGCTCATGGCACCCATGGCCCCATCATACTGCATGCCTGCACATACCACCTTCAGCAGGATAGTGGTGACCTCCCTATATGAAGCATGCAGGGAGTACTTGAGGGAGGAGCTGCAGACAGAGTGAGTGCCACGCTCTTCACTCCGTCTGCACCTATTTCCTTTTTAATATTTTTTAAAAATCATTTAATGCCCTGCTCTCAGAGCTGGAGGCAGCACTCACTGAATCACCAGCCAGCAGGGGAAGAACATCTCCCTGCTGAGCTCCCATGCCAGGATGAACTTGGAAGTATGGGATGGGACTGTGGGGAAGGAGGAGGCCCCAGGTGCCCAGGTGGGCATAACTTAAAACTGCACCCTGCCAGGGTCAGGAGGCCTGGTGGGATTGCTGGTGGTGTGGCAGCCCCCAAGAAATGTTAGGATTGCAAACCTCCCTGGTGAAAGGCGGGTAGGAGGCACCTTATAACCTCCAGCCACCACATACATGCACAGTCCTGGCTAGGGAAAGCCCAGACCTGTAAGATCTTTGAGAGGCCTGAGGCTTGCTGGTTGCAGTAGAGTTGTGAGGTTCCAGGTAAACTTAGCTGCCTGGGATGCCATCTGCAAGACATGGGCTGCAGTGTAGGGAAGGTATGGAACTGCAGAACAGATATCACCCCTAGACAGAAGGGGCCTAAATGGGAAGCCTCCTGCCTAGGAAACATCTGAATTGGTTTTCCATCAAGGAGTGGCAGATGAAAGAGGGGTGGGCAGCTGGCCCAGAAACAGGTGCGCGGGCCGAGATCTCACCTGCACTGGGAAGGCCCCCTGCTCTTCCTGGGTGGAATGAATAGTGAAGAAGCCCAGAGGCTGGCATGCAATGCAGGCAAGAAAGCCAGTCAGTGAAAACGTAAATTGACATGACAGAGGGTGAGGGACAGGCTGGGTGGGGCGGGAGAAGGGGGATGTAGCAGGTAAAAGTGGAGGGGTACCTGGGGAGTCAGCTGTCAGGCAGGTTATAGTGTGCCATCAATCCAATGTCTATATTGAGTCTATGAGTTTCTGTATCTAGGAGGTTTCATAGATATTAGGGCTGGAAGGGACCTTGGAAGATCATCGAGTCCAGCTGCCTGGCCCAGGGGCAGGAAGTCAGCAGGGATCATAGGATCCCAGCAAGATAGACATCCAAATGTCTCTTGAAGGCATTTAAAGTAGGTGCTTGAACCACCTCCAGCGGCAGTCTGTTCCAAACCTTCGGGGCTCAGACAGTAAAGAAGTTCTTTCTTATGTTCAGCCTGAAACGGTCATGGAGGAGCTTGTGATCATTTGATCTTGTCATCCCCTGAGGTGCTCTAGTGAACAGACATTCCCCCAGATCCTAGTGAGCACCCCAATAGACTTATAGGTGGCCACCAGATCACCCCTGAGCCTGCGCTTTTCTGGGCTGAAGAGTCCCATGGCTCTCAGCCTGTCATCGTAAGGTCTGTTTTCCTGACCTCTCATCATGTGCGTGGCTCTTCTCTGCACCCACTCAAGCTTCTCCACATCCTTTTTGAATTGTGGAGCCTAAAACTGGATGCAGTACTCCAGCTGCTGCCTCACCAAGGCTGAGTACAACGGGAGAATGATGTCCTGGAATTTGCTTGAGAAACATCTATGGATGCAAGCCAGTGTTTTGCTTCCTTTACTAGCAGCAGCATCACATTGAAGGCTCATGTTCATCTTGTGGTCAATCATGACCCCCAAGTCCCTTTCATCTGTGGTGCTAGCCAGTGTAGCACTGTTGAGCCGATAAGCATGCTGCGGGTTTTTCCGCCCAAGGTGGAGAACCTTGCATTTTTCGGTGTTGAACACCATCAGGTTCCCGTCCACCCATTTCCTTAGCCTGTCAAGGTCAGCCTGGATCTACCCTCCTGTCCTCAAGTGTGGACACTTTACCCGAGAGTTTGGTATCGTTGGCGAACTTGGCCAGTCTGCTTCTGATACCAATGTCCACATCATTAATGAAGATGTTGAATAATATAGGCACAAGAACAGAGCCTTGAGGGACCCCACTGGTCACAGGGAACCACAACAATTGACTTCCATCAACCACCACCCTCTGGGTCCTACCACGGATCCAGTTCCCCAGCCCGTGGATCGTGGTGAGGCCAAGGCCGCAGTTAGCCACTTTTGCCAAGAGGTGATCGTGGGATATCAGATCGAAGGCTTTTTTGAAGTCAAGATATATGACATCAATCTCTTCTCCCTTGTCCAGGTGATAAGTCACCTGGTCGTAGAAGGAAATGAGATTGGTCAAGCAAGACCTACCCACAACAAACCCGTGCTGGCTATCCCTCAGGATGTTGGTGTCGGCCAGTCCATTAAGGATGGCCTCTTTAATAAACTTTTCTAAGATCTTCCCCAGGATAGAAGTCAGACTGATGGGCTTATAGTTAGCTGGATCCACTTTCCACCCTTTCTTGAAGATAGGTACCACATTGGCCTTCTTCCAGTCTTTGGGCACTACACCAGAGCGCCAGGAGTTTTCAATGATCCATGCCAGAGGCTGGGCTATGATGCTCGCCAGCTCCTTGAGTACCCTTGGGTGTAGATTGTCAGGGCCAGCTGACTTGAAGGTATCCAGCCTCTCAAGGTGTTCCTTCATGAGGTCAGCATTGATGGAGGGCAGGGGATCACCCTCACCCAGACCTCCCTGTCCCGTAGTGGGCATGGGCCTCCCATGGGACCGATGCAAATACCCATTTAATAGGTTGGCTTTTTCCTGGGCGTCAGTTGTCAGTTGTCCCATCTGGTTCAGCAGGGATCCAATGTTGCCTTTGCTTTTCCTCTGGCTCCCCACATATCAGAAAAAGGACTTTTTATTGTCCTTTTGAATCTGCTGATAGAATATCATAAAGATATACATGGGCCCAAGTTAGGTGAGACCTGTGGGGCAAACTTACACAGAAATTTCAGACATGAAAAGGGGTTAAACAAGGATGTATTTTGGCCCCCGTGCTATTTAACCTTTATATGAATGATATTTATTGGAAACCTGCAGGATGTTCATTTTCATCCCACAAAATTACTAGCAACCCCAATCCCTGTTTTAATGTATGCAGATGACAACATCATACTGTAATGAACCCCCATCACATTACAGAGAGCAATTACAACTTTTCAGCATCTTTGTGGACAAAATAACTTAAAGACAAATTATGATAAATCCAAAATAATATTTTGGGGAAGCTGTTTGATGAAATACCCATGGAATATGCGGGGAATCAAACTTGAAGTTGTTAAAACTTGTAGGTACTTGGGTGTGATGTTTACAGATTTCTTATCATGGAAACACCGCATTCAGTCGACTAAAGCTAAGGCAGCCCAATTTACAGTAACTATAATGAAATTTTATGAGATCACAGTAGGATGATCAGTCCAAGCTCCCATATTAGCATGTAAAGCCAAAGTTGCATCTTGGATCCTGTATGGCGCTGAAATATGGGGCTATGCCACTAGTAATGATGTAGACATACCTCAGAATAAGTTTCTTAGGGATCTTCTGGGTCTTCTTCCTTCAACTCCACCCAGTTAGGCTCTGGAGCAGTGAGACGTGTGGGTGAAAGCCTGCCATGCCCCCGCTCCCCCAAAGCCCCCCAGAGACCCCCCAGAAGCTGCAGAGCCCCCCGCCGACCCCCAGCACAGCCAGAGACAAGCGAGGCCTCACTGAGTGGGAGGAGGTGGCTGAGTGGAGCTGCCCAGGCCCCTACTTGGTCCAGCCCCCCAGGGAGAGAGAGAGGTAGGAGGGGGTACTCACCAGTCTCCCTCCAGTAGGGCAGGGTCCCCCCCTTGCCCGAGAGGAGCTTTCCCCAACAGCGGGCCCACTGCGCATGCGTGCAGTTTAAAAGGGCCTGCTAACAGCAAAAAAAGCCCCAGTTAGGCTCCAGAGCAGCGAGAGACATGTGGGTGAAAGCCCGCTGTGCCCCTGCTCCCCCGAAGCCCCCCAGAGATCCCCCAGCAGCCATAGAGCCCCCCGCCGACCCCCAGCTCAGCCGGAGGCAAGCAGGGCCCTTGGTGGGAGGCGGTTAACCCCTCACTGAGTGGGAGGAGGCAACTGAGTGGAGCCGGGTCAGGTCAAGCCCCGCCCAGGCCCCTACTTCGCCCAGCCCCACAGGCAGCCATGTGAACAGGCTGCGCAAATCGGCGCGCTTGCCTGCTGGCACGTGAGTTAGCACGGAGTTCGTGCAGGAGGGCACGTGGGAGGGCGTGAGACCTTGCCTGCGAACCCCCCAGGGTAGACAGTCCCAGCTGTAGCCAGCTTACCAGCGGCATGACAGATGGGCACGTGTCGCACCCTGAGGGTCCCCTCAGGCTCTGCGGC
>NW_017729030.1:65208783-65209014 GCF_001723915.1 Gavialis gangeticus
ACCCCCAGCTCAGCCGGAGGCAAGCAGGGCCCTTGGTGGGAGGCGGTTAACCCCTCACTGAGTGGGAGGAGGCAACTGAGTGGAGCCGGGTCAGGTCAAGCCCCGCCCAGGCCCCTACTTCGCCCAGCCCCACAGGCAGCCATGTGAACAGGCTGCGCAAATCGGCGCGCTTGCCTGCTGGCACGTGAGTTAGCACGGAGTTCGTGCAGGAGGGCACGTGGGAGGGCGTGA
>NW_017729030.1:65214014-65222888 GCF_001723915.1 Gavialis gangeticus
GGAACACGGCACAGGGGACGCAACGGTGGGAGTCTACTGCAGACCTCCCACCCAAAGTCCTGAGCTTGACCAGGAGTTCGCCCAGGAACTGGCTGAGGCTGCATGCTCCAGGACTATGGTTGTCATGGGTGACTTCAATTACCTGGATATCTCGTGGGAGAATCACTCAGCAAAATCTGAGCAGTCGCAAAGCTTCCTTTCATGCGTGGATGACCTCTACCTGACTCAAGAAGTCTACAGGCCAACAAGAGGGAAAGCGCTGCTCGACCTGGTTTTGGCTACTGGGGATGAACTAATTGGCGACCTAGTGATTGATGGGAAGCTGGGTGACAACGACCATGAGCTGATCACCTTCACCATCTGCCGTAAAGCTGGCAAGTCAGTCAGCAACATGGAAGTATTTACAGCTGTATCTCAACAATAAATGGCAAACCTCTTTGACTAGACTCAGGGCCAAAAAGATGCCCACAGCTGTTTTGCCTGGATGTAGACTTTCCATTCCAAGGGCTAAAGCTGTTGCCCAGCCTGTCTAGGAGTTTTGGAAGACACTATTCATTATGTCTTAAAATGTCCTCTATATAACGACATAAGGAGAAAGTATTTATCACCATTATTGCAGAAATTGACATACTTCTCAAATAGAGAGGAATTAAATATGGCTTCTCTAGCAAACAGATCCATATTTAGTAAACCGTCTTGCAATATTTGCTTACAAGGCTGAAGTGATTAGAGCTAAACATCCTTTCCCATTGATATGACTGATAAACTTTATCACTATATTTGTTTTTTACTGTGTTAATTGTGGACCTATGTACAACATTGTTATAGATTCATGATCTGATTTATTATCACCATATTTGTACTTGATTATGTTAACTCTAGAAGTAGGAATAATGCTTTTATAATGGTTGGCCTTATATTATTATTATATTTGCATTACTATTATTTTTCTTTAAATTTATATTATGGTTGTATGTCTGTTATGTTCTTCTTGGGAGCATGGCTTTCAGCCAGAATCCTTAATGAATTGAACTGAATTAAATTGAAATGAAGAAGTTGTTATTTACTGGGCACATTTCCTCAAAAATTGTCACTGTATCTAGGTGGTTGCTTAGCTGGCAAGTGGAACTATGCTCCATCTGGGCTCCACGTTCCAGGGCACAAAGCCATGAAGTATGAAAGAGGTGTGGCCGTGAAGGTCTCTGCATTTCTCAGAAGCCAGGCACCAGATTATAAATTGGTTCCAGACACCACCCTCGATAACTACACCAGTACCGGCAGGTGACTGTGATTAGTGCTTTATAGCAAGACACCAAGGCCTCTGATGTATTTATATTTGCAATGTGAATGGGGTTACCTCAGGAACTCTTTGGCCAACAGCGTGGGAAGAGCCTAGAGTGCAATTACTGCAGCAGCCATGAAAGGAGATGCTTCTGTTGGTACAACATCCCATTTATTTCACATTTTAAAAGATGCTCTACTTATGGAGTTTTCAGGCTCTGCCATTTCAAACAAACTATGTTACTAATTTGCCATGGCACGCAGGGTTTGCTAAACAGCATTTCAGGTTTTAATTTGTCGCATGAATATTTGGAGTTTGAATACTATAAGCAACGCCATCAGCATATTTTTGCAATTCCAATTCCCTTTCTTTTCACATCGCTCCCCTCGCTCTGTCCTCCCCCCTCCTTGCCAGCTGTCAGCTGTCATCCAACAGGAAGGCAGATGAGCAGCTACTAGGCTTGCATGTCCGACCAAATATCCTGTAAGAAAGATGCACTGTGTTTTGCCCCCTCCTTGGCCTACTGAAACCCTGACAGGCCCAGTAAGTACAGCGATATGCGGTGCTGCCTGCGGGGGAGTTTCACTGGTAGGCAGCAGTTTGGAATCAAGAAGAAATAATTTCCACAGAGAAGGTGCAAAGTCAAGATTTGCAAAAGGCAAACACAGCCATGCCTGCTCATATGCTTCTTTGACAACCTAAAGGCTCTTCAGGAGAAGTGAGAAAAAGAATCAGACCAGATGGCTCTGATCATACCACTCCATTAAAAATGAGAGAGGGGCCAGGCATCTGGCCCCTTCTCCCCGCAAGCGTTCACCTCTAGGGTCCTGCAGAGTTCTCTCCTGCACCCTTCTTTTTCAGCATCTACCAAGGAACTCGTGGAGAGGTGATGCACAGCCAAAAATACACTGGGGACACAGAGACAGTCAATAACCTCACAATGATATCACAAGGCATGGAGCTGGCCCCAAATCCACCCCAGGCAGAGGGAAAATGAAGGGAAATGCTTCTAGGAATGACAAAGGAAATAAGCTCCCTTCTCCCAAAGACACCCGCCCCCACTCAAGAGTACATTCTGCTCACGCTCGCCTCAAGCCTTGATGGCTAAGGAGCCTCTTCAGCAAAGCCAGTTTCCACATTCAGCTGACTAGGAAATCGCATTCTCACATTCCCAGGTGAGGCCTAGCTGTAGTGATCCCTGTATTCATTCCCTATGGATTTGATTTCTGCTGTCCCCTGGGTCTGGGAGGTGTGTGTAAGCAATATTAGGACCACAGGAACCTGCTGTCCTTATTGGTACCCATTTTCACACCATTTTCCAGCTCAAAATACCTTGGTTATGAACCAGGGGTGGTTGTAGGCTGCCTGCTGCTGGCTCAGATGGTGCGGGGGCTGGCTCCCTTCCTCTGTGCGCACTCCCTGGGGGATGGAAAGGGAATGTGCCCCCCAGATTTCTGTGCGAAGTGGGCGTGGGTGCAGGCTGCCCGCTGTGGGCTCAGGCTCCCTGCTCTGCTGCTGTCCCCTGGGGCCTCTGCAGCCTGGTGGGCAGGATCCAGTGTTGCACAGCAGAGCAGGGCCAGGTGGGGAAGCTCCTTGCTGCGCAAGCCTCATGCTGCCCTGGGAAGGTGCCTCCTGCCCACCTGGCACCAGCAGGAGGCACAACTCTGCGCTGCTGCCCCTTGCTGTTGCTGGGTGGGTAGGGAACACTGCCAGGACAGCATGGGGCTTGCAGTGGCAAAGAGCTTCCCCTCCTGGCCCTGCTCTGCCCCAAACCCAAAATCAAATACCAAAATTTATAGGTATTTAGAATTTATTTTATTATAGTGATTGAGATACTAGTAGGCTTGCAAATTGCTTTAAAATTGTGTTCAATTTATATATATAGTGGCGTTTTATTTTAATCACTGATTTGGGGGGGTTTAGCAGAGAAATTGTGATTTTTATCAGAGAAAACCAGGACCTCTGGTGATCAGCAACAATTCAGAATGCTGGGAGGGAATATTTAAAACATTCTGATCTCTTCCTTGCTCCATCAGCTAAATCTATCCCAAATGTGCTAGGTGTGTGTACACATGAGCATGTGTGTATGTACCCAAGTATACAACAACCTAACTGGTTACATAGACGTTAATAAAGCAGCTTTCCAAGTTAGACTCTGCTACGGCTCCCTTGATAACAGCCTTAGCCTGGTCCAAGATTAGCAAAACTAATACAAATTTGGATGAGTGGGATGTTGTGCACTGGGGTTCAGTGGATGACTGGAGGGAAAACTACAACCTGGCTTTGTCAAAGAATGGCAATATCATTTGTTCTAAAATAGTGCCATAGTGTTTTAGTTAGGAGCTGGCTGTTATGTGCTCTAATGGATGATAGGGGGTTTCATTGTGCTTAGAATAGTGAGAGCAGCTTCTTAGCTCCTTGCAAATGACATGTACACAATGAGTGGGTGCTTCATTTGCAAGAATGAATAACTTGGGTCTGAAAATAAGAGATATTCTTAGTAGAGATTAAAAGGAGAAAAGAATATTCCCTGTCTTGTGTTCTGCAAGATGATTTTTTTGAGATGATGTGTCTTCAGATTCCTCTGTAAGGATGTTCAGTATTTGCAGTTATGTGCCAGGTGGTATACATTGGAATTGGTCCAGTGAAGTTGATGAAGCTAAATCAATTTTTGCCGGCTAAGAATCCAGCCACCCAGTATTGAGAAGTCCAGAGGCAACTGGTTTTATTGAGAGAGGTAATTCAATTACACAAGGAAAATGGAATGGAAAATTTGCAGATAATTTCACAACTCCACCCACACAGTTCAATTAGCAGGGCACTGGGTGACAATATACTCAACTCAAGAAACAAAATGTCTTCCAAACACTACCATTGGCCAAACATAGCCTCAGGGCAAATCTACCCTAACCTGCAGCTACTGAAAGCTGCTACTTTTCAATAACTAAACCTTTCCACACCATATGGGTATTTTAGGGAAAACCTAAGAATTTATTGTCATCATTGTCATCCAGAGTCAGTAATTCTCAATCTTTTTAGACTCCAGGCACTTCTCATTAGACTTATTGCGAGCTCTTAGCTTTCACTTGTTTTATGACTACAGAAAAACAATAGAGCAATTCTTTTGTTGTAAAGAATTCAGAAAGATCACAACAGATCAGAATGCTTTTTGAGACTATGGTTTCCTACTTGAAATCTCTGACTTCGTCTTGTGAATCATGTGTAAATGTTTGCACACCTAACAGTACTAATATTAAGCAGGCACTCCACACCATCCGTAAGAGGATTGCTTGGCACCCTGGTTGAGAAGTACCCTGTTAAGCAAATTGAGCTGGGTGAGGAATCCTAACTGCTATCTATCCTAATAATTAAGTCCAAAGTTTCAGGATCTGTCAGTCTAGAAAGTAGAATGCTATTGGGAATAGGAAGTATGGCTACAAGCAATCAGTTTTGCACAATGGCTAACAAGAAGGAAAGCCAGGATTTCATTTCACATGCCTTCCTTAATCCCATTGCCATTCTTGGTGCATTTTCCTTTCAAAATACCAGTCATTAAAGTAGGCTTGACTTGTCTTCCTAAATAATGCATCTAAATCATTTTAAATTATCTCTTCTTTGAATAAACTGTTTGGATGAAATATGAGGAACATAGCCTTTAATGATCTTTGGAGATGTTGATCATAATTTGGTGGCAGGTGGTTAAAACAAACTGTTTTGAGTTTGATATGATATGCCAGCTCTGTGGTGGTTGAACGGTGTTAACTTCATGGGTGACCCTGTGGTAACGGTGGAGAATTGGGCCCATCATCTGACGTTCCCTTTGGAAAGAGTGCTTTGAGGGGAGCAGACTGAGAATGGTCTTAGATAAAGCTATCTTACTTTGAAGCTGAGTCCTTTCAGCCTATGCTCATTTTCTGATTATTCTGGGTCCACTCTAATGGCAGTTGAAGGCAATGGAACAATTCCTGTTGGCTTCAGTTACAGTTGAACTGAGTCCGTTTTCTATTTCCCAGCCAAAGCATTCAAGGTTCTTCAGAGGTAAAATCTCCTATACATCCCCAGCCTTTGCCTCCAACACAGATTAGGTATTTTAAGGTTACTAAAAGAGCCAGAGCCATCTTAGGCCACCTCTGTTACAGTCAGTCGGGTTGCTCTCATGTAGATAGCCTGCAAATGGAAGGAAGCCTCTAGGAGTGTGGCTTAAAGAGCTATTGTGTAAAAACAGTAGATTCTCTCCACAGAGGCTTCTTACATGTCTGCACAATGCAGCCACTCACTTCATGGACACAAATTTGTTCTTCCTGCTGTTGACTCCTGCTTGCCCCATGGGTCTGAGGGAGGGATCTAAGCTCTGTTCCTGTGCATCATCAGCAGGTTCATTTATGGAGTTCCAGTTACTAGGGGCCATAGGCAACACATAGGAGAGACACAGGGGTGGGGCATGTTCCCCATCCCAAGATTGGCCACTGCCAAAGCCACTGCCCCCCCCCCTTGCTGCTGACCTGACTGGTGGCTTCTGCAGGTGGTCCTTGCTCATCACTTTCCACCCCCTACCACCAACACCACTGTTGGCAGCTGCAGGTGGTCCATGCTTGCCACCATGGTGTCACCCCAGTCTTGGGAGGCACCAGTCGTTCATGCTAGGGGCTAATCTGCTTCATGTTTGCAAGCACCTTGAAGATGTTATGCCCTCAGGTATACCTGAGGGCATAATGAGAAGACAGTGTGACTGTATCAGTGTTAATGAGATTGGAGACTTGAGGTATCCTAGTGACTAGAGGTGGCCCACCTTAAGCCAACCTGGTGGGGTCTGCATGTGGGAAACTGTCCTGTGGGCAAGGGCAGGCTGTCAGTCATGACTTTCACCAGGACTACATCTGCTTACAAAGCAGGGATGCATGGTGGAGGTGGTGAGAGCTGGCTGCTGTCTGCCACATGGTGACTGCACTCATGTAGTTAAACACACATCCTGCTCTCCATCCAAACCTACACAAGACCATGGAAGGGTTATGATGGGGCTCGGGAAGCTATAGAAACGAGAACTTGGATGCAGGTGTGGTTTGTAGTGAAGGATGTGGGACAAGGGGCAGTGTTTACCTTCTGCCTGTAACACAGACTATATGCAATGGACCTTCACCCTCCTCTGAAGTGCCAGATACGGCTATTCTATTTTTCACTTGGTTGCTAGAACACCTGATAAGTATTTTTAATCTGCTTGTTCCGGAGCTTTAGGATATTACCTGCTGACCCTTCATTTCAATCCAAATAATGCCTTTTTCCTGGTATTATTCATAATACTATTGCTGTTAACTTTCTGCAAATGATAATGGTACATTATACTGGCTTTGACTTGTCAGCTGATGGGAGATAAAATTATAAAGAGGGTTTGGTGATTCATCTATTCTGAAACACTGACGAATACACAGGAGGCTTTCAGACAGAAACGCTGTGTGGTGCCGTGAATGAGTGTAGGAGGAAAAATAATGCAAACAAACCAGAATGGGAATGTAAAGGAAGCATAAGTGTAGCTGGCAGGGTGACTCTGGATACCACCTCTGTGGGCTCTCATCTCCAGTGGTAATCTTGCTAAGACCAAGTGACTGAGAAGAAGTATTTGAGTAGGAATGTAATGAAATGAGACTTGGCATTTTCTTGATCTATTGCTGTTGATTGCTAACTGGGATCAGTCACAAGTGTGTTGGGGAGACAGCTAAAATGGGAGGTTACGGTAATATCCAATCAAGGACTTGGGCACCTAAAATTAGCTAACATCTAATTTTTAGGATCCTGGCCCTCAGAGTGGAGTCCAGCCCTCTGAGTGAAGAATGTCAGTTCCTGGGCAATGCACACGGGGAATTAGGCCCCTCTGAAGATCTAGCACACTGGGTGGGGAGCTGAAGGAAGTCAGCATGCTCAGCGTGAATCCTGCTAGAGCCAGCCAACAGAGAAACATTGAGGTGTGAGGGGAGAGCCTTATGTCCTTCCTGTGAGGTACCACAGTAAGGGCTGCATGGATGCATTTCCATTCATTCAGGATCTACAACCTAGAGCCCTCTCCTGGTGGCAGGTGCCTGTGCCCTTTGTTTAAAAAACCTGAACAGAGCTCACATATTGTCATGCTGGGCCATGGGCAGCTAGGTCTGGGGGTCATCCCAGGGTTGGGAGAAGACAAAGTCATAATCTAGGGGATCCTTTTGGGAACTGAGTCAGGGATCCAGAGGGTTGGGCAGAGTACAAGGTCAGGAAGTTAGTTGGGTCAGGTGTCCAGGAGGTCTGACCAGAGCTGGATTGGGTATTTGGAGGGTCAGGCAGAGAGTGAGGTCAGGAGGCTAGCCAGGTCAGGTATCCAAGGAATCCATCAAGTCAGTAGCAGCACAAGTCAAGGGTGCAACAGCCTAAGTACAAGGTTGAGCCTTGCTGCCCAGACACTTCCCTTTCTGGGTCAAGGGTTTATATGGGAAAGAGTGTGAGGTCAGCTGACTTGGCTGGCCACTCTGGTGGCAGAGAGTAAGTGTGTGCCTAGATTGAGATGGTGCCTTCTGGCCACCTGTGTCTGTCTCAGTGTTTGGCTGGGGAGGCAGCAGATCAGGGTCAGCTACTGCATTGGACAGGCTAATGAATTTGTAGGCGGCCACAAGATCACCTCTCAGCCTTCTCTTGTAGAGGCTGAAGAGGTCCAGGTCCCTCAGTCTCTCCTTATAGGGCTTGTCCTGTAAGCCCCTAACCATGCAAGTGGCATTCCTGTGGACCCTCTCAAGTCTATCAACATCCTTCTTGAAGTGTGGTGCCCAAAACTGGATGCATTACTCCAACTGCGGTCTGACCAATGCTGCATAGAGGTGAAGTATCACCTCCTTGGATTTATTGTCATGCATCTGCTGATGCATGATAAAGTGCGGTTAACTTTGCTGATGATTTCATTACAATGACGACTCATGTTCATCTTGGAGTCCACTATGACTCTGAGGTCCCTTTCCACTTCTGTGCTGTTGAGAGGGTCACTTACCAGCTAGTGCTGGATATTTTTGTGCCCTAGGTGCAGCACTCTGCATTTGTCCTTGTTGTATTGCATCCTGTTGTGTACTGCCCACTTTTCTAACTTGTCCAGGTCTGCCCGCAATCATTCCCTACCCTCCGGAGTCTGCACTTCACCCCACAATTTAGTATCGTCCAGAAACTTGGACAGAGTACACTTCACACCCACATCCGAGTCACTGATGAAGATATTGAAGAGTACAGGTCCAAAGACTGAACCCTGCAGGACCCCACTACTCGCATCCTTCCAGGTCAATACCAACCTGTCTACTACCACTCTTTGGGTGCGACTGCTAAGCCAATTTGCCACCCACTGAACCGTGTAAACATCTATGTCACAGCCTCTTAATTTATTTATGAGAATGGGATGAAATACTGTATCAAAGGCCTTGCTAAAATCCAAGGAAAGGACATCCACCTCTACTTCTGTATCTAAGTGTTTTGTGACCCTGTCATAAAATGAAACCAGATTGGTCAGGCATTATCTACCTGCTATGAATCCATGCTGGTTTCTCTGCTGCATTATTTTTCCTGCTGGACTCCCACAAATATGATCC
>NW_017729030.1:65227888-65233446 GCF_001723915.1 Gavialis gangeticus
CCCATTAGGAGACTTATCTTGACCCCTGTTCAAAAACACTGAGGCAAAAAACTCATTGAATAGCTCAGCCTTGTCCCCCCTGTCTGTCACTAATTGCTCCTGCTTATTCAGTAGAGGTCCTATGCTGCCCTGCGCCTTCCTTTTACTCCTTACATACCTAAAAACAGACTTTTTGTTGTCTTTAATTTGTGTTGCCACCCTCAGCTCTGTAGTTGTTTTGGCTTTTCTAACTGCCTCCCTGCAAGTGCCGACCAAGTAGGTACATTCCTCCTTGGTAGCTCCCCCCTGCTTCTACTGCTTACATGACTTCCTTTGTGCCCTTAGGCTCTCCTGGATTTCCCTGTTTAGCCAAGGAATTTTTTTGGCTCCTTCTCCCTTTTCCCTTGTACTGGGATAGTCTCCCTCTGTGCCCCCGAAGAATCGCTTTCTTTGGGAACGACCACCCTTCCTGGACTCCCATCTTGCCAGTACTCCTATCCTGCAGTGCATCATTGACTAGACTCCTAAGCACACCGAAGTTAGCCTTCCTAAAGTCAAGCACTTCCACCCTACTAGTTATTTTACCCACCCTATGCCGTACGGTGAATTCAATTGATTGGTGGTCACTATCCCCAAAGTGACCACGAAACTGGAGCTCCCCTACCAAGTCATCCCCTGAAGCCAACACCAAGTCCAGTAAGGTGTTACTCCTAGTGGGACCATATACCTCCTGTGTTAGGAGAAGGTCCTGCATGCAGGTTAAGAACCTATGTGAACAGTTGGATTTGGCTGACTGCTTCTCCCAGATGTCAGGGTAGTTTAGGTCTCCCATGACAGCCATGTCCCTAGACGTTACGGCCTCTGAGAACTGCCTCTAGAATTTCAAGTCTAGCTTTTCCTCCTGGTGTGGTGGTCTGTAGCAAACCCCCAACCACCAAGCCCCTTTCCCCTTGACCTCCATGTATCCTAACCCACAATGCCTCAAACTTTCTCTTCCTCTGATCCCATTTTTATTAGGGTAGATGTATAATACTCCTTTACATAGAGAGCAACCCTGCCCCCTTTCCTCCCTACTCTGTCCCTTCTGTACAACCTGTAGCCCCCAATGTGTACTACCCAGTCATGGGGAGGGTCCCACCAGGTTTCCATTAGCCCCACTAAATTGAAGTTATTATCTGCAAGCAGAAGTGCGAGTTCTTCCTGCTTGTTCCCCCTGCTCCTATCATTAGTATAGAGGCACTTGAGCCCTCTGAATGGTGCCTTTGGTGCTCCCCCCCCCAATTCTGATGCCCAATGAGCCCCGTAGTACTCATCTGGGATGTACTGTTGTGTGTCTCGCAGTTTGTAGGTTCTAGACTCTCTCCATCTCCTGCCTCCCTGCCCCCTGTCAAACTTAGTTTAAAGCTTGATGTAGGAGGAAAAGGTGTCCCTGGATCTCTGTCTTTTGGGCTGAACAATGCACAGGGGACAAACATTTTTGGACGTGGCAGGATGGTGGCAGGGGTTCAGACATCTCATGGCGCATAGCATATATATCAAAGGAAGGGACATGAGAGTCCCCATCCCTCATGGTCTGTCTTGCCAGCTAACCTAACCCAGCCAGCCACACAAGAAGTTTGCAGCCATTGCTTCTCTGGAGCAGCTGAGGATCAAGAGGAGCATCCATAATCTGTTTAAGGCACAGGCACTTTGGCACTGCCTCCATGTGGTCTGTTCTCACCCTGCCCCACTCCAGGGTGGTTGCACTGTAGCAAGGATGGGTGTGGGGGGAGAGGGTTATAAGAACCTCTTGGACTGGTGTGCAGAGAACCAAAAAGCCTTTAAAGCAATCATTTGGCGTACAGATCCTCCGCCAAAGATTGCCAGTTCCTTACACCCTGCATTGAAGTAGGTTTGTCTGGCACAGACTCTGCATTAGGTAGCCTCAATCCAAATGCCTCATATGCCAATCCTGAACATGCTTGTGTTCACATTGTCCATTAAAAATGGCTTAATGGAGATAGTGCATGGCCAGAAGACCATGCAAACCACCACACATGCCTCTGAGAACAGGGGTAAGTGCCCGACATGGAAACTACCACCAAAGCAATGAGACAAAAATGAAGCTGCTTAGGCTGCGGGCTTTGTTTATTTTCCCCATGAAGTGGCAGAGGCATGTGCATTTGACAGGGGGGAGAAGGCAATGTAAGATGTGCAAACCCCTGTGGCATTTGCCATAGACTAAAGTCAGTGATGCCCACCAGAAGCTCATGTCTGACCTTACATCATAGCCATCAACCATCTACCAGGAAATCCCACCCACCCCCAAATAAATAAAGATGGCAGCAGATGGTACTCACTGGGCCATGGTTATGGAGGGTTCTTGGTACATGGCTGTATGCAGTTGGGCTCCTTGGAAAGCAATCTGAGGATCTCATCATGGAGGTGTCCTCCAGGGGCTGCTCTTTGTGGTTGCTGATAGTTTTGGTGTGCCTCCAAAGGCTGCTTTCATGCTTGGGCTGAAAAAGTCTCCTGTCTCTGCCTCTCAGCAGCTGAGGTTGAAAAGTGCATTCAAGTTTGAGAGAGAGGGGCCCTGGGCTGGGACTAACAGTGATTGCCTGTTGAACTCCTCTCAGGAGAGGCACAACACTGGCCTATTCCCAAACTGCTTGCTGAGACCCTCAGAATATTGCAGCTTTATGTGTGGATCTGGGTCTTGATGTGTTGTCTTGATCTGAAGGACTTCACCACGTGGACCAGAATGTGGCTGTTCTCATTGGCCAGATAGCACAGTGTCTGGATGCTATGTATGCTGTAATGGTTTCTATGTGCTTCTAGGCAGGAGTAAAGAGAGAAAGGAGGGAGGTACAAAAGAGCCCAAAGAGGAATTGTGAGATGGTTACTGGCTGATCCCCCATGAGTGTGACTGTAGCATGCATGCCCAATCTCAGGACACCCCAGGAGGGATGGGGCTTTAAAATATGCAGTG
Source organism: Gavialis gangeticus (assembly GCF_001723915.1). Taxonomy (NCBI): domain Eukaryota; kingdom Metazoa; phylum Chordata; order Crocodylia; family Gavialidae; genus Gavialis; species Gavialis gangeticus. The sequence goes on from NW_017729030.1 coordinate 65,230,836, forward strand.
GCAGCCTGGCCCATGGCCTTGGGGTTTAGTGAGGGTTTCCAGATTTCTGTGGAAGTGCTGCAGGGGTGTGTGCTTAGGGGTAGGTGATGCAGCTTGTTGCTTTTCATGGGCCTGAGAGAGAACTCAAACCTGTGCCTAAATGTTAGTAGAGACATGTCCTAAATATCTCCACAGGCATAAGATACCCTGTCCTAAAGGGTTCTTTAACCTGGCAGAGAAAGGCATAGTGAGAACTGAAAGCTAGAATCATCCAAATCTAGACTAGAAACAAGGCACTCACTTCTTCAGTGAGGAGATTCATCACTGGAAGCAGGGGATGCGCCATCTCCTGGTGTCTTTGGGGTCAGGATGGACACTCTTCTGGAACACCCTTTAGTCAAGCATTGGTGGCTGGGCTACACATGGGGTGGGTGGGTGACATTCTTTGACCTGGGTTGTACAAGAGAGGGTGGCCTGGATGAACAAGTGCTTGGAAAACTGTGAAACTGTGAAATGCAAAGAACAGGGAGCATCCTTGGTTCTTAGGACTTGACAGCAAGTGGGGCATGGAGCTAGCTGAAAGGGCACACAGGAAAACAAGACTAGGAAGCAGGCAAAGAAAGTTACTAAAGCCACAAGAAACCAGTGAGAAGAAAATTAGTTTAATACAGTGCAGGGAAAGGGCTGGTGAAAGCGTGAGCCCAAAGCAGCACTTTAGAGAAGAAAACAGCTAGGAGAAAAGGGCTGAGTCATCAAATGGGTTTGAATGGAGTGGAGCTAAAATAACATCATTTACCTGTAAGGCACATGCTACAGTTCACTCTGATCCAGGCTGTGGGCAAAGCAATGGGCTCTCTTTTTTCTTTTGAAAAAGAGAAGTATTTCATTTCTGGTTCATGTTCAGTTATCACAAGCTCCAGGGCAGAGCATTCACAGCTTGGCCCAATCCTCTCAGGCTGCAGTGCTCATTGCACTGACTGCTGTCACCCTGGACAATAGTCCACAGGAGATAGATTCTCCCAGGCAGTCCTCCCATCCCTAAATGTGTATGGCAACTTTCCAAAAGGCCTCTTGCATTTCATTTTACATAACACTGAGCTGGCTAAATTTAGAAGAAAGGGATGTCATCCTCAACTGATGTCAGATTACGCTCTGGCTGATTAAAATGCTTCCTTTGGAAGAATTTACATAGGCTTCCAATGTATGAGAATGAACACCTGTGTTTTATACTCCTGACAAGATTGCGGTGGGAATAGACATGCTGGGAAATATTATTTCTGTACTTTCACGTGTGAAAATCTCATGAACATCAATGGCCGTAACTCTACGTTTGCGAGTGCGGAAATGAAGGGTGAAGCTGTCCCTTCATCTGTGAAATAGGCTGAGGCAATTGTTGATTCTTTTGGAGCAGATGCATTTTGCAAGCAGTAAGTGGAGTGGGGTTTTTGCTGAGTCACGGTGGTTTGTAGCCCCATTCTTGACAGCCATGATTCTCCACAGTAATTTAATAATCCAAATTTATTGCAAAGCTGTTATTCATATCCCATTAGATTTTGTGAGGGTTTCAGTAATAAGCAATGTACATTTTTATGGTTCACAAAGCTCTCTTGACATTTGGCAACTGAAAGGAAATTGCATTTTCTCCCAGCTGTAAAAAAGCTACAAAGATGAAAGGTGTGAAATTATATTCAGTTCTATCCCATATTAATCAGAAGGAGGATGCCCTTGTGAAAGGAGAGGCTGGAAGAATACCCCAAGGGCGTGGGAATAGGATGGAAATGCCCTAGAACTTGATCTTTAGGCCTGTGCAAAGCAACTAGTATTTGCTTCGTATTCAGCCGATTCGGGGGACAGTGATTCGATTTGGTGATTCAAATCACTGTCCTTATTTGAATCAGCTGCATCTGATTCGAAGATTTGGCAGCAGCTGAATCTCCGAATGTCCAAATCAACCAGGCCAGGCCCACCCCCCATCCCTCTCCCAGCCCAGCAATGGCTGCCCTGCCCGCCCCAGCTCCCTGCACTTGGGAGGAAAAAGCCCCAGCTCAGCAGGTGCTGCTGGATGGGGGGCGATCCCCGCTGCCCCCCACTGCCCCACTTTGCATGGGGGGCTCTGTACAAGCCCCCAAGCCCCCAGCCCCCTCATGGGTGCCCCGCATGGGCCAGCTCCAGCCCTTTAAGAATAAAAACCACCTGAAGAAACCTCCTGCTGGCAGGGATGATCCCTGCTGCCCTGCGCCATGTGGGAGTTCTGCACAAGCCCCCGAAGCCCCAAGGCTGCACAGGGAGCTCTTTTTTCGGCTTTTTTTTTTCTTAAAAGGCTAGAGCCCTGGCAGGTGGGGCAGCCAGGGGGAGCCCAGGGGGCTCATGCAGAGCCCCCCATGCAGCGTGGGGCAGTGGGGATCGCCCCCCGCCTGGAAGCACCCGGTGAGCATTGGGGCTTTTCTTTAAAGTACCAGGAGCTGGGGTGGGCAGGGGCAGCCATGGCAGGGCTAGGGGAATGGGCAGGTGTTGTGGGGCTGGGGGAGCAGGGAGGGTCGGGGGGGTCTGGCAGGGGTCCCCCCATGGTCTCCTCCCCCCTCTTCCAGCCCCTCGCCCACTTACCGGCATGGACTCCGAGTCCAGCTCCATG
>NW_017729030.1:65238446-65246771 GCF_001723915.1 Gavialis gangeticus
AACGGATGTCTAATCTAAACCTACTCTCCAACAACTTGTGGCCGTTATTCCTTGTTATGCCAGGGGGCGCTAGGGGAAACAAGGTCTCTCCCAAACCCTTCTGGTCCCCCCTAGTGAGTTTATAGACTGTCACCAGGTCCCCTCTCAGCCTTCTCTTGTGAAGGCTGAACAGGTTCAGGTCCCGCAGTGTCTCAATGTAGGGTCTGCCCTGTAGTCCCCAGATCATGCGGGTGGCCCTCCTCTGGACCCTCTCAATGTTGTCCACATCCCTCCTGAAGTGGGGCGCACAGAACTGGACACAGTACTCCAGCTGTGGCCTGACCAGTGTTGCATAGAGGGGGAGGATCACCTCCTTGGCCCTCCTTGAGATGCACCTGTGGATGCACGACAAGGTCTGGTTAGCCCTGCCAACCGTGACCTCGCATTGTCAGCCCATGTTCATCTTGGAGTCAGTAATGACTCCAAGATCCCTTTCTGCCTCCATGCTCTCAAGAAGGGAGTTTCCCACCCTATAAGTGTGCTGCTGGTTTCTACTGCCCAAGTGCAGCACCCTGCACTTGTCAGTGTTGAAGTGCATCTTGTTTTTGCTAGCCTGTTTTACAGAGAAACAAGTAACAGGACTGGTGGACACCCGCTGGCCTCTGTGTGTGCGTGCATGCACGCACATTTCATGGTCCTTCATGAAAGGCTGAGTATTGGGGCCAGAAGGAGACAGAGGAGCTAAGGTTGGAGATGAGTAGCATAGTGCAGCTGTCAGTGGCAATAGAGAAATAAAGACATAGGAAGGGCACTGGAAGGCCAAGGCTGAACATGTCAGGCCAGCTCCTTAGCTACAGCTATATTTCACCCAGTGCAGTGCAAAAGAGTGCACGTATATACAGGTGGCACAAACCTGGCCCGTGCACATTTGTCATGTACTGGTCAGGCTGGTTCTCCTTCAACCAGAGGCTGATACACTGGCTGCTGATGTTTCCAGGTAACTGACTGAACCTGGACCACATCTGCTTTCTCCTGGTCCCTCATTCTGCTCCTCCCCTCCATGAGGAGAACCTGTTCTAAAGCTAATGAAGATTGATGCTCCAGAGGGGAAATGCCAGGCATGGTAGGCAGACTGCACAATAGGAGAAGCGCAAAGCTTTCATGAGTAGTGCAATGACCAGAAAGTGTAGGGGGGAGCTCTGGGTATTTCTGATGTTCATTGTGTCCTGTTAGTCACAGGTTTTGTCCAACATTCTTGTGGCTTTTGCCTGGAGACTGCCCTCAGCTTGCAGAGGGCGAGCAAGTTCTCGGCTTGTCCATTTGTCATGCCTCCTGGGTTGTTTTAGTGTGAGCCTGTGTGCTTGTTGGCATTATTGATGGCCATCATTTAAGTACTACCATGTGGCTGTTGAGACATGTCTCCAGAGTTAGATCCGTTTCTCACAGCAGTTTCTCTTTTAAATGGGAATTGTGTTTCCCACAACTGGACATGTCTTTGAGTATAGGATCATGGATTTGCTAGTTTGTTTTGGATAAAGAAACACTATCTTCCTAGGCTCATTGTCTCTGGGATTACAGTTCTTGAACAGGTCAGTTCCAGTGCTCCAGACATCATGCCTAGCAGTGAAGTCTCATTCTCTGCAACTCCTTCCTCTTTAGTGAGATAGTAAAAAAGCTTTACCTCCTTTTCTTCATTCCTCTCTCTGCCCCCTAGGTGGGCCTTGTGTACATACTCATTTCTTGTTTCCAATGCTTCCATGCTTGTTCAAGGCCTTTTTTTCCCTGGAAATCCAGCATTCTCAATGTTCTGAGCCTGTTCAAGGTTGTTGCTTTGCTTGCTAGTTAATAGCACTGTCCTCCTTGCTATGGATCTCATTAGACTTAAGGCTGCTACCATATTTCACATCTTGTATGCAAGATATAATTGCCAAACTTAAAATTAAACTGGATCTTCACCTGCTATTTATGGAGTTGTGACCACAAAGCCCCTGTGGTTTTGTCCCTGGCCACCCTCGTCAAAAGGTTCCCCCACAGCTCAAAATTAGGGTCCTGGGTGGCTAGACATGCATTTATGATGACTCCATTGGTCTGACCCAATTGTCCCATATACCAGGTCTGTTGGTCTCTAATGAACTCCTGGCCTTCCCCTACCTGATCCAGCCCCCTCTCCTGAAGGACTTCAAATTTCCCTGAATTTCTGCCTCCTCAGGATCCCAACTAGTGGGCCACCACCACCCTTATGCAGCCTTCCTGTCCCCCAATGGTCAAACTTAGGTGCATTACAGAGTAGGGCCAAATATCCCCATGAATGCACATAATATACGCATATTCTCCTATCTGAATGCCTGCTGGATTCACAAGTTGTTCATGCATGAATGTCTGGCCCAAGCCTAGTCTATAAGCTCCGTAACATGGGCATCTCTGACTTTGACTGGGATCACATATGCCCTTAGGTTTGGGTTCCGCTGCCCAACCTCTGAGTCATAGGCATGCATGTAGCTACAGTCCATCTGTGGGCAGATACTTTTGGACCTGACATCTTGTTTGATGCCGTTTGCAATGCCCTGGGGACTGTACCACTTCCAGACCTTACTTTTTGGGCTACACAGAGCCCCGGCAGCCTTCCAATGGTTAATGGACAAAATACTCCACCCACCCAAGGAATATGTAGCTGCCTATCTAGATGATGTGGTAATATTTACAAACACATGGGCAGACCACCTCCAGTGCCTGAGGTAGGTGTTGCAGTCAGTATGTGCAGCTGGGCTCACAGCCAATCTAAGAAAATGTCACCTGGGGTACCTAGAAACTAAATACCTAGGATATATACTAGGCAACAACAAAATCAGGCCCCTGATTAATAAGGTAAGGGCCTTGGTAGAGTTGCCACTGCCAAAGACAAAAAAGCAACCAAAGTTGCTTCTAGGCTTAGCAAGCTATTATCGGTGGTTCATTCTGCAGTTTACTGACATCACCGCTCCACTAACAGGCCGGTTGCCAAAAGGGGCACTGCAAAGGGTCCAGTTGTCACCCAAATGTGACAACGTTTGGGACTGTAAAAAGGCTACTGTGCAATGCACTGGTCCTGTGCAGTCTGTACTTGACAAAGGAGTTTATTGTACAAATGAATGCCCTGGAGCAAGGCCTGGGAGTGGTCTTCTCCCAAGAGTCTGAGGATGGGGAACATCCCATCCCATACTTTTGCTCCTTCCTCAGGAGCAATAGTATGATATAATAGAAAAGGAGTGTCTGGCAATTAAAAAGGCAGTTGAAACCCTTCACTACTACCTCTTAGGGACTCATTTCCAGTTGGTCATGGACCATCCCATTAACTTGGCTCAGTGCTATGAGGGAAGCTAACCCCCAGCTGATGAGGTGGTACCTATCCTTGGAGCTTTTTGGCTTTGCAATACACCACTACCCAGGGTTGGCACATGTGAATGAGGATTTCCTTGCCTGAGAAGGCGGGGCTGATAAGGAAATCAAAGAGTGCTCCACCTCTGGGGGTGGGGGGGATGTGTAGTAGAGTGCATGTCTCAGGGACTACAATCCATCTGCAGGTGGTAAGAAAGAGATTACACACCTACCTAGGAGGACTGGGTGAACTGATGAGGATGATTAGCTGGTCCAGGTGAAGTTAAAAGCTCCCAGGAAAGGAAGTTGGGGGAGAGAGGGAAGGCTGTGAGGCTAGAAGTGGCAACATCAAGCCAGGGTACTCTCTCAGGGTCTGGGAAAAGACTACAGGGTTTGCTTAACTCTTTGTTTTGTACTTGGTGTTTGTCAGGGATTCTAGTTTTCTGTTTGTCATAGAAAAATGCAGAATCTGTGTTTTTCCATGATTTATGGAGCAGCATCCTTTGATGAGCAGCACCATTTCTGCTCTCTTATTTTTGCTGTGGCTTTGCCTCCAGGCCAATCAGCAGCGGGGGTGGGAGAGAGTCACAAACCACTGGCTACTTTTGGTCACAAACTAGTTCTGGTCCTAAGTAAGCCTCAACTCAAGTCCATGACGCCTGAAGAAACCTCTCTCAGTCCTCAGGCCTGAGTGAGTCTTCCCGAATTCTCAATTAGTTCCAAAGGGAAGGTCAGTGCAGCATGGAACAGGCTGGGGCATATTACCAGCCTCATTGCCATAGCTTTCCCTCTTGGCTTACTCAGAATAATCCCACCACCTCCTCCATTAATTAGTTTTAACAGGGCTTGCTGCCTGCACTAGGTCCACATAGGACTGCTGCCCTCAGTGAGCTCCTCACAGGACTGATCTTCCCCTCTGGTTTATAGACTACTCCAGTTCCAGTCCATCTAGGTTACTCATGGTTTGTCAAGTATAGCAGCCCTCCTTAGGGAGCTCCTTTCTCTGGGGCAGTCTGGGGTAGACTGACCCGTTCCTGTCCCACCTGAGCATATGCAGCTCCTGGCTCCTCTGCTTTTAGTCACAAAAGTCTTAAAGGGGCCTTTCCCTTTCCCTCCCTGCAAGACTTTCACACAGTAAATGGGGTATGGGTGCCCCATTATACTCACTTGGATTATGGTGTCCAGTTTTAGGCACCACATTTCAAGGAAGACATAGAAAAATCAGGAAGTCCAGCAGAGGGCAACAAGTAAGAGGATAGGTTTACAACACATGGCATATAAGGAAAGGTTGGAAGAAGAAAGGGGTTGTTTAAAAAAGGATAAAGATTGACTGTTCTCTGTGTCCACAGTAGTCAGGACAAGGTTTTAAACTGAAAATAAAGGAAATTTAGGTTGGATATTAGGAAGAACTTTCTTACTATGAGTGTGGTTAAGTATTGGAACAGATGATCTAGAGAGGTTGGGGAATTTCCATCCTTGGAAGCTTTTAAGTCCCAGTTGGACAAACACTTGGAAGGGATGGTTTGGAAAAAGATGTTTCTACCTGCAGTAGGAGTTTGGACTAGGTGATCTCCTAAGAGCTTTGTCACCCTTATTTTTCTATGATTATATGATTCTATAAAACTGGAATGATCGGCCTTTGCAACCAGAAGCAAATATGTAATAGATGTCAAGTCTAAAGGGGTCCACCAGAACATCCACTCTACCCTTTCCCCACATACCTTTACCACAAGGCAAACCTGTCCTCCTCCAACAAGTGCCCCTCTCTCCAACTTCAGGGCAGGCTGCTACAACACTATCCAGATAGAAGAAATAAGCAATAAAGCATGTATTTGCTCTCGTTGAGGCCTAGGTAAAGAAACATGTGCAGGTTTGAAGCTCACCATTGTCTCAGCATTAGCCATTGTGTTGGGAGTTTTAGAAAGCATGATGTTGGATTGGCAGCTACTTGATGAACACAGGCCTCTAGGATTGTAACACTGGCCTGCATACATGCACAAGGGTGATCTTTTTTCTGTAACCTTCCTGCTTCAGGCTTGTTGCTAACAAAGGTGCTACCATAGTTCTTAGAGCTCCATTCTTTTTAATTCAAAGCATAATTCTGACATTTTCCTGATATTAGTGCTGCTCTTCTCAATCTTGAATTTCTATTTAAAGGTTCTATCTGAGATACACATGCATTCAGAGCTTCTTTAGTTGTTGGTATTGTTTTGAATCTGGTGTATTCAGTTTCATATGGCTCAGATCTCATTAATAAAATTCCAGTTGGTTTCTTAGCTCTGGAAATAGCAGAAACAGTGTATAGCTCACCTCGTGGCAGGCTAACTAAAATATTAAACAGTGATTCACCATTACTCACAGTCTCATCAGTTCATAAATTTAATATAACTCCTCTTTCAATACATTTTAAAAGCAAAGCTGTATTATGCATAACTCTGTTAAATGGCTCATACGGAGGAGTCAGGTCACTAGAATTACACTTGCTAGTGCCTCTTCAGATTAGTCCAGAATCAAAGCAAGTAGGGGAAAAAACAGTTCTGTTCCCATATAGAAAATAGGAACGTTGACGTCTGTGGTGCAATAAGCGAGTGAAAATGTGAATGGAATTGCCCATAATACTACTCACAAGGATGAAAATAGCAGATGAAAGTTGTGATTACAGGCAACAGAAATAGGAAGCCACTGCCATGTCATTTGCTGGGCTCCTATTAGCTGTCATTAGCCATTATCCAGGAAACAATTTGTATCTGTTGAAATTCTCATAACATTGGATTTCTGCCTGTAAGCCAATTACATGCTTCTTTCGGATGGGGCAGGGGGAAAGAGGATGCCACGAGCCTCTCCCTGAAGAATCAGCTCTCTGCTGGCACCTGGAGACTGCAATCTAAGTTTGGTCACTGTCCCTGCCACTCCATGAACAGCCACCCCAGCCATTTTCCACCTTTCTTCTATTTCCTTTTGGTTTTAACATAAACCATTATCCTGCACAGATCACACCCTTCTGCTGTTATAGTTTGAAAAGCAAGACCACATATAAGCCTGCCAAGTTTTCTCTCCAGTGGGCACATCTACACATTATTAATGCTATTTGGCTTTACTGCACAATAGACTAATCTACTGTGCATGTATAGATGGTGATGCTTTACTGTGCAGTCAATTAGTTTACTTCGCTATAAAGCGTCTCGTGTAGATACGGCCAGTGGGGAGAAGCTAAGAATGTGCCACTAGTGATTCAGTCTCTTTGCCTAGCCCACCCTAAGTTGGTACACAGATACCCCTCTTTCCTCTAGTATGAATGGAGATACAATAGCTTCTCTTTCTTCCTTTTTCCTCTTTCCTTTTTAGACAAATCACACTCACCAAGACTCAGAGCCTCCACCAGGCAGGTTCAGATTTGAAAGGAAACTAGTTTATCAGATTGAAAACTTTCCATTTGCAATATTCCTGAAAGTAAGGGGAACAAATAACTTTATACTAGCATATCTGTGTCCATGTTTGGGGTTTCATGGCTTCCATAACATGGTACAGCTGGAAAATCACCCCCCACCACTTAACTACAATGGGGAATTCAGTCTAAAAAAGAATATGATGCTGATCAGGTTAAGGACTTGTGTTTCAGTGTTTGTACTTACTGTTTATGATGTGGGTTATAGAGCACTGAACAGCTGTTACATAGGTTGTGCTAGGTGCTATACATAGTCATAGTGAGGAGCAATCCCTAGTGGTCTAAGCAGTCAGAGTGGGAGGGAAAATTACTTGTCCAAGGTCAACCATGAGGGTGATGCCAGAGCAAGGAATATTTCCAAGTGTTCAGACTCATGGCCCAGTGTCTCACCCACTAGCCTTGTTATCTGAGTCACAGCCTCATCTAGTTGAAGGCCCCTTGAAGTCAATGAAAAACCTCCCCTGTAACTTCAGGAGCAGCAGAATCTGACTCACAGGGGGTTTGTCCAAAGCTGATGAAAAAGCTATTGATATCTGGTAACATGCTCTCAACCTTTACCACAGTGGTGGAGCCACATGGCTATGGCTTTCCAGGTCTCCACTGATAGGACTGTTAGGGAAGCAAAGCATAAGTTCCACCTCCATCAACACTGACAGGAGAAAGAAAGACATTACTCAGAGCTACTTGCATCTACCTTTCATTGCCTACCTATCAGTGTAGCAGGTAACCCCTGCTCCTGTTACTTGGAAGATGAGGAAGGGTAGGAAACCCAGGACTAGGAAAGCCAGTAAGGAGTATCTGCTCAGATAGACTGAGCCAAGGACCAAAAAAGCCTAGGTAGCTAATGAGGCAATTAGCTGCATCTGCTCTCTGGGCACAGAAAATCTGGTCACATGGTCAGAAGAAGGCTGGGTTTGGGCATGTAAGCCCAGTCCCTGACAGTTCCTATGAGAGAGGGACTGTTGGACTTAGGCAGGTACTCCTCAAGTTACCTAGGGAGCTGGGGTGAGATGGCTGTAAGGGAGGTAGGGCCTGCAGGCAACCTTAACTCAGAGTGAAGGAGACTTTTATATTTTGAAGCAGCATCATAGATGTCATAGACATTAGGGCTGGAAGGGACCTTGGAAGATAATTGAGTCCTGCCCCAGGGGCAGGAAGTCAGCTAGGGTCATAGGATCTCAACAAGAAAAGGTAAAGCTTACCTTTTGTTTAAGTTCCATTTTGAACTTGAATCCAGAGGGCTGGATTGTGGCTGCAGGGGTAGAGGAGGCCATGAGTGGGGATGCCTGTGTGGTACTCCTTCCACTATAAATGCCAGAAGCTAGTCTCAAGCCAGAGGGCTGTGGCTGGCAAGTGGAACTAGAACCCCTACAATGGCAGCGTCAGTGCGCAGGAGCTGAGGCCTTAGACAGTGGACCAAAGCTGAGCGGTAGCTAGAGAAAGGGGGCCAAGGCTGTAACAGCTGAAGCCCTGACAGGTGCTCATAAGCCTGAGGAAGCCTTCCCTTGAAGGGGAAGCACTCAAGGGGAGAACATGGACCCCAAGTG
>NW_017729030.1:65251771-65252834 GCF_001723915.1 Gavialis gangeticus
GGAAGCCTTCCCTTGAAGGGGAAGCACTCAAGGGGAGAACATGGACCCCAGGTGGGCAGCAGACCTATTGGGCAGGCAGAGCCAATCAGTGAAGGGACCAATGAGGTTACCACCTGGCCCCCAGGGACTGCCTCTTCAACAGATCAATATAACATGAAAGTCATGACAAGTGAGAGACTGGAGATGAGGTGGGGGGCCAAAAAAAGACTCTAAATGAGTCTTACCTGCAAACTACAACTGCTTTTGAAGGATAAATAGCAGCAGCTAGAACTGTGCTTACAATGCATATGCTATAATACTTGCATATAAGCAGGAATGAAAGAAAAAAAAAAAACAAAAAAACCCCATGGTTGCTGCTCCATCCTGCCTCGGTGCTGTGGGAGAGAAAAGATTCAGAACCTGACACATACCAGATGTTGGCTTTCTTGGCTTTTGTCAGTTTGTTTCATGGCCTGAAATTTCCCTCCGTGTCTCTCTATTTCCCTGCCCCCCGCCTTCCTTATACTGAGCAGAAAGACAGGAGAAAGTTGTCATGTGCTCTTCAGAAACTTTGGAGTAACATCCTAGGAAGGCTGGGACAGCTGTGCTGAAGATGTACTGGCTCATTGTTTGTTCCAAATTCTTGCCATTAAGCAAATAGACGGTTATTTTCCCCTGATCCTATGACTCTCACTATCTTGTAATTAGGCTTTACAGGCTCCACATGAGGCCAACTCCTCTCCTGTTCTCACAGCCCCATCTGCAAGGACCACATAGCACCATTCTGGAGCATGCTCCCCACAGGTGTAGTGAGGGTAAAAACAGTGGATGAGTTGTAGCACAGAACTTGACTGATTTGTAAAAGGAATTGCAGGAGGTGGTGCCTGCAAGAGCCGGAGACTTCATGACACCCAGGGACAATCTTTCCAGTCACGTATTCCTAGTTTTGTTTTGAAATCCTTCATCAGAAAATGACAAAGCTATGTCAAATATATCAGTGGGAGGATACTGATAGCTGAAACCCTGGGAGTCAGCTGTACTACTCTTTATTTATTGTGTGCCACGTAGGCCAAGGCCCAACTTT
>NW_017729030.1:65257834-65272255 GCF_001723915.1 Gavialis gangeticus
GCATGCTCCCCACAGGTGTAGTGAGGGTAAAAACAGTGGATGAGTTGTAGCACAGAACTTGACTGATTTGTAAAAGGAATTGCAGGAGGTGGTGCCTGCAAGAGCCGGAGACTTCATGACACCCAGGGACAATCTTTCCAGTCACGTATTCCTAGTTTTGTTTTGAAATCCTTCATCAGAAAATGACAAAGCTATGTCAAATATATCAGTGGGAGGATACTGATAGCTGAAACCCTGGGAGTCAGCTGTACTACTCTTTATTTATTGTGTGCCATGTAGACCAAGGCCCAACTTTGTTAATCTTTGCAGTGCTCCAGCCCATTTTCAAATGCTTTTCTGCAGCCGTTGGGTGTGGAGGGGTTCTAGATTCTAAAAGAAAGCAATCGAGAGATTCCAGGAGTGGGGGCTTGAAACACCCCCCCACCCCCATTAAATAGCACCAGAAAACTGAAAGTATCAGCAGCACATTTCCATTGTTGTTATTCACACTCCAGTAGCACCTGACAGCCCTGTCTGAGATAATGCTGGGTGTGTAGGCTGCTGTGTATACACAGCCTGAACCCCAAAGAGCTGGTGCCCAAATGGGAGAGTGGATTGAAGGGGAAACAGAAGAGTGGGGGGATGAAATGACTTCCCCTACATCTCAAGAGAGCAAAGCCAGGAATAGCACTCTAATCTTATGACTCGTGGTTCTGTGGAGTAGTTAAGGGACCATGTCACTGCAAGCACCATTCCTGCTGTTAATAGCACAGGCCAGTCATTCAGTGGAGTTCTTTGCACAACTGAGGTTTGTCGCTACTCAGGAGGAAAATTGCAATTGGGCCATGGCTGTTCTAAAAAAATGCTCCATGACTGTCTGCTCTGGATGTCTTCTTCCTCAGGAACATAATCTCATATTTTGTTCCCCAAGCTTTTTTGCACATGTTGATTAAAACAATGAACCCAGTGTTGATGCTCAGCTTAGTTTAATTGCAGCTGCCTCCTGTAGTGTAAGTTCTTTAAAATGTGTTCCCTGACATTTCTTTCTTCCCCTAGGCTACTGTTTAGAAAGAGGGCTCCATGTTGATGCTGTGAGGGGTGGAAATCAGGATGCAAACACTGTCATATGTGGTAATATGTTCTGGCCCCAAGGTAACCAGAGGTTGAGCATATTCAAAAACTGAGCTGGCTTTACCTTCAGTATATTTCTTCGTCTATTTCATGGAGTTGGGACTTAACCCATTTAACGCTGGGTGGAACCAACAAAGGGATCCTCTCCTCCTGACATCAGTTAGTCATTTCACTGGCTAACAAGGGAATCTCAGCATCACAATGGAAGTGAAGTCTTCTCTAGATGCCCAGTCCACACATGATGGGGGTAGCTTGTGTGACTGAGTAGGTGAATAGTTCCTTGCCTGCAAGGATGCTCAGCCCCACCACAAAGCTGGGATCTGCTCATTGTCTGGAGGGCCATCTGGAACCCCACTGCCCGCCCCCCCCTGCCCCCAGGAGGTCAAACCACAGCAGCTCTGAGGTTACAGAAGCATTCATTCCCACAAGGGAGAACCACAATTTGACCCTAGAGGTTTGTCTGCACAGGAGAGTTGACTTGGATACCCAGATCTTGTCCCTAGCTTCCTCCCATGCACACACACAACTGTCTTGCCCAGGATGTGTGCTGCTTGGTCCTTGGCCCATAGCCTGGGAGCCCACCCACTTCTCAAGGAGGGTATAGGCTAAGCCACCCAGATGCTGACAGTCCTCCACTGACTTCTCATCCTTCCCACCAGGTGTCCTGCAACATGGACAGGTTCTCTCATCATCTAATTGTGAAGTGTCTCAGATCACGGCAGCACGAGACCATGGGATACATCTGCAGATGTATGATGGACATGAGGAGTATACTACTTGTGTCACCTGCTTACTGCTGCCATATAGACATACCTTCACTAATCTGAATTACAATGAAAGGGGCTGAAGACTGGACTCCTGTATCCACTCGCATGGAAGTTGGGGTGTTTGAAAGCCCTGGAGTGCAGGGAGCTCACTGCTGATGCATGTTGGTGCAGGGGTAGATGTGCAGCCCAGTACTACCTAAGAGTCCCAAGTGGCAAGAGGCCCTTGTAGGGCATGAAGCCCTCTGCCACCATCTTGAGGGATAAGGGCTGTGTGGCCCAGGCCTCATTTGCATGTCAGTTGTGTGAGAGTTTAGTTCATTTTGGTTAAAATAATATGGTCAAGTTTTGAATTAGGGAGCAATAAAAGGCCGTTATCCTGATGGGTAATGACATGACAATGAAAGAACTGAAAGTGCCTGGAGTGGGCTGTCACCTTAACTAAGAGAATTATCCATAGTGCTTGGGTAAGGGAAAAGGGTAATGAAAAGACTGAGGGTGAAGTTACATGCTGTGCTTAGACAAGAGGTTCCCAAGCTTTTTTTATTGTGTACCTCCTTCTGGATTTACCAGCTGCCCACATACCCCTACCAGCATATGTTTTATATTTGAACCCCTTAAATGCCAATTATTGTTATAACGAAAATTAAATCTACCATTACACAATGTATCTTGCCCCCCCAGAGATGGCTTGCATATCCCCAAGGGGTATGTATACCACAATTTGGGAACCCCTGACTTAGACCATACCAAATATGTGGACTGTTAAGTGGTGTTAAAGTTAGAAAGTGCTCTGAGAAGTGGCATATTATGGTTTAATACAGTTTCTAGTCTGAACAGCTCTGACGTGCTATTAGAGGATTGGTGAGCCAGGGTGTAGGTAGGAGCCTGGAAACCTGGGCTCTATCCCTGTTGGGTGGGGGGAGGGCCAGGGGGACTGGTAGGCTGGAGGACTGCAGATTGCTCATTTTATCTCTGTGGAGCAGACTGAAGTTACCCTAATGTGGGTTAGGTAGCATGATCCAGAGTTAAGCCTCACCCCAAGTGGCGTAACTTTGAGACAGTCAGAGCACACTTAGCATGAGTGAACAAGCTTTAATGTTTGGACACTCGCATTTTAAGTGCCTGCAGTGTTATGTGTAACTTCACCCTAAGGTTGGTGTGAGGGATGTCTCCTTTCTGGTAGGGGCTCTGCTAAGGTCCTAGAGGCAACTTGTTTCTCTCTGAAGACAGAAGCAGTCAATGGAAATGGAGCTGTGGGTGACACCAAGCTTGAGGAGCTGATCTGGGTGGAGGCTTCTTGTCGTGCTTGGGCCCTGCTACATCCTTAGATTGGTGGGTTTGTTGGTAAAACAGCGGACAAGGAAAATCCAGAGATGAAAAAGGGGCTTTTACGTGGAGCAAAGCTACTGGCTTCTGTGGTGACTTGGGTACAACAATTACCCTCTGAGGGCTGAGATGGCACATAGGGAGTGTCAAGGCAGAGAGCAGAGCTGCAGCTTCTTGGCTGAAGGAACCAGGGCAGCTGCCTTCTGGGGGTCTCTTTGACCAGCCTCAGAAACAGAAACCCAATCAGCTGGGTGATGGGATCAGTTCCCCTGAAGCAACAGGTCCTTCAGAGATGAGAGATGGACTCACCTGGAATTCAGACCCTGCCAGTCCTGGACACCAAGGTGTAAGTGGGGTGTAGTGGAAGGCAAAGCTAATATCAGAAGGAATGGCCCAATTAGTTGCTTGTAGCTGTGAGGGGCCTGAGGCTAACACTGTCAGCCAATAAGCACTGGGGGCAGAGATGTCCCCAAATATCATCCTTTTACTAGCTGCTGGCTTCCACCACCTCTCTCTGTTCAACCCCTGGGACTTGCAGCATGTGTGTGGGAGGTATTTTGTATTGCTTGTCAGGGGTACCCAGGTGACATGATTTAGTTTCCTTAGTTATAGCCAGGGATCCTGGTTTTCTCTGATTTAACCCCCCCCCCCACTTTCAGATTAAAAAAAGTAACCCCAAATCCACATTTTTCTGTGATTAAAATGAAATGCCACTAGTGTGTGTGTGTGTATGTATATGTCTACGTATATATGTGAGAGAAATAGAGGAGTGTTTCATTTAAATCATGGGAAAATGTGGATTTGGAATTACTTTTTTAATCCAAAAACTGGGGATTTTTTAAAATCAGAAAAAACCAGGGTCCCTGCTTATGGCTCACACCAATATTGTGAAGCTCCCCCCCTTCCCAGGGTATTTGATGTCTTCCATGCCAACAGCACTGGGCAGGAGGGTTACACATGTAGCAGGGCCATGGCAGGGCAGCAGGCTCAACCCTCACAAGCTGCTGGGTCATTGCTGGGCCTGCCCCGCTGCTGACACTGCCAATTATGATGTCCTTTTCTCTGATGCAATGGGCCACAGGACAGCGTTGCCTCATGGGCACAATTTTCAGCTCCTGTCCTGGACTGGACTCCAGGTGCTGGCCCAGAGCAGGAAAGCTTTGTATCCTGCCATTGCCCGGTGGTTTGTCTGCAGAGGAACAGAGAGCAGCTGCTGGAGCAATGGCATATGCAGGGATTCTGCATGGGAAAGGGAGATGGGGTGGGGGCTTGTCTAGCCTCTGAATACAGAAGATGAGGTCCCTCCATCTCAGATGGCATCATTGGAAGTTTCTGTGCTTTGACACCACCAATAGTCACATTGTTCCCTGTTGGGGGGTGAACCAGCCCCATGCAGGGATCAAGGCAAGGAATTCCCAGGTACAGCATTGGCTGTGAGGCCATTCAAGCTACTTCTGACTTGGCTTCTGCTAGAAACTCTTGGGAGGGAGAGTATGACAGGGCCAGGCAGCCCCTGGGGTAGTAGGATTGCCAACTCTGACTGAAGCTTGTCCCAACCGCCTGTGGAGGGTTTAGATTGAGAGTGTGGTCAGGGGTAGAAGGGTAAGAAAGATTTTTTGACTTAACAAAAACACAACTACGTGTAGTAACAAGACAAACAATGACAGACAAAAGCAATTCACGTCAGCAACTTATCAGCAGTCCCCTCTGATGCCTGATATACAGCAAGCTTTTCTTTCCACAAAGTTCAGTGAGGTCAGGCATCCCCGAACAATGCTGTCCAAGGGGTACCAGGAAGGACCCTGGAATGCAGTTCTTGGGCTCCTCGAGGTCCACGGGCCCACTGACCCAAGCAGCTGCTAACTAATCTTTTTTACAGAGCTGCATCTTCCTTCTGAATGGTTTCCAGATATTCCAGCTAATTTATAGCTTCTGAAGGACACTGATAACATACGACCACTTAGATTCCTTTTTCTTCAACTGTCTTTAGACTGACCAATAGCTGTACAAGCTTTGCATTCCTTTGATAAGGTAATTTTAACTGCACCACAGGGCCTTACTACTTCAAGGCTTTGCTAAATTTACTAGGCCTTACTTTATACAAGGTCTTACTACATCTTAAACTTTAATTAGGCTTTTAGCAACAACATATAGCTTAATATCTAAACAAATACAGAAAAACACTTGGTCTAATCTTCATAGAGCCTTCAGCAAGCACTTTTATCACACAGACTTACTTTTAAGCTGCCACAAAGCAATACCAGGAGATTTTTTTTTCCAGCATGATGTAATGTAACAATTGTACTGCTCACCCTGTTCACAATATCAATCTCCCGTATTGCTTTCAAAAGTCACTGGGAGATCAGTGCCAATTCTGGTAGACTGCTGGCCAATCCAGGAGGGTTGGCAACCCTATGGGGTAGCAATGCCCCAGGCCCATGCCCCATGGAGAAGAGGCTCAGGTGAAGACTGTGAGGAAGTGATGAGAAATGTAGCTGCTGTGGGCTCTGGGGTGGAGGCCAGAGACCACAGACATCCATGGATGGAAGTAGGAAGTGAGCCAGAGAAGTTGTCAGAGGGATAAGTGCAGCCTACTGAGCCAACCTGCATGGCTGAGCAGGGCCCAGCAGCTGCCGGATGCTGATGCTGGCAGACAGCCCTGTGGGATTCCTGTGGTGTCAATACCCTCCCTGTGGCCCTTGCCCAACTGCTGCACATGCACTCTGGGACGCTTCTGAGCTCACTCTCCAGCCAGGTCCCAGGCCCCAGGTTTACTTACATTACTGTTAACCAGTGTGAATAGCTCTGGTCTCAGTACATTAACTTCCCCTTGGGCTGCTCCCAGAGGGGCCCAGCCATGCTTTTTCTCCCTTAATGGTGCCTATAGAATGAGTGTATTGATTTGTTACCCCTTACAGGGGTGGCTCATAGGGTTGTTAACAGGAAATGTTTGTACTGAAGCCTCCTGGAATGCTAAGAGATGTTTTCTTGGTTGCTTATATCTAACAAGAAACCTCTGTTGTTCAGCATCTGGGGCCATAAATGCTTATGGAGACGGTTGTTTTCCAGACAAATACACTCAGCAGTTTTATAAATTAATCAGGAAGGAACTGAAGGAAGAGAGTGGGAAATAGACAATAGCAGCAGGACTGTACTACAAATAGCTGATAGCTTCTAAAAGCTGGTGAGAGAGGTAGTAGGAGAGACCCTGTAATAATCCTGACATTATTTCCTGTCCAAGAGTTAGTGATCAAGAAATAGTGATAACACACCTGGAAGAAACAGTTTTCTACGGTATCATCTCTTCCTGAGTTAAAAATGTCATGAACTACAAATATGTGGTGAGTTAGGTAATTTTTGGTCCTTGCTACAGAAGATCTTTTTTAGAAAAACACACCAACATCAGGGTCTCCATTTGTGCCATGAACTATACAAACACAGGCAGACATAGTCAGTCCTGGCTCTGAAGTGCTTACAGTGCAAGTGCAAAGTGAAGTGCTGTGTTTGTGACAGGTGCAGTATCTGAGAACCAACAAAACTGAACCTCATAAAGGTACTGCAAAATGGCTAGGGGATGGCAACAACTGCTAACCTCTGCTGAGCTGCACAACAGGTGGTCTACAGGTGAAAGTCTCCACTGTTCACTTGGCAAGTCCTCAGCCAAGTGAAAGGAGCGTGGCACTGGCCTGACCCAGCTGCTGGCTGTGGGGCAAGCTCAGTGCTGCAGGTCCTAGCAGAGGGCACTCAGCCCACACGCGGATGTCTCGGGCATGATCCTGTGCAGCACATCCATCCGTCATATGCCTCTGGACTGGGAGAGCTGCCATGGGTCCTTGCTGAGTGGGAGGGAGGTGCCACCTGGGGCTCCAGGTGCCAGTGGGCTGGAGGCATCACTTAGGTGCAGTGTGGCTGTCCCAGAAGGTGGGAGCCCCTGTGGGTGCTAAGCTGGGGGTGGGGTGGGGTGAGAGGAGCTGGCTGTATGGCAGCTCCCCTGTTGTGCTTGCTCTCACTTGAGCCCTGCTGCCTTTGCTGCACAACTTTGCCCAGGTCTGCTCCCCCAGATAACTGTTAGTTACTTCCCATGTGATGCTGCATCCCCTGCCAGAGCCACTCCTCTGACAGTGGGCAGCACTGAGCCAGGAGGTAAATGGTAAAGGTTAAACAGTATAAATATAATTTCCATTTAACTGTTTAACCTTTTACATCCCTAACTACCATCAGACATTGTGGAGGCTGACAGCTTAGCAAGATTCAAAAAGGGATTGGACAAATTCTGGGAGGAAAGGGGCATCAGTAGCTATTGAGCACAGGAGTGCAGGGTATAGCCTCTAAGTTATAACTTCCCCGACCTTAAATGCTGGAGGCTGCAAGTGAGAGAGGAACAGTGGGGGGAAAACCCTGATCATACTCTGTTCACACTCACTTTCAGCATCCACTCTTTGCCACAATGTGACACCAGATACCAGGCATTATAGACCAGTGGTCTGACCCAGGAAATAGCAGTTCTTATCACACAAGGGAGTGATGTAGTTGGCATCATATTGAGCTAACCTTGACTCCCCAGCCCTAGTGGCCAGGTACCATTGACAGCTGTGACAATTGGGGTCAGCCTTCATCAGAAGTTTGGAGCAAGTCTCTATCTCATGCCTCCAGAAACTTAGCTAAGTGTCTTAGCTGCTATGCCATTCCCACGAGTGTCAGCTCTCTTGGTTTGGCCATACCAGTAGCAATACCTGAGCTAGCTTTTAAACGAACCTGCTTGACAGCAATGCAGCCACATGGGACAGGACTCATTGTGGGCAGCAAAGCTCACCTAAGGAGCTGAGCACTCCTGATTCTGATCTGATTCCTGACTCTAGTTGGGATCTATGGTCCCTGATGCTGTCTGTTCCTGATCCCCTGCATTGTGAACCTCTGGGGTCAAGCTCCAACCACCCACATCCCAGCCGTACCTTAGACCTTTTGCCTCTCAGAATCAAGTGAAGCCTGCACCTTTCCATGTCCTCATGGAGGCAAACATCAACAGGGAGGCACGTGACCCATGATCCATTTATAAGAGAGGGCCTCTCTTACCATAGGATGGATTTGGTGACCAAGGAGGGCCCAACCTGGGTCTGTTTCATGGCTGGTAAAAAGCTGCTCCCAGGAAGCCATGTGCAGTGCTTCACTGTGACAATCGGCGAGTGACACAACAGGCACTCTTTTTCCTAGTGACCTCAGGAATGGCATGACACTGACATCCTTTTGTAACTGACTAACCCTACTAACCAAATAAGCAACAAACACAGAAACACATTTAAAATTTTGAAGTAAATCATCCCATCCCCCCAATAAATTAGTCACATATTTAAAAAAATAATCAAGATTTAAAATTCTATCCCAGCAGAGGCTCTACCCTGAAAGACGGCAGCACCGAAACCATCGCAGGTTCTACTGGAGTCTTTTCTCTTGGCTTTTACATGGACTATGTTAGTACAGGCAACCCCTGCTTAGCGCTCTTAATTGGTTCCTGAAAAAACGAGTGTTAAGCAAAATGAGTATTAAGTGAAACTGAAAGTATTTGAAGATCCAAGCTGGTGACTGCAAGTGTTTTTAATGACCCAAGATGGCGACTGTGAGCATTATAACAAAACTTGCTAAGCGCTAAGTAGAATCAGGTATCAATTTAAAATGAGCATTACAGCAAAATAGTGCTAAGCGAAACAGCATTAAGTGGGAGTTGCCTGTATACTGGAATGATATGAAGCCACCTAAAACCTCCAGACAGACAGATATGCCATGGTAGTCTTGTGTATACCCTGACAAATGCACATAGATAGATAGGTTTTGATACTGCTTTTTATATACAACTCCAGTAGCAACAGTCATAAAAATATAACCTTACATCTAACCTTACATCTAAACTTACATTGTTCTCTTCTATTCCAAGAATATTAAAAATCTGGAGGGACTTGCAGCTGTCTTATCCCACTGCAATCCTAAAACACATTTTTACTCCCTGTGAGGTCAAGAATTTGCTCACTGATTTCAGTGGGAAGAGGTGGAGGCCCAAGGTTTGCAACCACCTGTGCCTTCTACAGGTGAGAGCAGGAGTTGATTTTTGCATCCTGGTGTTATCCCTGGTCCCAGAGATTGCTCTCCCAGTCCAATTGTCAGGCCAGAGAAATTATTTGCAGGACATTGAAAAAGATCCATTTATATTAATGCACCAGGGTAAAATGCTGGCTCTGAAAAGAATGATTAGCTGGACTGAATTGATGAGGGGAATTTCAAAAGGCAATGTATTTCATCCCACTATGAATCCCTACTCTTCCATACTTCATACAGCTCTTTTATATATGGATCCACAAGACAGTGGGTTCTATCCCCAGACATATTTTTATTTAAGTAATTGACTACTGTAGTAGAGCCATTGCATAAATCAGTAATAAAAAACAGACTATCCCTCCCTGCATCCATTCATACTTTTTACCTTTGTAATACATTTTTCCTCTGAGATAACTAGCATGCTACTGGCGTAATTTATCAACGGATCTTTTTGATGCATGTTGAGGAAGTGTATTTCATGTGCCTTGAGTGCGGTCTTTTGCTTAGTGCAGCACGTGATTTTGCTTTTGCAAAATAATAATAAAAAATAATTTCCAGTGGGGACACTGTAATGAGCATTAATTGCTATTTTTAGCAATTAAGAAAGGAGAAGTTCAAGCATATTTCAAAACAAAGTGCTTGCATGGGAAATATAGTTAGAAGTGACAGAACCAGTTCAAATCCATTGTCTTCACTAGAATAAATCTGCCAGTTAAAGAAAAAAAATCCTTCCTTTCCCCCCTCCTTTTGACATGTTCAAAATCCATTAAACGTGCCTTACAACTTACATTATTGCTTACACGCAGTTGAGGGAATTCAGATGTCTTTTAAACAATTAATTTCAGGCCAACCCATTGACAATAATTGGGAGGCATTACTTCACATCCTGACAATCATTTTCTGCAGCTTCATATTTCAGGTGGGCTTTTTAAAGTGAGCTTTTTAAATGCCTTTAGGCCCTAACCCGGGCGGGCAATTATTTTGGGTGGAGGGCCGCTTACCAAGTTTTGGCAAGCTGTAGAGGGCCACATGGGTAGCCCCACCCCTTGACAGGTGCCCTGCCCCCTGGTCGCCATCTTGGGACCAGAAGTCCCGCCCCCAACTGCTGACCTTTGCCATCAGAAGTCCCTCCCCTTGCCCCCAGAAGTACTCCTTTCAGCAAGGAGTTGTGACCTCTCAGAACAAGAAAAATACCAAATTATATTCTAAAAAGTGAACATCTACAACATTCATTTATTTGATTTTAAAAAAAAAATGTTTTTGCCCTGGTTTACATGTGTTTGTGTAGTGTACATGGAAGTGATTGCACAATAGCTTAAAATGAGTTCTTAAGCTTGTATATTGTAGGGGGTGGGTATAGGTTTATGGAGTGCTGTGAGTGTGTGGGTATGTGGGGTGAGGAAGCATGTGCGTGTGTGTATATGTGGGGTATGGGTGTGTATGGGGTTTGTGGGGGGCTGTGTACTGGGGGAGGGTGGTCCTGGGTGTGTGAAGTGGTGTGGAGGTCTGTGTATATGGCAGTGCAAGGTGGGTGTGGGTACATGTGTATGGTGGAATGTGCGTGTGGGACTCACCCTACGAACACATGCACAAACTCTGCCCCTGCCAACACACATAAACACACACACTCTGCCCCTAGCTGCTCACACATGCACACACACTCTGCCCCTGCCTACACGCACATGCACACACTTTGCCCCTGCCTACATGCACAGACACACACACACTGTGCCCCTGCCTGCACACGCCCCCCGCCCCCCCCCGTACCAGTGGGCCCATGCTCCCCAGTCTGGCTATGCAGCTGGGAGCCAGCTGGTGCTAGAGCAGGGTGGGGGCAGGAACCAGGGAAATGGGTCGGGGTGGGGCAAGGCTGGGCTCTTGCCTCCTGCTGCCAGCTCCCCCTGAGTCCTACTGCCCCTGGCTCCTGTCATCTTTGACAGGCAGCCAGGAGCAGATAAATATTTTTTAAACTTCTTAGGGGTCCTGTGGGCTGGATAGAATGACCTGGTGGGGTGGATGTGGCCTGCAGGCTGTATTTTGCCCACCCCTGCCCTAACCTTACAGGCTAAGTTCAGACTGCCAATAAGCTGGAGGCTGAGTCAACCCAATCTTTGCAAGTTAGCGTAAGTTGCATAGATTGAACTGATGAGCAAGTGAACAGACATTCACTGTTGATTCTGGATATGTAGCCAGATGTCTGCAGTCGCTCAGGCCAAATGCTTGGGAGGGGGTGTGTGGTAAAGGACACTTCCCTGCTTGGCTGGAGGAGAAAGCTTGGGCCAAAACTAGTCTGCCACCCTGCAAGGAGGGGTTTGCGGGAAACGTGCAAAACATCCTGGGGTGCTGGGAGACTGAGTTAACTTGAATCTGGAGGGGATCTGGGACAGAAGTTCAATAAACCAATTTAACCTAAATCAGTTAAGTCTGATACTGTATATATCCAGGTTTATCTTAAACCAGTTTTGGCCATTTTGAAAACTGTTTATGTGCACTGAACTTCTGTTGTGTTACATATTTGAACTGGTTTCCAATCACTTACGCTGGTTTATGTGTAATTTCTGTTCCTAGATAGGCAACAAGATTGGGTGACCATCAATTGTGCTAGTCAATGGAGAAGAAGCAGTGTCAACTCCATGGTGATCACCTGTAATCAGGCCAGGCTACAGGGCAAATAGAAACTATGCCTAGTGCCTAGATTATTTCAGAAAATGCTTAGCCCTGGGATGAGTCTTCATGTCCCAGGAATCAAAGCCGTTTCCCTAGGCACCTCAATTCCTACCCTGGGCATCATCCATATAGCTGCTCAATCCCTCATCAAGATGCTTGGTGAGATTCACAGAAGGAGTTTTCCCCCACCATCTGGCCCCACAGACAACAGTTTCAAGAGAAGAAACAGTGAATTCCAACACCTTTTGCCAAGTAGCCCTACTTGTGTTGTGGGAGAACAGAATGCAAAGCCTTCACTGCCTGGTTTGGAGCAGGTCCTGCTACCAGTCCCTGGTCCATCTTGCTCTCTGAGTGAGACTTCCCAGGACTCTTGTTTGCCCCTGCTTCCAGTTTCAGCTGACTTTGTTTCTGGGCAAACTACTCCACTCTTCAGCTAGCCTCTCTGGATCTGCTTACATCCCAGTCTGCTGCTGCTGCTGCTGCTGCTCAGTGGGCTTTCTAGGAGCTCCCACCCCATCTCAGTCTGCTCCTGATCTTTTCCAGCCTCAGGACCTTCTCAGCAGCTCTGCTTCCAGCTGCTCTAACCCCAGGCTGTCAGGTTTCTTCTCTGGATGTTCCCTTTGCTGCTGCTGTTCTTTCCTGGCCTCTCAGGATCTTCCTCTACCTGCTATTTGAACTCACTCTACTCAGGCCTGACAGCCAGGGCCCTGCTACACATTTATGTGAAAGCTGGGTAGAAACCAGCTCTAGAGTTGTTACACATTGGGCATATCTACATGTTCATTAATGCACTGTACATACAGTGCATTAAGTTTAGTACCTGTATTGATGTAATGTGCCACATTAGTGCAGATGAATGCTTTTTATATGATGCTTAATGCACATTGGACTAAAGCTACTGAACATTAGCACAGTTTTTACCAGCTGCACTAATACGCAGTAGAACTAGTACAATGTGCATTAAGCATTTTGTGTAGACAGTCACTTTCAAGTACCAACTTTATAGCTGATTGGCTCTTTATAGCTGGATAGTTGTTTTTATCATGTGGTAATTACTTTGCAAAGTATGGCTGGTTTAACTTTATTATGCAATTAACTAGTTAATTGTGTGATAATTACTTTGCACTTGTGACTGGTCTTACTTTGCACTTGCAGCCTATTTAAATTTATTGTAAGATTAATCAGTTAATTGTATAATAAATGTGATGTGTAGCAGAGGCCTCAGTTCACTGGGGAACTTTTCAACCTACTAACCACAGATGAGGAGAGTCCCTAGCTATACAATTGATGACTACATGTTCAAATTAAATCTGGATAGAAATCAGCTATGGAGTTGTTACACATTTTCAAGCACTAGCTGGTTGCCTCTTTTTAAAGCTGGATAGTCATTTTTATGGTGTGATAATTACTTTGCATGTGTGGCTGGTCTAAATTTATTGCATGATTAATCAGTTAATGGTGTAACTTAAGTAACATGTAGCAGGGGCCTAAGGGAAATAGGATGTCTGCAAGGCCACACAGAAGCAGCGGAAAAGGACTTTGTTGCTTAAGAGCTGAGTGGCTGCTGGAGCTTGAAGCTGTGGAATGGAAGGATCCACCATTTTTCCAGACTCACTTCCTGCTCAGAATGAACGTGCCGTGTTGTGAGACAGCATGTGGGCACACACAGACACATGGTCTGCCGGGTAGGAGTGTATGTCACAGCCAGGGATGCTCCTGAGGAGAGGACTGCCAGCACTTATGTTGTAGCTCATGTGCAACATGCAGCTGTGTGCCAGACTGAGGGATGGAGCAGAGGGCTTCAGTCCTTTCACATTAATGCTGGGATGAAACAGCAGACTGCGTGCTGACAGAATGGGAAAACACTGTGGAGGATGTTTCTGCCTCCCGGTTCCACTGAGCTGAGAACGTTTCATGTTGGTATTTGTAACAGGGCCTGGCCCTGTTACTGTGGGAATGAAGGAGCCCAAATGGCCCTGTACTCAGGTGTAGGGGATAAGAAGGAGCCACATGGGTGGTCGGTGAGTGTAAGAATATCTGGCAGCAACCTAGTGGGGCAGCTACCCTGGCAGCACAGCAGGGAGTGTTACTGTACCAAGCCTTGGGCCAAAAAAGGTCAAGCAGCTGCTGGGGGAGACCTGGAGTAGGGCTCTTCTTCTGTTATTTTGTTTTCATGGAAACTGTATATGCGCCCTTCAAATCCTCTGAGAGACAAGAGGAGAAGGGGAAAGAGTGAAGCCCCCAGGAAGTCCAGTGAGCCAGAGACATCCGAACCCAGCAAGGAACCACTCAGAAAACTAAGTGGCAGTTTATTTGTTGAACTTCATTTTCTTTTGCATTTCTTACAAAGCCAGGGTGGCCTTGCGGTGTATAGCCTAAGTCAGCTGCACCAGAGGCGAGGACTCTGAATAGTGGGTCCTTAGCTAAAGCCAGCAGTGAACGTAAAAGTGGCTGGCTCAGGGTG
>NW_017729030.1:65277255-65279558 GCF_001723915.1 Gavialis gangeticus
CACCAGAGGCGAGGACTCTGAATAGTGGGTCCTTAGCTAAAGCCAGCAGTGAACGTAAAAGTGGCTGGCTCAGGGGGCCTGACCAAACACACCTAGCTCTGCTCTACTCAAAAGGCATCTGTAAATGTATACTCATGCTGGAAAGTCCATTCTAAATTCAGTTTCACAAGCAAACATGATTGAAAATCACACCAGTATACCCATTTTCTTTGAAAATTCCAGCACTGTGGAAGTGACAGTGTTCATTTAGTTGGAAGTAGTATTTATCTTTCTATAGAACACAGCTAAACTGGATAGCCTGCTCTCAGCATGCCCTTTCACAGCATCCAATGAAGTGCTTGCTCATGAAAGCTTATGCCTCTCTGATTCAGTTATTTTTTTAAGATCAGAGTAATGCAGTTTGGGACAACAAGCACCAAAATGCTTGGCTGGGGCAATCGCACATCTCTGCAATAGTTTGTTTGCTTAAGTTACTGGTCTGCACTCAGAGCCATAACCGTGTTGTAATGTATATTTAGGAGATACACATCAAGAGGTACTGCATGTACCTCTTTTTCCTTGTTGCATCACAAGTGTTTTCAACCTGGATTTTGAGAAGTCTTGATTCTTTTTGCCTGATGCAATCTTGTTCCTGCAAAAATGCTTATAGCATTGCAACGTAAGTGATGCATGTACCATTTAGTCATTTAACTGTACCATGCCTATGGATATCTAATGGGCCCCAACGAGGCTTGATAGAAGCATTATGAACCTCTAATGGACAGCCTAGTGGACTTGCATGCCAGAGACTTGGGCAATACAGCCAAGTTTGCCATTGGCCTTGTGGTTGCTCTTGGAAACTCAGTCCCCTTCTCTGTACCTCAATTTTCCCCTCTGTAAAATAGGTACAAGGATACTGGCCTCTTCTATAAAGCACCTTTGAAGTCTGTTGTTTTGGTGAATGGTTGCATGCATGAACACACATGCACATGTACCCATACACCCACCCAACTGGGGCCAAGCCCGCTGCAGTAGAAGCAAAAGTGGGCCTAATATAGATATTCCTAGCTGCAATCCTAGAAAAGGAGTGTTCTTATGTATCATAGGATGCCTGTCAGGAAAGTGTGGGCTAAACCCTACTAACATGAGCCAGACACTGTTTGACTAGGCTGAGTAGGTGGCTCCATACAGTGAGACTGTCATCATTTACAGCAGCAGCTGTTACATGAATAAAAAGCTATATGTATGTATTTTGAGTGTGTAGCATGGCAGAAGGATGAGGGGGGACCTTAAAACAAATAAGGGGAGTTTCCAAAAATTATGGAAACTAGAGCTCTGTGTAACTCCTTAAAAGCCTAATTTCTGTTCATTATCATTGCACAGATGTCCAGGACTAACACAAGCACTTGTGAGGTTTTCTCAGCCCGGAATGTAGCATTAAAAGATATTACATGATGAACAAGCTTTAAAAGGCCACATGATTATTTTTCAACTGACCTGCTAATCAGCGGTCTGTGTTTTCCCACTGCAGCCAATAATATCTTTGAGAAGATCCTCAAGGAGCACATCTGTGATGGGCTGGCTTCAGGGATGATGCGCAAGGGCAACCAGCACGGTTTCATTAGGGGCAGGTCACATCAGACCAACCTGATTGCCTTTTATGATCAGGTCACAAAGGCAATGGATGCAGGTGTCGCCATGGACGTAGTTTTTCTAGACTTCAGCAAGGCCTTTGACACCATCTCCCACCCCATCCTCATTAAAAAACTAGGCGACTGTGGCATTGATGCCTACACAGTCAGATGGATTGCAGATTGGCTCAAGGGTCATATTCAGAAGGTGGTGGTGGACGGGTCATATTCAACCTGGGGGGAAATGGGCAGTGGAGTCCCCCAGGGCTCGGTCCTTGGCCCTGCGCTGTTCAATTTCTTCATCAGCGATTTGGACAACGGGGTGAAATGCAACCTGTTTAAATTTGCTGATGATACCAAAATTTGGGGTCAGGTGAGCACACTAGTAGGGAGGGAAAGATTGCAGGAAGATCTGGATAGGCTACAGGAGTGGGCTAACATAAACAGGATGTGTTTCAATACTGACAAGTGCAGGGTGCTGCACTTAGGCAGTAGAAACCAGCAGCACACTTATAGAATGGGAAACTCCCTTCTTGAGAGCACGGAGGCAGAAAGGGATCTTGGAGTCATTATTGACTCCAAGATGAACATGGGCCGACAATGCGAGGTCACGGTTGGCAGGGCTAACCGGACCTTGTCGTGCATCCACAGGTGCATCTCGAGTAGAGCCAAGGAGGTGATCCTCCCCCTCTA
>NW_017729030.1:65279625-65294121 GCF_001723915.1 Gavialis gangeticus
TCTTTAAGAAGAGGCTTGATGACTACCTGGCTGGACTCATTTGAGTCCAGTTTTTTCTCCCGCCCAGGCGGGGGGTCGGACCTGAAGATCTACAAGGTCCCTTCCGACCCGACTTCTATGATTCTATGATTCTATGTTGAATGCCTAAGGTCCAAATACACTGTTGGATAAAATTGCTGGAAATCAGTGGATGGGACCTGTGTGAAGCTCTCTCTATGACTCTCTTGCCCTCCTCACCACTCCCTCAAGATTGAGATTTTATCAGCATATTTGCTTCCAGATCCAATCTTCCAATGGGTGAATGTTTGGTTTGGGCCCATTTTTGTTTGAAGGAGAAGAAATCATAGAGAGAAAAACAGATTGATGCAGTTCAGCATCTTGCAGACTTGTCCTCTGTCATAGATACACCCAAATACAGCATTGATTTTTGAGGTTCACCATATGTCATACATAGAGAATTCCCTGAACTGGATTCATTATTGTGGTGGTTGCTATCTGTGTCTGGCTAATGTTGAGTTTTTTATCATTGTTCTGTTTGGATGAGCCATGGTATTTGGTATGGATGTATTCTGCATCACGATCAAACCTCCTGTCTTGAAGATTACTCCAGAATGCAGTCTCCTGGCTCAGTGTCTGCCCCAAGGTTCATTTTGCTGGTGGACAGATTGTCCCAGGTGCCATCTTCTCTGCCTGAACTTTGCCCTGAGCGGCAGCCTATCAGTCCAAATTTGCCCTGGGGTACATCCTGCTGACCCATACTTATGCGGAGTTCCATACTGACAATCTAGGGTTTGTCCCCAGCTCCCACCTTCTTCCCCAAAACTTGGCCTGATTCCTGCCTGTTAGCCTGAATTTCATTCAAGCTCCAGCCTACTGGCCCAAGTTTAACTGGCCTGGCTGGGGGCCAAGATCAAAGATTTCTCCCAGCTCTGGCATATTCACCCAAATCTTGATTTGAGCTCCAGTCTGTGACCCCAAACCTAGGGTCAAGCTCCTGCTTTCCAGGCTGAACTTTAGTGTAAGCTTCAGCTAGGGGTGGATTCAGAAGGGGTGCAGTAGTGTGGCTGCACTTGCCTTTTGGACTGGAGCACACTGTGCGAGCCTCTAGGAACTTGTTTAAGTTCCTAAAGCAGGAGGAACCCCACCCTCTTGGTGCTCAGAGGCACTCCCCTCCTTTCCCCCACCTGCTGCAGGAGCTTTCCCCATCATCCCAGGCATGGGGGGGAAGCTCCAGAGCTGGTTTTGCCTGCCCCAGGCTGCATGAGGACTGGGCTCAACTGGGGATGGGGACAGCAGAAAAAGTATGGTGAGAGAGCAGATTCCCCCTCCCTTCCAGGTCCCCAGAGAGCAGGTATGGGGAGGGGGAACCCGTGTCCATCTCCGCTGCTGCTGTCTGGTCCCTATCCTCAGCTGAGCCCAGCCCCCACAGCCCTGGGATAGTGAGGAAAGCTGCAGTAGCAGGTTGGGGATGGGTAGGAGAGGGGATGTGTCTTTGAGCATGAAGGGGAAAGGAGGGGGCACTTTCACGTACTTTAAAGTCCCCAGAGGCTCCCACAGTACCCACACTGGTGGGGGGAGAAGTTGGGAGCAGGGGCATAGCCACCCCTGCAGTGTGGGGTGCTGCTTCTGCACCCTCCAGCAGTAGGATTGGCTGGGGGTCTACCAGAATTGGCATTGATCTCCTGGTGACTATTGAAAGCAATCTGGGAGACTGATATTGTGAATGGGTTGAACAATACAATTAATAACATTACGTCATGTTGGGGAAAAAAAATCTCCTGGAATAGCTTCAGTCAGAGTTGGCAACCCTACCCTGTGAGATATCCTGTATCTGTCCCCAGCACCAGCATGCTGGCCTGAATTTGCCCCATGCTTCAACCTGCCAAATCAAATGCAAAGTCTGGACCAAAGTTTTGCTTGAGCTGCAGCCTGCTAGCCTTACTTAGCTGGAGCTGGAGCAGTCTGGCCCAAAGGTTGGCCCAACTTCCAGCCTACTGACCCAAAGTTTGGCCTGAATTCCAGCCTGCCAGCTCAAATTTAGCACAAGCTCTAGCCCGCTGGCCTGAAATTTACCCTGAGCTCCAGCCTGCTGGTCAGAATTTTGAGATGAACTCCAACCTGTTGGCCCAAATTATGTCAAAGCTCCCACCTGCCAGCCCACAGTTGGGCTCCAGCTCTAGGTTGCTGACATGTATTTAGCTCAGCTTCCATCCTGCTTGCCTAATTTTGGCCCAAGCTGTAAGCTATCCAATCAAACCTGGTTCCAATGCTTGCTTGCCAGCTTGAATCATGGCCTGACAGGAGGGGACTTGAATGAAAGATCAGGTCAGCAGTCTGAAGTCCCAACTTGAACTGGAACTCAGATGAACACTGGACATTGGTTTGGAACACAGGGAGCCCATGCCCAGCCAAGCTCAAGGCTGAGTTGTGACCCAAATTCTGAGCAGCTTTTTAACACCCAGTTTGTTTGATTTTTTTTTTACATCTGAGATCTAGAATTCCAGTGTGAGATTTTGCCTAGAGGTGTAAGCATGGACCCAATGTCCAGTGTACCAGTCCAAGTTCCATCCTGAGGGCCTGACTCTTAGTTCAGGGTTTGGGACTCAGGTCCTGCCCTAGGCCCTTGGCTCCAGTGTGAATTCCAGTCCAAGTTCCAGCCTGAGGTCATGAGTAACAGTTTGGCAGCCAGTGTGAGTTACAATTTGGGGAGGCCTGAACTTCAGTCCAAGTTTAATTTTAAGAACCCTCAGACAAATGCTTGAGTTCTCTGAACAAAACTCAGAGTGGACTTTTTGACCTTGGACTGGAGCTCAAATGGGCTGTGAAAGTTGGACCACTTCACAGACTAGGGCTGGTGTTGTAGAGATGGACCCCTCTGCCACACATCCATGGACAGATAAGGTGTTTTTATCTTTGCTTCAGTCCATGCCTTTCAAGCCAAGAGCTCAGATTGATGTTTCTGGGCTGGAGGCTTAAGCTAGTGTGTGTGAGAGAGTGGTAGAAATCCAGAAAGAGAGGAACATATGGGCAGGTGTTTGCTGTATTACAGCTGAAATCTTGCAGGTTAAATTGAGTCAAGTTAACGTGCAAAGGACATGGAGCAAAAAATCAGAACTGTCAACCCACAAATACCGCTCAGGCCCTTAGACTGACAACGGCAGTGGTAAAAAGCTATAAATGGGAACGTGAGAACATCTTAAAAGATCCCCT
Organism: Gavialis gangeticus; assembly: GCF_001723915.1. NCBI lineage: Eukaryota > Metazoa > Chordata > Crocodylia > Gavialidae > Gavialis > Gavialis gangeticus. The sequence goes on from NW_017729030.1 coordinate 65,282,836, forward strand.
GAAGATAATCAGCTGCAGACATATAAATGAGCTATGCAACAGTAGATGGAGCTGTCATTTGTCACTGCTCTTCTGCAGTAAGCTTCCATCTCTAAACTGGGATCAAGATACAGACCTTCCTTTGGAAAGCTCTACAAAGGGAAATCACCTGTTTGGGGCAGATCCCGGGATGGGAGAAGTCAGTAGAAATGCTCCCACTAACTTCATACTAAATAGTTTTTATTGGACTGGATCTTGTACCAGTTCATTTCTCTATTTAACATTCCAAACAGTAATGCACCTGCCTTAATTATTTTTAGCTGGGCATAAGAAATGGTTTTAAGTAATTTGCCAATAGGCAGAAATTAGGCAGAAGAGAGTCTGAAGGGCCTGAACTGACCTGCCTCTGCTCCCCACACTACTGACACTAGTGACAGCAGACATGGGCTAAAGCCATGTGGAAAATCCCGATCTGAGAATGTGTAGAAATGAACGAGATGGTGCCTTAATCTGTGTTAAACATATCCTTTTGCCCTGCATATCCCAGTTTGGGAACAGAGGCAGTTGAACAGCATGTCAGCAAGCCTTCAGTCATAAATCAAAGCCAATGCCTTCCCAGAGGAAGCAGCTTTGCCCTAAGAAGGTGCCTTGAGTTTGACTCCCTGTCTGACACCCTCCTTCCTCATTATCTGCCTGTTTCCAAGGGTTGATCTAGTAAGAGAGATTAAAGTAGGGAGCAGAACGTATTGCAACTCCCACCAAAAGAATGAGTATCATAGAATTAACAGCAACACAGTATTTCCTCAAGGGCTGAATGCTACACAGGGGTTAAGTAAAAGCTATGCATAGCAGCATTGGCAGATCTAGGAATGGAGTAAAGGGGGATGCAGCCCCCACCTTTGGCTGTGCCATGCATGTGCCGAGAGCTGCGAGCGCATTGCCTGGTCAGTGCAGGCTCTTGCTGGAAGTCTGCATAAGCAGTGAACTCTGAGCTTACCAGGTAATTGGGGCAGGGTCTGACCAGAGCCCCTGCTTTTGCATGTCTCCAGAGCCTGTGGGTGAGTGTTGCTGCCGTTCAACCATCCTCTCTCCCCCCCACTTCCTTTTTGAAGCCAGCAGCAGGGATTAGGAGGGGATGACCAGCAGGGGCAGCATTCCCCTGGTGTTGAGGGAATATGCCTTCCCCTTCCTGCCTTCTCATACTCTGAAAGATTGCTTCAGACAAGACATTTTTGGACACTTTTCTTCATTTATTTTTTAATATGTCCATCAGCAAGACTTTCATCCCATTCCTTGTAAGATTAGACAGTGACACCATTCTCACTTTTGAGTGGAGAAGGGAAATGATTTTGTCTCAGTTAAAGGTTAAGGAGGAAATTTGAAAAATATGTAGCATAAATAAAAGACAGCCCCACAGTGGGCTGAGTTCTGCATACCCTCTCAGGGCTCTGCTGTTCCTTATAAACGGTGCGTGCTGTGCCCTTGGTGTTTATGATGTCATAAGAGTCCCTAAAGTGAATCACAAGCTTGTGTTCACTCCAGGACCACCAATTATCTCCTACATATTCATTTCCCTGTACTGAAAAGAACAACCTTGCAAATGCAATGCCTTAAAATTGCCATTCTGAGAGAGTGTATATACATAGCTGTCAATTAAGCCTTAAAAATAAAAAATATGAACCTAATGAAGAGGCTGACATTCTGGCAGATGGATGGAGAAGGCTGCACAGTAAAACCCACAGCTCTGCACTGGCAGGTGGGAAGGCAAAGTAACCCGTGTGGTTACTGCTAAATTAAAGCTACACAATCTCCTTGCATTGAAAGGCAAAGACCAGGCATCAGCTACCCTTAATTTATTAGCCTCTGTGGAAATCCTCCTGCACTTTCTCAATCATGCCTTAGAATCTCTGTATTGAATACAGAGCTGTGCTGCACAAAGGAGTAGTGATTACAACTGGGCAGGAATGATCCTTCAATCACATCAGCATTTTGTTGAAAATTCAGACAATAAAATACTTGTGGGCTTGTTGGATGAGCAGATCACTGGCTGTGTTGGATCCACAGAGTTAAAAAAGTAACTGTAGTCAATGCTCAGGACATATGAAAAGAGCTGTGGCTGCACAGATGATCACTCAGAAATCAGGGCACACCGAGTTGTTTCCCCTTCTGTGCATATATTGTGAGTCTTTGATTATATATAGTAGGATTAGAGTAGTGTAGCTGGGATGATCCAGAGAATATGTGAGAAATGAACTTTGAAGAGATGTTAGATAAGCTTTTGGCCATGAAGTTCCCTTTCTCAGGTCTGGGGAAAAAGCAGATACAGGCCAAGCTAAGTACTAATTTTGCTAAACTCCATTAGATAAATGAAAATGATTACTCAGAGAAGAGGAAGTGGACAGTCAGCTTGTGAATCAAAACTAAGTTATTAGAACTAGCTCCAAACCAAGTTTTTTAATGATCTGATCACATTTTTCCCCCTCACAAGGGCCCTACCTCTGTCAGCATACAGAATGGCTTGTGCTGGCTACAAGAGGAAGTTGCACAATGTTTCTTTTTCATTGGTGGTATATGGGTCCCAGCCTCATTTGTCACCTGACACTCAAAATGCTGTTGGTCACCTGCAGCTAAGCTAAATACAGAGGCTACCTATACAAAATGTATTGGGTTTCACTATCTTTTTGCCCCTCTTCACTGCTATCTGCTTGTCCAACTGTTACACTTTGTTCCAGAGGGTCTACACTCCTCAGCTATGCAAAGATGCAGTTTCGTCTTTGTTGTTTTTACAATGTCCAGCAGAAAGGGGCTAACCCCTAGCTGGGGCCTCTGGGCTGTACCCACTATTAATATGCTCTCACAGTCTTTTTCTGCACACCCTGATGTCTTCACTGAACACAGAAACGCGTGGGTTAATTAAGGTGCCCACCTCTGGAACTTGCATGCCCCACAAAGATGTTGACGCCTTTGTGAGATCATAGGGTAACCACAGCACCATTTTTGAGATTAAAAAACTTCAGTGGCTTTTTTGAAGTGTTGGGCACCTGCAGGTCTTACCGAGTTTGGCTACATTTTGTGTGCTCAGCCCTTTCACAGATCAAACCAAGGATGCCTCAACTTCAGCACTCAAAAAACCAAGAAACGCACAATTAGCGGCTTCTGAAGGATTTTGATTAAAATGATTTGACCAATAGCATAGACCAAACCAGGGTCACAGCCAGAGCTCTCAATCCTCCCAAGTCCCAGTTAACTGCTTGACCTCTCTTCACATCTGGCACCCTCTTTGCCTCAAAGGCTACCTGAAACCTACAGGAAGATCCTCACAAACATCCTCAGCTGATCAGTGGTCAGTGGGGATTCAAGCTGTCAGCCTTCTACTAATTTGGGTTCCATGCCACAAGCCTTACACGTCCTATTTCCTCTGCTGCTGGTGGGGCAAGTGGTCCCTGAGCTGCACGGGGGCCCCCCAGGCACCACCCTCCTGCAGGCACCTGGCCTGGTTGGTCCGGGGTAGGGGGTGCCGCAGCTGCAGGGGGAAACCCGGACCCCCAACAGCAGCCGTGAAAAGAAGCACTGGGCCCCCGCACAGCTCAGGCAGTCAGGCAAGCTCTGGGTAGGGGAAAAAAGAAGGAAAAAAAAAAGAGCAGGCTGGCCGCTTTTTTATTTTATTTCGGTGGAGCCTGCCTGCATGGGCTGCTTCCGGGTCCCACAGACCCTGAGCTGTGGGGCCCATCAAACCCTGAGCACACTGGCTTCCAGCACCTCGTGCACTGTTATATTTTGTTAGGTAGACTAAAACACCTCAGAGGTGTTTTATCTTGCTACATACCAAAGTCATTTAAAGCAGAATATGCCACCACATGTGCAAACAGCAAAACCATTAAAGCAGTGCAAAAGGGCATCCAAGCTGCTTTAAAAGGCCAATTCTGTGGCATGTACAAAGGCCCACAGTGTTTAGGAGGCTCCATGGCCAGTTTCCCTTCTCTTCTCCCTTCCTTATGGGCCAGGGCCTTGGTTACAACTGTGCCAGCATCACTGTGTTTGCAGAGCCTCTGGGTGCCTTTTCTTGTTGGTTTAGTTAACCTACCTCCCTGAACAACATAAGTTCATTAGAATAAGTTCCTCTTCTGTCAGCAAAGCTACACCCCCACTGAGGATATCACTCTGTCAGCCACAGGGAGGGGGTGGGAAATGATTTCTTCACGTATCCTGACCTGACACAGCTGTGCTACCCAAACTGTGAAGAGCTGACTAGGCCCAGGGGTGCTTTGATAATAGTCCAGGCAGATTGTATCCGAAGCACTCCCAGGTGAGTAAAGTTTAGAAGAGCAAAGTTTTGTACTTCTCCACACTCAAAACCCATGCAACTCTGCCAGCTGAAACCTGCAAAACATAAAACATAGGAACTAGGGTTACCATATTTCCAGTTCCAAAAAAGAGGTAACCTGGGGGGTGATATGCTGGTGTCCTGCCCCTGCTCATTCTGTTACCCCTCACTGCCAAGCCAGAGCCCCCACCCCTGCTGCTACCCCTCACTCCTGACCCACAGACCTCAGCCCTGCCAGTGCCTTTCACTCCCAAACCACAAGTACCCTGCCATCCTGGCCCATGCTGGCGCCCCTCACTCCCAACCCGCAGCCTCCTGGCGCTGCCAGTGCCCCTCGCTCCCGACCCGCAGTCCCCTGCCTGCCCTCTCCGGTGCCCCTCACTCCCAAGTCACAGCCTCCCCCAAGCCCTGCCAGTGCCCTTCACTCCTGCTCCCCCCAGCCCTGCAGCATCTCCCAGCTGCCATGCCCCTGCAAGCAAGGGCACCAGCCCCAATGCTGCCAGCCCAGCATGCAGCTCTTTGCTGCCCCTGAAGGGCCCCCCACCCTCTTCTCCCACTGGAGGGGCAGGAGTCTTCCCCCTTACCTTGCTGCAGCTCAGTGCTTGGATAGTTTCCCTCAGCATTGACAGGCACCCATCCCCCTCACACACCCATCCAGTCACAGACCCCTGCAACACACATGCATGCATCCCCCCGCCAAAAAAAAGAAACAACCCCAACCAACCCCTGGATGGTCCCCAAGCTCTGACCCTCCAATCCCTACCCCCACACACTTACCTGCATCCAGCTGCTAGGGCTGCTCCCACCACCCTGCCTGGCTGCATATCAGCCACATGCATGTCCACCTTGCCTCCAGTTGCCTGCCCCCTGCTCTCCCCAGCCCCATGCGGTTCCTTTCTAAGGCAAGGCAGGAAGCACCAGGAAAACTTTGAAGCTGAGCTGACCAAAATCCCGGACATTTGATCATATTTTTAAAAACTGCCGGGACAGAGATTGGACCATCCAAAAAGAGGACATATCTGGGAAAACCCGGATGTATGGTAACCCTAAGAGGAACTGCTGTTTACTGTGGAGATCATAGGTCCATCAAGCTGAGTATCCCCTCTGTCAGTGCAGAGCAATGCCAGAGAGGGCATGTCCAGAACGTGCTAGCCCCTACTTCTCTCCCCACGCAGCTTCCAGCATTCAGAGGTTTAGAAAGTTCTGATTCAGAGCCGCAGCCCTATCTACCGCAGTCAGTACCTGCTGATGGACCTTCCCTCCAGGAATTTGAAACTTGGTTAAGCTACCAGTCTCCACAACATCCTGTGACAATGGGTTCCATGAGCTAATTACCTGAAAAAGAACTTCCTTTTGTTAGCTTCAAACCTACTACCTAATAGTTTCATTGCTTAACCCTATAACAAGGTGATCTATCCCCTGCAGAGGGGTTAGCCAGTCCTAGTAGAGCATTCAGCTGTAATCAGGAAGCCCACTGGGAGTTTAAGCCCCAGAGCAGAGCTTGCTGAGAGGTAAAGGCTGTGAAGTTACTTGCTGCTGGAAGGAGTCAAGTTGCTGGGCTGGGAGGCAGAGCCAAAAGCAGTCTTCCCTGAGTGCTGGGAAAGTGGTAGGATGGTTTTGTTTATTTGCTTTGTGTGCACTTTAAGGACTGTGTTGTTACTGGGAGGCTGAATAACTTCTGGGGGGCAAAGCCACCTGCAAAAGACAGCAGGCTGGATAATTTGCTTGCAGTACCTAGCTCTAGTGTTCTGAGAGACACTAAATCAGGGGCAGGCAACTATTTCGGGCGGAGGGCTGCTTACTGAGTTTTGGCAAGCCATTGAGGGCTGCATGACAGTCAGCCAGGGGCAGCTAAATATTAATTGTCTAACTTTTTTAGGGGCCCCATGGGCCAGATAGAATGGTCTGGCAGGCCGCATTTTGCCCACCCCTGCACTAAATAATATGTCTCTACTTACTTTCTTTGCACCATTTAATAGTTTGTAACCCTCTATTGCAGCGGCTCTCAACCTTTTTTTGTACCAGGACCCATTTATAAACATTGGCCTGTCCTGACCCAGTGCCCCTCACTCCTGATCCACTGCCCCCTGGCCCCAGTCCCCCAGTGTGTGAAGCATGGGGGGCCCCAAGCAGCCCCTTGCAGGGTGGAACTTGTGACAGCCTGCAAGGGGGAAAAAACATGGTTTCCCATGATTTTCACTTTAAGAAGAATCCATGTTTAAAGTTTGTTTATCCATTTTTAAAGTTTGTTTGTGACCCTTTCATATATTCTTGTCACCCACTTTTGGATTGTGACCCACAGGTTGAGAAACACTGCTCCATCGTATCTCCTGTAAGTGTTTCTATCTGATCTGAAAAGCCCTAGTGTATGTAGTCCAAAGCCCTAGCTTATGGAGTCTCTTCACTTCAGAAGTCCCCCCATACCCTTGTCATCTTTGCAACATGGGCATGACTGTAGGCTAAGCAGTGCCATGCTCTTGAGCAGTTCTTAGCAGATCAAGGTTTTCCTGAGAGATTAATTATCCAATAAATGAGGGCAGAAGTAACCTTACTGGCTTGCATTGGAGCCTTTCAGAGGTGTAACAACCAGGTCTATGTCCTGGGTGACAGGAGTCACAGCAAGGGCTGGGCTAGCAGCAGCAGTGTCTGGATGGCAGTGGTGGTGGCTGCTGTTCTTGTGGTGCCTGGGACTGGTATCCCAGTGGCCCGTTCCGTAGGGTACTGAACAGCAGGTTATTGTGTAATTGTGATATGGCGTTTCATAGTTGGACCAGACTGTTCCAGGATCTTTAGACATGAAGAATTTGGTTGCTTCACTTTTTTCCTCTGGTTGCTGACCTTGAAACAAACAGCCTGGCAGTCTGAGGTGGTGCAGTGAGTGCCAGGAGCAGATCAGTACAATCTTGGTCCTTAACACTCCAGGTTTTCTCTCTCTTTCTCAAACAATAATAGAAACGTGTCTTTCTCCCTAATTGAATCTCCTGCTGACTATGTTGAATCACAGTGGTTAGCTGTAAATGAGGTAGGAGATGAGAAATGCCTACCCCCCGCTCCCCACATCTTTGCTTGCTCTGCTGGGGTGAGCTGGTGGGGATAATAGTAAAGCCAGATGCAGCCAGCAACGTGTAAGAGCCAGAAAGAAAAACGAATGGATTATCTACAAGGAATTTTTTTTAGAAAAGATTTTCCTCCCTGGCTTGCTTAATTCTGCTTCTTGCCTCTCCCTCCACCAGCTTTAATTTTGCAGGGGAAAGAGTCCATGCCCCACCAAAGCACTCTCACAGACAGATTTGTTGGAGGGAGTTTACTAATTCTGTAACGTTTACTCTTTTGGGGGTTTCTCAGTGCCTTTACACTAGGGTTTTTTGCAGATCTTCATTTCCTTTGTTACAATCCAGGTCTGTTCTGTCCAATGTCATGCTTCACAATTAAAACTGAGCACACAGAGATCATGTGACAAGGCTCAGGAAATGATCTCCAAGCTCATCAGTGGCCTCTACTACTATTCTTTTGAGCTTTCTGGCCTTGGATACAGGAAGTTCTTCAATTAACAATTGGATTAGGTGCTCTAATTATCTAACTCAACCAGTCTCAAGTAACTTGTGCTGGTCTTAGAACCTGGCAGTGTGACTCATAAATCCTATACCTTTCACTACTTTCTTTCCATTTGTAACTCTTCTGTAAATGAAAGAATATTAGGTGTACTTTATGCCTTAATCTTGAAAACGTTAACTTTTTTTTTTTTTTTTAAATGTTGATCCCACTAACTGGAACTACTCCCATGAAGAAAGTCCCCAGATGTGTAAGGACTAAGGATTAGATTTGTACCTCTGGGTTTGTCCCTCTCAATAGGCAATCCAAGGACATGGCTTTGCCAGCAATCTAGTCACATGCACAGAGGCAGTGTTTAGTACTGGGTTTACCTCTTTGTCAGGACAAACTGCTTTCACTACTCTTGGACTCAGGCTTCCAGTTCTTCATTCTGCACTGAGTGGGGTCTGATTTTGAAGTGAAACATCCTGAATGCTACTTTGTAGAAGACCTCCTGTTTCCCATACACTTGTATATGACCAATGGCTAGTTCTAGAAAAGGGAAATTAAACATTGCACTGCTGCCCAATACCTTGTAGGGTGAAATCCTCTTCTGCTTTTTGGGTGTCTAACTGGACTTAAAGTTCTATTCTTCCCTTCCTGAGTCCATTAATGCATCTGCTTTTGTAACACGCTGTTATCTTAGCCTTGGGCTAGATCCTATTCCACCTATTAGATGGCACAGTAGATTGAGACATGCAAATATAGTTCTCTTCCAACCTACTCTAGTCCTTGAAAATCCATTGGTGCAAGGTGGGGAGTGTCTCCGTCTCCTTGTTTCTTTGTAGGTTGGTCTTAAGGCTAAGGTGGTGGTGATGATGCACTGAAAAAAAGTTCACTAAGATGCCTAGGAGATGGGATAGGCCTTTAGTGCCCTGCCAGAGCTGTTGAGCACTGAGGCTCCAAACAAGATCTGTGCAAGCTAGAATGCCAAATGTGGAACCATCTAAGCTGAACAGGAAGAAATGCTGAGGGGGAAAGTTTAGTTCTTCTAAGTAACTTGGTTGCCCAGCTTGGGGCTTCAGGGAGATGCTTCCTTCTGCTCGGGGGCCTATAGCCAAGAACTCTGTCCAGCCAGGTCTTCCCCAAAATGCAGCCAGGTGGTGCTGCTCTCTGCTCTTTTCTCCTCCCCTGCAACCTTTTAAATCCATAGTAGTTGGAGAGCTCTGCTATTTGGGAGAAGAGGCTTGAACCCAGGTCTCCTACCTCAGAAGAATGCCCTGACCCCTTGGCACATGGCGTTGTAGGATGACCTTGATGCCGTACATGAATGAATGATTACACACTGGTGCCAGAACTTGAACCTGGAGAAATCTGTTATCTCACTCCACAGCCAACTGCTGAACTTCTGCTCTGGAGTGACAGTGATATGCCTACATCCCTGGAAAAGTAGTATGTAGGTGAAGCGAACAAGGAGCTGTGAGGGAACTTGAGAATCTTGTCCCACAGATGCAACTAATTTATCAGGCCATGGTAGCCCTGGTCCTTGTTGGCACAGTTGTAAGGTGCCTATGGGTCAGTATCCCAGTGAGGTGATCTACCTGATGGCCAGAAGGGGTGCTTTGTGGGACCAAAGATGACACTGGGACACCAGCATCTTTTCTGGTTCCTGGGACCTAGAAAGGCTGAGCAAGTGGAGCTGTGTTAGTCCGGTGTGCTGGAGAACAAGATCTTATTTATTTACTTATTTATTGGCACCATTTTCTGCCTCCTTCCCCCACCTCATCCAGAACCAGCTGAAGTGAGACATTAAATGCAATACAGGTGCCCCTTCCTGGTGCAGCGCATACACAAATGCAATATTCAGATTGTGCTGAGTTTCCATAGCAACATGGCCACATGTTTGCACACCTGTGTTGTTTCTATGCATTGATTGCAGAGCTTGGTATGGAAGTGCATGAAAAGATGCACCTTACACCCTGTGCAATCTCAGCTGAGCTAGATTCTGCTCAGAGCCACATGCATACAAGCCTGGAATAACAGCCCAGAGCAGAATGTAGTTCAGTGCCTGCAGCAGAGATTAGTCTGCGTGCTGAAAGTTTTCTCATTTAGCAGCCTAACCAGGCACTGTACGTGCTGTTACTACTTTGATCTGACTGGTTAGCCAAATTTTGGGATCCTATAGACTACTTGCATTAGGATGAGAAACTGATGATAGTCAGCTGTTTTGCTGATGCAGCCCTATTTACACAGAACATGTTAAGTCTATTCTCCTTGAACAAAGAAAGAGTCCAGCTGGGATCATTCCCCTCTTCAGTTCCAGGCCTCTTTCAGCTGGTACTCAGGCCAGAAGTCTTTGCTCTGTCTTGACTTGTTCTCAGGGTCACAATGTCAGCAGTATGTGTGCAGCTGAATCCTCTGACCTGTGCTCTAGTAGTTGTCTCCTGCTATGCGCACACCTATAATAAGAAAACACCCAGTGAAGCCCTGCTGTCCAGTAGGTGTCCTTGTGTTTTTGGTTTGTGACATTTGTGGTCTGGTTGGAGGCTCCTATCGATTTTTTTTTTTTTTTTTCCCTCTCTCTTTATGCTCCTTTTTTTGGAAAGAGAGACAATGGGTTTTAAAATGAACTGTAGTTATCCCCCTCCAGCATCAGTGTGGTTTACCTCCATCCAAGGCCTCGCAATCCATATACAACATAGGCTTAACTGTGTTATGGAAACCAGAGCACTTCCATTTGCTGCCATTCTTAGCTTAAAATGAGACTTAGCATAATGCAAGGTTCTGCCACTGAATAATACTGTGTAAACAGATATTTTTTTTTGCAGGATGTTTTCATTAGGAGAGGACAACAAAGAGCTTGGATTTACTAAAGAGAGAGAGTGTCCTTTAGCAATTCTCAGCTATATACTTCTGCTGGGATCCTAATGGAAGGAAGTCCATTTCACACAGGATGTAAACAGCACACCAGATGTTACTACAAAGTTAAAGCAATTAGTTAAACTAACCAATCATGTTGCCAAAGCAATTAAAGATGACTCTGGGATTGTATGCTTCTGTTCTTTTCCTGCACAAGAAGAGGGCTCATTATTTACTGGAGGGAAGGGCATAAGGGGGGGTTGTTGCTAGACAGAATGATGCTTGGGGGTGTGTGGGGGGGATGTTAAGTGAAGGTTTTAAAAAGCTACTGTTTAAAACAGTCCTTGCCCTTTTCTGGCTCCACTGTTAACTCTTTACTATCACTGGGTAGGTATCAGCCTTATCTCTTATTGTCTTGATTTCCATATGCAGCTCCTAAAGTTAAGGGAAACTGGGGGGGGGGGAAGAAGGGGGGAAGAGGGAAGTGTGATTCACTAGTGGTTTTTGTGTCTTACCATTGCTTCATAACTGAGTGCTACTTTGGCAGGTTGCTGATTAAAATGTGTCCTACATGGAGTTACCATTGACTGTTG
>NW_017729030.1:65299121-65302907 GCF_001723915.1 Gavialis gangeticus
GACCTGGTGACTGTTGTAGAGGCCAAACCTGTTAAATGTAGTGAGCCTCATGGCAAAACTGATTTAAGCTGTTCTGTTTTTTCTGCTCCATGGTGTGAGATAAGGATGGGAGTGGAATATGTATGATTTGTCATACCTCATCCATGGAAAGATCCTAGATCCAGGGTGGTCATGCCATGGAATGCATGCCACAAGTGGCACAGGCAGTCTCTGTGCCATGTGGCAGATCAGGGAGGGAGCAGGGTGAACAGTGACAGATAGGGCAGGGAGCAAAAAGCAGAGCAGGAGACTGGGCAGAGGAAGGGGATTAGAGTAGCACTCGGTAAGGGTGTTGGCTTAGTTTGTGTCCCATGCCAAAAAGGTTGAACCCCGCTGTCCTAAATCATTCACTTGCTCTTCACCCTGATAGCTGGCAGGACTCCTAATTTGGGGGCTTATTTTTTGAGCCCCCAAGACTAGCTGTGATGGATACTCTGCCCCTGGCTGGGTCTGGCCTACTAATTATATTTCTGAGTCCCGCACAGCACACTCAGGCTAAGATCTAGCCATCCATGTTTTCCTTTTAAAGATAAAACTGTACTCCTCTCAGAAGCAAGGAAACTTTCCAAATGTGGCCAATGTACGGGGTGGCAACCTGAGGATGTAGGCAGCCTGGAACAATGGCATGGAGGTGTGAACAACATGAGGGAGTCATCTCAGGGTGCCATTAACTCTTAATGCTGCAGAATGACCCTCTAATATCTGTTTTAATGATTTAATAGCCTGCCATCTTAGTAGGAGGCAAGGGAATGTGGAAGGAAAAACCCACTCTGGGGAGGAACTTGTGACTTTCTACCCAGAATTAGAAGGAACAAGAAGGACCAAGCAGGCACATGCCTGTGCAACAATAGAGAAGAGGAAGTGACACAGAAAAGACTGGGTAGAGAAGCAGTGCAAAGTCCCACACTTTAGAATTATACTAGCAACCTTGGCCTGGTATAGATATTCAGTTTCTCTTGGGAGAGTTGCTGCTGTCCCAGGAGAAGTCATGACTGTACAGATGTTCAAGCTTTTTCTCCCAGAGTAAAAATGGCCATGCCAGGGGAAAAAACATGGGAACAACCAGGGTTAAATCACTGTTTGCAATGCCTCCTCTAGGGGAGACAGTGTGTAACTGGCTGGACTCTGCTGCTCCAGAGTCCCCTTCATAATCCCCACATTGTGCTGCAGGGAGGCACTGGCTAAATCAGATTGACCATGGTCTGTCCATCAGGACTGCTCTACACACTGCTGCTGTCTGTTGCCAGGCAGACTAAGGGAGCCTGCAGAGCCTGCTGAGATGTACACAGTGTTAGCGCTGCAAGCTGCCCACTGTTCAGGGCATCAGCATTTGGATGCCTGTACAGAAGGCTCTGGGGAAGTTTCTCTATCAAAAGAACAAACCAGATTATTTAAATGTGTGTATGCAGTAGGGCTGTGGAAAGCTTTGGTCCCTGATTCGATTTGGTGGAGATTTGGTCTAATTTGACAGCCGAATCTCTGGATCTGAATTGAATCAGAGGACGCTTTAATCTCTCCAAATTGAATTGGAACCCTCTGAATCAATTCAGACAGACACAGCTTTAAATGTTTTTTTCTACATACCTATAGGTAGCAGGCAGCTCGTGTACACTGCGATGCTGGGGTGCACTGAGTGTCCCATAGGAGCACTGAGCACCCCAGCGCACTCAGCAGCAGACCTGGAAGTGGATCAGAAACCCTTCTGTCCATTCCCGGGTCCACCAGAAAGCATGCCGGGGGACCCCGCCCCCCCCACCTCAGCGACTGATGTCTCCTGGGTCTGGGGGGGCACCCAGGGTCCCCCCCCCCAAATGATCACCGAGCCAGGGGAGTGCAAGTGGGGGCCCCACATGCTCTCCAGTGGACCAGAAGTACTTCCGGGTTTGCTGCCAAGCGCATGGAGGGCCCCTCTGTGCTTCTGTGGGATGCTCCATCCACTCCAGCATTGAAGCGATCACAAGGTGTCTGCTGGTGGAGGGGCTCCCATTTTAACTCAGCTGGCCCCACCTCTAGCTACCCAGCCCGTGCAGCCAATTGGCTCATGTGCAGTTAGACAAAAGCATTATGGACAGACAGACAGACAGACTAAGCCTTTTATTATATTAGAATAGGAGAATTCTTGGAGTAGCAATCTGAACATGCCATGCCATCAGGTGTTTGACAGCCCCAGGACTGGGTTGAAAGGGAACTTGATCTCCAGTGTGGACTGCTTGCATAGACTAAGGTGTGTGGTAATCCCAGGCTTCAGGACTTTGGAAGGTTGCATACAGGGTCCAGAGTATTTTCTCTCTCCTCCCTCCTCCCCTTCTCCCCCAACACACTCGCACTGAATGCATTGTCTATTTCCGGGAGAGAGAGTCTTCCTGTGAAGCACTGGAGAGAAACTAGAACTGAATTTTGTTTAGATGTGTTGGTGTTCCATATGGAACAGTGCAAGCTTTTCAGTGTCTAGTTGAAGGCAAGGTAGAGGTGCCCCTTACAGACTAAGTTCCTGGGAGTTTTGCTTATATGCTCAGGATGAAACCAATCACCATATTTGGCTGGCAGGGGAGAATTTTCCCACCAGTTCAGACTGGCAAGGAGGCTTGCTTCTCCATGTGCTCTGTAGCAGGAGGCAGGGCCCACATCCCATGATTCTCTTGGAACACTTTACCCAACAGCACCTCTGCCATTGCATCAGTCCAAAGCAGTGGTGAAAGCTGCTCTGTCCCATTCCTTTTTTGTGGCATGTTGTTGTGTGTTTGTGGTGGATGTTGATGTGCTTTTTGGCTCCAGTCAGCAACAGCAGCTTACAGACCCTTTTGGGCAAGTGGTTGCCCGCACACACAGGGGAATGGGCTTGATTGGCCACAAGGCCCCTTTCAGTCCTGTGTTCCTAATAGCAGTGGTCTAAATGGGAGTAGATTCTCCCTGTGATGCTGAAAAGGGCAACAAGGTTTTGAATGAGTAACAAAAATAGCAGCTATACAGCTGGCTGTTACATGAAGGCTGGATGCCCCTTCATTCTCGCTACAGACTCCCCCAGGACATCTGTGGGTGTTATGCTCTTCTTTCAGGCCAGTGATGAATCTTTGAGGCTGGGTCGTACTTCTAGGGGCATCATCACCCATATAGCTCTGCCTGCCATAACACGGGCCAACTGGGCCAAAAGCCCTGCAGGAAGGGTGGAGCTCCCCTGGAGTGGTACAACAGCTGCCACAGCAGTTCAGATGGGCTCTTCTCTGACATTTTTGGTTTGTACAGTGCACAGAGTGTGGGGGCTGGCTTGTGGCAGCCTCCAGACCTCATGAGCCATAGTGGTAACTGCTGTGCCCACTAAAGCCATTGGCTTCCTTTGATTGCTACCCCTGCTAACACACTACTGTTAGACCCCATGGATGAGTGCAGTTCTCCAAGTCTGTGTCCCTGTAATGGAGCCAGGGGGTCCTGTTACTTGGAGAGAAGCTGCTGCGGGGATGTCCCCACATGCAGGGAAGACAGCAGATTCTGGGCTAGTTGTAGGGGAGTAGGCAGTTAGGCCATAAGTGCCTATTGCAGGGCTAGCTGTCTAGCAATAGGACAGTAGATCATTTGACCCCTGTTGACTGCCTGCCTTTTGGGCAGGGGGCTGGACCCAATGATCTTGCGAGGTTCCTTCCAGCCTTAATGTCTATGAAATAGGACAGTGCTCTGCTTGGATAGCAAGGGTGCTGCTATGGTTTCATAGATTTCATAGACATTAAGGGCTGGAAGGGATATCATGAGACT
>NW_017729030.1:65307907-65314487 GCF_001723915.1 Gavialis gangeticus
CACTGTGAAATAAGGTAGTTGCCTATCTGGGTTAGGAAGTTGCATTTAGAAAACAAAAAAAAGCAAGAGGAAACCAGTGCATGTGAGAGTCTGATCCTGAAACTTGTTTGTTAATAAAGCCATACAGAGGATAGCAAATCATCAATTTAAAGTTGTGATCAACATAGATTTAATAGATTTCATAGACATTAGGCTCTAGAAGGGACCTCGTGAGATCATTGAGTCCAACTCCCCTGCCATAGGCAGGAAGTCTGCAGGGATCGGATGATCCCAGTAAGATAAACATCCAAATGTCTTTTGAATGAGTCCAGAGTAGGTGCTTGCACCACCTCTGCAAGGAGTCTGTTCCAGACCTTGGACACTCGGACTGATAAGGAAAAACTTCTTTAAATGAGTCTGAATCAACCTTCTAGAAGTTTGTGGCCATTAGACCTAGTTATCACTTGGGGCGCTCTGGTAAACAACTGTTCTCCCAGATCCTGATGCACCCCACTTATACTTGTAGGCAGCCACTAAACCCCCCCACCCCTTAGCCTTCTCTTTGCCAGGCTGAAAAGTTCCATGTCCCTCAGCATCTCCTCATAAGGCTTGTTCTCTTGGCCTTTGATCATATGGGTGGCTCTCCTCTGGACTCTCATGAGCTTATCCACATCCTTCCTGAAGTGGGGGGCCCAAAACTGGATGCAGTACTCCAGCTGCAGCCTCACTAAGGCAGAGTAAAGCAGGAGGATGACATTCCTGGTTTTGCTTGAGATGCATCAGTGGATGCATGCCAGAGTTTGGTTTGCTTTACTGGCCATGGCATCATGTTGGTGGCTCATTCATCTTGTAGTCAATCTCTTTTGGTCACGGTGCTAGCAAGCATAGCACTGCCGAGCCTATAAGTATGATGCTGTTTTTTTTCTCTCAAGGCAGAGTACCCTGCATTTCTCTATGTTGAATGCCATTAGGTTTTGGTCCACCCACTTTGCAAACATGTCCAGGTCAGCCTGTATCCCCAGCCTGTTCTCCAGCATGACTGCCTTCCCCCATAGATTAGTGTCATCTGCGAACTTTGTCAGTCTGCATCTGACGCCCAAATCCAGATCATTAACGAAGATATTGAAGAGTACTGGCCCAAACACTGAGCCCTGGGGGACTCCACTGGTAACCTTGCGCCACATTGATTTGTTCCCATCAACTAGTACCTTTGGGTCCAACCCTGGAGCCAGTTCCCCAGCCATCAGACCATGAGATGGTTAAGGCCACAGTTCCCTAGCTTGGTCATGAGGACATCATGGGAGACCAAGCCAAAGGCTTTCTTGAAATCCAGATAAATGACATCAACCTCATCTCCCTTGTCCAGGCAATGTATCACCTGGTCATAGAAGGAGATGAGGTTGGTCAGGCAAGACCTTCCAGTAACAAAACCATGTAGGTTGCCTTCTGTTGGCCTGTTGCAGATGGATTCCTTGATAATTTTTTTCCAAGATCTTTCCAGGGGTGGATGTCAGACTGATAGGTCTGTAATTCCCTGGATCTTCCTTCATCCCTTTCTTGAAGATTGGGACCACGTTGACTCTTTTTCAGTCTTTCAGTACATCACCCAAGTGCCATGAGCTTTCAAATATCTTGGCCATAGGGCATACTATGATGCCCACCAGCTCTCTTGAGACTCTCTTGGGTGCAATCCATCCACGCCTGCAGACTTATGGATGTCTAGCCTCTCGAGGTGTTCTCTCATTTGATCTACATCAATTATGGGTCCATCTCCCAAGCCCTGGATGCTTTGTGTCCTTTCTGACAGCATGACCCCCTTGGGTGGGTGGAAAAGTGATGCAAAGTAAGTGTTTAGGAGATTGGCCTTTTCTCGGGTGTCAGATGTCAGCTGCCCCACTTGATCTCACGGGGGGCTTATGTTGGTTTTGTTCTTCCTCTGACTTCAAATGTATCTGAAGAACAACTTTTTGTTATCCTTGATTCTGGTGGCTAGCCTGAGTTCAGTTACTGCTTTGGCTTTTGTGGACTGCTCCCTACAGGTATGAGGTAGTACTGAGTAGTCCTCCTTAGTGAGGATTCCAGTTTTCCATCTGGTGTAGGCCTCTCAAGTTTCAGGAGACCCAGAAGTTCCCTACTGAGCCAAGGGGGCTTACCTGCCCTCTGACTGCATTTCTTATGGGATGGGATGGACTTCCCTTGAGCTTTGAGGATTGAGTTCTTTAGGAACAACCATTCCTCATGGACTCCCCTTCATAGGGAGCCATGGTCCCTTAGTGCCTGACTGACCATTTTTCTGAGTTTGTGAAAGTCGGCCTTCCCAAAGTTGAGGTTATCTGTTTTACTGAGGGATTTGCCCACCCTATGTTGGACAGAGAAAGTAATCAGTTCATGGTCACTGTTACCAAGTTTGCCTTTGATCCTCAGATCACTCACCAGACCATCCCCTTTGCCCAAAACTAAATTCAGCAGTGCCTCTCCCCTAGTTGGCCCATAGGCCTCTTGTATCAGGTACAGGTTGTCAATGCAAGTGAGAAAGTTACGTGACCCATCAGACTTGGCTGTGTGCTCTTCCCGCAAGATGTCTGGGAGGTAGAAGTCTCCCATGACAATCATACTTTGGGAACATGCGGCCTCGGCCAGTTCCCTATTGAATTCGAGATCCAGGTCTTCTTGGTTAGGAGGTCTTTAATAGACTCCTATGAGTATATCCCTTTCCCCATGCTTCCCCCCCATATTTTAACCCAGGGGGTCTCAAGATGCCCACCATGGTCAATAAACTCAGTTTGAAGGGAAGTGTACAGCTTCTTGTACACCCCGACCCCTCTTCCCAACACGATCTCTCCTGTGCAGTGTATAGCCTTCTATACCTGCCAGCCAGTCATAGGAAGAGTCCCACCAGGTCTCCATTATCCCTACGAGGTCATAATCTTTATCAGTCAGGAGAAGGGCCAGCTCCTCTTGCTTGTGACCCAAGCTCCTGGCATTTGTGTACAGGCAGTTGAGTCTGCCATGGGAAGCCTTAGGCTTCCTTATGTGATGGGACATGACTTTTCCTTGGACTCTCGTCAGAGTGGGTTCCCTTGGGCTACCTAAGCTGTTACTACTGTGATTGGCATGACCTGGGCTAGAGCTGTTGATTGACCTCCCATCCCCCAGCGATCTTAGTTTAAAGCCCTATCAAGTAGGTTGACCATTCTGGCCGAGAAGAGCTTCTTCCCTCTCCAGGTGAGATGTGGGCCATCCCTTCCCAACAGTCCACTGCCTCTTTCACTGAAGTGCTGAGTGTGGTCAAAGAAGCCAAACCCATTGTGATGGCACCATCACTGGAGTCTTCTGTTCACCTCATCAATGCACCTATCTATCCCTCTGGGGCCCATGACTGGGAGGATTGAGGGGAAAAAAACTACTTGAGCCCCCAGGCCCTTGAGCCCAGCTCCCAGAGCCCTGTAGTCACACATGACCCAGCTGGGATTGCTCCGAGCAGTGTCATTTGTGCCCACGTGGATGAGTAGTATGGGATGGTGGTCCAAGGGCAGGATGACTTTGGGGAACCTCTCAGTCATATCATGGACATGAGCCCCAGGGAGGCAGCAAACCTCATGGGCTATGGGGTTGGGATGACAGATCTCACCCTCTGTCCTCCTTAGGAGGGAATCATCCACCATGATTACTCTGTGTCTTCTGGGCACAGTTGCTGGTGGCCCTCCTTCCTCACATGCTGGGGCCAGGAGTTCGGCCGGCTCAGCTGATGAGTGGGGTTTGAAATGGTTGTGCAGCTCCAG
Organism: Gavialis gangeticus; assembly: GCF_001723915.1. Lineage (NCBI taxonomy): Eukaryota > Metazoa > Chordata > Crocodylia > Gavialidae > Gavialis > Gavialis gangeticus. Next base: position 65,311,669 of record NW_017729030.1, read on the forward strand.
GGAAAGTCACCCTGGTGCAGTTCCTCATAGGGCTGGAGACTACCTCCATCCAGGCAACACCTGGCTGGACCTCATGGCAGCTCTTTATTTCTGCCAAGGTGTCGTCCACCATCGGGTGGAATGCCGGGAAGTAGGTGTTCAGTTCCTGCTCTGCATCTCTAACGGCTCGCAGCCATTCCACCATTGCCTGGAGTTCCCTAATTTGGCACTCCACTGTTGAGCACTTCCCACAAGGGGAGGTGTCAGTGCTCCCAGACCCAGCTGCCTGCATCCGTGCCAGGCAGCCTCCACAAGAAGCCAGGGGCTCCATTTGAATGGAGGCCGGGGCCATGGGTCCTGCCTGGGTGGGGATAGGGACCACAGGCTCCGTTTGGGTAGAGGCTGGAATGGGCTCTGTTTGGGTGGAGAACCTGGTGGTACCAGAGCAGGGGAGGAGCTTTGAGGTGTGATGTGTCCCTTGCACCATGGTCCTCATAGTAGTCTGGGCTACTACTGTGCAGGCCCTTCCCTTCAGGCTTACTGCCTGGAGCCTCGTGCCCCTCCTGCTTGCCCTCCTATGTGAACTCCTACACTAACTTGCACACCGGGCCTAAAACCGCACCTGTTTGTGTGCTCTGTTTGCGAGGCTTCAGTTGCATGGCTCCCCGGGGGGCTGGGGGACGTAGGAGCCGGGGTGGGATGTGAACCTCTTCGGCTTCTCTCAGCTCTCCTGCAGCTTTGCTAATTCCCTCCCACCATGGGCCCCACCTACCTCCCAGCTGTACTGGGGGTCAGGGTCCACTGGGGTCATCTTGGGGATCTGGGGGTCCCAGGGGTCATGGGGGTGCAACGGGGTTCTGCCCATGTGTCTCGTGCTGGAGCCAGGGACAAACTGTGGCTTCTGCCATTGGTGGGCCCTTTTTGGTTAGAGAAATAGCAGTAAGGTGCTGTGTAGGCTAAGGCACACCTGCGGCCAGTCAGGAGAGTACCTGACTGGAAAGGGAGGAGCCCAAGGGATATAAACTGGGGTCCCTGAGGCAGAGGGGTAGTGCAGTCCTGAACTCTTTAGAGAGAGGAGGTCTTGTCAGCTCAGTTTTGCGGGGTTGTGGGGGTTTGAAGAGGAGGTAGGAAAGCCAGACTCCCAGAGCTGAGAGATCCAGACAGTGGGGAGGTGGTTTGACAGTGGCATGGGGTATGGGAGGGACCTGCTGGCCAAAAGCAAACTAGGGCTTACTCTGGGACCCAGAAGCAGCCTCCCTTCTACAATAAAAGTAATCCCATCAAGGTGAGGCAGGTGAGAGGAAAAGGGAGAGTATCCTGAGGAGTCAGAGTTGGGCAGGAGCCACATGGCTGCCAGGGGGTACTCTTAGGGCCCAGTCCTATTATAGTTCCCCCACCTCTGAGCACCTGGCCACAGCCTTCACTTCCCATAGGAGTCATGGCCATCCTTCCTAGAGTAGGCTGGTGGTCCCCACCTCGGAGAGGGGGCAGCCTTTGACTTACACTGGGATTCTGCTGTTTGTGACGCTGACCTGGCCATGTCATGCTGGCCAGTCTGGAGCCACGTAGATGTACTCATAGAATCTCCCTATTGACTTTTGGTGATCAGGAGATTGCACCTATGGGATCTGACTGTGGCCCATTGAGGTCTGTGTCCTTGAATTATGTCCTTTACTAACAGAAGCAGGCTTTGGCTCTTCATGAAGACTGTTTCATAAGGGGAGTATATCCATTGAATTAAAGCTCTTGTCCTAGCAGGGTTGGAGAATTGTAGCCACGGTGGTCCAGGAAATATGTAAGAAGCCAGGTTTGTTAGCTCTTGTACTTGCATGCTTTTTTTTTTCTTCTTCTTTTGTTTGAAGAATCAGCTAGTAATAATTGTGGATTTCATAGGGGAAAAAATAGAGAGCTTTCAGCCTAATCAAAAACATGCCCAGCACCTTGAACATTACCAGTGAAGCATAAAGATGCAGAAAATCAACAGCTCTTTTGGAAAGAGAGAGAATCCTGAAGAAGCTGAAACTTGAAGCTGTGCGAGCAATAGCTCTTTGGTCTTTTTAACAGACCCTTTTCTTGTAGGAAAACCAGAGCTTCGCTGCAGGACTCGCAACACAAAAATAATTGCTAACATTCTGAATGCCAGTTCTATCGGGCCAGTAAAATAAAGCTCTCCTTCTGCAGTTACACATAATCTATATAAGGTCCAGTTGACTTTTAGCTCCAGGCATCTGGGAAATGCACTCATTTTTCTTCAAGGCTCATGTGTTTCAATTGTAACTCGTTCAATCAATAGCTCCAGGAGCCCAGGATTTGTAGGATTATCAATACAGGGCCCAGGGTATATAATTCATGGTAATGTATACTGCAGACAATACAAACAGGAAACATTCATGTGCACCTAAGGCCAGGAGACTAGGTCTTCTACCAGGGTTCAAATTACAAGGGAGCTTTGGGTGGGAGGGATGAGCCCCCTCATAAGAGATGAGCGCCTCCCTGTAAGATCTGAAAATCATAACCTAGGAGGGTCTCTGATTTTTCTATTGGGGCATTGTGATGGGCAACCCAATTTTTTTTGCAGACAGCCCCAAGAGTCAAAGTGTAATTCAAACCCTGGCTTTTACAATATTTTATTTATGGACCAAAACAAGGTGCTAAGAAAGGCTTTAAATACACCCTCCCCCTCCCCCCTGCTCTCTTCTCTTTGAAAATGCAGTAGTGTAATCTGTAGTGTGCATTTTCTTAAGTGCAAGGCTGCCTTAGTGCAGTAAATGGGATGCCTTTGTCAGTACTGCATAGCATTTGTTTCATAGTTAGTAGGGTCGGAAGGGACCTGAGAAGAT
>NW_017729030.1:65314498-65318392 GCF_001723915.1 Gavialis gangeticus
CAGCATTGCCCTGGCCCCTGTTGCTTACCTGGGTATATGCTCTGATTGTCGGTCTAGACTGAGCTGTACTTGTGGGTGCTGCTTGGTTTAGTGGTCCAAGTCTTCCTCTGCCTTCATCTTCCACTTCCGCTGACAAGCCTAGTTGAAGCCTTGGCATAAAACTTTTCATTTGTTCCAGGTCTGATGCATCCTGATAGATGTCTAATTTACAAATAGGCTAAATGATTTGCCGATAACTTGAAACCAGCAAACCCAGCTTGCTTTTTTTTTAATTTGCCAAGAACACACACTTAAGATGGGTTTTCTGTAATTCCCTCAATGCTGAATGCAGTCTCTGGTGCCACTTGGGGGTATTTTTATTGTCTACCAAGTTCTGTTTTACTCTCCAATCACTGAAATTGTCTTTGTGTCCTTCCAAAGACTCATCCCAACTGTAGGAAAGATGCAAACCCAAAAGAAATTAATATTTGAACCATGCTCAGTCTCACAGGAGGCCTTGCAATAGGGTGCCTGAAAAGACTTGATCAGACAATGAATCTTTCAACTCAGGGATAGATTTAGGCAGAGGCTAGACATTAGGCAATCTCCTAAAATCTGTTCCTGCCACCAAAGCTGCAGAAGGGCATTTGGGACACTGGGTCTATAGATAGCTCCTACCTTTGCACTCAAGCTGAGGTATGCATCTTCAGTGTTCCTGGCAGGAAAGCATGCATGGAGCATGGCCAAGTGTGGTGTGGGCTTTGGGGACTGCTCCCAGTCAGAACACACTTGGCCATGTGGCTCTGAGTATCGAGTCAAGAATAACAGCCCATGACTAGGCTCAAGTTGACCTGTTGTCTGGATGCTGGAGAGCAATCCAGCTCAGCAGGGTTAAGCACCTGGGATTCATTCTTGAACCCCTTTAGAGTGACCCACCTCTGAAATGTAAGGCAGGGTGCCTGGGTGCTGACTAGAGTAATGGGATGTGTTCAGCTTAGGGAGGCAACTTCCCAGAGATTTGTTACTACCTGAGATCTGACAGAATGGTCCAGTGGCTAGGGAAGTTGCTCAGTGAATGAGAGACCTATGTTCTAGGCCCTTGTCAGCCTGAGGCAATTCAAACTTAGATTCCCCCAGGAGAGGGCCCTTGCCAACAGGCAGAGGATGGGGACACCCTCCACCTGCTCTTGGAGCTGAGCCAAAGGACAGAATGGAGGGCAAGAGTCATGGGGCTAGAAAGAGAGCAAACAAGAGGAAACGTGACTCTGTTGCCTAGTGAGGTGGGCACTGCCCTGTCCTGGGTTCTGGCTTTGATTTTACATTAGGTACTGGTTTAAACCTGGCAGCAGGGGCTGAAACCTTTACTTCTCAGCTTACCTCAAGGACCATTCAGCACAGGCCAGGATCTGGGCAGACTAATGAATGGTCGTCCCTTCTTTGGCTGGGCTTTCTGAGGCTCTCCTTTGCTTCTCCTTAGAGGGTTATATGCTCCTTTAAGTTTTTTCTCCCATCTTAGTGACATGCTCAGACTGGAATGGGAGTGCAGGGGGGATGCCTCTGTGGATGCTCTTGGAGTCAGCGCAGTCACTGTGACTGCCACAGTCTGCAGCTGGTCGAAAGCCACAGCTGAGGAGGCAAGTCTGCCATCTTCCCCTTGAAAAGTGCTGCTTCTCACAGAGAAGACCACTTCAAGCTGGTTCTGCGCAGTGTTTGTTGATGCTATTTCTACACACATTTTACACAAGAATTTTGAAGTTCATTAAGCCTTATGTACAATAGCACCTATGGCCACAAACAAGACTGAAGCTCACTGTTTTATTGCAGGGCCCAACACACCTTGTGTTTGCCAATATTTCAGACCAGGACTGATATATGGCTTGCATCTTGTGAACTAGAATCTAAGCTTTCAGGTCAGTCTGTCACCCTCTGCCTGAAGAATGTTTTGGAGATGGCTGAGTCTGCAGAGAGCCTGGATCCAGACTTCTGACATGTGCCTGGTGCTAGTGGGAGGGAGGGGGGCGGTTGTGAAATCGGGAGCTTAGTGGACATTTACATGATCTTCACAATATCAAGCTACCTGTGGGAGCAGGTCTGTTTTGCTCAGTGAGCACTGATGTGACTAACCACACTACAAAGCCCTGCCTGAGCTGCTTTGCCTCTCTGGAATGGAAAGGAAAAGTGCCTTGTCCATAGCCAAGCATCATGACAGTAGCAGAGTCAGGAGTCGAACCCTGGGGTCCTGATGCTCAGCCTCATGCCTGCTCTACTATGTCATGCTGCTCAATGCCTGCAGCAAAACTAGGAAGTCAGCTTCTGCTGCCCTTGCCAGTACCTTTCAATACATCCCTGCATTCCTAACATTAGTTCTTCTCAAATTGTACTTTCCTGTGGCTCCTTTTAGACCAAAGGTGCACTCATTCCATTAAATTTGCACTGCATTAATTGGTCCTTCTGTGAGGTCAATGGAAGTGCAGGAGAGGCTATCAGATTTTTGTTGAACCCATAGCTGCAAAGGATACAGAACACTGAAAGTGTTTCTGATTTCCCAACTCCCACATTGCCCTGTGTTGAGAAATAGGTGCTAATGAGTGATGATGGAAAGGTGAGTGATATACACAACTCTTCCAAGTCAGCATGCATTTTTTGTGAGGCCCGCAGAAGTTATTTTAGTGCCTAAACCTGGAGCAAAGGGGGATCCAGACAGAAGGGCAATTATCTCTGTATAATTTTCATTACGGAGCATTTGGCAACCTTTGGGGCCCTCTGGGAGAAGAGCAGTCCAAATTTGTGCCCCTTTGTTCACACTTGCTAACAATTATGTCTGTCTCTCTTCATCTGCAGAAGGAAATCTGTGAGCACTGTCCAGATGGGTTAGACAAAAAGTGCAGGGTTTTCCTGGAAGCAGTGGGAGCCAATTACCACTGGTATGGAAATACCTGCACTTCAAACAGGACAGGTTAGATTTCCAGCATGGAGTTCACCCTGCAGAATATGGGGGATTCCCATATATATAAAAGGTATTTTTTCGTGCTTTGGGGAACCTGTAGCTCCTTCCCCTTCCTCCAGTGAGGTCTACACTGCTGCATGCTGCTAACACAGCTTTGTCAGCTAGCGTGTGTGAAATATCACATCCCCTGGACAGTATCTTGATGCTAGCAAAACCCTTGATGTGGGTAGAGCTCTGCTGACAGAAGAGAGCTCCTGACCATTGTGCTAATATTGTACAGGGAGGTGGCATAAAGACACCAGTCAAAAACCTTTTCTATGTTTCACTAGGTGGCCCTGCCAGCATAGCAATAGCGGCAGAGCATCCCTATTGGAGGCAAGTATAGCAAACGACACACAGGAATGAGGCCAGAGGAGGACATGGCAGACAAAGGGAAAAGGGGAGATTATCAGTGGTATGCAGCATTAGCCTGCCTCTGTCATCACCTGCAGTCTCCTGTCAGAGTCAATGAGGGCATATTTGGGATGATCACAGAGCCCAGCTCAAGTACTTTGCTTACTTGCAGTACCTGTATTGCTAGCAAGTTCTTCTTGTGTAGAAGGACTCTTCACAGTTGCTGAGCCTGAAGGTATAACTGTCCTAGAAGCCTAGGAGATGCAGCATAAGCCAGTTCCCTGAATGGAAAGAAGTCTGCGCTTAGAGCTCGGCCTGTTTAGGCCAATCAGCCACCATAGCTATGGAGATCCAGTAGGACCAGTATAGAAGGCCCTTGTTCTAGATAGCTTATTTGTCTTGGGGAATACGTTCTGTTTGGACCAGCTGAAGAACTTCACCAGTATAGGCTGCATGTACCCTATGGGTTGGTCAGGGAGGCTACTGGTTTGGATGGGCAAGACCTCTGTTAAATGTGGACAAGCCCTGAATCTTAATGTATGGGGAGTGTCGGGGGGGGGGGGGGGGTTTCAGCG
>NW_017729030.1:65323392-65325067 GCF_001723915.1 Gavialis gangeticus
ATGTCTTTGCTTCTCACCGTAACCTCCGCCCCCATGTGTCAGGACCGCCTTTGGGGTGACCCTTCAGGAACCACTTCTTTGTCGGCGGGGCACGTCCAGACCGCCTGCCACAACTTTGATGATAACCTGGTTCAGTGTTGATAATCCGGCGCGTGTCCGTCCAAAGATGAGACTCCTGGATCCTAGAGGTCCCATGTGGCTGAGGGCTCCGCCGCCCCTACACCCTCGCCCGTTCCACCATGCAGGTGACAGTCAACCTGGTCCACCCCCTTCTCGGGAGACCATGCCCGGGGTCCGCAAACAGAAAGATAAGAAACAACTTAATGTTGACAGCCAGGGATTCCCCAGAGTCTGGAGGCCACCTGGGCCCTTCGTGGGCCCCCTTGGTCTTTCCCTGTCCGCTGCGGGTGTTAACACCCTCTCTCGAGCTTCTGTTGAGCTCCTTGGCCCGCTCTAGGGCTTTCGAGGTCCACTTGCCCCTCTCAATCTCAAATGAGGCACCTTCACCCTCTGTGAGTGCCCCTGTACTAGAGAAAATACGGTCGGCCAGCTGCTGCCAGACTGAGTCGTTCCCGCTGACTCAAAACAGTCTGTGGCTGGGCTGGGCCGGTTCCTCCCTGGCTCCCGAGCCCTGTTGGGGAACTACCCTTACCCCAAAAGGTCCTGCCATAGCTGCTGGCTGCTTGTGTCCATCCCCGGGTGCTCCTGCCGGCCTCGGCTCCTCCGCCGCCCACTTCCGGTTCCGCCCCTGGAGCCGCCATCGGCACTTCTTTTATCTTGAGCCGAACTGCCTCTTCTCCTTTATCCTGGGCGCACCTGTGAATGGTAAGTGTCCCCGCCCTGGGAATTTGAGCTGAGGGGCGGGCAATAAGTCCGTTGGCGTCGGGGCGTGGGGTTTTGGAACCTGCCGGCTCCTCTTCTCCCCCACAGGGAGTGCTGAGAAGTTCTAAATGTAGAGGACCCACTGTGCAAGTGAAAGGAGACAGAGGACACATCTACATGATACTCTAATGTGCATTAGCCTAAGTGAATGTGCATTAAAGATGTGCATCTACACATGCTCACCCTTAATGCACATTTAGAATGGTGAATGTAGGCTTGAATAGTTAAAGCGCATTAACGCATGTGTAGATGCATTAAGGCAGATTAACACTGTGGGAGTGTGTGGTGTGTGTGTGGACTGATTTAGGACTAATGTTAGTCCCAAGTCAATCCACACACAGTGTTAATGCACTTTATCACCTGCACATGTAGATGCCTGCCTAAACCCATTTAATGTGCATTACAGCATGCTTAGATGCACATGTAGACATGCCCAAAGAGAAGTAAAACTAAGTGAGTGGGCAGATATGGGGGCCCAGGTAAGAGAACGAGCTGTGAGATGGGTATTTCGGAGGTGTACAGGTCTATGGAGATGGGGCAAGGAGTGTGAACTTGTAACACAAATACATTAGGTTTGCACACTCATTCCACATATTTTCCCCACCCTCCCTCTTTACCAGCTACCTCTAGTGCATGCCATAGGTGCTTAGGGAGGCTGTATCTTTCTGGAGGAATCGGGAGAGAAGAAAGTTTGGGGTGATGGAAACAGCCAAATATGAGGAGAGAGGCTTGTATCACTGGGGTAGGTGAGTGGAGGGGGGCCCGGTATTAGTAGGCATGTATCACTGGGGTG
>NW_017729030.1:65325151-65325534 GCF_001723915.1 Gavialis gangeticus
AGGCATGTATCACTGGGGTGGGTGGGTGGGGAGATTGTAAGGCACAGCTCTTAGAGCATCTCCTAATGCTGCATGAACTTCCCCTGAGCCATTTGGTCTACTTCCTCTGTGATATATTCTTTCTGTGCCCTGGCACTGTGCCAGTCTCCAGCAAACCAGCCCTCCCTCTGGTCAGTGTACATGTGTGCTCTTCCTCCAGTTCAGTTCCTAGAGAGTCAGTATTGCCCCAGTGAGCAGCACAATTTTGGTGGTCTCGAGGCAAGGCTTTGGAAATGGATGCTGCCCCATGCCCTTCTCCTCAGTCACCCCGTTGTTGCTATTTTAGCTGTAGCAACATTGCCATCTCCTGTTTAAACCAAGAAATATTGTTTAGAAGTGACTCT
>NW_017729030.1:65330534-65334568 GCF_001723915.1 Gavialis gangeticus
CACCCCGTTGTCTGTGGCTGTCAGAGGGCTGCTTCTGGACTGTACCGCTCAGTTCAGGGTGGGTGACAGAGCTGCAGTGCAAGTTGTTCAGTGCCTCTGTGCTGACCTCCTGCCCGCAGGTCTTCAGTTCAATCAGCCCTCCAGTCAGACTCACAGCTCTTTAATGGCAGAATTGACTAAATGGATGTGCTGCCTAAATTACTCCCTACTCTAGCTGCCCCTTTGATATTGCCTACCCTAGCTCTTTAATTAATGGCACTTTCTGCCCTCTCCCTTTTCTGCATGATAAGAAAATTGTGGCTGACAGGCTTGTGAAGAGCCATTAGGCTGTTAACCTTTCTCTTCTGCTGTTGGCGTTTTCCAGTCCAGGAGTGCTCTAGGCAGTCCTGGCTGAGGCTCTTGTCACATGTCGAGGAAATGCACAGATGCCCCTGAAACTTATTCTCAGGTGCCTGTTTTGAATAGGGGTTGCAAATGGAGAGGTTCATCATCACATGGAGAAAACTATATGTTGTTTTTATACAGTTAAAAATAGATGAAAAGTTCTACTAACATGCTATGGGCCCAGGGCTGTATTATTCCATTTAAGATTGAAGTAAAAAAAAACATAACTTCATTAGAATGGGTTAAGACTGATCTGCAAGCCTGTGAAATAGGAGCTTCAATACCAGGAGCTGGAAACAGACAGCAGAATGGCAGAATAAAAGTTAACTTGATTGGTGGAGCATCAAGACAATTAAAAAGAGGAGAAGGTCATTATCACCTGTGGATTGAAGAGTTTTTGGAAGGGATCAGGTAGATTATAAAGAGCCATGAAGTCACGTGACTCCCTCAGCACTCTGGCTAGAAATGCTGCTGCCACTGCTAGGCACTGGGTTTCAAACTTTGGGTGGAGCAGGAATCAAAGGCAGGTGCACGTGCACTAGTGCACATGCCCTGGATCCATCCTTGACTCCAGGTGCAAACCTCTCCCTCCCATTAGGGCTGGTTCTCTCTCTCCAGTGCAAGCCCCTCCTGGACAGTGAGGGAAGATCTGTCCCTCTCAAAGTCCATGGATGCCACTTGGCCACTGCCTACCTTGACCCAGCAAGAATCTTATCTTTCCCCAAGCTGCATGAGCTTGCTTTTGTCATTAGGTCAGCAGCAAGGCAATGGCTGTCGCACACAAACACCTCATTTTGGCTGCAGTGGGACCCCATGTCCACACCCATGCAATCATCCCTGCAACACAGTTGCAATAGACCTTTCCCCAAGGACCCTGCATACACTGGTGGATGAGCATCAGAGGCTTAGTGGGGGGGTGGCATTAGGATACAGACTCCCTGGGCATTTATAGACATGCTTCAGGAGGCAGGGGGAGGGGCGTGTGCTTTAATTGGAGTCACTCTGAGAGCTGCTTTAGTTAAAGTTCCCAGAGCATCACATGTATCAGCGTCCCTGCACTGAAAAATGGGGGTGAGGGTGCTTTAGTTAAAGCTCATCAAACCAGCTTTAATTTAAAATGCCCCCATGGCCATTTTTCAGTGTGGGGACGTTGATGCACGTGACACTGGAGTGCAGTAATTACCATGCTCTAGCAGAGCTCTGACACGTTGTCATTATAATGCGCATCAGAGCAGTCTCCCGGCATGTATATAGGCACCCCGAGTGGCTGTTGATTCAAGTGTGTTACCAGCAGGTTGAAATGTGTCATTTAGAAGGGAACAGAATGGCAGTGGAATGCTCTGGCCATTAGATAATGGATGGGGTGGATTTCACCCTACATCAGCATTCATACCAGCCCCCCAGCTCCTTGTGCCAGGCACTTTCACTGCCATACCAAAGTTCTTGTCTATAGTAGAGCAGCACCTTTCTAACCAGGCTTGATCACTGCCCTTGCCACTGCTGGGTGACATGTGCTCCCATTTGTTGTTCTTTACTCTTTCCAGGCCATGCTGGGCTCTGGTGCTCCACAGCCTGTCACTGGAGGGAAGGGAGCAGATTCTGGCATAGTACAAGAACCACCTCTTCTTTTTTTGTGTGTGTAAAAACAAAACAAACAAAAAAAAACAACAAAAAACCCCCGTAGTGCAACAAGTTCCCAGTGGGGCTCCTGTGTACTAGTCAGTTATAACCCTGCACCAGATTCCTAATCCATTTTGCTTGCAAAAAGCAGTTTAAGGAAAACGCCTTGCCTTGCAGGGACTGCAGTGATGTGCAACATAGTGAAATATAATGTCATCTGACAAAAGCCAGTCCCCCATTGATTTACTTAGCTATTGCTTTGCCTGCTTCTCTCTGAGGAGTGCTAAATGAGGGCTCCATGCCCTTTACTGCACATTGAGTAATTTCCCTTTAGTAAATTAATTTTCATATTTGCGCAGGGGGGAAAAATCCCTTCCCTCCGTGCTCGCCCGGGAAGTCATTAATTCCTTGTAGGCAGAGGTCGATTCCATTACCAGGGGCTGAAATGCTTTATGGAAAAAATAAACTGGTGTCTTAGGACTGCAGCTGACCTTGAAACACTGTGGTGGCAAAGCAATAGTGGCTGAGGTTGATCATCTTTTTCCAGCAGGGGGTTGTTTTTGTTCTAAAAAATGTTTTCATATTGATCTAGTTTATTCCCCAGATAAAAGGTTAATGGGTTATACTAGCCTAAGGTACCATGGGTATAACCATGTCCCTGTGTGGGGCTGTGCTGATGGACCTGTGGTGGTCCCAATTAGGCCTGTGACTGAGAAGTGCTGGTACTGAACCCGTGTCCAGATGAGGCCAAAAACTGGCTTCTGCTCCCTTTTCAGGAAGTGGCAAAACCTCATTCAGAGCAGACATAGGCACAAGATAGAGGCTTCAGCACTTGCAAAACCATCCAAGCTTTGTTTACAAGATGCTGCTACTCACAATTTTCTGCTGTACAAGCTGTGTGCCAAACTGGTTCTTCATTGTTTTATATGCATCTGTTCTCCTGCTTTCTTCCAGGACTGGGTGGTCTCTGGCTAGAACAGACAAGTCCATCCAGTAGCAGTGATGTTCTTTTTACTTCATAGAATCATAGAAAAGCATGGCTGGAAGGGACCACCATGGTTCACTTAATCCAACCCCCTGCCTGAGGCAGGACCACCTCTACCCAAACCACTGGATAAAAATTCATCATCTATACTCTTTGCAACATTGCACAGTCAACCCTAACATAATACAAGACATAATGCCTTAACCTGCCACAGGTAAAGCAGAGGGACCATGGCAGCCATAATCCTGCTTCTGTAAAGGTTGTTAACATATACTCAGGAGATCCCAGGAAGAAGGCTATGCCCCCACTACAGAGGAAGGCAAAAACCCCTATAGTCTATGCCAATCTGACCATGGGGTAAAATTCCTTCTTGCCCCCAAATATGGCCGTCAGTCTGACCTTGTCTGGAAAGGCAATGACAGCATCTAAATCATTAATAAACATGATGAACAGCCACAGGGCCTAGGACAGATTCCTGTGGGACTCCACTCAAAACTTTCTGCCATTCTGGTGTGGATCCATTTATAATTCCCCTTTGCTGGCAGCTATTGAGCTATTTGTCTATCCACCTTATAGTAGTTTTGTCCAGCTGACATTTCTCTGATTTGTTTATGAGCAGGCCGTGTGGGGCCTTATCAAAAGCCTTGCTGAAGTCCAGATACACTATACACTAGAGGTGCACTGATACCATATGAACTGATGTAATGGGACTGATAAAAGCAAAATTGACATTATTGGCAATTGGCTTTTTTTTTGGCTGATGTGGCCAATAATGTTGCCAATAAATGCTGCATGCACCTGTATAGCCACAGCATGCACATGGCCAGCCCAGCAGCAGCCAGCTAGTAAGTCTGGTGGAGTGAAGGGGTGTGGGGAGGGAAGAGGCATGGGGGGCAGATCAAAGCCCCACAGTGAGAGAATGGGGCTGGGGCAGGGGCTGCTGCCACCCTGTGCATCCCCAGGGGAGGCTTTGGGGCACGTGCCCCCCGGATCTGTGAGCAGAATGAGGGTGTGCTGACAGCTCATGTTCATATGATGGCCTATT
>NW_017729030.1:65339568-65343200 GCF_001723915.1 Gavialis gangeticus
CTGGGGCAGGGTGGGGCATGGGTTGGAGCCACGAGTGGCTCACCCAGAGGTGTAGGAGGTGGTTCCTGACACTAATGTAGCCTCAGAGAGGTATGGAGGGGCACATGCCCCCAAGCTCTGTGTGCAGGGCGAGGGTGGGCTGCCATTGTGGGCTGGGGATGGCGGTGGCACCAGGCTCTTCTCAGCAGGGGGGTTGGGCTGGTCTTTGCGTGGGGTGGGAGGTGGTGGCACTGGGAGTGGAGTTTGGGGGGCTATGACAAATTCTGGGGTGACTAGCCCACCCCATAACCTCCCTTCCCAGTGCCACTGCTCCCTGTCCCACACACAGCCCCAGCCTAGCCTCCTGCCAGGAAGAGCCCAGCCGCAGCCTGCTGCACCCTCGCCCCATGCACAGATCTGGGGGGCGTGTGCTCCTTCATGCCCCCCTGGAATGCACCAGCAGTGGGAGCTGCTCCCCTGCTCCCCCCCGCACTCCTTGGGTGAGCCACTCATGGCTCCATCCCATGACCCACCCCAGCTGTAGAGCACCTGCCCCAGCCCCAAGCCCCACTCCCTCCCTCACTGCAGGGGTCTTGATCTGTCCGCCCACATCCCTTTTTTTCCTTCCGTCCCTTTCCCCACACAGACTTACCAGACGGATGCTGCTCTCCAAGCTGCCGGGCTGCATATTGGCAATCAAATCATTATCGGCCAATATGGCTCATTAATAATTGGCCATCAGTATGGGCTCAAAAAATATTTATTGGTGCACCCCTACTATATACACATCATCCCTTCATCCACTCAAGAAGTTCATTTGTCAAAGAAGGAGATCAAGTTTTTGACATGATTTATTTCTAGTAAATCCATGCTGGTTGCTTGTGATCTGCCTCTTCTCCTCGAGATGCTTGCAAATGACCTTCCTTAGGATATGTTTCAGTAACTTTCCAGGTATTGAGCTAATGCTGTAGCTCCCTGGCTCCTCCTTTTTGCCTTTTTTTTAAATTATTTTTTAAAGAGGGGCACTAATTTGTCTCTTTTCCAGTCCTCTGGTACCTCGCCTGTCTCCCATGAGTTTGTGAAAATCATTGCCAAGGGCTCCAAGACTTCCTCTGCCACTTCCTTCAGTACCTTGGGATGAAGTTCATATGGCTCTGATGACTTGAATTCATTCAGCCCCATTAAAAGCTCTCTGACTCTCTCTCGCTCTCTCTTTATTTCATCTCTCAGCTTGTCCCCTTCTTTATCCAAATAATCCTAATTAGGTGTCTGGCTGCAGCTTCATTTTTTTTCTGTGACTGAGGCAAAGTAGCTACTGAGTAGTTCCATGTTGCTTTGGCTTGCCTACACTGAAATGGGAATCACAGTATGGCATGTAGGAAAAGCATTTATTGACAAGACCCACCAAAAATGAGAGGGAACTCACTGAGGATAAAGAAGGACTGTGGGTAACTGTTATTTCCAGCCCCTACCAATGAACTCCAGCATGTCCCCCACCACCCATCTTAAAATGGTGGCCAGCCATGCATAGGCAGGGAAGAGAGGAATTCTCTTTCAATGAAGCATTTGTGAGGGTTTGGCCAAGATGTAGGTGGTTGGGTCTGCAGCCACTTGGGGCAGGGGGTAAGCCAGGTGGGAGCATGGATTACCTAAGCATCAGGTTGGGGTCTCTGCCTGGACAGTGGAAAATGTGGGGACTGAGTTCCAGGAGAGGCAAAAGAAGAGAACTGAGAGGTATAATTCAATAAGTGGGCCAATATCTGAAACCAGGGGTCAGAGAGCCAGTACTGAGTTCCAGGGATGATCCAAGATCAGGGTCAGGAAAAGTTGAAGTCAAGTCAGGAGCCAGGAGACCCAGAAAGCAGTAAACAGGAGGCTTGATGAAACAGACTGAGGCTTTGTGAAGGCATGCCTGCAAACTGAGCTGCAGGTGTGCTTATAAGGGGCAATTGGCAGTCTTGGCATGGAATACAGTTGCAGAAAACTGGAGTAGTTTCATTTACCAGGGATCAGGAGCAGGTGGGCTAACTCAGGCATTTGGTTTAGTTGGCCATGATCAGAGGCCCTGACAACAACTGTTATGCAGAATTGGGACTTGTGGTGGAAGGGTACATCCAGTGGATCCTTAAATATGTAGGTATTGCCCTACCAGAGCCCTAGGGTAAGTGTTGCCAGAGCACAGTCTGACTGGTATAAACTCTGTCCCCACTAGAAGCCCTTCTTGCTGTTATGGCTACAGTGAATAAATCTACTGGAACAGCCTTCTAGTATAGATGTAAATATTTCCCTTGGTTCTTTTAGCAAGCTGTCTGCTGTGAGACCAAGGGAATGATCCCCTTTGATGAAACAGTCAAGCAGAAGCTGTTAATTCAGTACTTGGTACAGGTGCATTTGCTGCACATTATCTTCTGCAAGGTGGTGCTAGGACTGGTAGCATGAAGATTATTACAGGTATTGTTAATACTGACAGTGAAGCTGGTTTGAGAGGGAGGAGAGGATGGAAATAATGAATCACTCCAGGGAGCAGCTGGCTCTGGCGGGGTGTTATTCTCAAAATGACCCTTGGAGTATCTGTGCTTTTAGCTTAATTGACCCACCCACCCATATACACTCCATGAAGCCCATTCAGACTTATGGAGAATCACTAACATGAGGTCATCTTGCCCTGCTGTTCCCAGTGACAGCAAAGACCGGCATTGCTGGAATCTAAAGAGGGCTTACAAGGAAACGCCATCATAGTTTCTATGTACCCACACAGGAAAGGAATGCCTGCTAGAGGACTCTCTCACTCAGCAAGAGGGATGACTGGAAGTTGATGTTGGGCAAAACCAGGCTTGGATTGCAGCATAACATTTTATCAGGGAGGAAAATTACCCATTGGATTGTTGTTTTTTTTTCCTGTGTTTGTTCTCAATGTCTTGGAGGAAATGCCTCTTTCTAGAAGGTGTGCATTAGTCAAACCACTTGTTATTATCTTGGAGAAGAACTATATGGTGATATCTTCTGGCCTGTGCTACTGAAGAGGCCAGACAACTTGAGTTGTGACTTCTTCTGGCTTCCAGATCTATGCATGTATGATAAATTTGTGGACAAATTGGAAAGAAGCCAGTGGAGAGCAATGAAAATGGTTAGGGTGCTGGGACACATGACTTATGAGGAGAGGCTGTGGAAACTGGGCTTATTTAGTCTGGCGAGGAGAAGACTGATGGGAGGGAGGGGGAGTTAATAGCAGCCTTCAACTACCTGAAGGGGGGTTCCAGAGAGGATGGAGCTAAACTGTTCTCACTGTTGGTAGATGACAAAACTAGGAGCAATGGCCTCAAGTTGCAGCAAAGGAAGCTTAGGTTAGATATTAGGAAGAATTTTCTCACTAGGAGGGTAGTAAAACACTGGAACAGGTTACCCAGAGGGGTTGTAGATTCTCCATTCCTGCAGGTTTTTATGGCCTAGCTAGACAAAGCTTTGGTTGGGATGATATAGTTGGGGATGATCCTGCTTTGAGCAGGGGGTTGGACTTGATGACCTCCTGAGGTCCCTTCCTCCAGGAATCCAGCCTCAAGATCACAAAATTATGGATGATGGTGGTCAGATCTATGTTTGAATGAAAGGGTCACTACTTTTTACCAGCTGGACTTGGTGAAAAGCACTCTGAG
>NW_017729030.1:65343366-65356825 GCF_001723915.1 Gavialis gangeticus
TGGTCCTGCTTTGAGCAGGGTGTTGGACTAGATGACCTCCTGAATTCCCTTCCAACACTAATTTTCTATGATTCTGTGGTGCAGGCAGATCCCCAGACTGCAAACTTGTAAGTTGGATCAGGGAGGGGGCAACACTCCCTCCATTCACTGTTCTTTGTCTGGATACACATTCTTACCAGGTGAGACTTGGGAGCAGGTAGTAGTGTGCAGTGCACCTGAGTGGCCATGCCAGGCAGTATGGCCTGGATCTCATCTATTCTTGGAAGTTCATTAATTAATTATTGGACTTCCATTAATCCATTAATTTCATCCATTAATTTCTCTAACCCAGTCATGATGTATATTGCATGCTAACAGTAGCCTATGGCCTTCAAGAGTGCCCATATCTGTTTACTTACCTTCATACGCAGAGGCTTGGGCAGGTTCAGGATTCTGTAAAGGAGGGTGCAGGAGCAGAGACTGATGCTGCAGGGGTGGTTGTCCTTACCTAGCTTCCAGTTTCCCCCTGCCCCTCCCAGACCATGCAGAAACAGCAACTGGGAACTTTTAAATCCCCAAATCGGACAAGAATCCCTCTCCCCCCACAGGCCCTCTCTCAGAATCCCTCCCTTCCCCTCTGTGCTCAGTGGTACCTTCCCTTCCCTCCCCCTCATTCTTCTCCTCCCCTGCTTCTCCTGGGGACAGGAGGGGCTCCAAAGCTGCTCCAGCCCCAGTTGGAGCTGCACTGTGTGACAAGCCAGGCTCAGCCAGGGACAGTGGCAGCAGCAGGTTTTCCCTCTCTGCTCCTGGGCTTATGGGGAACACCCACTGAGACCAAGCAAGGAAAAGCCCACTATCTGCCTCTTTTCTGGGCTGAGTTTGGCTGGAGCAGGGCAGGAGCAGCTCTGAAGTTCCCCCCAGCCCTGATGCAGCCAGAGACAACAAAGATAAGAGCAGTGATGGATGGAGTGGGAGTGAGAAAGGGGAAGGGAGGGGATATGTTTCTGAGCACAGAGGGGAAGGGCCAGGGTGGGCATCATTACCTGATTCAGGGACTCAATAAAACCTCCCTGGCTCTTGCTCCCCTGGCATGGTCTGAAAGGGGGTGGTCAAACAATAACTAAAAATCCTGTATTTAAAGAAATACTTTTGCAATAAAAATTTAATTGCAAATGTTTTGCGAGTTTCAGCTATTATTTAAATATTTGTTGCACTAAGGTAGCATGCTGGTTGGGGTATTGTTCTGAGAAGTAGGAAACCTCTAAATCAGGCAGAGAGTGGACTTGAATTTGGGCCTCTGGTAGTCCATAGAAGAGTCATCCCCCCTGCAACCCCCCCAACATTGAACTGCTGGCTGTTTTAAGGTTAGTTTTCCTCAGTTTTTCCTATTGGAATTGTTCTACATTGTATGAAATAAATATTCACTGAACCAGAGAGAGAGAGCAGGCCTCCATAACTTAATGATTAGGGAATGGGCCTGAATGCCTGTCCCCCTTTTCTAATGAATGTAAAGTATATCACACAACACAGGTGAGCGTGAAAGCCCTGCTCTGGACTAGTTTGTTGCATGATGCTTTCATCACTCTTCTGGGCAGTAGATGTGTGGGTTCAAGTCCCCTGAGGTTCAATAGGGATCTGAATCTCACAGGGCCATTGGCTAAGGTTATGGGCCACCCAACAAAACCCTTCATTTCCATTAGTTGACTGTATTTAGCTGGAAAAAAAATGTTTTATTGGGGGACAAATGAAACATTTAATTCAACCTGAAATGGGAGGAGAGTGGTGGTGGCAGGGGGAGTTGCTCTGGCAAGAATAACAACAACAAAAATCCCCAGAATAAAACAAACACAGAGAAGTAACAATTTCTGGCTTGGAGTAAACCACATTTTTTTTCCCTTGGGTTTTTTTTTTTGGTTTGGCCATTGAACTGAACAAAACAAATATTCACAACACTGTTATCCCAGTGAAGTCAACAGGACTCAGGATGTGAAGTTACACATGTCTGTCATCCCTTGAAAAAGTAGGGTCTTTGCATGCAGGAACCAAGGTTAGGATTTCTTGGAATAAATTTAAAACATCAGCACAAGAAGCTGCTGGCATTTGGCTTGGTATGGTATGACCTGGCATTTCCTAGGTGCTTCAGTCCTGTTGTAGGGGATGAGAATAAAAGCCCTGTGGTCCTTCATCATGAACTGTTCTGATGTCCTTACCCAAAATTACCTCTTGCTTTTATGCAGTGCCCTATATATGCATTTATTGTGACCTGGCCACTGTGTCGCTGCATTCCCAGGCTGCCATTTTTTAAAGATATGAGAGCCTTGAGATCCCTCAGGATGAAAGGTGCTGTAGAGATGCACAGTGCAGTTGTTTGTTTTTGGCTTACCAGCAGTACAACTTTTTTTCTTCCTTCCTCATTTGCAAGTCATAAATATGGTGAGGATAAAAAGAGCAGTCTAAGGAGTAGAGCTACCACATGCCGCTTTCTGTGTTAGGAAAACAGCATTGAGTCACACAAATAATTTTAGATGCTTCTAAATACATTCTGCTCCCTGCAGGCAGCCTTTCCAACTATAATCTTCCTGCTGCCCCTAATTCTAGTCACACAGTGCTTTCTGCATCCTGTGGAAGTTGTTTCTTGTTTCAAGTGAGTCAGAATTTATCTCTGTCATTCACCTGAGTCAAAAGCAGCTTGGTAGTTCAGCACTTGGCTGATTCAGATGGAGAGATTTTACGCCCCCCCACCCCCCTTGTAAGAACCAAGACAGTCATCATCAGTGAGTTCTGAAATGCAGCCAGTGCCAAATAGTGATGTTGATGACTCTGTGCATTTTCTGGGGGCAAATAATCTTCAAGCACTGATACATTTGTTTTGTAGCAAAAAATAGCTTGTAGCACCAAACCTGTTTTTTTTTCTCTTTGGCCAAGAAGCAACTACTACATCATTTGATTATATTCCTCAGTTCTGTTGTTCAAGGTGTGCTTTGACATGAGGTTCTGTTTCAGATACATACATCATGAAGTGTTGCTACATGTGATTTCTGAAGAGAGTCAACGGCATATTAGGGGAACTGCTAAAGCACATGGAACTTCAGTGCAGATAAAACACAAGCAGGGGTGGATTCAGGATTTGGCAAAGGGGGTGCAAGAACAGCCACACCCATGGTGATGTGGCTGTGCCCTGTCTCCCAGCCTCCATCCCCCAAACCACTGGTGGGGAAAACCATGCAGCAGGAGCCTCTGGGGACTTTTTAAAGTTCCCAAAGCAGGTAAGCACCTTCCCTCTTCCTTCCATGCTCAGAGGCACATCCGCTCCCCTTCTATTCTGTCCCCTCCTCCTCCAGTCACTGCTCCTGCTTTTCCTGCTGTCCCAGGGGCAGAGGAAGCTTCAGAGCTGCTTCTGCCCACTCCAGCTGGGCTCTGGAGGGGCTAGGCTTAGCTGGGAACAGTGGCAGCAGCAATGTGGGAAGAGGGTGAGTTCCCCAACATGGCCCAGTCCCCTCAGAAGCAGACACAGGTACTCACTGCTGCTGCCACTGCCCTAGGTGAGCCCAGCCCCCATGCAGCCCAGCAGTTCAGAAGATTCCCTCCCCACCAGGACACTGGGCAAAGTAGCCATGTTTCTCTGAGGATGGAGGGGAAATGGGGATTCTCCTTCACTTTGGGGACTTCTTTAAAGTCCACAGCAGTTCCAGCAGCATGGTTCAGCCTGAAAGCAGGGTACAGCTCTGCTACTGCACTCCTTTAGATCTGCCTCTGAACACAAATGAGCTTTATCCATGCCAAATCCAGCACGCACATGTTAAATTTGATTGAGGATGTCACTCCTTAAAGTGCAAACAAACTCAGGAGCATACAAATAAGCTAGCATCTATGAACCAAAATATCAGTGAAAATACCTACAGGAGGGGTTGTATATAAGTATAGAAAGAAATACTCATACACTTCAAGGAAAACATTGGCAAATTAAAAAGAAGCAAGGAGAAAGTAACAAAAATGATTAGGGGACTGGGAAACATGACTTGCAATGAAAATCTGAAGGAAGAGAAGAGAAGACCAAGAGGGGAGATGTTGATAGTCTTCAAATATCTGAAAGGAGCTTATGAAAAGGATGGTGATAAAGTATTCTCCATGGTTACAGGACAGGGCATAATGGTCTCAAGCTGCATGAATGGAAATTTAGGTTGGATATTAGAAAGAACTTTTTTACCCTGAGGGTGGTTAAGCATTGAAACAGGTTAATGGAGAGACCGTGGAGTTTCATCCCTGGAAGTTTTTAAAAGCAGGTTAGACAAGTGCTTGACTGAGTCATTTTAGATACGTATGGTCCTGCTTTGAGCAAAGAATTGGATTAGTTAGCTTCCTGAGGGCCCTGCCAGCCGTCTCTTTCTATGACTCTGTGTAGCGCACAAAGAAGTTTGGGTCTGCTTCCTGAACTGGCTTGCAATAGTGATCTCATAATGGCAGTGAAATCAACAGCAAAATCCTTAAAGAAATTTAAAAAGTACCCTGCTATGTCACTCAAATTTACCTGTGCAGCATTTCATAATTATATCCTTGGGCTAACACCTGATAGCTCTGAAACACAGGAGCACAGATTTCCTCTTGTTTACCCCGGCGTTACACTTGTAATTCCATTTACTTCATTGACCTTTATGACGTTATCTCTGACTAACACTAATTGAAAGGAAGGTCAGGCCTTACATCCACCTTTACACACACAAACATGTGCACATGTATAATGTCAGGGTTACGTATCAGTAAATAAGTGAAATAACCAGGTGTTCTGCTGAGTTGAGATATGGGAAGTGATAACATCATTCTGCTCAGCTACGGATGGGCCTCAGCTAGAGGACTGCCCAGTCTGTGCTTAGGGCACTGCATTATAAGAAGGATGTAGACTGCAGGGGTGTCCAACCTTTTTGAATGTGGGGCCAGATCATGAACTTTTTATCACTCAGTGGGCCGGCGAGCCATATTCAAAGACCTCACAGAAAGCGGTATCACATCAGGAAGTGATGTCACCTGACCTTTGACACCAGTGAAGTTGCAGGAAATGACAATGAAATGGGTCTGGAAATGTGGTTTAAAATCCAAAATAAAAACAATATAAAAGCAACAATGAAATAATACCAAACACTTGACTAAAATAACCACTTTTGCATAATGAAAGAAGCATAATGCAAGTCGACAGATCAAATGTGGAAAAGATATCAGCCAGAGTGGAAACTAATCAAAGGTGGAGGGATGCGTCTTGGCAGGAGACACCTACGCAGCGCTTTGCAGCCTCCACCACTCGCTGCCTTGCAGGGGGCAAGGATGGAGCGGGGGCTCCTCAGTGCATCTGAGAGGCTGAAATGAGACTCGTGGCTCAGCTGGGCACGGCTGCAGCTGCAGCCAGGCATGGAGCGGAGCGGGGCAGGGAGAGCTGCTGCCACGTGCAGGAGCCCCAGTCCAGGCTCTTCCTCATCCTCCCAGCCGCAGCCTCCCCAGGGTGTGTGGGAAAGGCACTCTCCGTTTTGCCGCTGCCCACCTCGCTGCCCCAGAGGCCACGTGTGTCCACGCTGCCCCCTGCTCCTGCCTTGGCCCCACGTGGCTCCGCCCCTGAGCCCAGCCCTGGGCCCCACACTGCCGCCTCCACCTGCTTTCAAGGATGCCCAGTAAGTCGTCCGGGCACCAGGGAGCGTGTGTGTGCCTGGGCCTCGCCATGGGGCACTGCTGGCTGCGGGCTGCGTGTGGGAACCTTGTCCCTTCCCCAGCCCTTCAGCAGCCATTAGGAAGCTGCTGAGGGGCTGGGAGAGGGACAAGGGGTGGGAATGAAAGTAAACCATGTTTACTTTCATTTCCCGTCACAGCACCTTGGGCCTCAGAAAACGGCTTGCCGGGCCACATGGCAGCCTGCGGGCCGTTTGTTGGACAAGCCAGATGTAGAGAGACTGGAGAGACTCCTGAGGGGAGCAGCAAAAATGATAATGGGGTTAGAGTGGAAGGTGTATGAGGAAAGGTTGAAGGAACTAGGTTGGTACAGTTTGGAGAAAAAGTGATTAAAGCGGGATATGAAACAGTTTTCATGTATTTGAAAGGTTGCCATAAATAAAAGAGAGAACTACTATTCTCCTTTGCTGTATGAAGCACAATGAAAGTCAGTAAGTTTAAATTGCAACAAGGCAGATTTAGATTATATCTCCAGCAAAAAAAATCAGAGTGGTAGGATAGTTGCCCAGGGATGTTGAGAAATCTCCTCCCTGGAGATTTCACGAGACTGGAGTAGACAGTCATGTGTCTCAGATGGTTTGGTGTACTGGATTAATGACACCTGAGGTCCCTTCCAATGCTCTGATTCCAGGAGCACTGTTCACAGGATTTGTCTACTCTGCCAAGCCCATGCACTTAGCAGGCTTCGTCAGCACTTGGCTCTTCTCTAGCTTCTTTACCTCTGTTTTGTAAGATTAATAGCATAGGAAACCCCCATCCCTGGGATGACATGGCCCACCACTTGAATGAGATACAGGTGATGGGCCATGTGTCTCATTCAGACATTTTACGTTTCCTTTTTAAAGAAGCAGGCTCTAATTACTCCTTTGTGGGGGAATTCCTCCCCTCCTTCTCCTCCTTCCCTGGTCTTTACATCTCCTGGAATAACTCAGACTTCTAAGTTCAAAGCAGAGCTGCACATCTTGCTGCATGCCTTCAACACAACTATGTTATTTGAACAAAGGTCTCTAAGCACTGGGGATGAGGGCTACTTAATTCCTTCTGCAGCAACATGCCGTATGGAAGAGGAAGAGGGAGAGGTAGTACCTTGCCTTTCAGGCTGGAAGTTATAAAGGATAGGGTACAAGCAGGTACATACCATGCATTCATCTATGCCAATATTTTGCATATGCCTCTCCTCCAAACTCAGTGCTTCAGAGAAAGCAACAGCACATAATAAAGGAATGAGTTGTGCTCAGTGCTACACTTTGTGTGGGAGGCACTGAACACCATATGCTTTCAAGTGCCATCGGCAGTGTTTAGGAACATCTGTAGAAGCAATCACCTAGAACTGCATCAGCACTGCTTTCAGGAAATGGTCATAAACCCAAAGTGACTATATTTATACACTAAAGGGAAAGTTTTACATTTGGTAGTGTAGAGGGGAGGGGAAAGTTTAGATGGTTTCAAAGGTTTTAACTTCTTTCTCAGTTTCAAGCCTTCCAAGCCCAAATAGTCCCCAATTTATGTATGGTGCAGTCTAAGGGCAGATCCCTGGGGGGGGGGCCCGGTGCACTGGTACACTGGCACCACACCCCTCCCCTTTGATTCCTGTCCCACCGAAAGCTTGAAACCAACTTCCTG
The DNA here is from genome assembly GCF_001723915.1 of Gavialis gangeticus. Taxonomy (NCBI): domain Eukaryota; kingdom Metazoa; phylum Chordata; order Crocodylia; family Gavialidae; genus Gavialis; species Gavialis gangeticus. Next base: position 65,350,681 of record NW_017729030.1, read on the forward strand.
GCATTGGCAGCAGCATTTCTACTCAAGCAGCACTGAGGGAGGCACTTGACTTCATGGCTCATTGTCATCTTCCCAATCCTGTCTAAACTCTTCATTCCGTAGGTGTTAACAACCTTGTCCTTTTTTTAATGGTCATGATGTTCTACCAATCAAGCTAGCCTTTGTTCTGCAATTCTGCTGCCTGTTAGCTGCCCCTGGTAGTGAAGCTCCTATTTCACAGGCCTGCAAATTGGTTTTAACTCATTCCACTAAAGTTATATTTGTTTTTGCTTCAATTTTAAATGGAATAATACAGCCCTAGGCCCTTAGTGTATTAGTAAAGCTTCTCATTTATTTTCAACTGGCGAAAAACGTGTTGTTTTTATATATGTGATGATACAGCTTACCATCTGCACCCACCTTTTCAAAATTCTATATCCATCCATGGTGCCATCACTAAAGAGAAAACAATTGTTCAGGAGAATAAGAGGAAAAGAAAAAGAACACAGAACTGCAGAAACAAAGGGCCCCAGCCACAGAAATGTATATATGAAAATGGTCACATTAGCTCTTGGTGAGGGAATAATCCAGGGCACAAGCAGCTCCAGGGGTGGAAGATTAGAGAGGTCTCCGAAAGATGCAGCAGAGGTCATTGCTAGTGCCAGAGCTGCACAGTCATGTTAAATGCTTTTCCCATAGCTGACTTTTCTTTGATCACTTTGCTCATGTCTTTGCAGTACCTTTCTCTGCATATTTAGCCACAGACTTTGCTTGCTGGAAGCTTTCACAGGGAAAACACATTTTAAATGAAGACAGGAAACCCTTAGCTAGGAGTGAATTTCCCTGGGGAACTTCTTGCCTTTTTACCTATTGTGAATCTCATGATGTTGGGCCATCTTATGCAAGCCCTTCTTGGATTTGGATGATTAAGGGGGAAGCTCAGCTTTCACAGTTTCCTGAAACAGGCAGTTGTTAAATCCCCTGGATGCAGAAAAAAGCTTGATGGGTAAGCAGAGATGTTACTGGTATTTGCCCTCAATTCTCAATGCAGAGAGTTAAATTCACCCAATCCATGAACGGAATCAGCACCAGAAGTTGACCTGATGTCAAGGGCTATGTTTGCCAAACAACTTTCTTGATCTTTAGGGACATGCAGTGTTGCTTTTCATTACGTTGCTGCATCCTGCTCTAGGAGGGTGCGCCCCCATCACCTTCATTGTTCTTTCTGTTTCTTCACCTGCTTGGTATTAAACATCCATTCATCTTTTCTTCTCTTGGGTTATGCATTTAGCTAGTTCAAATGGGACCTTTAGTTTGGTTTATTCTCATTTGTCCCTGTCTGTCTGTTGTATTTAAATCATTTTTATTGCTTTTGAAGGGAACTAATAAAAAGCTACTGACCAAAAAAATTCCCCAAAAACCTAACCAAACCAAACAAAAACTCCCTGTATCTTAAACCTATTGTGCTTTTTATTTTCTTTGTTGCTTAAGAGGTGAATCAAGGAGAGAGAAATAAAGAGATGGAGTGGATATGATGTAATGAATGGAGGAACCTAAGTTGAAATAAGAAAGAAAGAAAAAAAGAATGGTGTTATGGGTGAAAAAACAGGGAAAATAATGAACAGTCCTCAAGTGGTAATAGGATCATTACTTAGGGGATGTTGCTATCTCCAAACAGAAGGCGATAAACAGGCAAGAGAAGAAGCTGAGCTGAACAATAAGACATGGCAATGCACAGAAGGAACAAAAGGCCAGGGAAGGATACAGGAGTGCCTTCCAGAGATATCGAGGGTAATTCATTCAGCAAAGTAGAATTCTCTTTCAAAAACAATGACAAAATGAAATGTTGCCCAAGTGTTCTCAGGGGAAGATGGAAGACAGATGGCAAGCATATACACCAGTTCCCCAGGGGAGGATGGAGAAATGCTGATGGAAATCACAATTATGCCAGAGCAGGTGATGAAGAAATTAAAGCATTTTAAGACGGACGCAACTCCAAGAGCAGATGGGCTGCTGTGCAGCACGTGGAAGGAGCTGGCAAAGAAAGAAAGAAAATCTTTGACTAGGTCCATCGGTTGGCTGGAAACAAGGGGAGTTGCAATGGACAGAAAAAGAGCTTGTGCAATGTGGGCCAGATTCTAACTTCCAGTTACACAGACACAGGAATGGAATACTGTCAGCATTATTTATACTGCAGTTGTGCCTGAGAGCCTGAGTTGTGGTGGCCTTGTTGTGTGAAGCACTATGTAGACACAGACTATGCAGTTGGAATTTGTGGACTTGTTATAGTTATACCTTGTAGTAAGTAAACAGGATCGTTTAACCTCATTCATTTAAAGCTGTTGTAATTCTGTTTCTCACAACATACACTATAAAGTTATTTCAAACTCAGAAACAGTGGGACTATCCCATCAGTACATACCAAAACTGACAAAAAGATTGTATATATTTGCCAAAAAAAAATCTGAACAGGAAAAAAAAGAAAAAAGGAAAAAATTATAGTATGTATTTATTTATTTAAATATTATATATAAAAATTAATGTGTGTATATATACATATGTATGTATGTGTGTGTATACATATATATATGTATACACACACAATATGTGTATAATATATAATATTTTCATGGTATTTTAACATGGCATACATATCTAATATTTAATATATGGTTATATATGACATGGTAAATTAAAACAAAAGTGTGTGTGTACATATACATATATGTTGTTATATACATCCTGAAAACAACTGGCTTGGCAATCCCAGATAGACTCTCCTGTCAATGCATAAAATAGAGGTCATGGTTGTCATTTGTAGGTCATGGTTATACTTGGTGGTCTCACATAAGTATCCGTGATTCTGCCACTGAGGCTGAGCAGCTCTTGCAAAAGGTTGAATGCTCAGCTTTCACTGAGATTGCCTGGAAACTTCTGAGAGGAACAGCAGTACAACTGTCCCTTGAAAACAGCTGTATTAAGCAGAGGCATTGCTGCCACTTGGTGGGTCCGCAGCTGAGAAATTGAGGCACTTGTCTGCAGTGAGTAGTGCCTGTTTGGCTGTATATGTGTGTGTGTGTGTAACATTAGTGTAGCGAAAATAGATACTTTTCTCTATGTTTCTTTGTTCCTTGTTTTAGTATTAACCCCTGCATTCTGTAACTTTCCACCCACATGGTACAGGATGGCCCACTACGCAGGTCTTACATGTTGCCCAGGTTTTGTTTTGTAATGACCAATCAAAATGTAACACGCCAACTAAAAATTGCTAGCTCAATAAAAGCAGTGTGCGAGCTTTGTTTAGGGTCGACACTGATCTGAGCAACAAGCTCCTCTGTCGGCCTGCTTGCAAGCAATAAAATAGGGTTGGACCCAGCCTGAAAGTGTGACTCTCTTCTAGAGGTGAATTGGACTAGCCTCCAGGGGATAAAATCAGCAATTTATGCAACATTAGCACATTATTCCAAACCTGGAACTTGTGTGGCTGAATGGTATGTGAACCAGGATCAGGTGTGAACCAGGCAGGCTGTGCTCTAGGCCATCAGATTAGAGCAAGCAGCCTCATAAAAGGCAGGTCCTTGTGAACAGAGCCAGCTTGCTTGGGTTTCTTTGGGAGGAGCAATGGAGGGCTTTGGAGAGAAGATTGCAAGTTGGTGGGGTGAATATCTCAGTACTGAGGGATGAGGATATAGAGAAGAGGCCTACATCTGCAAAGGGGCTGGGAGACAGCAGTACAGCTAGGAAAAAATTGATGCAAGAGGAAAGCCAGAAGGGAAGATGGCAGAGTATCCAGGGGCAGATCCAGAGTGGGGTCAGGGGCCTGGTTTCCTGGCTGAGCCTGGTTTTCCACACAGCCTGATTGGAGTGGAGCAGGAGTAGCTCTGGAGCTCCCCCACCCCCAAGAAAGTCAAGGACAGTGGGGACAGTGGCAGTAGCAGTGGCAGGCAGGGGAGGCATCAAACTGGAGGGGAGGGGCAGTGCCACTGGGCATGAAGGGGAAAGGAGTTATAAAGGATAGGAGTTGTCAAGAATGGGAGTGGAGGAGGGTGTGGGATTCTCACCATATTGAAAGACTTAAGAGCAGCAGGCAGTAGGCTGTGTGAAGCTTCAGGTGGTGATTCGATGCGGAAGAGATTTGGCCTGAATCTGTGGCCTAATCTCTGAATCCAAATCGAATCAGGGGACCAATTTAAAGGTCCAAATCGATTCCAAAGATCTAGAGAGCCTTGGAAAGATTCAGAGAGCTTTTATGATTCGGGCAGTCCCTGGCTCCCAGCTGGTAAGTACTAGGGGTGGGGGAGGGGAGGCTGGGGGAAGGGACCATGGGGGACCCCTGCCAGTGCCCCCACCCACCCCAGCTCCCAGTACTTTAAAAAAAAGCCCTGGTGCTCACTGGGTGCTGCTGGGCAGGGAGGTGATCCCCACTGCCCCCCATTGCCCCACGCTGCATGGGGGGCTCTGCATGAGTGTCTTCCAGCACAAGGTGCATGGGGAACAAGCAGGATTACCTGGAAATCCCTATGTGTAAAGATCATGATGACTTACTTGGCATTCCAGAAACTGGGTGGGATAGTTCATATGATTGAAATATCTGCATTGGGAGCTATTCCTTGTTTTAGAAAGATAGGTTTTGTGGAAAAGAAGATGGTACTGTACTCTGTCAAACATGCATGTACCTGTTCCCAGGTCTGAAAGGAAGAATGCAGCAGATATTAATGTATCTGGGTGAAAATAAAGGAGGAAAAGCACAGAAGTGATCCCTTGATGGGGGCCTACTATAGACTGCCACATCAGGAAGAAGTGGTGGAAGAGATATTCTTTAAGCAGGTAACAAGAATTCTAAAAATTGTGATATGGAATGAATGAGGGATTTTAACTTTCCTGATATCTGTTGGAAAAACAGTACAGCAAAACAGGGAATGTCTTAAAACAGGTAGAGGATATTTATTTATCTTGGCTTCTGTTCTGCCCAATAAGAAACCGTTGGTTGTGAGTATAAAGGTGAACAGAAACTTAGGAGGAAGTGATCATAATATAACTGAATTCAGTGTACTAAGATTGGAAAGGCATGAGGGTTAGCTGAAAAAGATAATGGACTTCAGAAGGTCAGATTTCAACTAACTCAGAGAAACACTAGGTAAGATCCCATGGGCAGAGAGATTGTAGAGATAAAGGAGCCCAAGAAAACTGAAAGTTTATAAAGTACATAGTGTGGGAAACTCAACAAAAAGCTACGCTGACATGATGGAAAGATTAGAACCACAGAAAACCAATGTGGCTATCTATGGAGTTTCTTAACTATCTCAAGATCAAAAGTCAAAGGAAGGAAAGATGAGTCACTAAAAAGGTGTACCAAGGAACAGCAAGAACCGGAAGGGAGAAAAATCAGGAAAGCAAAGGTAAAAAATGAGACACAGCTGGCGGGGGATAGACAATAACAAGGGAATGCTACAAATATGTCAGATAGAAAAGAAAGACTGGGAAGAGCATGGGTCCATTGCTGCATAATAGCCAGGGGCAGCTAGTCCCAGAAGATAGGGCAGAGCTGTTCAATGATAACTTTGCCTTTGCCTTATAAGAAATTAAACTGCAGCCAATCAGCCAGAAAAATTAATATAGAGAAAGAAGGGGAAGGTCTGAGGATCATAATAAATAAAGGGCATGTCAGAGATCTTTTGGCAAACTTAAATCAATTTAAATCTGCAGGGCCTAAGGATATTCATCTTAGAGTGCTGAAGAAATTCATTGAAGAAATCTTGGAGCCCCTTGCAAAAATACTTGCAAAGATATGAATGAGGCAAAGTCCCAGAGGACTGGATATATGCTAACGCAGTGCCCACTAGGCCTTTGTGAAGCAGCTAGTATTTGCTTCAGATTCAGATTCGGTTGATTCAGGGAACAGTGATTCGATTCAGTGATTCGAATTGCTGTCCCAAATCGATTCGGCCGAATCACATAGGCCCATCCCTTGCTTGCTCTCCTAGTCCAGCGATGGCTGCCCTGCCCACCCCAGCTCCCGGCACTTTGGAAAAAAAAAGCTCCGACTAACCAGGTGCTGCTGGGCAGGGGGCGATCCCTGCTATCCCCCACTGCCCCATGCTGCATGGGGGGGCTCTTCCATGAGCCCCACAAAGCCCCGATGCCACCGCAGGAACTGGTGTCTAAG
>NW_017729030.1:65357825-65373297 GCF_001723915.1 Gavialis gangeticus
GGGGTTCCCCCATGGTCCCGCCCCCCGCCCCCTATTTACTGGCATGGAGTCTGTCTCCAGCTTCCTGCTGCAGCGGGCAGGGACTGCCCAAATCATCGAAGCTCTCCGAAACTTTTCCAAAGATTCGGAGAGTTTCAAATTGATTTGGACCTTTTTATTGGTCCCCTGATTCGATCTGGATTTGGAGATTCAGCCACTGAATTGGGCTGAATCTTCTCTGAATTGAATCACCACCCAAAGCTGTGCACAGCCCTAGTGCCCACCTTTAGAAGGGAGAAGTAGGACTTGGGGGATATATAGACCAGTCGCCCTCCTGTCAATCCCTGAGAGCCTGAATGAAGCAGGGTGATCACTAGCAGTTAACATGGATTTGTTCAGAAGAAATCTTGCCAAACCCACTTCATCTCCCCCTTTGACAGGGTAGCTACTCTGGTAGATGAGGACAGAGTTGTGGACGTAATATAACTGGACTTCAGTCACACTTTTGATATCATCCCACTGTATAAATTCTACAGATAAGGGGCAGACAAGGTTCTTTGGGTAAATGTGATATCTTTTATTAGATCAACTAAATAACATTTCTACCCAAATTGCAAAGAACAATTTTTCCAACCATTTAGTTGGTCTAATAAAAGATATCATATTTAGCCAAAGAACATTGTCTGCCTATGTCCTTAGACCTACAACGAGCACCCCCAAAGCAGATGAGTGGAGCAGTATGAGTTAGATACTGGTACCTGAATACTGGGGCTGTGCAAAACTTCGGCAGTCGTTTTGCTTTGGAGGTGTTTTGGCCCATTTCAGCGCCTGAAACACTGAATCTGAAATAAAATGGAAGGCTACAAAACAAAACCAAACCATCCAAAATGTTTCAGAATGTTTAGGAGGTGGGCTTGCAGAGAAATAGAAACTCAGAACAGGGAGGGGGAAGAGGGAGGGAAGGAATGCTCTGATATTGACATCTGTAGCTGGGTAATGTCTGCGATCTGTCCCTGAGGTCCTTTCCAATCCCAGTGCTCTGGGGGAGGGACTGAGAAAGAAAGAATATATAAGGCTGTTTGTGGACTGCTCTTTGCCTTTTGTGAGATCTGTCTCTTGCAGCACGATCAGCAGAGCACAGCATTTGAAGGGCCTAGGCTAGTAGCACTAGGTAGTCTGGTGCTACCAAGTTGTAGCCAGCCATTAGCCAATCATTTGCCACTTACCCTTGTCTACCATCCCTATTGTTAATCCTTTCCAAACATTTCTTCCCCAATAATCCTGTTATTTATTCTTGTTTTTTTTTTTTCACCCCAAACGAAAAGGAAGTTGTGCTTTGCCTGGCAGTGTTTCATCACTGTGCAGGAAAGCACTACACATATACAGCACACAGACATGGATTTTCCAGCACACCAAACATTAAGTGTGCTGGAAAGGCAGGTGCCAGGTCTTCTGGTGGGAAAGTGAAAGGGGGAAGAAGGAGAGCTGAAAGTCCCCCTCCCCAAACTTAGATGCACCCTTTTCCCTAGCAGCCATGAGGCTTCTGCTGCTAGTGGCAGCAAGGAGGTGGCAGCAGTGTCTGCACCTGCACCACCTTCACTAACACCACAAATAATAATAACCCCCAGCACTACCAGCATGACAAGCACCAGCATGACAGTCTCCTCCACCCCAATTTCAGTTCCCAGCCTGAGCCTTCCAGTGCCAGAGGAAGAGCTGGATCTGGAACCAGGGGAGCTCAGTGCCATAGCCTGAGAAGTTCTGGGGAAGCAGGGGGAATCTGAGTTTGTGCTCCACTCCCCTTAAAGTTCCCCTAGAGCCAGATCTCGCTCTCCAGAAAGCACCTCAGAGGAGGTTGAGGTTGTGGATGCAAATGGCTCAGCTGAGTCAGCTCCTTCTGTTGTGCCTCTGCCTGCTGAGGAGGGGATAAGGCAGGATCCACACCTGCACCCCAGAAATGAGGAGGTAGTGTAGTGTAGTGTGGGATCATTCTGAGGTGGCAGATGATCCCACATATGCCATCTGCCTGCACTGCTGATGCAAGACCAGCCAGGGGAAGGACGAGAAACACTTCATCACCACGGGGATGCTGGTGCATATCAGGAGGCACCACCCCCTTGCCCTTGCTCCTCCTGAGCCTGGCACCAGTAGGAGTGTGCCCAAAGGAAAGTCCCCCTCTCACTCCAAAGCCCCAGTCCCCCAGAAGCAGAAGCAGTCCTCTCTGGACCAGTGGGGGAAAGGCAGAGGGAAAATGGGGAATGTTCCAAAGGTGAACAAGGTCACCTAGAGCACTGGGGAGATACTTGCTCTGGATGGCCAGCCCTTCTCCTTAGTTGAGTGGCCAGGGTTCAGGCAGCTCATGGCAGTTGTGGCCCCATCCTACCACGTACCCACAAGCATCACCTTTAGCAAGATGGTGGTGCCCTCCCTGTATGAGGGATGCAGGGAGTACTTGAGGGAGGAGCTGCACAAGGCAGGTCCGCAGGTGGCCTTGCACTTAACCTCAGACATCTGGAGCAGCTGGGGTGGAGATCATGGTTACTTCTCGCTCACAGGACACTGATGCAATCAGTCAGGTCGTCAGTGGGCTCTTCTTCAAGCAGAGGTGATGGATGAGTCCCACACGGCAATGGAGATCATGGGGGCCATGAACCACAAAGTGCAGGGGTGGCTTATTAGGCAGGGTGAGCTCACTAAAATGGTAGCTGACATTGGGGCCAATATGGTCAAGGTAGTCCATGAAGCCAACTTTGTTGGCACCTGCTGTGTGGCACACAAGTTCTGCCTTATAGTCATAAATATTTTGGTGGGGTACAGGGCTGCCAGTGGCAGGCTACTTCCACCGGAGCATAAAGGTGGGGCAAGATGCTGGGAACAAACAGGCAGAGCTCAGCATCTCGCAGAACAAAATCATGCAGGATGTGGAGACTCGGTGGAACTCCACATACCTGACACTCAAAAGGCTGGTGGAGCAACAGAAGGCCATCCATGAGATGGCCTTGCTTGGGGAGATTGAGATCAGTGGCCAACAACAAAACAGTGGGATACCATCTTCCAGATCTTGGTGGTCCTCAAGCCATACCTCAAGGCCACCAACAGCCTCAGCAGTGGCGATGCCATCCTTAGCCAGGTGATCCCCATAGTAAGGGAGCTTCAGAACCAAATGGAGAGGTTCCAGGGGATCAATCTTTCTGGCTGCGGCAAGCTGCTATCACCAGAGGTGCAGGCACTGGTGAAGGGGCTGAAGGAGGGCATCAAGAAATGGCTGGATCCATTGCGGTTCAGTACAGTCCACACGCTGGTGGCTATATGCAATGAGAGGGTGAAGGGGAGCGCGTGCACCAGCAGAACCCTGGATCACTGGACGGAGGTGCTGGTGAACAGAGGCAGGGAGGCAGAAGGGCAGAGGCGGGGGGACGTGGAAGAGGGGGAACCACTGTCCTGTGCCAGCATGCCATCTACCAGCCAGTCTCTTCCACCACAGGTGCTGCCAATGTGGTCCAAGGGCATGGCTTCCATTGGGCAGCTAGCACTGAGGCCTCAGTGCCTAACTATCTTGCTGAGGACATGGAGCTGCTGCTTTGCGACCCCTTGACCTACTGGGCAAGCTGCAGCCAGATGTGGCAGGATCTGGCCATAGTTGCCTGGGAACACCTATCCTGTCCACTGACCAGTGTTTTGAACGGGAGGGTGTTTAACATTGCTGGGGATGTTGTGACACCCCACCACACCTCCTTGGATCCTGGTTTAGTAGATGAGCTGGTCTTCCTCAAGGTAAAACTCACGCTGCTGGGCTTCCCCAAGCTCCACGTGCAGATGGAGTCAGTGCCACCCTCCTCACCCCATCCACACCTATTTCCTTTTTAATTTTTTTTAACCTTTTAATGCCCCACTCTTAGAGCTGGAGGAGCCCCAGGTCCTGGGCATGACCTAAAACTGCAGCCCGCCAGGGTCAGGAGGTCTGGTGGGACTGCTGGTCTGCCACACGCACGCAGTCTGGCTAGGGTGGAGCAGCAGCCCCCAAGAAATGCCAGTACTGCAAACCTCCCTGGTGAAAGGTGGGTAGGAGGCACCTTATAACCTCCAGCCACCACACGCACGCACGCACAGTCTGGCAGTCAGTGAAAATGTAAATTGAGGTGTCAGGGGGTGAGGGACAGGCTGGGGGTGCGGGCATGTAGCAGGCAAAAGTGGAGAGGAACTTGTGGAGTCTGATGTCAGGCAGGTTATAGTGTGTCATAAATCAAATGTCCAATTGAGTCCATGAGTTTCTGTATCCAGTAGGCTGATGAAGTGAAGTTCATAGGCTTATCTGTGAAAAGTGGTTTGTAAATTCTCTTTGAGAATCAGGCCTGAGACACTGGAGACAGGGTGGCTTTCGTGTGAGAAACGTGCTCCCACAGGCAGTTGGGTATTCTTATCTGTAATAGATTTCTGGTGTGCATTCATTCTGGTGCACAGTTGTTGCTTGGTGTCTCCTACGTATTTTCCATCAGGGAATTTGATGCACTGGATGAGATGTATAATGTTTCTGGAGGTGCAGCTGTAAGACTGGGGAGCTGTAGGATCCAGGAGTGATGAGGGTTCTGTTGTGGGCTGTAGTAATTGTGGGGGTAGTGGAGATACGTTGGCAGGTTTTACATTTCTTGTCATGGCACGATCTGGATCCATTTGGTGCATTTTGGGCTGTAGGAAGTTTGCTTCTGGTGATGCTTGTTTGAATTTACAAACTACTTTTCACAGATGAGCCTGTGAACATCACTTCATCAACCCTTGGAATACAAAAACTCATGGACTCAATATAAACATTGGATTTATGACACACTATAACCTGCCTGACATCTGACTCCCCAGGTACCTCTCCACTTCTACCTGGCTGCTACATCTCCCTCACTTCCTGACACCTCAATTTACATGTTCACTGACTGGCTTTCTTGCCTGCAGCCCAGCCTCTGGCTTCTTTATTATTCCTTCCACCCAGGAAGAGCACACACCAACTGCAGATGCTTCCTCAGCCTAATGAAGGGTTTTTAAACCCAAAAGCTTGCTATATGTCCTCCAACTATTCAGTTGGTCTAATAAAAGATATCAGAGGTGCCCTCAACTGGTCCGTGCTGGACCAAAGTTGGGGTCAAAGGGCCAGGGGCCCACCGCAAGGAATGCCCAGAACAAGAGGCTCAGGATTCCAACTGGCCTGAAGGCATGCCCAAGGCCTAAGGGGAAGCCAAAGGTCCCAGAGAGGGGACCACAGCTGGAGAGGGTGAAAGATGCAATGTGCAAGGCATGGGCTGCAGTGTAGGGAAGGTACAGAGCTGCAGAATGGATGTTGCCAAAATGGGCAGCCTCCCACCTGGGAAACATCTGAATCAATTTTCCATCAAGTCATGACAGGAAAAAAGTGGGGGCAGGCAGTTGGCTCAGAAACAGGTGGGCAGGTGGAGATCTAACCGGCACAGAGAAGGCCCCTTGTTACAGGCTACCATCCCTGCTGGTTTTATCCTGCTGTGCCTTAACACGCGCGCGAAGTCACATGTTATGAGTTCTGCTTTGAACAGTTTGAGGTGCAGTTTCACAGAAACCCCTGCACCTATCTCCTTGAAACTTGGCAGACCTCATGCCCTTAGAAGGGTCTACCATACCTGCAATTTCCATCTGAATCAGGTAAGAAATGACAAAGTTATAGGCATTTTGGTGATTCCCCATTATAGCCTATGGCTGAATCACCGAAACAGCATCGAAACTCTGAAATAGATTTGGTCGAATCGAAACAAAACAGTGATCCAAAACACTGAAATGAATCACTGTCCCTCCAAAATGGCCAAATCCAAAACCAAATCAAAATGTAGCTGTTTCGCACAGCCCTACTGGATACATAGTTGGCTCAATACCTGTAAGCAAATTATAAATGGATCAATGTCAAAATAGCGATTCGTTTCAGGTGGGATTCTGCAGGAGTCTATCTGGTGCTGCTTAACATTTTTATTAATGATTTGGAGGCAGGAATAGAGAGCTTCCTGATTAAGTTAAGATGATGTGAAACTGGAAATGATTGTAAACACCTTGGAGAACGGGCGTAGAAATTAGCCTGTCAAAGCCTGGGCATCTTCAGCAAATGTTGTAAGGCTTTTTTATTTGAGCAGGCTTTTACCAGGAGAGGTTATGTTTTGGGACACTGGAGAATTTATTGTTTGTTGTTTATTACATACAGTAAAATCTTGTTAATTCAAAAACACAGAGGACCAAAGAAATCCCACCTTCAAAACAAACAGGTTTGAATTACCCAACTTACACAATAACAGTACACTGTCTGTATTATACAAAACCAATGTATAATATCAATATAATCTTTTTCACTGTTTCTTTAAAAAAAGTTTATTGTGGTCTGCATGACCATTGTCTTACATTGGTCATGAACAAATTCACTGATCTGTTTCCCCCAGTGGTTTTCATTAATTCGCAGCAGCGTTGTCTTTCAGCGCAGAATTGAGGACTGCAAGCTTCACATATGCCTCCTTCCATAGCACAGGTGCTCACTCAGACTGCACCTCTTCATTTTCTTCCACTTTTTCATTTTCTTCTTCATCTTCCTCCATGGGGGTGTCTTGACTTTCTCTTTTATCATTTCCTTCTGCAAAAGTTGACACTTCATTGTGAAAATTGACAAACTTTTAGAAATTGGTGAGGCAATCCATTTCTCCTTGAAGCTCAGCTTGTCAGCATCATTTTGCTCATACACAATTTCTTCAGCAAATCCCCACTTTTACATGCCAGCCTGATGCTCAGGCTCATAGATATTGCCCTAGGCTGCAAGGGTGCTGCTGAAAAAAAAAGTTCTCAAGTCCACAGGGGCTGCTCTTTCTGGCTGAAGGACAGGGTCCACCCTGAACCTTAAGCTTACCGCCTTCTGGTTAGCAACTCAGCATACAGAACCCCAAGGCACAGAACACCCCCCTCCCCACCTACATCCCCCCATGATAGGCCCCTGTGCCCTTGAAAAAAAGGCTACAATCAGCCACAAACTCCCGTTGTTCACCTGCCAGCCTGATGCTCAGCCTCAGACAGTATGTAAGCCTGCAGGGGTTCCAGTTCTTTTGTGGTAGGGCCTCAATGGTCTCTGGATTTTGGCAAGTCCAAGTCACCCATCCTCCGAGACATTCCCAGGGCTCTAATTGAAGTATGGGCTATCATCTAGGTCTTGGTGTAGCATGATAAAACCCCAGAGGGCTTTCAGCATGCCACACCAAACCCTGCATCTCTGCATCCCAGAGCCCTGGCATTGGAGCCCATCTGAGCTTGGCATATATCACAAGGGAAAGAAAGCCCATAAGGCCTATCTCTGACTGAAGGGCACAGGGCCCACACCCAGCCTTGGCTTCACAGTCTTCCCTCTGACATCTGGGGACGCAGGCCTCTGAGCCACAGAATAGGCCAGTACACCCTCTTCCCTATAGCCTGGGTGGCCAAGCAACCACCCCCCATAAACTCCCCCATTTCACCTGTTAGCCTTACGCTCAGCCTCAGAGATATTTTGCAAGCCTGCTTGGGTGCTTCTGAATTAAAAATGTTCTCAAGCACACAAAAGCTGCTCTTTGTGGCTGAAGTTGGTGCAAAAGCCACACTTCCCAAAGCCATTTGCAATGAAATGGGGTGGAATTTCTACCGTGCAATGATAACATTTTTCAGTGTTAAAAATGTTCCATGTTTGCAGATGTTGCATTCCTTAACCTCCTGCAGCAGATAATGCACCATCAGATAATGCACCAGTTATTTCTGGTATGCCATCTTAATGTGGCTTATTTTCCCCTGATCTAGGGGCTGCATGTAATCAGGGGTGTTGGCTGGGAGAAAGAACACATGCACGTGCTTCAGGCCTAATCCTTCCCAATTGTGGGCTGCATAATTATCCATTAGTAAAAGCACATTTTGAATTTGACGTGCTGTTCTCTATTCAAATTGAAGCAGCCACTTGCAAATCACCTTAATCATCATCCATGTGTTATTGTTGGCACTGTACAGGCGTGGCAGGTGTATAATACCTTTTGTACACCAAGGTTTTTCAAATTTCCTCATCACTAGGTGCTGTAGTTTCTCACTACCATCGGCATTACAACAGAATAGTATAGTGAGTCTTTCTTTGTTTTTCTTCCCACCCAGACACATTTCTCCTTTAAGTGCCAGTGTCCTATCATGCTGCAGGTTATAAGAAAAGTCTGATTTTATCAGCATTGAACCTGTCCTTTGGCATCTATTTGTCCATAATTGGCTTCACACTTTTATGCCAATTTTCTGCAGCCATAACATTGAAGGAATATGCTTCACAGGGTGCTTGCTTCTACACGTGCAATTACCCAGACACAATAAACCCTGGTGCAGTTTGTGCTGGATTCAGCTGCTTCCGGGCACAGCATTTACATATGCACCTGGGATTGCAGCAATTCAAGCTGGGGTGGGGCATCCCCAGGCTGGGAGGGGAACTCAGGGGTCAGCCCTGGTTGCAGCATCAGGTGGTAGAGGGGCTGACTCGGGCACGAGGGTACAGCAGTGTGGGGATAGCTGGCAGGCAGCCTCCGCACTGTAGAACCTTTGTGCCCCATCCAGCCCCAGTCACCATCTATATGTGTGGTACAGTGGCATAAATAACACCACCACAGAATAGTACTTATCCTAGGCAGTACTATTCTGCAGCAGTTAACTAATTTACTGCACCCTATTATGGGTGCACGTGTAGACAGTGACGCTTTACCAGGAACCTAATTAGTCAACTCTGTAGTAAAGGTGTAGTTGTACCCAAAGAATACAAAAAGTGAAACAGTGTTGTGATGATGTTTGAAATCTCTGGAACCAACTATTAGAACACTAAAACTCGATTCCTTACTTCAATGCCATTTTGTCTGCTTACTCTTTAATTAGATATTAGGATATTATTAGTGCTCATATCACAAAACCACTCAAATGGTTCTTTTTCTAAATCTGAATGCTTTGCACATTGTATTCTTTTTCTTATCCCAGTTTTGTGTCCTTCCATTGCCATCTTTTCTATTGAATTCATTCTGAACCATCAAATAGGTTGAAAGTGTAGGAGGAGGAATACCATACTCTTTAGCATTTTCCATTTTGGATTTCACTTTCTTATCTACTTTGTATATCACTTTCAATGTCTGCAAAATTGTTAGTTCATTGGACTTTCTCTTGGTCACCATGATGCTCACCCTGCTTGGCTTGCACGTGACTGAAAGGTACATACAGTTCTGGCAATGCAAAATTACTGGCATGTTATTGAGCTGTGGTGCAGACTATTGCTATGCATGGCATACAAGGTCATCCTCTCCTTGTACTGTAACCTTGTCTTGGAGGAGAGGCTTATGTGTTCCAATGACCCTCAGAGCTATGTCATCTAGAGTCTTGTATTCCTGGTAGGGTCTCCCCAGGTGAACAGATCTGCGGTGAGGTCCCAGACCAAAATGGTCCCAAATCCTGAAGACCCCAATGGTGGAACAGGCATACTTGAGGACCTGCTAGTTCTCTGTAGCTGTGACGGTGGATGAGGACTGCAGTGGGATGGAGGTCTCCAGTTGTCTTGGATATCCTTGCCATTGGGTTCAGGGCTCCCTCCTGTCAAGTTCATGTGGTTATCACTTGTGCACTGGCTTCTCCACATTAAAAGATGTCATGCACAGGCCTCTGCCAGGGATGTTAACATCTCCCACAAACCAACTCCTGCAGCGACGGACAAATGGTGATGGGGACAGGAACAGTGATTTCTGGGAGTCCCTAGTCACAAATCTGTACGTAGGTGGTGGTTGTGTAATAGTAATTTTTCACTTACCAAGACAGAAATACAATTCGGCAGCTGTAGCCATGACTTAGCAGTCCTTTATAGGATCCCCTCTGCTCACCCTGAATGGGGAAAGGGCTAGAAAGGGTGCCTTAAACATAGGCTGTTTCAAACCACCCTGGCTGGATGCAGTAGTGTTTTGAGAGCATCCTCTCAAAAATCCCAGCATCCTCTCTGTAGCTAACATAGCCAGCATTGAGGCAAAGATCATGAAACATCAGCTTCTCTGGGCTGGCCACTGTGTGTAGGTGGCTGACATTGATCTCTCAGAACAAGTCCTCTTCTCTCAACTTAGTCATGGTAAGAGGACCCGCAGAGGACAGAGAAAGCAGCAAGTCCTCTTTTCTCAACTTAGTCGTGGTAAGAGAACCCGCAGAGGACACAGAAAGCACTAAAAGGGCACCCTGAAAGCATACCTTAAGAAGGGTGGGATCAACCCTATAAACTGTGAAGTGCTGACTGGTAACAGGTATTAATGGTGCTGTACCATACATCAAGCTACATCCCACTGTGAAGAGAACCATCTTGCTCAGGAAACTGAGAAATGGCAGAGGAGGAAGGAAAACTCACAACATCCTGGCCAACTGTGCCACCCCAAAAATAAACCCCAACCCCCCCAAAAAAAACCAACCCCCCCCCCCAACATGTCATATCTGTGGAAAAACTTGCAGAGCACAGATTGGACTCCTCAGCCACCTTAAAACTAACCAGTAATCCCCACCCTGGCAGACATCATCCTCGTATTGGGGGATAGCTGATGATGACAAGGTCACGGGCTAGAAAAGGACACTGTCTCTGCAGACTAATGTTGCAGTGTTATCTGCATAGCATTACTGTACTTTGAAGTAAAAAAACAAGTTTTCATGGGTTTATGATCCAAAGGATGAAAAAATAGCTTTGAATTTTAAAGTACTCATATTTCAAATTATCCATATCGTCATATGTACAAAAACCTGTGCCTTTAGCTGGGGAGTGATGATAGTTTTGAGGTATCTAACACTTTGAACTACCCAATATCAAATTAATGGGGTTTCACTGTATTACCTGCTTTTATCATTTATTTTAGTTTTATTGTTAGCTTCCCTGAGCTTTTTCTGGAACATGGACAGGTGTTTTGCTTATGGAAGAAAAGCCAAATGCAGAAATTCAGAATGGGGGGTAATTGGTCGGACAGTAGAATTGCTGAGAAGGATCTAGGTGTTTTGGCTGATCTCAGACTCAACATGAGTCAGCCATATGATACAGTCACCCACAATGCAAATGCAGTTTTGGGGCTACATCAACAGGATTTTAGATGCAAGACATGGGAGGTAATAGTGCCACTCCAGTCAGCACTGGTCAGACCTCAGCTGATATTTTGTTTGTGGTTCTGGACACTGCATTTCAGGAATGATACAGAAAAACTGGAGATGTTCCATAGGCAAGTAACAAAGATGATAAAGGGGTTGGAATGGAAGCTTTGCCAGGAAAGGTTGAGAGAACAAGGCAGGTTTAGTTTGGAGGAAAGGCTTCTTAGCTATGCTCAATAGGGAAGTGTGTGGAGTGGGGGGAAGCACTGAGTCCTATGACACTCTGGGAGAGGGGTGATTCCTACTAGATTATTGTCCGTTTATAAATTGCTTGTTTCCCTGAGTTATTCTGGGCCTCCATCCCCTGTTTTCCTTTTCCAATTAGTTCTTCTGTTCAACCCGTCACACTTGCTTTTGGGAGTGGGAGGGAATGGCCCATCACAGCCAGCCAGGTGACGTGTTTCTGTTTCCATGGTCTCCAGGTTGGGGATCAAGCTAGAGGTGGTTGGGTTTTCTTTCAGCTGGAGGCCCTGGGGATTTGAACCTGTCTCTTTTAACTACCACTAGCATCGAGAAGAAGGGTTACGCTGATGCAGATCCAGTGTCCCCTGGCAGCTCATGTATGCATGCATTCTATGGACCTTTCTGTGTTTCATCTGCTGGGAGGCTGAGTCCCCCAGTTTTACATGGAGACAAGAACATCTCCTTCAAAGGGTTTGGAAGCAAGATGAGTGTGTCCTGTAAGAAGAGAGCCTGCCCCTGGTATCACTTGCTTGCTGGAGATGTTGTGCCTTTTGGGTCAGATGGCTGCAGCTTCATCTTGCTTGTTAATACATCTCTTACATATTTCATCATGTACGTTTAGCAAATTGAGCCTTTCCTGTGGAAAGAGGGTGTTAAATATTAAACACACGCCCACACATGCATGCACATGCACTGATACCCATGACCCAAACAAAGTGAGCCCGGAAAATGCAAATAAAATCAGTCACTTGATACTGTACTTGAGAAATGTAATTTCCCCTTGCGTTCCAGCCTGCCTCTCAGGCGTCTGTGTCCTGCCGGTGCACGGACAGCTGGGGCTCCATTTGCTGATGCTAAGCTAAAGATCCAATCTCCTGTTACTTTGCATCGCCCACACATGGCTCTGCCTGCACCTTCTGCTGACCTTGCTGCCCCAGGACACGCAGCACAGAAAAATAAGGGTGGGTGGAGACACTCTTCTTAAAACCTACGTTGCAATCTGTCCTTTTGATTTATACCCAGGCTGTCACATCATGCTGCAGGGGGAGGTAAACAGAAGAGCACCCCTTCTAAAAGCTGAACTCAAGGCTGCAGCCTGAATTGCCTGTATATTGGTCAAGACACAGAGCTCTCCCATTTCCCATCAAATGTTTGGGCTATTCTATCTGCTGATTTGCTACTAACACCTGTTGTGTGACCCAGGGATATATGTGGGCACTTCTACACCTTAGGCAATAGTGGCACATGGGGCATCTTCCTCCTTCTTAGTTTTCCATATTCTCAGCATAAGCTGACCAGATGGTAGAGGCAAGAGAGCAAAGTGACTCACAGAAGAGGCACATACAAACTGTTGGTGCAGCACATGGCACTGATCTCCTGATGCTATGAGTTGTACCACTCCCATCTTAATACAGTGTCACAACCACAGGGGCCCTGGGCTTGCTCCTGCCTCTCCTACAGTGCAAGAGTAGACCTGTCCAAGCTCTGAAAGCAGCACCAATATGGACAAGGTGTGTGGCCAGCTGCAGAGGGACTGCCCATACCAGGCCTGCAGAACATGTCCCTGCCTCCACCCCGTTTCTTCAAGCCAGTTGGGACTTTTCACAATTTGTTGCTTTTATGATTTTCTTTTTGCAAATTGCCCAAGTGTCTGGACATTTTAAAAATACCCCTCCCCATTCGCTGCTCTGGTTTTAGCTGCATTCAGCTCAGCCAGTGCTTCATGATTTTTTTACCTCTTCTAGCTCTGGCACATGTCTGTGCTGCAGACCTCAGCATGAAGCTTTCAACCTCTGGGAAGCTGTGGTTGGTACAAAACACTGTAGTGCATCTCCTCCAGTATTGAGGGTGCTAGAAGAACCCGTATAAAGCAGAACTATGATCATACCCTTAGGTTATGCACAGTGCCATACCTAGACTCCTGGCAGTCCTGGGCAAACTTTTGGTATTGGGGCACCCCTTTGCCAGAGATAATGATTTTTTTGTTGCAAAAGTCTTTATCACATCTATGGTATCTATGTCTTTAAATAATTCATTCTCAATTGATAACATTACCAGTCACGTATATGTGCAATATTAAAACTTTTTTTTTTGCAACTGTAATTTCATTTTTTAATTTTGGGGTCCCCTTTTTGTTCAGGCCCTGTTCCATGCCTGTGTCTGGGTCTGGCTATCTGTCACCAGAGCACGGTTCATGATTTAAGCGGTTTTCAGGCCAGAGGGAAGCATTCTGAGCATCTAGTGTGACTTACATAGCACAGACCTGAAAAGACACAGGAGAGAACGAGTCCTGCCTTAGGCTGACCCACAGTAATGCAAAGTCATATATAGGTCTGCTTTATATCACTGACTTCTCCTGCACTGATGTCATTTTCTCCACTCACCCCCATAAATTGTTGGCCATCTTTGAAAAGCAGCAGGTGTATAACCAGAAGATAAGGAATATGTCCACAGCTCATTAAAAGTCCTTCTTGAAACAACTGTTATGTTTTCTGCTACTAGCAGTTACTATTAATTATGCTCAGCACTTTGAGAGTGAGTTGGTGGCACAGCCTAGGATCATGTCTACTGACTCTTATTGTTGGCCTTAATCTACTGGATATGGTGCTTTCTCCAGACTTCATATCATGGACTCTGCAGTGCTCCATGATCATGACTGCCCTATGAAAACAGGGTGTGCATACAAGTGTACAGGCTGCTGACAACTCTTCAAACGGACTGGCCACAACCATTGATCATGCTATTAAGCATGACTCCCCTCAACCTTTATCCTAGGTGGGAAGTCCTGTCTAAAACTGTACTAAGTATGATGGCTAACACACTTTGAAATGACCTGTTTTCTAGCCATGGCTGAATTGTCACATCACTGGGAACTGTGAAACTCAGCTATTGCAGCTCTGGGCATGCAGTGTGTATCTCTTCTTCAGAGTCAATCCACAAAGATTTTGCACACTGTAAATGTTGCTCAAGCAAAGCTCAGTTAAAAGCACTATTTTCTGGAATAAAGGCACTCAGATTTGTGTGTAAGAAAACACAAAAGAAGGAAAGCACTTTGTCACTGAAATGTGACACAGATTGGGCAGGAGAGGGGAAGATTCAACAGCATTGTCCCCAGTAGGATGGGACACACATGCTGTATATTCAAGACTGCTGGGAAGATTTACAAGCACTGAAAACCAATGCACCTTGTGTTCCAAAATTCCTCACATTCTTCTGAAAGTTTCACACTTCGGGTGCAAGTGGATGAGGTAGGGAAGGGCTCATTTAGCACATGGGGCATCAATCCAGCAGACAGTGGGCAGACAAGGTAGTATGTTACACAGTGATGTAACTAGGGTGGGGTGACCACCCTGAGCACCAGCTTGGCTAGAGGAGATGAAAAGTATGGGTGTTACTAACTGCACAGTTGTGATTGTGATTGCATTAGTGGCATGGCAGCAGACAGAAGTCAGTGTTGCCCTTGTGCCTTGGGCTAGGGCCAGAAGTTACCCATAAACCTATTTAAGTGATCAGAAACTGGTCTAAACCTGTAACAGAACAGAAGCTCAGTTCACATAAACCAGTTTCAAAACTGCTGAAATTGGTTTAAGATAAACCTTGTTGAATGTAGTATCAGACTTAACTGATTTGGGTCAAACCTGTTGATGAAACTTTTATTCTAGACCTCTTCCTGGTTCAAGTCAAATCATGGTCCCCTAGCATCCCAGCATGCTTTACAGTCCTGGACTGGGCTCTGCTCCAGAGGGCAGGGCTGGCCCCGCCCCTCTACTCCCTAGCTGGAGCAGTGAGGGTTGGCTGACAAGGAGGGTGGCAAGCCTGGCTGGAGATACAACCCAGTCTGCAGCAGGGACAACTGCCCATTCCCAGGCAAATCCCAGCTGGAGTCTGGGGCCAGGGAGGGTGGTTAAACACTCCTTCCCCTGGTCAAACTTACTGCTGGCTGCAACTGTGGACTACAAATCCCAGAGGCACCTAGAAGCAGGAAGAGGAAGTGATGAGCAACCCTGCAGAGTCCTGTTGTAGTGATTCTGGACTGCAAATCCTAAAGACCTTGGGGGCAGCAGGAAGAGGAAGCAAACACACGGCTCATGCTGGCTATGTGCCAGAGAGCTGTGCTCCAGCATCC
>NW_017729030.1:65378297-65378524 GCF_001723915.1 Gavialis gangeticus
ACACACGGCTCATGCTGGCTATGTGCCAGAGAGCTGTGCTCCAGCATCCCCCAGCCTCTGGCCTGAGCCACTGAAGGCATGTGACTGCATTTTCTGAATCAAAGGTAAAATGTGTGTTCAGTTCTGTTTCAATTTAATGGCTGCATTTTAGACTAACCTGCAAAAACTGAATCAGTTCAGCCTCAGGCTTTTTCATAGTTTCATAGTTTCTAGGGTCGGAAGGGACC
>NW_017729030.1:65378535-65400835 GCF_001723915.1 Gavialis gangeticus
GGAAAGGTGGAGCCCGTCCCATCCTAGCATGTCTCTCTTTTGACTGTCTCTACTTAGCTTTGGTACCTGACTACATACTACGCTGATGATTTTACACTCTGAAGAGTGAGGAATAACAGTAGTGTAGTAAGAAGTATTTTTACCATCTGTCTCTGCTTCCTGGGGCTTTTCCTTCTGAATTTCTAGTATGTAAGATAGACTTGTTCTGCATATCTACTAAATTACAAATCCCAACAAGCTCTGCTGATTTGCTACTAACACCTGTTGTGTGACCCAGGGATATATGTGGGCACTCCTACACCTTAGGCAATAGTGGCACATGGGGCAGGGGCAGTGGCTGTACTGTCAGTGGCACTGGAACAGCCAGGCAGGCAGTGCTGCAGCTACTGTTTTTGAGTTCCCTCCCATCCCTCCAACTCAGTATCCAAGATTGGTGCCTCAGTTGCCACCCGCTTAATAATGATACAAAGCACCCTGTTCAAGTTTGCTGATGACACTAAGATGTGGGGGGATGTGGGCACATTAGAGGGGAGCAACAGGCTACAGTTGGACCTAGACAGGTTACAAGGATGGGCGGAGGAGAACAGGATGGGGTTTAACACGGACAAGTGTAAGGTGATGCACCTGGGGAGGAACAATAGGCACCACACATACAGGCTGGGGAACTCCCCTCTTGTCAGCATGGAGGTGGAAAAGGATCTGGGAGTCATTATTGACTCCAAGATGAACATGAGTCGGCAATGTGGGGAGGCGGCTAGGAAGGCCAACTGCACCTTGTCGTGCATCCACAGATGCATCTCGAGCAGGTCCAAGGAGGTGATCCTCCCCCTCTATGCGGCACTGGTCAGGCCGCAGTTGGAGTACTGCATCCAGTTCTGGGCGCCGCACTTCAAGAGAGATGTGGACAGCATCGAGAGGGTCCAGAGGAGGGCCACTCGTATGATCAAGGGACAGCAGGGTAGGTCCTACGAGGAAAGGTTGCGGGACCTGAACCTGTTCAGCCTTCAAAAGAGAAGGCTGAGGGGGGATCTTGTGGCCTGTTATAAACTGGTTAGGGGGGATCAGCAGGTGCTGGGGGAGTCCCTGTTCCCCCGAGCGCTGCAAGGAGTGACCAGGAACAATGGTCACAAGCTGGCGGAGGGAAGGTTTAAGTTGGACATCAGGAGGCGCTACTTCACGGTCAGGGCGGCTAGGGTCTGGAACCAGCTTCCAAGTGAGGTGGTGCAGGCTCCCACCCTGGGGGTTTTTAAGAGGAGGTTGGATGACCACCTTATTGGGGTCATTTGACCCCAGTGCTCTTCCTGCCATGGCAGGGGGTCGGACTAGATGGTCTGCTCAGGTCCCTTCCGACCCTAGAAACTATGAAACTATGATACTGATTTGATTAGCCTTCACTTCAAATGCATCTTACACTGCTCTTTTTCTCAAGATTTCTGTAGGAAAGCCATCTATTTACTGCAGTATTTCTGGGTAAACAAAAACATAATCATGTGAAGTTTTATCCAGAAAAAAAAGGAAAAACTTGCCTTAAAGTGTAAGAATAGATCAGCCCTTGTTTCTAAGGGAATAAAGAAGTAGAATCTGCTTCTGGTAGCTGGAACAGGCTGTTTGAAGGTGCAAAGGGGTGTTCATACAACACAGGTGCTCATACATTTCCCATCTAAGTGAAAGAATTAAGAGAATTCTTAAGAGAATTAAGAGACCTGCTCCTCTATTCCTTCCATGTTGCAGTTTGAAGACTCATACTCTGTTGCTTTGGTAACTGTGACATAAGTAGAAGAGGGGAAAAAAACCCCAAACCCCACAACCCTTTTAGCACCTACTTGCCATACGTCTTCTGAGCTTAGTGGTGAATGCAGCCTATCTTGTATGTGTAAGCATCACGCCTTGCACCTGGAATAGCTCTGCCACCGTGGGCTCTCTCAATAAGAAGATTGCTATTGATCATGGTCTCTGTATAAGCAATTAGATGAGTGTACCTCTGTAAATAAAACCAGCTCTGTCCTGCCTACAAGCACCTGTTGTTTGTTTGCTGTGAGCCTTTTCCCAACAACCCCCAGCTCATACCTTCTGAGCCATTCATAAAATGTGAGAAGGAGAAACTAATTCACGGAGCCTGCGTGGTATGGTATCGCTACGTTATCAAACACCAGTTGCTGCTTCCAGCATTCTCACTGCACTGACAGAAGGGAGCCTGGACACAGGATATTTTCCATCCTGTCTCCTCAGGACTATATAGCTCCTGTTTCTGTCAAAGGCCTGTGTCACCAAGGAGCACCAAGAGCTCTGACACACACCCATTGGGAGATCCTGCCCAGCTCCTCTCCCAAAGGCCGGTCATATGATTAGGGATTGTAGGAATGTAAGGGTGTAAGTGACCACATGTGGTCATCCAGTCCAGCCCCTGCTCAAGACAGAATCATTCCTGACTAAATCATCCCAGACTAGTCTCTGTCTAACCTGCCCTTGAAAATTTCCAAGGGATGGAGACTGCAACTTCTCTAGGTAGCCTGTTCCAAAGCTTGGACCCCACAACCCTGTTGTGGAGTCCCCAACTACACTGCTATGGAAGGCGCGCCCTGTGGAAGTGGATGTTTGGTTGGGTAACAGCACAGCCCAAGATTTGAGTGCCCAGAAGGCAATGCAAGAATGGATACTGCATTACAGAAGTCAAAGGAAGAAATTTATGACAGGCACTCTCTCTGGCCATTTTGTGGATAAATATGTAGCTTTTCCTTTGCAACCCAGAGCTATCACTTAAGCTTTTCTTACCTACATTAAAGCCCTGTGACTTTTGAAGAGAAGGGGCACTTTCATAGGGAACTTTGCAATACCTGTACAGTGGTGGAAACTTACTGACAACCAGGTATAAGCTAATGGCACATCTGTCCAGCCAGGAGGGACTAATGTCACACGACAGTCTATTCAGGGCCTTCCTTCAGGGCACAGGTATGAAAAGCTCATATAAACAAAACTACACCCCTCACCATGGCTTGTTGCAGTCCCCTCTCCCTTTGGCCCTTAAAAGGGTAAGGGCCATCTAGCTATGCAGTCTGGAGCTACAGTATCTACATGTGTCAGCTCATCCAGTGAGGTAGGGTTTCTAGAACTGCAGGGGACACAGGCTCATCCTGGGATTCAGGCACTGTAAGTTCACTGGAGTTGGTGGAGTTACACATTGAGGGAACACAGTAAGCTCTCGGCAGGATGTGATGGCTGGTCTGCATTTTGCATAGTCCTTTATCTGGTGCCTTGGCTGATCTATTGGTCCTGTCTGGGTTGGTCACAAAGCAGCAGCTGTCACATTCCTTTGACCACAACCTTTGTGCATTAGGAAGGAAGAGGAAGATTGAGAAGGCCTTGTCCCATACACCTGAGGCTCGTAATTCCACTCAGCGACATTGTCGAGAAGGAATCTAATCTCTTCTGTGACATGATCACTTAGACCCTGCTTGTTTTACATTGTTGCACCAAGCTGCCCCTGCCTGCCAGAGCCTGCTCTGTGTTCACCCAGCCTCCTGGGCACAGTTCCCTGATTTGGGCACAAGATAACAATTATGCCCTTTGCTTTGAGGAGAGTCTGCTGGCATCCCTTACCTGAGTCAACAGATCTCCTACAGCTTTCCTCTCCAGCACACTGTCCTGGCTCATGGTCTGAAACAGCACCAAGGGCCAAATTGTCTTCTCACTTATGCTTATGTAAACTGAGCCTCGGTGAAAAGATAGCACACTCTCACATGGAAAGAAGAACATAGCCTGCCAGACGGTGCCTTGGCAGTGTGAATACTAGTTCTCACCTGTTCCCTTCCCCCACTGGGGCATCCATCCTATCCAATGACCGCCTGTTCATACTAGTCCACCCTGCAGGCTGTGGCAACTCCCTTGTCCTGTTTGTGAGCCTGCCTTCCATTTGCAAATGGTGGGGCACTGTGGGATCATGGCACGGTCACCACTAGTTTGTCCCTTAACAGACACCCTTAGAAGCTAAGGAAGAAGCCAGTAGCAAAAGCATCAGGGAAAGACATCCAAGAAGGGGAACTGGAATGTCAGGGAAGAATTGGGTAAAAGAAGTGCTACAGTAAGTAGCGCTATGTTAGGCTTTCATAAAGCTCTGTGTAAGGCTGTCATAAAGCATGGAGCACTGTGATGGTGAGTTTAGTACACGTACCTGGGTTTCCAGGGTGCAGGCCAGCATCACAAGTGACACTGGCATGAAAGCAAGGATGAAGCTGTAGTCCAGTGGTGCCCAAGCTACTAGCCCCATGGGTTGGAGGAGTGATGCAGGGTTGGCCAGTAGGCCAAATCCTGGAGTCAGCATGTGGGGTTGTTCCATATGTGCCATCCAACTTGCCAGCCCAGCTCTGTAGGCCTGGTTCCAGCCATGTGCTGGTTGGATCCCAGGTGCTTGAATTGGGCTGTGCACCAGCCTGATCTGGACACAGGGCCACATTATCCAGCCTGCAGAGACACCTATGCCAGTCAAAGCTACATGGTGGAGCAGTGGTCTCCCACCCACAGCTTGGCACAGTGTGGTACCCATGAGATATCCAACTTCGCTCTCAACCACAAGAAAGTAAAAAGTTGCAACTGAGGTCAGCAGGGAGAGCAGAGCTCGAAGCTGTGTAGCAAGTTATTCAGTCAGTGGTGCTGTGCCTGGGCCAGTGAGGGCTTGGGAACATTGGGGTAGGAGCATTCCTCCTGTGTAACTCTGCTTATGCCAGGACCATGGAGGTTGCATGAATGAAACTTTCCCAGCAGGACCTACCTAAGGCCCTTGTTGGTATGGATGCCACTGAGACTTGAGAACACTGGAGGTACAGAGACCTCAAAGGGCAGGGAGCTCTCTCCTGGTGAGGGAGAGGGAAAGGCTGCATGGGCTGGACCTCATGTGTATGTCAGTTGTGCATCAGTTTAGGCCATTCTGGGTAAGGTTAGGTTTTGAATCTGGGGGAAATCAAAGCCCATTATCCCTGATGAGTAACAAGTGGACCAGGGAATGGGCTTGCAAGTGCCTGGGACAGAGAGCTACCTGGATCCTGGAGTGGTTGGGTGTAGGGAAGCTCTTGACAAGGCTAAGGAAGAGCTGGCTGCAGGAATGTGCTTTGTGGCCTGGACTTTACTGAGGCTTGTGTGAACCCCATCCCCTCTGAGGACTGTGGCTGCTGTGGGATTGGTGGGGGGAAGGGGAAATGGGACAAAATGGGACAATACGGAGTCAGCTGGAAGTGGGCAAGCAGCCCTGAGGATGCTTGGGCTGATGGTGCAGTGGGCAGCCACTTTGCTGTCCCCCCCCCCTTCCCCCAACAGGTCTCAGACATGTGGCTGCTTCAGCTGAGCAAGGAGATGAATTTCCCTGGAGCAGTATGTCTTTCAGATGCAAGAGGTGGACCTGCCCAGAGTTCAGTTACCTCCAGCCCTAGTGAGAGGATCAGCAGAGGAGAGTCAGAGGGTGAGGGCTAATGACAGAACACATGGCCTCATTAGGTGCCCACAGCCATGAAAGAGGCCAGTGTGTCCTAGGGATGAGTTCTCCCTAAGTATTGTCCATGTATTAACTGCTGGCTTCTCCAAGTTATTCTGTTCCCCTTTTCTGCTCTTCCTCACTAGGTTTCTTTGTTTTTAGCCCTTGGGTGCATTGCTTATGAGTATTAACATTGGGCTTGTTGAGGGCACCCAAGTGAAACGCCTGATGTAAGGGCTCAAGTGGTAGCTGTTTTGAGATTTTAAGAAGAAACCCCGAGGTAACTGAACCAGCCTGGTTATTGTCAGCAGGACTTGGCAGAAGGGTTATGCGAGTGTTTGTTCTAAGGATAAAGCTTACTGGAGGAAGAAGATTAGGTGTAGGATGCCCATAAAGCAAGACTAAAGTACCCTCTTGGAGAAGTGTCTCACTATTACTACCTCCTTGCACTGTAGCTTTATTCAAGTTGCCATGTTTTCTCTTTCCCAGCTGAGCCCTGACCTTCTCCATTTTCTCCCCCCAACTCTGCATCAGTGTATCTTAATATCTTTCCCTCTGCCCCCACACCACCTTTATTCCTTCCTTTTGGTCTGCTAGCCAAATCAAACTGGAAACCCAGTGGGCTCCTGATCTCTCAAAACCCAAGGCAGAGGTACGTTTGACCTCACTGGCACCTCAGGGACTGGGATGTGATTCTGGTGCAAATAAAACGGTTTAACCAGTGAATCTGGCAGAATCTGTGCAGAATGAAAAAGCTGTGGAAACCAGTGTAGTTTGTCAGCTTTTGTATGGATGTGACAGACAAGCTTACACAAGGCAGGGGCACATGAACAAGATACCATGAGATAAAAGGAGTGGAGCTTTACTGTACATCACTTCTCAGTGACTCCTGCCCACGTACAGACATTTATCCCACATTAAATGAAAGCTAAACTGTCGTGGCTTGCTCTTTTCTGCCTGCAGAGAATAGTGATATAACAGCTATGACTTTGTTTCCATACCACCATATAGTAGCTGCCAAACAACATCTACCCATGACCTAGAGACTGTTGATAAAGGGTAATAAAATATTCATTTTTATAAAATGCTGGGGTCACATTTAGATCTTGGAAGGAAAATAATTTTCCTTCCTGTGAGATTTTTTTTTTTAATAGATTTCAAAAAGTTTTTCCTTCTCAAGGAATAAAAGTTCAAATTTCAAAAATATTGACATGCAGCTAATACTACTAACAAAAATAATAGGTCAGGTAATCTGAAGCCTTTCATTTTGTTAACTGTAAAATGTTTCATTTTATTTATTTTACCATTTTTATACTAGAAATTAACTAAAATTTCAAAGAAAAGTAATTTCAAACTGAAGAATGAAACTTCAGGACTGAAATATCTAAACAGACTCTTCGGATGGTTTCAAAACTTTTTTTTTCCAAACAGGAAGATTTTTCAAGACTCAGCTTTCCCTATAAATAATTTTGGTTTTTACAAATTGGCTTCTTCTGATGGAAAAGTGTGTCATTAGGGAATCCTCAAACTGTGGTCACCGTGGTCCCCTTTCTACCAAAGTCTTATGCACGTTAATAGAAATGTGGACTGCTGAATACAGAGGCTAGTGTATATGCACAAAAATAAAGGAGCATGCATGCACACACACCCTTCAAACCCTTAATGGCATTTTACATCCTCTGCTCATTTGATAATCTGCTCAGCGCTTGATGTTGTGAGAGGGAGACAGGAGACAAAGGTTCCACATCTTTTCTATTTGGAGTGGCCACAGGCAGAGCTGGGGATAAAGAAGACATTTCTGGGAGGCCCACTGTGCTGAAAGGAAGCCAGCTGGAGGAGCTTGTCTGATGCCATTTGGCTTGGGTATATGGCTGGGTACATGCAGGGCCTCTGAAGACAAAGGAGATACAGCTTTTAAATGAACCCACAGGTGAAAGACTCAGAACTCCTCAAGTATGTGACAGGAAAAGTAGATGTTTCTTTCTGGCTGTTTATATATTTCATTTCAAGGGCCAAATCAGTTCTGAATTCACTTAGGCAGAGCCCAAGAGTCAAGCTCCCAATATCAACTGAGCAGAGCTCACTTGTTCAAGTCTGTGTGTTTCTACCATTGGGCAAGTATCCTGCCTCATCCGTCTGGGGCTTCAGATACTTCCTACATCCAGGCAGGCATCCTACATACAAGCCCCAAGCCTGGAACAGGGCTCCTCAATGCAGGGCTTCTGGGGCCTCTGGCTCGGCCCTGTCTGCTGGCTCAGTAGCCTGAGCACCTTCTGGCTCCCTGGACTCAAACTTTTGCTATGGGTCGGAGGCCTGGGCTGCCTTGCGCAGCACCAGGCTCGGTCCGCTCCTGGACCCTCCGTGCAGCACCTCCTGCACTGAGCTCCCAGCCTTGTTCCGGGGGTTGAGGACCTGAGCCGCCCAAGCGCTCCAAAGGTCCTACTCTGTGCACTGGCCTGTGCACCGTGTCTCTGGCTGCACGCCAGAGGTTGCAGACCAGAGCTGCCTCACGCAGCTCCCAGGGTCTGGATGCCGTGCTGTACACTGAGAGCCTAGCTACTGGAGCCGTCTGGCATTCCCCACTGATGGAAATCTTTTTGGGCACTTCTGGGCTACTGCTTTGCTCTGCTTCGCTCTTCTAAGCTCTGCTCTTCTCTCTTCTCTGTCCCGGATGCGTTCCCCTCATGCTGGGCACGCAGCTCCTTTTATATGCTCCAGGGCTCCAGCCCTGAAGTCTTCCGGACCTGAGTGTTGCAGTCTTCAGTCAGGTTTGGTGGGGGGGGGGTGGCGGAGAGAACTCCTCTCCCCCTCCCCTCAGGAAAGGGGTGTGACTTACCTGATCTTTCTGCCTCCTGATTGGTGGATGGGCTCCACCAATTGAAACAGCAAGATTTCAAGCCTGGGACTCAACCCAAGCTCCAAAAGGCAAGCCTGCTACATTATTTCACCAGCCAAGGGTGGTATTGCTCAGGATGGGTCTCTGGAGTGCCTCAGGGCATACTCCTTGGGTACTTGTGCAGAGATTATTATAGGCCCTGTAACCTGGCAGGGAGGGGACAACAGGCAGAGATGAAGAACTCTAAGAAAGAACAAATCCCAACTCTCAAGATCTTGAAAGTGTTTTTTAAACAATAATTGGGAAATATATATTTTTATTTGCGTTGAAACAAGAAAATATGATATTGTAAAGTTTCTGCAAAAAAACCCCAACCCCAACGAAAAGAACCTGTTGTTCCAATTCTTTCCCAGAAGAAGCATGGTGTAAGGAGATGCTTGACCCTTCAAAGACTTGGAAGCCAGCTGCAGGCAGTCAGCAAATGATAGTGGGCCTGGCTGGGAGCCAGCTGGAAGTGATTACCTGCTAATGATGGTGGTGCCTATATATGTGCTGGTTCACACTCTACTTGGAACCCATCAGAGCAGACTCTAGTCATTGAGTCTGCTTCAAATTCTGAGCAGAATGCTCCAGTGTGGCCTCTTCATCATGTGTATAAGCCCCCTGGGTTTTACAAATGGCCACTGAGGTGCTTTATCTAAAATTTGTTGAACAAATTTAGATAGTGTCCTGCTGCCATTTTAAAACCCCTGTAGGCTTAATACATATGACAGTGAGGCATTCTAATTTTAGCAGCTCTCTGGGAACCAGTCTAATTAAAAGCCCTCCCTCCCCCACCATGTGTATAGGCAGCCCAAGAAGCTTAAGAGCTTTAGGAGGGCTGGAGGAGATAAAGTTTCCCCTTCTTAATGTTGGGAAAGACAGAAAGCTTTTGTTTTGTTTGCTCTGTGTGTCATGGTTTCAAAGCCATTTCTGAAAGAAACAAAACTGGTCTGAGAACCTGAAGCCAGATGTGACTTGCATATTTAAGGAATAGAGTAGGTGACCTGCTTACACATCAGTTTTTAATTGGCCCTCATATTTAGATAGTTTGTTGGTCCTAGACTTGAAAACATACCGGTCTGTAATACTATCTTCCTGATGTTTAAAATAAGTCCATTAGTCCCTTAAGGATAGTTATGTACTTCTCCCAGTACCCGAGAACATAGCTACAGGTTGTGATACCAGAATCCTCGTTGGTGTCCCGGATGTACTGTTACTCTTCTGTTCTTATGTACATTGAAAGATGGACAAGGCTGCTTGTGTGCTCCCTCCCACAGCATCTGCCCATGTGAGCCCAGCTGTTTGTTCTGCTCTTACTGATTTGGAAGGCGATATTCTTCATAGGCTTCCTGTGCTGCTCACATCCCACCAAGTTCAAGTGCTGTGTGACTACCATGTTCCATGAAATTTGTTCTCCTTTTCCCTTCTCTCCTGGGTTAGAAATCTGAGTGCTAGGCAATGTTTTATTATGATAGGGTTTTTTTTGTTTGCTTTGTTTTTTTAAATGTCTTTCTTGCTATGTGTTGTGGTCAAAGGGTAGGTCAGAGATATACAACTGGCATTTGGAACATGGGATGGTGAGGTTTGTGACAGAAATAGGTGTCTGGGGGAGATTGTCCCATGGTGCCTGATATGGAGTACAGCTTGCATGTGCTGGAGACAGCTAAGGGCTTAAAGTGCTGCTTCCTGAGCAACAGAATGACCCCCACCCCTCCTTCCCCCCATCACACCTTTTCATTCTGGACTTTTGCCTCTTTGAGTTCTGCATAACTGAGTCCCCTGAGTGCCTTTTAGACCAAGACCTTGAGTTTGACTCCATACAAAAACCTTTAATTTCTTCTTGTGGTGGGTTCCCACTTCCTAACAGGAAAATGAGAGAGAGGCACAATGAGGGAGTAAACAATGTGAATCAAGCAGGAACAACCAGAAAGGGAGAGCCTCTATGGTCTTGCTATTTTGCAGCCTCTTTTAAATAGCAGTGAAGCTAGCTTGTGCTTTGGGTATGCTAACCCTTATCAATTGCTGTCACAATCTCTGGGTTTTGAATGCAGGATATTCTTTTGAACTGAAAAAGAGGTGGGGGTGTGAGCAGGGGGGTGGAAAGGGATGACAGATGCATTGAAAATAATAATAAAAAAGTATTTTATTTTTGGTTAAGGAATCAGGTAGCCTTAATCACTCAGTTAAAGCCTAAGAGGATGTCTTTACTTGAAGCTGGTTGTACGTTTTGTGTATACATACTGGGACTCTCCACAACTAGTATATGGTCAATATGTTACCAAGTGCAGCTATGCAGTACTGTAATGTTTCCAGAGATGGGAATTTGCCTAGGAGCATAAGGATGCCACAGACACATGAGAAGCTTTTAGTTTCCCTATCTTGTGTATCTAGCTCTTGCACTTGGGTTTAAACTGATTCCAAGCTTGGCATTAGGAAAAAATATTTTCCTCAGGTTAGTTTGGCATAGTCAGTGGGTTTTTTTCTGCCTTCCCAAGCATAGGGCGTAGCCCTCCACCTAAGATCAGCTAAGCATATTTTATTCTAACAAATACCCTAATGTTGAAGTGTCAGGGAACTGGCAGTTCTCTGGTCTGTGCTTCTATATATTTGTGGCATGCTGTAGGGTTTTTTTTCGTTCACAGGGTCTTTTTGGCTGTGGTATGTGAGAAGGGTTGTAGTTGACATGCTTGTAGAATTCCTTGGCAAATTGGTTGTCTGTGAATGTAGGAGGGTGAACTTGATATCCAAGAAGGCCCTGTCCCATCTTCTGTTCCCATGGGTCCCTGTTCCCTTGTCTCCTGGGTAACTCAAACAGTGCCATCATCATGGCTGAGGTGGTAGAAAGGTTGTGGCAGCAGTAATGAAAGCAAAAAGTATTGCAGGGCAAGACATTTGGGGATGTGTATTTGTACACTGAAGGGAAAATATAGAACAGGAATTTAGCAGACTCTCCAGTGCCACTGCCTGTAGCAGGCTGTCATTTTTTACACCAGTTTTTATTTTCCCTGGGTCAAATGTGTCCCCACAGGAAACAACATAATCACAAAACAAAAAAATACATAAACAATAAAGGGTTAAATCACACCCTGTGGCTCTTTCCCAGACCCTAAGGAAGTAATACCAACTCTGTGCTGTCTCCTCAGCATGTCAGACTTCCCTCTTCTCCCTTCCCTGAGAGCTTTTAACTTCCTCTGGGCCATCCAATCATTCTCATCAGCTGGCTCAGACCTTCTAGGCAGGCAAGCAGTCCTCTTTCACCCACCTGCAATTGGGTTTCAGCCCCTGAGCCATGCATTCTTTTACATCACTATTTTAAGCAAGAGAGTGAGGTGGTTAAAAGCCTAGCTGAGATAGAAGAAAGAGAGTAGACCAACATGACACTGCCCTCACAGTACTGGGAAGTATTGTAAAACAATACTTGCAAGAAATGATCCTGTTTGCTCTGGGGCTCTGTCTGTAAGCCAGATGGATGCTTTGGCAGCTTCTTGGCTAAGACCAACTGCTCTTAATTCACTAGGCTGACACAATCCTGGATTTCAAGACCTGTCCCTTCCTCCTTTGAGTCCTGGCTGATGCTGGCAGAGGTGTTGTCAGCGGAGTCCGTAAAATGTAGTGGTTAATGGTAGGATCTTTTGCAAACGCATGGCCCAGCCCTTACACTGCAGTTGCAGACACTGTCAGGGGCCTCGTTATATTGTCCAGCACACTCCTGTAACCCACTCAGTAATGTCCAGCCCTCAGTTATGCCCCTTTGCCCTCACTTATTCAGAGAGCTGCTTGTGTATTTGTGCACTGGACTGGATACCACTTAGAGGGGTCTGCACATGCTTCTCTCCCCAGGGGGCAATGAACTCAAGGACCTCAGCATGGGACCAGGCTGAAACATGGAGCATGAGCATATTATATAGGGATGTGAACTCCCAGAGAGTGAGCATCAGTGGCTGCATACCAGCACCTGAACTGGGAGGTGACAACTGGTTGGGATCCTAGGCAGCATGGTGTACACGGGTAAGCTGGTGGGATGACGCGGGTCAGAAGAAAAGCAGTGTGTGATAGCTCAGGGCAGAATTAATAGCTCTGTAACACTTGTTTCAGGATGAAGAGGCATCCACAAGCTCTTTAAGTGTTATATACAAAGCTGGTGAGATTAAAAGAACCTATTTAAAAGGCTCTATAGCCAAGTGGCTACAGAACTACGGTGAGAGAGTTGGGTTCAAATCCTCCTTGCAAATCAGACAGAAGAAGAACTTGAACGTGAGTCTGCTGAGTCCCTGGCAAGTGTTGTAATCACTGTGCATTTGAGCACAGGAGTGGAAGTACTGCTTTGTCCTCCTGGCAGTCTTTTGTGCATGGCCTGATCTCATATAGGCATTCTCAGAAAATGTCTGCTGGGCTTTGCCCAGAAATAAACTATAGTTGGGTCTGAAAATCCTGCCAGGACTCTAACATGAATTAGAACACCAGGAAGCTCAGAGTTGTCAGGTTAATTTGACCTGCAGCAAAAATCCATGCACTGTAGAGATGTTAGTGGAAACTCAGGCACCTAAAGACTTCAGACTGCTGCATTGTTAGGTGACTGCATCTCTCTGTGGATCTAACCTACCTTAGCTAGTGCCCCATGCCTGGGCCCTGGTCCTCAGTGAGATTATACTGCATTGATATAGGACATGCTTGTGTTCCTGTCATTTCCAGTTAAACTGCAGTCCTGGGGCAGTCTATTTTTGGACCAAGGTAAATCCTCCCTGATGATGTTTTGTGCTCTGTGACTTGTCTCCCCTATAAAATTGGACAGCCTAGCCCAATGCTATGCTTGTTTCTTTTGTCTATGGACTAAAATTAAGTCTAAATATATGTGGGCTTTTGTTCTGACTTATCAATAAGCAGACAAGGTAATGGCGTAGCATTCTTTCTGGAGAAACTGTGCATGTGGGAATTGACTGTATTATAGCTTGAGCTGGTTAAGACTGCCTGATGCTTTCCATACAACCCTGTTCTGCTTGCCTATAATTTTGCCATACTGTCTGAAGTTTGTAGTGCTGATGTCTGCCTCAGGCTGTATATTTTTCAGCAAAAACAGGTTGACTAGTTTTCTGAATAAGCCTATAGAAAATACATTGTTTGGGGGGAGGGAAAGAAGAAGAAAAATGATTGAGGGGAAAAAAACACAAAAAGGTGAGGTGGCTTTGGGGGCATGGGTAGGACTTGAAAATACTTGTCACTAATTTCTTCACGGTGACTCACTTTCAAATTGTCAGTCTAACTAAGATGTAAATTATTGCCATTTAAAATTTTTTTTAATAAACACCGTGCAAGCAGATCTCCTGGGCGTTCGTTTTATTTCTTGTAGAGAATCTCCAGCAGAGATCATGTTTAACTGGTGGTTCAGCTCCTAAGAAAATATGAAGCAGAGGTGTTTAACTCCAGACTTTCCTGAGCCTCACCACCAGCAGGATCTACTCCAATGTGCTGTTAGAGAAAATGCAGCCTGACCAATTTTTGAATTACCTTATTTATTTGTATACTACAATCAATTTTCCCCTCAAAAATAGCCATTGAAAATTGAGGTGTATGTCTTTAAACAAGGAAACTGATTCTGAATAGTTTCGTTGAAAGAAAAATTATTTCAGCCTTCCCAAAATAAGGTTTGTGTCTTTATGAAAATGGCGTGTTATGTACAAATAACTATGATATCTATAATCCCAGGCTTTTGAGAGAGGATTTGTAAGTGGACAAGGAATTTTGTCAATAATGTACCTTCTGCCTTCCTCTTGGACAAGGAGCTGGGGAAATTTTGGTGGGAAGAACTGAGACTGGATGAGGAAGATGGAGGGAGGCTAGGACAGTCAGGCTGATGTTGGAGGGGAGAAACAGATCAGATAAAGAGCCAGGAGGAGGGTGTGGGGATAAGTTAAGGGGACTGGCAACAAGGGAGGCATACTTTGTTTGGCTAGGCAAGAAGGGAGTCAACTGGGGAAGGAGACTGTGTTGTGGGAACACCAAAACTGACATCATATGCTTGGAGTAGGAGACGTAAGGCAAGCTGGGTAAGGAGACTATGCTGATAAGCTTGTGGGGTGGAAACTGGGCATGGGCAGGTGACAAGAATGGGAACCAAGGTAGGAGGAAAAAAGTTAATTGAGAGCGTACAAGGCAGAAGAGTCTGTGCCCTTGGAGCACACTCCTGTCCGGAGCCTGGAGTGGAACCCGGGCGTCCTGCACCACTCCTTTGCTCTCAGCAGATATTCATGAAACCTACTGGCAGAGTGTCTCTTGCATAGGTGGATCTAGCATTTTGAAAAGGGAGGGTGCAGAGGGTGTAGCACATCATTGCATATAGCACAGCTCATTTTTCTCAAGTTAAATAGAAACTAGATGATTTACTAATATGCTGGTGGCTGGTACTATATTACTCAATTTAAGGTCAAAGCAAAAACAAATATAACTATTGCAATGTGCACTAGTTTGCTAGATTTTATATAAAGTTAAAAAACAACACACTAAGCAAAGAATAGTCAAAAGATATGGTATCACTAGCCCTGTAGTCATTATAGATAAATATGCTTCTTATTCCGATTCATAAAACAGAATCTAGCCTGTCTGAGTATCTTGACAGAGCATCCAATATTGCATTGCCAGTCATTTCTACACCTGAGTTAATACTTCATCTGAGTTAATATTACCACAGTTGAGTTAAGGATTTTAGTGAGAACTAAAAATAGTCTGAAGGGGCTATGAAATAGGAAGGAGACATTATCAGGAATGGTTAATGAACAAGAACATTGCAGAAGAAAGAATAGTTTGAATGGTGGAACATCAAGACCATTTAAAAAGGAGAGAGGGTCCTTAACGCCTGTGGAGTGGAGAGAGATTAACAAGAGTCAGGGAGATAACAATGAGCCATGAAGTCAGTTGACTCCCTCAGCACTGCCTGACCTGAAATGCTGCTGCTCCGCCCCCGCAGTTGGCTTTAGAAATTGGGACTCCAAGGGGGTTCAACTGCATCACTACACACCCTCTGGATCCTCCCCTGGTGTCTTGTCGTCCTCATAATGGTCCACTTCGAGCAGTGGTCAACAACTCACAGCCTCTGGGCTGTACTGGGGCTTCAGTAGAGTTTAGCAATGGGGTTTTCACTGCATCACATCTCAGAGCACCTCACTATGGCTGGGTGTCAGGAAGACTTCCTGTGCTGCACCCAAGTGGGGAGAAGCAATGGAGGCAGTGGCTAGGTCCTGGTGCCAGCCTGTCTTGAAGCAAGCTGGGCCATTCTGGCCCGCAAACAGAAAACGTTGCTGACTGCTGACTTAGAGGGTAAAATCCTACTGCTGTTATCAGCTACTCTGTTAGCTCATGTGATAGGAGTCTGTGGTGGATAATAAAAAAGGTCCAACCCTCTGGAAACTCCAGCTGTTTAAAAGGGGTTCCAGACAGAGCGTAGAAACTGCTGAGTGATTTTTTTGACCGAAATTTCCACCCCCTTGCAAAATGAATCCTCAGGCAGGCACCCAGCATGGAAAAATATGGTTCAAATGGTTTAAGCTTGGAAAAGTTATAAACAAGTGAAAACAAGGTCTTATAATGGCAAGTGCACTACTAGCCCTGCCTACATTATAGGTTTTTTGTGATTCAGACAGAAAATTCAATCAATTTTAAAATTGCTTCTTTTCAGTGGCCTGCATGTCTGAAGCCCCCAAGAGCTCGCTAAGTTTGACAAAGGAAAAGGAAAAGACTAGCTTACATAACAATACAAGCCACAAGACATGTTTTTGTTATTTAATGCTCATAAAAAGGGAAACGTTGCTATTTTCATTAGTCCCTGAGATGTGCCTCTCAGTATGATTGATGCAGCTGTCTTTGAGTAGTTAGACTTGCATGTCTACCTTAGAAGAGTTATATCTCTCACCAGGAGAGGAATATCTTGTCTGTAAGAAGAAATTTAAGTTTTCACATTTGTAAGAGGACAGGAGAGGAAAACACCAAAATTAACTTTCTTCACACTTTTATATGAGGACTAATAATGGACTCTAGATCTGTCCAACTTGAGGTTGTTAGGTCAAATCCAGTTCTAGTGATCACTGAAAAATGTTGCTACTCTGAGAACTGTATGGCACCCTTCAGTAAATGAATTTACCTGGTATCCAGTGGAAAAGTAGACAGCATTTATAACAACTATTACTATGGGCAGAGCCAGGATTTTAAAAACTCTAACGAGAAGCTAGAAGCTTTACCAATATGGTAGGGGGATAGCAATATATTATTCAGTTTAAGATCAAAACAAAAAATATAACTATTGGAAAGTGCACTAATTCATTAAAGTTTTCAAAAACATAACAAACTAGGGAAAAATAGTCAAAGGATATTGTATCATTAGTTTTGTAGTCATTATAATTAACTTCACATCTCTTATTCAGATTTGTAAACCAAGATCTAGCCTTCTTGAGTGTCTTGATAGTGCCTCCAATACTTTAAGTCATTTCTATGCCTAAGTTAATGTTACCACACCTGAGCTAAGGTTTTTAGTGAGAGCTGAAAGCAGTCTGCAGGGCTGTGGATGGAAGAAAGACATTACCAGGATTGGCTAACAGACAGCAAAGTTGCAGAAGAAAGGATAGTTTGAATAGTGAAACATCAACACTGTTGGAGAAGAGAGGGGGGTTTTCACACCTACAAAGTGGAGAGAGATTAGCAGGAATCAGGGAGATGATAATAAGCCATGACACCAACTGATTCTCTGCACAACTTGAATAGAAATGTTGCTGCCCCTCCCAGATACATGGTTTTAAAGTTTGTGTGCAGAAGAAATCAAAAGGGGGTGCAGCTGCACCACTGCACACCCCTTGCATCTGCCCATGACTATTACCGTAGGTGGCACTAGTTTGAAAAACTGGAATCTCAGCAGGGAAACCAAGGGTTAACCATGTGGACGTGAAACAGTTCTCCTACCCAGGGGCCTTTGTTGTATAAAAAGAGGTTGCATCTGTCATTTCCCTTTTCCTGATGTCCTTTTGGTAACAGCAACAGTGAAAAGGCGGAAATATACATAGGGCTTGTTCATTTTATTACCGAGTCATCTCCCCTGTTCAAAGTAGCATTAGTTGACATCATAGCAAAGACACCCAAGTCCTGCCTACACTACAGTTTTCACCATTGCTGTCATTGATGGAGCTGCACAAAATTTTCAAAAGTGAGAATTACAAAAAAAAATTCTCACTTGTCGTTAGATGTATGAATAAACTGGACAATCTTACTGTGCTTAACAATGGGGAGAACTGTTTTTGGCTCAGCAGGCTAGGAATTCAGAGAAGGAAAAGGCAGCAGTGAATGGACAGCTTGTGCCATTTTACTAGCATGCTATGCTGCTCTCAAGTGAAAATCAATACATTTGAGCTGCAGTAATGCAAAGCAGCCAGAGCACAAGCCTGAATTTAATGCATTATAATATTAAAAATATCTTAGGACTGTATTTTGATAAAGCTCCTTTGCTTTATGAGCACCTATATCACATGGCCAGATTCTCAGAAAGACTCGGTGCCCAGTTTTAACAGAAAAGAGGGGGAACAGAAATGAAAATGATGCTTTCCTGTCTTGAATCAGTAGTGAGTATACTAGATCCTGCTCATAAGAGTATTCAGAAGGTCTGGCCAGCAGACCACAATTTCATTTCATGGCAATTTTTAAGGTTTTGATATTTCATTTTTGTTCTGCAAAATACAGTGTTGTGAACAATTTCACAAAAATGGAATTTTCTTGAGTGCCTTAGTTCAGGGGCGAAGTGTAGGGGGTGCACGGGGCTACATGTGTACTCCCTGCACTTGGTGGTGCACCCCTTGCAAAAAGGCACCGCCGACAGTGTTGGTGGCACCTGTGGGCAGTCGCTGCTCACTACCCATCTGTGGGTGGTCCATGATTGCCCCTGGCTGCCACCGCTACTGCTGGCAATGCCTGTGGGTGGTTGCCAACCCCTGGTCAGCACTCACCACCCCCACCCCCTTGCCGCTGGAGCTCCCCTACTTACTGCCAACGCGCTCTTGCCACCACCGCCAGCGCAGTTGTGCCCCCATGCCCCCAGAGGCACGCACTGTTCATGCCTTAGTTTGAATTGAAACCTGAGGTTTGCAGTCTGGGAAGAGAGGGGTGTGTGTGTGTGTGTGTGTGTGTGTGTGTACATATGCAAACATTTTTTCCTGATTTACGAGGAAACCCAAAGTTCCTGGTGCATCTTGTTCAGGGCAGATGTTTGGTACCTTTTTGCTCAATGAATTTGTTATTTGGTAGAAGAGATCCCTCTTCTTGGTACCTCTAGAATGTCTATTAACAACTTTTACAGCATCAGGACGTTGGGCCCCTTATTTTATCTGTGGCAGGTTAGGGTGTTATGTCTTATGTTGTGTCGAGGTTGACTGTGTAGTTTGCCTGAGAAAGTAGGCAGTGGATTTGTATTGACTGGTTTGGATAGGGATAATCCTGCCTCAGGTAGGGGTTGGACTGGATGATCTATGGAGGTCCCTTCCAGCCCTGCTTCTCCATGGTTCATCCCAGGTCACTCTCCAGTATCCAAGGTCAGTGTCTAATTGCCTCTTTCAATTTCATAGATTTCATGGACATTAATTTACTGTCCTTTTTACATGCATTGCTGGAATCTCAAAACAATGGAAAAGTGTAGTAAACAGAGCAAACAAACTCATAGCAATGAGTTTGAATCCAGTGGTGGTCAAGAACAATAAAACTGTTAGTCCGTGGATGGGTGTTATGCTTGTAGAACTACAAAAGCTGAAGGAACAGACCTGCATGTCCCTTGTAGCACTATAAAATGGCGGAAGTGTAATAGAAATGCTCCTGTTTGAAACAGGAGCTTCTCTGTGGCAATATGTTTTACAGGACCCTATGTAATGTCTGTACAGTTACACATAGTGCTTACAGGGAGTGTGTTGGACGCCTAGCATCCCACAGTACTCCATGCCCCACTTCCATCCTGCCACCAAGGGAGAGCAGAAAAGTGGCTAACTCTGACAGCTGCTAGGGAGCAGCCCATCCAGAACTAGGCACTGCAGTTCTGCTTGCCACAGAGAGGTGTCACAGAGTTCACAGCAACCTTGCAGAGACCCTGCTACCACTGCTGCAGTGGAAGCAGGGCCAGATTAACCCTTTAGTGGGCCCTAGGCAAACAGGGCATGTTTACACATGCAGGCACCGCAGCACTGGGTGCTTTGAAAAGAACCTGGCACTGTGACGCTTGCAGTTGTATAAGCTGCAAAATGCACGTCAGCACTGACAAAATAGCGGCGGCACGCTTTTGAACTAAAACACATCGGAGGTGCTTGAGTCCAAAAGCACACTGTTTCCATTTTCTGTGTGTCAATGTGCATTTCACCACTTATACAACTACACATGGTGCAACGAAGTTCGCATCAGCTTGCGTGCGGAGCAGACTAAATTAATCAAGTCTGCTCTGAAGTGGAGGATCTCTGGCACATCACGGGACAGAAAAGTATGTGTATAAATGCCCACAAACTTGTGGGCCCCTACTTCTCTTCACTCAATAATCATAA
Source organism: Gavialis gangeticus (assembly GCF_001723915.1). Taxonomy (NCBI): domain Eukaryota; kingdom Metazoa; phylum Chordata; order Crocodylia; family Gavialidae; genus Gavialis; species Gavialis gangeticus. The sequence continues at coordinate 65,398,424 of NW_017729030.1, forward strand.
TATTTAAAATAAGCCCAACTGGGCCCCTTCTTCACTTAGGGCCCTAGGCATGTACCTAGCTTCCCTATGCATTAATCCAGCCCTGAGTGGGAAGGACTGGTGGTGCTGTCCCTGTGGCAGAGAGGGCTGATGCTGCCTCCAGGAAAGTGGAGGAAGCTAGTGCTCCTATGGCGGTGGCAGCAGAGAAGTCTGCCACTGCTGCTTACAGGGCACTGAGACAGCACTGCCTCTCTTCTTCACCCTCCTGGGGAAGGCAGGGAGCTATCAGGCAGCTGGAGCTGCCCCAGTCACTGGGACAGCAGTTTGCTGCCCTCTGTGGAAGGCTGACCCCAATCACCCTTCCTCAGCAATGAGCAGACTGAGCGCACTGACAGGCTCCCCTGGAGATTGGGGGGGAAATCAAAGGAGCAGCCCCTTACTGCTGACTGGCTGGAGAGCATGCCTTTTCAGCTTGTTTGCAGTGTTCCAGCCAGGGCACTTGAAATGCTACAAATAAATGTCCACAGCCTTGATGTAGAAAAGGCAAACACATTCAATAGATGTTTCTGTTCTGTATTTGGAAAGAGTCAAGATGCTGTATTCATACCTGAGAGTAGCTCAGGGCATGTTAAACAGTAACAGTTGAGCGATTTGAAATCCATAGGACCAGATAGCTTTGTAAAAAATTTGATTTAGTCCTACCTGACATTCTGATAAAAAGACTAGTACCCTACAAAACCAATTCAATCCGTATTAAACGGATTAAAATTTGTTAATTGATAACTTGCAAAAAGTAATTATAAGTGGAAAATACATATCCAGTGGTTGTGTGCCTAGGGATGTGCTAACAGGGTCTGTTCTCACCTCACTGTTCGTCAATATCATTATTAATGATCTAAAATAAATGATAACATCATTTTTGGTAAAATAACTAATGATAAAGCCAGGTCAGGTCAGTTATACTGTGTGATCTGTATCAGTTGATAAAGTGGGCTCATTTGAACAGCATGAATTTTAATACTGACAAATGAAAGGTAATAAGTCTACAAGGAATGTAGGCCACACTTTTAAGATGAAGGACTGCATTCAGGAATGTGTTGGTACTGAAATGGAGTTAGTAGTAACGGTAGATAGTCTGCTGAACATGAGCTCCCTATGTGAAGCTGTACCTGAAAAGGGAACATGATCTTAAGATAAAAAAGCAGTGGAATATCAAGTAGGAGTAGAGAGGTGCTGTTACCACTGCATATGGCTGAATGAGACCATTACTGGATACTGTGTCCAGCTCTGAAGTTCACTTAAGAAAGGATGTTGAAAAATGGAGAGGGCACAGAGTAGAGCTACAAGCATGTTTGGATGCCTTAGAGCAGTGATTCTGAAGCAGGGTGCCACCAGATCCTTTGAAGGGTGTTATGAGAAGATTAGCAGATAATCTAAGCAGATAAGCCAGTTTTAGGCTTGTCCCTGCCTGGACAATCTCCCACCCCTACTGCCCAACCCCTGTGTAATCAGGTAAGCACTGTAATATATATATTAGGTTCTTGAAATTGGGTACAAGTCAATTCACAAAAGTTATAGAGAGGGGTCTAGAGTCCAATGAAGGGTGCCACCAGTCCCCAAAAAGATTGAGAACCACTGCCTTAGAGAGTGCATCTTGACTGTCTGTGTATTTTGTTTACCTCCCCCTAGGGGGTTAAGAGAGACCTTGATTAATGTCTGCAAATACCTACATAAAGATACTTCTGATAACTGAGGGCCCTTCATTAGAAAAAGTCCCTATGAGATTCAGTGACTGGAACATGAAGCGAGGCCCATTTGGGCTATAAATAGACAGCATGATTTTAATAAGGAGGACAAATCAACATGGAACTACCCATGGTGGGGAGGTCGTTTTCTCATGACTTGAAGTTTGCTTTTTAATTGAGACTGGACGTCTGTTCTGAAACACCCACGCTAGCTCAATCAAAGGTTGTAGACTTAATGAAAGAATCTTGTGAAAGAGGTCAGACCAGATGATCATAGCAGTTCCTTCTGGTGTCAATCTAATCCTGACCCCATAGTGAGAATACCTAAGAAAACAATTGTATGTGACAGGGCAGGTTTTGTATCATGCCATCTCCAACGATATATTCAGCTGAAACATGACTTCTGTGTTTCATAGATAGATTCATAGACTGTAAGGGGCTGGAAGGGACCTTGCAAGAAGGGACCTCCTTCAAAGGGGGTCCAGTCCCCCTGTACTAGGCAGGAAAGACAACTGGGGTCAGGTGACCCCAGTGAGGTGACCATTCAGTCTTCTACCTCTGGAGGGAGTTTATTCCACTGTCTGGACACCCTGACTCTGAAGAAGTTTTTCCTAGAGTTAAGCTTAAAATCGTCTTCCAGGAGTTTGTGAGCATTACTCCTGGTTTTCCCCAAGGGTGCCCTCATGAA
>NW_017729030.1:65405835-65406395 GCF_001723915.1 Gavialis gangeticus
CATTCAGTCTTCTACCTCTGGAGGGAGTTTATTCCACTGTCTGGACACCCTGACTCTGAAGAAGTTTTTCCTAGAGTTAAGCTTAAAATCGTCTTCCAGGAGTTTGTGAGCATTACTCCTGGTTTTCCCCAAGGGTGCCCTCATGAACAGTTGTTCACCAAACCCTTGATGTGTTCCTGTGATGTAGCAGTAAGCTGCTACCAAGTCCCCTCTCAGCCTTACCTTTTTAGGCTGAAGAGGCCCAAGTTTTTCCACATCCTTGTTGAAATGTGGCACCCAGGACTTGATGCAGTACTCCAGCTGTGCTCTTACCAATGTCTAGTGAAGCAGAAGAATCACTTCCTTGGTTTTGCTTGAGATGCATTGGTTGAATTATGCCAGAGTATTTTTTGCCTTGCTGTCTACAGCATCGTACCGATGGCTCATGTTCATACTATGGTCTATTATTACCCCTCGGTCTCTTTCAGTCGTGGTGCTAGTCAGTTTGGTGCTACTGAGCCTGTAAGTATGTTGGGGATTGTCCATCCTGAGAGGTACAGAGGGCCCCATCTGTCTCCAGG
>NW_017729030.1:65406406-65407105 GCF_001723915.1 Gavialis gangeticus
TGCTCAGGTCCCTTCCGACCCTACTAACTATGAAACTATCCCCAGGTGGAGCACTTTACACTTCTCAATGTTGAACTTCATCTGCTTCTGATCCGCCCAACTTGCCAGCCTGTCTATATCTGCCTGTATCTGCAGCCTATCTTCCTGCATGACCATGCTCCCTTATAACTTGCTGTCATCCACAAATGTAGCCAGTAAGCTCTTCACCCCCACATCAAATTCCTTGATAAAGATATGGAAAAGCACGGATCCCTAAGGGACACCACTGGCCACTTCTTGCCAGGATGACACAGATGTGTTCATTAGAACTCTCTGGGTCCTATCCCACAGTCGGCTTCCTACCCACGTAGCTTTTGAGTGGTTAAGTCCACAATTCTCCAATTTTCCTGTGAGAACATCATGGAATACCAGATTAAAAGCCTTTTGGAAGTCTAGGTATATAATGTCAATCTTCTTGCTCTTATCCAGGTGGTGAGTTACCTGGTCATAGAAGGAGATGAGATTGGTAAGACAAGACCTGCCTGCGACAAAACCATGCTAACTGTCATTCAGAATCCTGCCTTATGCAAGTGTATTGCACATAGACTTTTTGATGATTTTTTCCAGGATTATCCCTGGGATAGAAGTTAGGATAATTGACCTAACAGTGTTGCTGTAATGAATAGGATATTTTTAAGCCAAATTTTTTGGACACCCAGC
>NW_017729030.1:65412105-65415669 GCF_001723915.1 Gavialis gangeticus
AAACCATGCTAACTGTCATTCAGAATCCTGCCTTATGCAAGTGTATTGCACATAGACTTTTTGATGATTTTTTCCAGGATTATCCCTGGGATAGAAGTTAGGATAATTGACCTAACAGTGTTGCTGTAATGAATAGGATATTTTTAAGCCAAATTTTTTGGACACCCAGCTCTAGGTTGATATTGTACCATGGTCTGGAAAGATGATTTGGGAGTACTATACTTATTCAGTAATTTGCAATCAAGGCAAAAAATAAATAAACTAGAATGAGGTTGAACATGAGCTTGCATTTCTTCTGAGGGCCAGAACCCTTCTGTGGATTGACAATGTGTACAGTAGTAGGTTTGGAATATTATTGTAGTTGTGATGGTCCAGAAAATGTATGAGAGGTAAGAGATTGTGTGTGTGTGTATGTATTGTGTGAGAAAGTGCGAAAGAGAGAGAGAAATCTTTCAATGGACTAACTGTACAGTTGGTAAAGGTATTGGACAAGTTTTCAGAAGGGAAACACCCTTCTTCAGGTCTGAGAAAAGCAGCTGCATGTAGGCTGTACATAGGCCTGTGAGCATAAGCCACAGGTATGTTGTTGCAAGGTCTAACCTAATCTGCAGAAATGTGGCTAAGGCAAAAGGCCTTAGAGGTCTGTGTCTGAGTGACTGTACCATAAACCTTTGCAGATATAGAAACTAGCTTGGTTAGCAAAGCAAAGGAAGCCACTCACAAGTTTAATAGGGCACAATCAAACAGGAGACAAGGCCTAAAAGGAAACACTATGGGTGCATCTACACGAGTTGTGGCATTGCCCAGCAAACTAATTTGATGCACAGTAAAGCATTGCCATTTACACGTGTGTGGCAATTATGGTGCAGTAAACTAATTAACTGCACTGCTAGATAGTTCTGTCAGATACAAGTGATATCTGGCAGCACAGTAAATTACTGTACTTAAATGCATGTGTAGACGGTGATGTCAGTATTAGTTTACTTTGGCTCAGATTGACCCAGAGTATATTCAGTTGCATTCGTTGCACATGTAGACATGCCCTATTCTATCTGGATAAAGGCAATTTTCAGATTGGTAAGAGCAGATGTGGTGGTATCTGAGGTCCTGAGTGGCTGTATCTACATGAGAAACTTTACTGTGAAGTAAATTAGTCTACTGCACACATGGGCAACTGGTGCCTCCCAAGTCTGGGGGGGCACCAGATCACTGACTGGAGGGGGGGGGGTATCCCCCAGCGACCACTCACTGTTTCTGGTCAGCCCAGGCAGTAGTGGGCAGGAGAACATTCCCCTCCTCCAGGAGCTGCCTGCTGCAGGGCCAGCTCCAATCATGGAGCCCGAGTCGAGACAATGTCCAAGATCGGAGCTGGGGGCTGGGATGTTGTCCCTTCCTCTGGCAGCTGCCTGCTGCCTGGGCAGGCTCTGAAATCAGAGCCCGGATGGAGACAATATCCCCCTGTCTTGGCAGCAGACAGCTCCTGGGTCCAGCTCCATGATTGAAGCTGGGGCTAAGACTTTGCTCTCTGCCCCTGGCAGCAGGCTGCTCCCAGCCCTGGCTCTGATCATGAAGTGTTTTATTCTGCAATAAGCTTTCTGAGCATTAATTGCATGTGTAGATGCATCCACTGTAGATTACAGCTTTCTTGGTGTGTATTAGATGATCACTGATTTTTGTGGGCAAAAGTGTACTCCATGTTTTCTTTTGTATTTTTTGTAGGGTGCCATCCCAGATGTGGATTATGATATTCACAAAGTTGATATCTGTGTAGGACTGTAGAGAATTTGGTTGAAGGGTGGTAGTTGTTGAACCTGTGGTGAAAGTCGATCAGCAAGTCCAGGTGTTCAGTCTATGTACAGTGCAGGTTTGACCCAGCTTTCTAAAAATTCTCTTCCAGATGGATCATGAAGAGGGCATTTTTGTACCTACAGCTTTTGCCCATGGTTTGGAGGAAGCACTCATTCTGAAAGTAAAGTTGTTCTGAGTGGGCATGTCTACATGTGTGATTAACACACACAAATAAACTCCAGGGTTTATTCATGCCCAGCATGTGGGGCCCAGTTGGAGCAGCCCAGAAGGTCAGCCTGCCAGCCCAGAGCTGCTCTGACAGGGCTCCATGTGCTACATGGAGGCTGATTGGGGGACGAGGATGCTTCAACATAGGGGTTGCCTGCCAGCTAGCCCTGTGCTGAAACACCCTGTGCCCCAGCCAGCCAGGGCAGCTTCTACATGTGTGCTGCTGTGCACAGAAAACTCCACAGCAGGATAATATTTGTATTTACAAGTCCTAACCTGCTGCAAAGTTATTAGTTTTGTATGCCCTAATAGGGGTGCATGTGTAGATACCAAGATATTTACTGTGCAGTTAATTAGTCAACTGTGCAGCAAACGTCTTGTGTAGATGTGCCCGGTAAGGATGAAATGAAGGGTTTGTGCATTATGTTGTGGTTATAAATCTGAGAGTAGTCTGTTGTATTTCAGACAGGCAGTTGTGGTGTTGTGGTGCATGATATTAGTTTATAGGTTGGCAGTATCTGTGGTTGCAAGTATAGTGATTCTCAGGAAGATGATTGATGTTCCAGGTTTTGGTAAGGACTCCTGTTGTCATGTAGAAAACTTTATTTTTGGAGTGACAAGCCATTTAAGATAGCAGGATGGGGAGACCTGAGCCTGCAGTAGGCAGCTCACATCTGCCTCTCACTCTGCTCCACTCTGGTCCAGCCATACTGGGTGGGGGAGGGGGGGAAGGCACAACGGATACTGGCAAGTGTCCTACCTTCCCCTTTTGGAAAGGTGGTCACCCTAGTTCTCTCCCAACCCCTCAGCCCAGCCTGGTTCTGCCCTTCCGGGGGCTGGGGCCAGGTCCATAAAGCCCCCCGTGTGGTGCAGAGGCTTGCCCTGCCCCTGGCAGCAGGAGCACCAGGAGGGGAAGGGGCCCTTCTCCCTGCTGGAGTCCAGCTCTCAGGACCTGGGGTCTGGCTGCAGGGAAGGAGTGGCCCAGTTTCTCCAGGCCTGGAATGGTTCCATGGCCCTGCCGGGGCAGAGAGAGGGCAGCAAGGAGCCTGGCCCAGAGACCACCCAAGCTCACACCTTTCCCATCAGCCCTGCTGGGCAGACTCAAGCAGCTGCCCCCAAGCTGGGGCTCAAGGGCATCATGTGGAAGGACAGAGGCTGAAAGGCTCCACATAGCCAGTTGCAGGCACTGTTAGGCCAACCCCGCATGTTGCAACTGGCACGGGTACTTTTACATGTGCTCTGGAGGTGAAAGAGGGTGGGACTTAATTAGAGTGGCTCCAACAGCCACTCTAATTATACTACAGCAGTGGCTCATGTATCAGGAACCCCCCCTTAAAAATGGTGGCAAGGGTGCTTGAACTAAAGCTTGTTTGATAAGCTTTAGTTCAAGCTCCCTCGTCGCCATTTTTAAGTGTGGGGACACTGATACACGAGGCTGCTGGAACATACCGAAAAAAAAGGTTTATTTATGTCACTAGTCTAAAATGCCTTGTATTATTTCTGAAAATTGGTTTTTAGATTTGCATTGGCCAATATGGTTGATTAATA
>NW_017729030.1:65415680-65417302 GCF_001723915.1 Gavialis gangeticus
GACCCTTAATCTATGAATCTATGAATCTATGAATCTATTATTTGTATCCGCCAGGAAAATATTTGTTGGTGCACCCCTAGTGCTGAGTAATGGGATCACCATGGCTTGAAGTGCTTCTGACTCTTCTGGGGCCCAGCCCAATAAACTATATGGTAAATCATGTACCTTTTAGCTTTGGACTTATATTATGCATTGTTTGTACTAAATGTAAAGTAGGTACAAAAGTGCTGCTTAAAAGTCTGTATATATATAACTGTGCTATAACTTGCAGCAGTTTAAAAAAAGGTAAAATGCATCAATTCTGGATGAACTATGTCTATGAGTATCCAGAGTAAATTCCATATATGCACATTGCTGCAGGCATATTTATTTCAAAGTCAGTGTTTTCAAATTTGCTCCTCACTTCTTTGTGCTCTGGGAGAGCAGGATCTGACAGTAAGGTGTGGGGAGCTGCAGAGGTAAGAAGCAGGGGGTGCAGAGGGCAAGGTGGCCACCTGACTTCCCAGAATTATTTTCCCTGGTGTAGCAGTGGGAGGGGGGTAAATCAAAGGCAAACCTTCAATAATTAAATTCTAACAAATTTGTAAATTTTTCATATAGCGGATTTGATTATTGGGGGGCCATCAATATTCAAGTAAATACAGTAGTTCTGTGAGTTTAAATTATACGATGAAAGTCAGTATCAAAGGTCTTGTAGTATGTGTGTGCTGAGTCTCCCTCTTGGATGTTAGTAGTACACCTTAATTTTTTTTTATCCATGCTATAATGGTGCTTACAGTAATTCTGTTATTTGAGTCTGGAAGTTTCTCATGCATTTTGAATGACATGATAAAAAGCTGCTTTACACGCATCCCAATGTGAATAAAGACATTATTAACACATCCTTTACATCCATTTACTGCTAATAAGCTGTCAGTGCAAATACACTGAAATAATAGCTCCAAAGGGGCCATTTTCAATGCAAACATTTAGAATTTCATGGCTATGTGTCAGCTCAGTTGTCAGACTTCCCTAGCATCTTGTGGTGCTTGGGTTTCTTGTTTTGGTACGGTGTTTTAGAGACTCAAAAAAGGAGATAGACACCAAATTTTATTTTCTAAGGCTTTTATATCATACAAATTTGCCCAGCTTAACTTAAATTGATTTAAAAAATTGGTTCAACTGGTACAAAATTATACTTTGTCTGTCTTAAAGTTGTTCTTAATCAATGCTAGCTACACTAGGAAAAACTACCCTTCAATCCATATGAATGGCTACATGGGGGTTTGAATGGTTTTAATCAGTCTGTACACTGTTTTGATGCTAGTTCAATTATTTCTGCAAGGAAAATGGTTTGTTTAAAAAAAAAATGAAATCAGTATCCAGTATCAATAGAATTAGACTGGTAAAAAAAAAATGCCGTGAACTTCAGATAGCTTCTTTCCTCTGCCATATGAGAATGAACTATACAGGTAAAAGCACCTTTATACCACTATATCTATGCCCACAACATGGGGTTGCACCACTTCAATCTTACCATGATAGAAGAAAATTGGAACGTAGCCAGGAGGGCACAAAGGATAAGCCAGGTAGCCTCTGGATTCACCCAAGAAGACCTGTGTGTGTGTGCACATATGTGTGTG
>NW_017729030.1:65422302-65431962 GCF_001723915.1 Gavialis gangeticus
TTAAAAAATTGGTTCAACTGGTACAAAATTATACTTTGTCTGTCTTAAAGTTGTTCTTAATCAATGCTAGCTACACTAGGAAAAACTACCCTTCAATCCATATGAATGGCTACATGGGGGTTTGAATGGTTTTAATCAGTCTGTACACTGTTTTGATGCTAGTTCAATTATTTCTGCAAGGAAAATGGTTTGTTTAAAAAAAAAATGAAATCAGTATCCAGTATCAATAGAATTAGACTGGTAAAAAAAAAATGCCGTGAACTTCAGATAGCTTCTTTCCTCTGCCATATGAGAATGAACTATACAGGTAAAAGCACCTTTATACCACTATATCTATGCCCACAACATGGGGTTGCACCACTTCAATCTTACCATGATAGAAGAAAATTGGAACGTAGCCAGGAGGGCACAAAGGATAAGCCAGGTAGCCTCTGGATTCACCCAAGAAGACCTGTGTGTGTGTGCACATATGTGTGTGTATGTATATGTATGTATGTGTATGCACACACACAGCACTGTGAGCATACACACACATGTGTATGTGTATATGTATTTTTTTTTCATGGGTTTTGGCACTTCATTAAATGTCTAGCATCCATTTCCCTCCTTGACTGTGGTCGTCCAAGGGGCTCCAGCTGTTTGATCCAGCTGTTCTCACCCACCCATTTCTGCATCTCTGGTAAGTCCCAAGCTTAGTGGCAAGACACAAGAGTTAAGCAGGCCATGCTGCTGGCTTGTTTAAGTGCATGCCAACATGGAACCACTGAGCAGTTAGCAGACTCAGTGAGGCCAGAGGAGGGGAAAGGGAACTGTGAGAAAGTAGGTGTTTGGGGACTGAGGAGCCCTGTCCAGTGGAGGTGTGCAAAACAGCTATGTTTCGATTCAGTTTCGGATTCGGCCATTTTGGAGGGACAGTGATTCATTTTGGTGTTCCAGATCACTTCCATTTTGATTCAGCCGAGTCTGTTTAGGAGTTTCAACACCATTGCGGTGATTTGACCATAGGCTATAATGGGGAATCACTAAAATGCCTATAACTTTGTCATTTCATGCCGGATTCAGATGAAAATTGCAGGCATGGTAGTTGCTTCTGAGGGCATGAAGCCTGCCATGTTTCAAGGAGATTGGTGCAGGAGCTTCTGTGAAACTGCAATTGTCATCCTGCATGCAGATCTGGGGGCCCACACCCCCCCGGGAGTGCCGTGGGGTTGTGCCAGACTCCCCCTGGGAAGTGCAGGCCCCCAGATTTATGCACAGGATGACAGCAGGCTGCAGCTGACAGCTGGGGCCAGTGCCAACACTGGATTCTTTCCAGCGCTCGACACGGGCTGTGACTCAGGTGCTGCTGCTGGCTGCACACAGATCTGGCGGCCCATGCCACCCGGGAGGGCTGTGGGGCTGTGCTGGACTCTTCCCGGGGGGCACAGGCCCCCAGATCTGCACATGGGATGACAGCAGGCTGCCACTGCCAGCTGGGACTGGTGCTCAGCGCAGCCTGTGCTGAGCACCAGGAAGACTGGTATTGTTGCTGGCCCTGGCCAGCAGCGGCAGCATGCTGTCATCCCGTGTGCAGATCTGGGGGCCTGTGACTCCCAGGAGAGATGCAGAGCTTTGGTGGACTCTTCCCAGGAGGTGCAGACCCCCGGACCTGCATGCAGGATGACAGCAGGCTGCTGTCCCTCCCCCAAAGCACTGGGATTGGATGAGACCTCAGGGATAGATCGCAGACACTGGCCAGCTACAGATGTCAATATCAGGGCAGTTCTTCCCCCGGCCTCCCTTTCCCCTCCCTCTTCTCCCTCTGTTTCCCTGTAAGCCCGGCTCCAAAAATCCGAAATTTTCCAAAGCATCTCCAAAACATCTGGATGGTTTCGGAAGTGTTTTAGAGCCTTCTGTTTCATTTTGGATTTGGTGTTTTGGGTGCCAAAACGGACCAAAACACCTCTGAAACTAAACAGCTGCTGAAGTTTTGCACAGCCCTACTGTCCAGTTCCATGAACGTCAGTGGGAACCTTATTGGGAACCTTCTTGGTAACTTCCAGGAGGGACCACAATCAGGAAGGGACAACAAGGGAGGCTTTCTGATTCTTCCTGAGAAAACTAGTCACTTGCCCTCCTTTCTCAGGTGCCTATGCACAAATACACAGAACCTGGGAAACAAGCAGGAAGAATTGGAAGTCCTCACGCAGTCAAGGAACTATGACATGATTGGAGTAACAGAGACTTGGTGGGAGCTCGCATGACTGGAGCACTGTCATGGATGGGTACAAACTGTTCAGGAAGGATGGGGAGGGGAGAAGAGATGGAGGAGTTGCACTTTATGTAAAAGAGCCGTATGATTGCTCAGAGCTCAGTAGGAAACTGGAGACAGGCCTGTTGATAGTCTCTAGGATGGGTCAAAGGAGAGAGCAACAAAGGTGATGTTGTGGTGGGTGTGTGCTATAGACCATCAGACCAGGAGGATGAGGTGGATGAGGCTTTCTTCAAACAGCTAGAAGTTTCGAGATCATAAGCCCTGGTTCTCATGGGGGACTTCAATCACCCTGACATCTGCTGGGAGAGCAATTCAGCAGTACACAGGAAGTCCAGGCAGTTTTTGGAGAGTGCTGGGGACAACTTCCTGGGCGGGGCTAGGGGCCGTGCTCTTCTTGACCTACTGCTCACAAACAAGGAACAATTGGTGGGAGCATAGAAGTAGATGGCAATGTGGGCAGCAGCAGCCGTGAGATGATGAGTTCAGGATCCTTAGAAAAGGAAGGATGGAGAGCAGTGAAGTGTGGATCCTGGACTTCAGAAAAACAGACTTCAAGTCACTCAGGGAACAGATGAGCAGGGTCCCCTGGGAGGCCAGTCTGAGAGGGAGAGGAATCCAGGAGAGCTGATTGTATTTTAAAGAAATCTCACTGAGGGTGTGGTAATGAACTGTCCTGATGCAAAGGAAAACTAGCCAGTATGGCAGAAGACCAGCTTGGCTTCGCAGAGAACTCTTCAGTGAGCTAAAACGCAAAAAGGAAGCTTACAAGAAGTGGAAACGTTGACAAACAAATAGGGAGGAGCATACGAGTATTGCTTAGGCTTTCAGAAATGAAAGTAGGAAGGCCAAAGCACAACTGGATTTGCAGCTAGCAAGGGATGTGAAGGGTAACAAAAAGGGTTTCTACAAGTATGTCAGCAACAAGAGGAAGTTGTGGTCCTTTACTCCATGGGGGAGGCAACCTAGTGACAGATGATGCAGAAAAGGCTGAAGTACTCAATGCTTTTTTAGGCAAAGTCAGCTCCCAGACTACTGTACCTGGCAGCACAGTTTGGAGAGGAGGTATGCAGCCAGCAATGGTGAAAGAACAGGTTAGGGACTACTTAGAAAACCTGGACGTGTACAAGTCCATGGGGTGCTGAGGTAGTTGAACTCATGGTAATTGGGAGAGAGCCCAAATGGTTGGAAAAGGGCAAATATAGTGCCCATCTTTTAGGAAAAAAAGGAGAATCCAGAGTCATCTTAATCCCTAGAAAAATCATGGAGCAGGTCCTCAAGGAATCCATTTCTAAGCACTTGGAGGAGAAGAAGGTGATCAGGAACAGTCAATCTGGATTCACCAACGGCAAATCATGCCTGACCAACTTGACTGCCTTCTGTGGTGAGATGACTGGCTCTGCAGATGCAGGTAGAGTACTGGACATGATATACCTTGACTTTAACAAGGCTTTGTAAACAGTCTCCCACAGCGTTCTTGCAAGCAAGCTAAGATGCCAATTGGGTTGGATGAATGGACTGTAAAACTGGCTGCATCATCAGGCTCAAAGGGTAATGGCGCAATGTTTAGTTGGTAGCCAGTATCAAGTGGAGTGCCCCAGGGATCAGTCCCAGGGCCAGTTTTGTTCAATATCTTCATCAGCCTGGAAGAGTGCACCCTCAGCAAGTTTGCCAGCTCCTACTGTCATGGGAAATGATTCCAAGAATCATGGAAAGTGATTCTTCCCCCTCTATTCAGCACTGGTGAGGCCACATCTGGAGAACTGTCTAGTTTTGCCTCCCCCCCCCACTACAGAAAGGATGTGGACAAATTGGAGAGATTTCAGCAGAGGGCACTGAAAATGGTTAGGGGGACTGGGGCAATTGCTAGAGAGGCTGAGGCAATTGGACTTATTTAGTCTGGAGAAGAGAAGACCAAGGAGGGATTTAATAGCAGCTTTTAAGTACCTGAAGAGTGGTTACAAAGAGGATGGAGCTGGACCAGATGTGGGTAAAATAAGGTCTTCAGGCTGGATCTGGCCCACCAAGTAATTCTGTGTGGCCCAGAGCAGGTCCCTAGGGTCCACCTGGCCCAGGTTCAGGGGGCAGCAGAGGCCATGGTGCATGCAGCCGGTCCTGCCACCCCTGGGCACAGAGGTGCTGCCTGGCATGAAGAGCTGCCCTTCTTATCCCTATGCATGGCTGTCAGGCATGCTAGGAACTATAGTTCATGGAGCTGGCTGACACGTGTCCCTCCTCCTCCCCCTCCCCCTCCCCTCACAAATTGGCCTCTGACTCAGCACCACTCAGGACGGGGCAGGTTTTTTTTGCTGCACAGGCTGGCAATGTGTTTGGGGGGGGAGGGGGAAACTAAGCCACAGCACAGAAGTATAGGAGTGGATATAGGGCTTTTGGCCCAACCCCAGGCCCACCCACAAATTGTGCCCCCCCAGACTCAGGAGGTACCAGTCACCCCTGGCTACTCCTAACTATGTAAAATGTATCTACTCCACCAGAATATGTATCTTTTCACATCATAGGACCATGAGTCAACCTTTTCCCAGGTGGTATGTGAGCAACAAGGTTGTCTAGTCTTACTTCATCTAGTTAGAAGAAATAATATACCACTATCCAAAACATATTAAACGATTAGTCTTGGGAGGTCATCCAGTCCTCATACTTAACCTAAGAGGAAGCAAGGCTAGCCATCTCTCAGACCAATCACTAAATGTCCTTTAGTCCTGAAGACCAGAGAGGAGTAGGACCTGCTGTGTTGCAGTATCTCTTCAAAATAAAACAAGGCTCTTTTTAGAAACAGCTCAATAGCTATGGCATTTACCCTCATTAATATCTAAGCTTATATGAGCCAAATATTTTCCAACAAGTTTTCAGAGAGGAAGAAAATCCCACGCATGCCTGATGCTATCAGTGTTGCTCAATGCCTTATTAGTAGGTACTCGTATCATGGCAAGAAGTTGGCATAAGAACTTCTACAAAGCAAGTGTGGCACCTTCAGCAAGCATCTGCTCCTTCTCTAGACTGTACCTTCTGTGGGACAAGGGCCAGTGTCTCCCACAATCCCTGTTCCAGTCTGTCTTCAATCAGAAACAAGTGAAAATAACATTAACACAGGAACATTACTAACACTGGGCACATCTACACAAGATGCTTAATGCCCATTGGACTAATTCTGCTGCACATTAGTGCAGCTGACAGAAAGCATTCATCTGTGGTAATGCATAGTAGAATTAATCCAATGGGCATTAAGTATCACCTAAAAAACGTGCATCTGCACTAATGTGCAGTAGTACCAATTATGGTACATTAGGTTAGTACCTGTAATAATAGGTTCTAACTTAATTAGTTAGTACCTGTTACATAATTATGGCGCATTAGTGAACGTGTAGACATGCTCCATGTTTACCTAGTTTGAGCACTAGAATGGCAGTATTGGTCTTTGAGTAAAGACTACCTGTTTGAGAAGGTATAATTCATAACCATTAGTGAGTTAGAAATCTTTTTAAAGTGTGTTGTTTAAGAAGTTCAGTTCTCATCAGAATGTTTTTTGTCTCAAATTAATCTTTTAATGAAGTGACATAGACTCTTCAAACTATATAGTTAAAACTCGTAGGACTCTATTGGGTAGGTTACATATAGAAAAAAATAGATTGTAATTACATTATGAGTAACCATTACAGATAGATATTTTGATTATAATCTAATAGATAGGATTATGATTGGAACTTAAGCCACTCTTAATAAAGACCACTGTGACATCACAGGCAAATCAATCAACTACATATTTCCTTGGCAGCTAATTTTCATGGAGAACTTATGACTGCCAGCTGTCACACAGTTGGCCAGGTTCTTCAAAGTCCTGTGGAACCCAGTGTTTTAACACTTACACCTTAACTAAGCAGATGGGAGAGTATCATGGTCGATCATTCTCTTTTCCCTTGACAACATGACTTCAAATCCTGACTGAAGTCACAAGAAAGAATTGTGGTGCTAGCCAGGTCCCCACAGGACAGTCATAGGCTATTCTCTGGCACTAGCTTTCAAACAGCTAAAACTCTCTGCACAAAGGAGGCTGGAGCAGGCAGGCAGAAATTGTGTCCCTAGCAAGCTTCCATCAGGGAATGAATCTAAGAGATAGGAGTCCCAGGATTCTGCTACATTTGATGGGAATAAATGCTTGGGGATACAGGCCTGTTCACTTGTACCTTCCATCTGTGTTAGAATCATATGCTAGAATGTGCTCTGTGGCATCTTTTGGTTAGCTCTGGTTTGTGGGCTATCTGTCAGGAATCCCTAATTGTTTTCTTATCCCTGATCCCTTGCCATAACTGGTTATTGACTACTGCTTTTCCTCTGTAGCACTCTGAGTTGTATTGGATATGTTTTCAGCCAACACAAAGCACTGCTTTACTTTGTGTGGGTGTGTCTACATGTGCTTTTATGTGTGCTTAAACTTAATGTGCATTAGCCTAATGTGCATTAAGGCAATTTAGGTGCATGTCTACACATGCACATGCTAAGGCACATTAACATAGGTGTGTGGACCAACTAAAGTTAGTCCCAAGTCAATGGACACACACTGAGTTACTGTGCATTAACACATCTACATGTTCGCTAATGTAACTTAGCTATTTGCGCACAAATTTGATACCTGCTTTATGCTGTTTTTAAGGTGCATTAAGGGTGAGCATGTATAGACACATGCTCTGAACACACCTTAAATTGCACTAATGTGCATTAAATGCACACATTTAGATACTCTGTGAATACAAGGGAGTCCTGGTCACAAGAGACACACAGAAGACTCTGGGCTTGTCTACCTCTAAGGCTGCATCAGTTCAATGTAAATGGTGCACTTACATTGATTGCATTAGACCAGTATGACTTCCCTTATTTTAAAGTTACTCAGGTGAATTTTGCTTTAGTATAAGGGATTAGGAACAGCTTGAACCAAGACAAACTACTCTTAAACTCAAGCCAGCATGATCACCCAGGGATTTGCACTGATACAGCTACATTTGTTTTACTAAACAGGTTTATTTAAAAAGGAGCAAGTTTATATGCAGAAGAGGCCTTGCCGTGTATATCCATATGTGCAGACACACTCACTTAATAGAGGCAGCAGTTCTTACCAATGCCAGTAGGGAGTGTTATGTTTTGTGAAATCTTCCTGTGAAATCCACTTAGATCTCAGTTAAGTGATATTACAAGCCTTGGTACTGAGAGTGTATGCATTTTGTTTAAACTCATAACCACCTTGCAGGATGGGATGAATCCTTGATTATGAAGAATAGCCTATCCACCCACCCAGGAGGTGAATATATAAGTTCCTTAGCTGTCAGTCTCCGGAATTTCCTCCATCATGCAGTGTCAATCATGCCATCAAGAGCTTATGGGATATTGAGAAGATATAGAAACAATTTTGAATGACGTGATCTGTTCAGTGTGTCAGAATGAAGGTCCAGGGTTGGCTGAGGACCTCAGCTCTGACTGGGCCCTGGGCTAATCTGCCTAGCCTGAGTAGAGCTCTCCATGAAGGCTGACATTTTGTACTTGCAGATGTGTGGATTCAGTGACTTAACATATCTCTTTCATTGCTCAGTGCGACTTCCTGTAAGAGCCTGGGGGTTAATGTGCTGGGTTTTTGCAATAAACTGACAAATTATTTGGTCATATTCTGAGCTGATGATTTATGGGTGAGACTCTGGGGCATGTGGCCTGCTGACTCACCTGCAAGTACATTGTGAATACTATGCTTTTCTGCAGCTGGCCATATGGGAAGTGTTGTGGGAATACTGCCAGCCCACCTTCTGCTCCAAAGT
Source organism: Gavialis gangeticus (assembly GCF_001723915.1). Classification (NCBI taxonomy): domain Eukaryota; kingdom Metazoa; phylum Chordata; order Crocodylia; family Gavialidae; genus Gavialis; species Gavialis gangeticus. The sequence continues at coordinate 65,430,373 of NW_017729030.1, forward strand.
CAGCTTCAGCCTTTTCAGTGATGTGTTCTTGACCCTCCTGTTCCTTTTTCCAGTGCAGGAATGTACATTTTAACTCATTGTCACAAATTCCCCTGACATTGATCATTCTTTCCTGGTGTGGGCAGCAGCTACAGAAGTGTTTCAGTGATGTTCTCACCTGCCAGGTGGACTTGCTGGGAGTCTGGCAGAGATAGAGACCTTTCCATTGTTTTCCCAGAACTGACTGCAGAAGCTGTGAACCCTTCTCCTAAGGAGCTGGGCTGATCATGTGGGAGGGAGGAACTGGCTGGGAACTTGTTAGGGCTGGATGATGACCACACTAGAGTTTATGCAGATAAACTTGCAAATAAGTATGAATCATGGCATTCAGATCAATACTTCCTTTCTTTAATGCCTGATCTGTATAGCACATTCAGGAATGTTAGTGTGCAAGTATGTCGATGGGATACACCTCTTGTCTGACTATTTCTATAGCATAAATCATAGAATTTCTCCCAGTGATTTGTGCTAGGTACTGAGAACAGCCTCTTTAGGAAGAAGCTGAGGCCTTTGATCACAGAGTGTGTTCATGAGATTGAGGGCAGCAAGCCAGTGCTCATGAAAGCTTCCAGAAGACCACTGCTTGGTGCCATACCAAGGGAAGGGAGCCTCCTCTTGGGTGTAGCATGAGTATTCAGAGCCAGATGGATGTCTCAGGGCATTGCTAATGGACTACTCAACCTTTGCTCTGGAGGTCACTAGTCTGAATCCTGCTCAGCTCAGTAGGGATTAGAAACTGTTCTGATCTAGTGGGTGTCTGATGGCTTCCAAATAAGATGAACTCAGTTGGTCTCCATTCCAGTCCCCACCTTACAAATACCCCACTCTGGGAAACTCAGCAGAGAAACCAAGATCCGCCTGGGCTGTAAAGACAGAATGCCCCTGAGGGCCCTAAAGGAAGTCCTTCCTAGATCAGAGGGAGGAGGAAGTAATAGGCTAGTAGGGCCATGCATATGGGTGAGAAGCTTGCTTTGCTGCTGCCCAGGGGGTGAATTTCACTAGCAACACCTTCCACCAATATTAAATCCACACCCACACCCTTAAAAATAAAAATTCTGCCTTTGGAAATGACGACTAGACATGCAAATTAACTCACCTAATAATTTCATCAGATGTGGTCTGTGGAGAAACACAAAACTTGGCCCTCTACCACACTAAAAAGCGTGCTTCATTTCCACATCACTGGCTATGATTCTTTATCTCTGGGAACCAGTTTTCCCTGTGACTTCCTAAGGGGAGGGCAGCACATCCTGAAACACTGTTACTTTCTCAGTAAAATTCACTTCCACACTGCAAGGTGCCTCTGGAGGCTCTATCTTAAGAAAGCTTGATTCTGCTCACTGTGAAAGGGAAAGTATTTAATGATGTACTGTGAAGGCATCAGTTGTTGTTTTCCTCTGGCATCATTCCTCCCCAGAAAAACATGTGGAAACACATACCACAGTTAAGGCTTGCCGTGTCTTTTAAGTGGAATCAAGGTTTGTAGCTTGTAACAACAGTCTCCACTGCCTCATTTCTTTGGATAAAAGCAAGCAAAAAAAAAAAAAAAAA
>NW_017729030.1:65432036-65439441 GCF_001723915.1 Gavialis gangeticus
AGCTTGTAACAACAGTCTCCCCTGCCCTATTTCTTTGGAAAAAAGCAAGAAAAAAAAAAAAAAAAAGCGGGAGTGGGGGGGAGGAGGGGGGAGAATATGGTGAATATTTGGAGGATTCAGGTAATAATGCAAGATAAAACTGAGTAATAATGACTGAGGGCTTGGCTTGCCCTGTCACAGTCAGTGGAAGGTCTGCTTCTGACTTCACAGGGGGAACAAGATCAGTCCTTAAACAAGCAATATTAGGTCATAAAATGGGAAGAATCTTCTGGGGGGCGGGGGGGATGCTAAGTGAGCAAAAACACAGGCAGGATTCAGTGAAAGGGAAGATTTCCCTCACAGGCAGTGGCTTATTTGTGCAGTGCTTCTCCAGAGATGGGGCCCCAGGTCCTCAGAAGTACTTAAGTATCTACCTCCTACAGAAGTCAAGTCCCTAAGATCTGTATGTTATGAACTTCAGTAGCTAATTTTCAGTTCATTACTCACCACCAAAAAAGAGGAACAGAAAAGTGAACTGCTGAGAAACCAATGTCTCGCAGTTTAGTCACGTTATCCTTTGTGCTGTGAGTTGTTTAGGGTGGGATTTTCACAGGCACCTACATGACTTAGGAATGCAAATCAGTGGTGCATTTCTGACTTTTCTTCAGTTTTTCATTATGAATAAGATTTTTTCCTTCCACAATTTTATAGCCATGGAAAGAAACCTGCTTACATACTTATAATCAAGTTTCTTTGCTGATAAAAAAAGCTTTTAACAAAGTTATTTTTTTTCTTTAAACATAGTTCACCAAAATGGAAAGGTTTTGAGAAAAAAAAAATCTCTTTTGTCAAAGTTTTCCAGATTTATGTAGGAATTGTCTCCCCCAAACCCCATCCCCATCTCTCCCAAACCCATCAAACTTTTAGCTTGTCAACAAGACATTTTATTTTGGGTTCCGTTTTCAGGTAAAAAAAAAAATCTTCAAATTGGAAGCTGCATAAATCAAGCACATTAAAGAAACCTTACTGAGAAACTCAAGTTATTTTGTTCAGTGCTGGTATAACTGCATGAACTTCTCTGGACCTGTGCAATATTCATAAATCAAGTGATGCTTTCAGTGGTCTCTTCTGGCCTTAAAATCTATGACTCAATAGAAAGAAAATCTGAAGAGTCATGATGGCCAGTTTCTGGTTGTCAGGAGTCAGGGAAGCAGGCAGGCTAAATTGTCAACAACTGACCCTGCTTACTTGACTAGGTCTGGCTGCCAGTGGCCTAATTCTCCCTGGTGACCCCAGTTGCCTGCATTGGCATGGCTGATGTGTGGATACCTCTAAGAGTGTTATGTATAAATTGTTACATTTGCCCAGGGATTGCAGGAGAGAACAGCAGACCTGTGGGCAAGGTACTGCTCTCTGAATAAACAAGCTAGATCATTCTATAAGCTTAACTCCTTGGTTTTTTGAGAACAACATATGGTACCAGGACTGGGGTGTGAAGAAAGACAAAAAATGGAGCATCTCAGAACTCCAGAGGAGTTAATGGTGTCCAGCAATGCAGCAGAAAAGTGGAAGAAATTTCAGCAGAGCTTCACCATATATATAATGGCCAGTGAAGCTATAGAGAAGAAAGATTCACTCAAGGTAGCTATTTTTTAAATATAGCAGGCCCAGAAGCTCTGTCTCTTTATAATAGCCTACAACTGTCAGAAATGGAACAGAAAAGCTATGGCACAGTAATAAAAAAGTTTGAGGAATCTTGTATAACCAAACAAAATAAAGCCTTTGAATGGTATAATTTCCACATGAGACAGCAGAAAGAACGTGAGACAATAAAGGAGTTTGTCAAAGCCCTAGACTGTTGAGCCTGGCATGCAACTTTGGAGACCTAAAAGAGTTCATTATTGGGTATAAGGGATACAAGCCTCAGGAAAAGACTGCTAGAGGATCCTGAACTTAATTGGGAAAAGGCAGTTAGAATAGCTGAAATATATGCTAGGCTGCAGAAGCTGGAGGAAAAAGCAGAGCAAGCTGAACTATGCAGGATTGGACAATCACCCTGGACACCAATGGACTAATAGTAACTTTTACATTAGATTCAGGGGCTAATTTAAAAGTTAGTGTAGTACAAGAATGGAATACCAGAATACATTATTCAAAAAATGAAAACTAAACTTGTGTACTATGAGAATAAGAAAGCAAGATTTGGAGTATACAATGGGAACATGATTGCAACTAAGGGTGTTTGTGCACTGCATGTTAGATACAAGAGTAATATAGTAAAAATTAAGTCCCAGGAAAACTAGTGCCAATTATTGAGTTGCAAACATGTAAAACTCTAGGTTTGATTGATTAAGAGAATGGATGCCGTTGAGGGACTAGAAAGCAAGAACACAGAAGAAGAGGCATTCAGAAACTTCCAGCTGAGTACAAGACAGCTTTAAGAGAACCGAAAGACATCTGAACAAGGAAACCAACAAGAAATGAACCAGTAAGGATTGAGAATCCAGAGAAACTGAGAAGATCACTTAGAGTTAAAATGCCAACACAAAGACTAATGGAGACTTGCTAAAATGTGCTTTAACTATGGGTTGAACTAAACTGCCAATGTTAGTATTATATTGGGAGATGTTACATGTAACGGGAAGATATGTGGATACCTCTAAGAGTGTTATGTATAAGTTGTTACATTTGCCCAGGGATTGCAGGGGGGAACCAGAGGGAACAGCAGATCTGTAGGCTAAGAAGGCTTTCTGAATTAAACAAGTTTTATCATTCTGTAAGCTTAACTCTTGGTCTTTTGAGAACAACACGGTTGCCAGCTTATAAGCAGCAGTCTTTTCAGTTCTCAGCAGGCTATTCTACAGGACAGATACCTCCCTGTCTAGCCTTGGGCTAATTCCTTGTTTTTAGTTTCCTGGTTCATGCCTGTTCATTTCCATTTTCCTGGGTCCTTTTTGTTGACTTCCTAATTTCCTGCCTTCATCTAGCACCTACTCCAGCCCCTGTGCTCCTGACTTTAGCCCAGGCCCCAGTCTTGACAACCAGCTTCTGGATCTTGGCTTAGTTAGGTGATTATCCATATCCAGGCTGTACAGCTACAGCTGCCTGTCCTGAATGCCCTGGCTAGTGACTTCAGCCTAGATCCCTAGGTAGCACAGTGGTAGAATGGTAAAAGGGAAATGCTGTGAGTAGTGTGTTAATATTTGATAATGGCTGGTCTTGTTATAGTAACATATAGGATGGGGTAATACACTAAAGTCATCTTGAAAGCTGAAGTCTGGCATCTCCTACCAGCCAACAACCTGCTATTCCAGTAAAAGGCTTATTAGATTAACAGGATGCAACTCTCTCACGAAGTCGCACATTTTTGTTCAGCTTCTGCAATTCTTATTTGAAAGCATTTCTTTAAATACATACTATTGTATTTGAGTATAGCAACATCATGCCAGAGAAGACGTAGCCTTTCTCTTTCTGGGCTGATCCCAGACTTCATGGAATTCCCCTGTGTCCATCAAGGGACCTGCAAACTGCAGAAGAATAAGTTAAACCCATGAGTGGGAAAATATGAGGTACTGCAAAGACATCAACTACTTTTCTTTTTGCTGGATCTCTAAGCCCCATCAACCTTGGCCTAGAGAACTATGGGATGAGATTCCCATATTGCCAACTCTTGTGATTTTTATTGTGGATCTCGCTATATTTTAAAATTGTTCCATGTGCTAATTATTTGAGACTCTCAGATTTCTTGTTTAAGTTGTTTTCCAGTTTTTAAGTTGTAGAGAGAGGTTGGAAAATATGAAAGCAGAAAACTCATATCCTAGAAGGCTAATAGGATTCCAAAATGTATTCCTCTTTTTAAAATATTTTAATACTTAAACCACTCTTATGCTTTGGGGGGTTTTCAATCTACTATTATCAACCCTGAGATGGTCAAAGTTACTGCCAAATTTAACCTAAATCCACACCTAGTGACCAAAATGACTGCCTTGATTTTAATCACGCCAAGTACTTCATGTCTCCTTGGAGGCCAATGGGAATATCAGGGTACTCAGGATCTTTGCAAACTGCTTTGCCATTTTGGAAAATCTTGCCCAAAACTTAACTGGAGATGGCAGCTAAATGCCACTATTTAACATTAAATGCTTTGTCTCAAAGGAGTTGAGCTATCTTTAGTACAAGATTGCCCTTATTATCATTTGGAACATGATGGAAACCTACAGAACATCAACTTTATGGGTAATGCTGTTATAGGGAATCTAAGCCAGTTTCATGGATGTTGAGAATTGTTTTCTATGGAATTCTTCCTTCAGGGTATTCTTCCATTTGGAAAAGGTGTGTGATGCCATTTCCAAATACACTTCCTGTGTGCTCTTTGTCTTTTTATCAGCATCATCCATACAGTAACTGGGCAGGAGCTGGAGACTTTGGGCTGGGCTTTCCAGTTGAATGAACTTCCTATTCAAGGAGAACAGGGTTATGAGATTCTACATGAAGTTATTCAAGATCAGGGATTTTCCTGAGAACTGCAAGTGGCACTGAAATTGAAATGAAGTCAGACAGGATGTCTTCAATCCTACATTTTATCTGCCAACATATCCAGCACTAACCTCATTCCTGAGAGATCTCTGGCTGAGAGCTACATAGTGTGGCATGCAAAATATTCCTGCATTCTCCTAGCATTAGAAAATTACAATGTGAATGGAAAATTCCCATGGGTATTTTGGAGAAGCCCAGAACAAATGCCATCCTGTTCATGCTGGCCTTGTATGTTGCAGAGAGGCTTATTAGAGTGCTTCACGCCTCACCCCAAGGAGTGGATTGTCACCTGCTCCTTTGTGTCTTGTCCCCTGGAGAACTTGCTCTTTCATGAGCTAAAGGGAAATGCCAAAAGGAAAAGAACCCCAAAGGCACAGAGCTCCTCAGCCTGGCTCTTAATGGCAATGAGTTCCTAGCAGCCTGTGCTTCACAGCCAAGCTCCCGCATTCAGCCACCTGCATGCATCCGTGATGGTTTGCTTCTGTCAGTCAGGAGGGACTGTGGAGAAGCATGTATAGGACAAAGAGATCTTGGATCATACTCAAGGGCATCTTGGCTCCTGAAAATGAGCAGTCCCTGGTTCCTGGACATTCAGTCAGTGCTGCTCTTGGAACATGCTGCATGGTTGTGGTTTCATTCAACATTTTTGCTTCCTAGTTGCCCAGGCATTTGGCTGCTTAAACCCCTTCTATCAGGAACATGCTCCCCCTTAGGGGAGTCCTGTAATGTGGTGTATGTCAGAGCAGGCACTGTTCCAATGTGGTAAGCAGTGAAGCACACAAGTGTCACACCTGGGGTGCAGTCCCCTATTTCCAGTTCTCAAGGCCCCTTTGCCCCTGCAGTGCAAACATATCTCTTGGCAGTGAGCTGAGCCTCCCTGCCTTTCATGGAGCAGGAATCCCAAGCTAGTTCCTAGGTGCAAGGTCACACAGAGTGGAGAGCCTGCCTCACAGCAGTTGCCCTGATGTAGTGCACAAAAGTCAGTGTAGTATTGATTTAGTGAAGAACAGTGAAAGACCCCTGCTGTGGGTGGCTGGGCCATGGGCGACTGGTGCCACCTTAGTCATGGGGGGCACATGCCCCCCCTGCAGCCAATCTCACTGACTGGGCCGGGGGCAGGGTGTCCCCCCATGGCCAATTGTGCCAACCGGGAAGTGGTCGTGGTGCTCCCGGAAGTTGCCGCTGCACTTCATCCAGCACTCCCACTCCCCAGCCGGAGTTCATGGGGGGGCTGGTGCTCCCACATTCCCCCACCTACCTGTTGCCTAAGTGGGCAGAGCAGCCTGTCAGGGGGTGCACCAGCTCTCTCAGGGGGTGCACGTACACCCCCTTGCAGCTGCTATGCTTTGTGACTGGGCCAGGCAATTCCCAAGGACCACCCTTCTCTGAGACCATGCAACTCAGCAAGTCTGCTCTCCTGGACTGCCCCAGGTTTGCAGAGCCCAGGTCTGGGGCCAGGTGGGCTGCTATGCTTCAGGGAGAGCAGCTGAAAGGGGGGGGCAGGCATCACATGGGGGAGGCATGGTGCTGCTCCATCCGTACAGAGACAGACTCCCCACTTTTATTGCAGGGACCCAATGCCCTGACATTCACAGTGGAACATAGAAAACAAGCCCAAAGGGTTTAAATTTGCCAAGGTTTTGCTGGCCTCATCCCTGCTGTGTTTAAGTAGCTAACAGTGATGAGTAAATGCATCTTAATAGCATCTCTGTCAGGAAGGATATTTGTTCCCCCACTTCACAGAGAAGATTATCAAGGTACACCGAGACTACAGGCTGAATCCACAGGGAAGCATGGGGCTTGTCTGCCCCTGCCTTTGTGCTGCAACTGAGAGTACTGGCAGGAGGTATACCCTGCCCACTCATTTGCTTCTAAATTCTGGGAATGAGGCAGCCCTGTGCCCATGCCACTAAGCATGCTTGGCACAGAGCTATGAGGCATGTGGGTAGAGTGACATGCCTCAGGATGGACTCCATGAGAGCCAGCATGCTGAGCTAATGAGGACATCAGGGGCCCACTACATGAACCTCCAGGCCTGCAGTTACTTCTGGAGTTAGGTGCCCAAGCAAGCCCTTTGTCACAACACACAGCTGGAAGACATGGTGCCACTCAACCTTGACTCAAGAGCCTAGTGATTAAAGTACCCTTCCAGGGCACATGAGACATGGGATGAGTTTTCTCTTCTGCTTAAGGAAACTTGCACCTGTACTCAGGTCTGGTCTTGACAAGGGGGATATTGGGTGTTGTAGCATAGACCATCACAATCTCTCCTATTGAAGCTGTTCAACCATGTATGGAATTAACTATCCATTGCAGCAGGAGCAGAGCTTGGATCCCTGGTTTCCTGACCATTAAACAGACTCATTCTCTGTCTCTTCCTGGTTCAATGAATATTTTACTTTATGGGAGCTGGGACCTGAACATGGGTCTCTTCAGCCAATACCTTAGCTGCAAATCCTTCCTCTTCAAGCTCTTGCTACAACAGCATTCAAGACCTAATTGGGATTAGGGCCTGTTTTATAAACTAGTCAAGAGACAGCACCCACCCCAAAGGACCTGATAACCTAACTGGACTTGACAGACATGGGGCAGGGTGGCAGGTAAAACAGATAAGCAGAGAGCTGGTTTACAAATGTCTTGTTAGTGAAGTCAGAGCCAGCATTAGATAGAGGGGGGGAACAGTTGGGCAGAGGCTGAAGTCCAGGGCCCTTATTCCCTTGCATCACCTGGCTCACATTAACTCTGTCCATAGCTGGGAGCCCTCACTACTGGTTGCTTACCCTTTAGTGCAGCTGAGTGAAGTGATGCTTGACGGGAAAAGATATTAAGACCTTTCAAAGGTTCCAGAGAAACCCAGCATGTCATAGTAACATCAATCTCTCTGTTTTTC
>NW_017729030.1:65444441-65450297 GCF_001723915.1 Gavialis gangeticus
CAAAGGACCTGATAACCTAACTGGACTTGACAGACATGGGGCAGGGTGGCAGGTAAAACAGATAAGCAGAGAGCTGGTTTACAAATGTCTTGTTAGTGAAGTCAGAGCCAGCATTAGATAGAGGGGGGGAACAGTTGGGCAGAGGCTGAAGTCCAGGGCCCTTATTCCCTTGCATCACCTGGCTCACATTAACTCTGTCCATAGCTGGGAGCCCTCACTACTGGTTGCTTACCCTTTAGTGCAGCTGAGTGAAGTGATGCTTGACGGGAAAAGATATTAAGACCTTTCAAAGGTTCCAGAGAAACCCAGCATGTCATAGTAACATCAATCTCTCTGTCTTTCTCTTTCTCTCAACACCCTCCCCCAATACCTGCCCCCAACCCTTCCAACCCAAGTGTGAGCCTGAGAAACCTTGAGGCAGAAAAGAGCTTTTTTTATTTTGTCTTTGAGCCAGGAAGATAGATGGAGGTGTCAAAACTGAACTTCCAGTGGAAACTGTCAAGGACCCTTGAAGTCATAATCGTGGCTTGCTAATTTATGGAGAAGTAAATGGGTCAGTACAGATTAATCTGACACATCACTGTCACCACTGTTTCCTTCAATGAGGCTTAAAGTCTGAATTATTGGGCCAGGAAGTGGAAGGTCTGCTCAGCTATTCCATTCTTAAAACTGTAATTTTTGTGAATGGATTAGTCACAGAATGCCCGAAAGATGTTTCCTCTCCTTTATGAAGGGTCACTGCAGCAGTGAAGCCACATGCAGAGCTTCCTATTGGCATAATAAGTCATCCCAAGTTGAAATAACAGTGTTGAGCAAAATTCTGTGTGCAGTGAATTCTGTGCATCTTTTCAACATAACTGCATTTTTGGCAAGAGAAGAACAAAATGTTTTGTCATCGGCCAACTGCAGCCAGCTGTCACAGACCACGTGTAGTGGTAATGGCTGTTTTGGGTTTAGTCCTGCAATGAAATAAAAAATAGCTGAGTTTTTGAAAACTAATGAAGCAAAGGGCTAATCCTGAAATTAAATCACTTGGATCAAATCAAACCAGATCTTATTTTGTCCAGAAAGGGATTAAATAGTGGTCCACATCTTAGCCCTATCCCCCTGAATTCAGTAGGAATTGAAGTCGTTCATGCTTATCTGAGTCGATCCTGAGCACTTTGTGGCATTGGATTTGTTGTACTTATTTATCCCTTGACATAGAATTTCATTTTTTTGCAAATGACTTACCTCTAGACTGGATTCAGGTGGCACTGCGTGAATCCACAAACAATAGATTTATTCCAATCTTACATCATGCTGGGTCAGAATCTGGCTGTGTATGATGGGAGTTTCTAAAGTGCTCAACAACAGTACTGTGCTGCTCCTTTGTAAGGGAATTTTACTTGTGGTTTTCAGAAAAACAGAATTTGGCTGGAGCTGAGCACTTTGGAAAGTCTCACGTGTGAGAACAGGTTTGCTCATCTGCTGAGAACATATTCAACCACATAAGCAGCAGAGATGCTGGTGGATGGCAGAGGATAATTTTCCTGTGCAGGGGCCTTTTGCAAGTAAGTAGAGGTGGCTCTTTTGCATCCTGTACCTTTTAGTAGATATCAGCCTTTATTTAAACACTTTACATGATGAAAAATCTACCACACCCCTTAGCAAGTCATTTCTCTGATTAATTACCCACACTGGGAACATTTGCACCTTATTTCCAGTCCCAATTTGTCTGGCTTTACTTTCCATCCACTGGATATGGTTATGTCTCTGTCTTCCCAAAAAAAGGCTCATTAATATCAGCTGAATTCTCCCAGCATGGGTGTTTAGCGACCAAAACTGAGTCACTTCTTGTCATCAAACTAAAAAGATTGAGCTTCTTTAATCCCTCACCAGAAGAGACATTTCCCAGACACAGAACTGTTTTTAATGGCTCTATTTTGAACCCTTTCCCATTTTTCAGAGTTCTTAAGAAATGTGGACATCAGAACTAGACATAGAATTCTAGCAATTGTTTCCCTAGAGCACTATACGAAGGTGAGCCCACATCCCTACTCTTCAAGAATTGCACTATCCCTCTTAATCACACCATTGCCCTGGGGACTCATCCATCATTGCCTCTGAGTCCTTCCTGGAGTCTTCATTTTCCAGAGTAGAGTCTCCCATCCTCCAAGTGTGAACTGCAGTTTTCCCACTATCAATAACACCATTGGCCTGCATTAAAAAGTGTTAGGTGCTACAAAATCATAAATGTATTTTCTTGGGGATTAATAAGTAGCATGTGTTGACTTTTTCTTATAAAAATAGGATAAAAATCTAGACTAGATAGATTATAATATAGCAAGTCATAGTAATTCAGAAATTCATCACCAACAAAGAGGCCAAGAAGGTCGTGATCGTGGACGTCACCATCCCCTTCGAGAACCGGTGCCAAGACTTCACCTACACCCGGGCTCACAAGTGGGAGAAATACACCCTGCTGGCCGACACCCTGAGGTGCCGCGGCTATGACGTGACGGTCAACGCGCTCATCATGGGAACGCTTGAAGTCTGGGACCCCAGCAACGAAAGCGTCCTGCATGCCTGCTGCGTCTTCTGCTGCTACACCAAGCTGATGTGCTGCCTCATGGTGTTCGACACCATCCGTTGGTCCTGTGACATCTACGTGGAACACATCACGGGCCACCGCCAGTACCCCAACCCCACCAGACGAGCCGCTCCCGGAACAGACCCGGAGGGGACCGCCTGAACCGCGCCCCCGCCGCGCCAGATTGACCTTCACTTCAAGAGGATTCTTCAACCACGGATGACCCCGCTCCACCGGAAGAGGACCCCCGTGATGAGACTCTATATGGACTGAGACACTTCCCTCGAACTACTTCCTCCACCATTGCAGACCATTGTAACGGGTTTGTGTGTATCTATCTCCTTTCTCTCTCAGCGTCGCGAACCCCCTCCCTCCTCCTCCCCCTTCCCCCTATTCCCCACCCATGGGCTTAGTTGCCTAACATTGTATCTCCTGTAACCTAGTTGCGTTCCCCTCCTCACCCCCATCCCTCTATTGTTAGTCCCTCGCTGGGGCGATCTTTATTTCCCTATCGACTTTGTCATCTTTCTTTTTGGATTCCCAATCCTAAACATTTACTAATAAAAGTCAATCTCTCTGTCCACCTCTTTGCCTATGCCTGGCATCTCTAAAATGTGGGTCAACTTGTGATGGGATTTCAAAAGGGAGTAGGGGTAGACCCCTGGTTAATGCATTTGGTGTCTAAGCACCTTGCTCAAATAAGCATCAGTAGTGAGTCTGAATTTGATGCTAAATATAAGGTTTACCACAAGCACCAGTGAAATGTGTGGGGTATCAGAATCCTTTGTAAACACTGGCTTTGTTATAGGGTATTGTAGACAGCATGGCACTAAAGTTCACATATTAATTCCTGCTTTCCTCTGCTTCGTAACTTGTCACTGTGTGATATGCAGTTTTGTCAGCACACCCAATTTCAATGTCTTGCAGACAGAGTAGAGAAGAGTCTTAGGAGGTCTTAATTGTCTGAGCTCCATTAAAGTTAATAGAGCTAGAGCAATTTCTCCAGCTGAGTACCTACCTCTTCATTATCTAGGCCTGAGGTATCTAAGAGCAGACTGGCTCCCTTATGCAGCTAGATTATACCAGGTGGTTGGTGCCCTGTTGTTGAGGTAGTGATGGCTGTTGATTTTATTATAATCTATTTTGTAGTAGTATCCAAAGTCCACAATCATAGCACACAGCACCACACTACCTTCATCCAGCTGCATACATGGCAAAAAGACTGCCTGTGCCCAAAGGGTGCTTTGGCTCTAGGATCTCCCCTGGTCTTCTCGCGTTGTTCTGTAGCAGTCTTCAGTGCTCTGTATAAGGCCTGCCTGGGATGAATCCCTCCTGAAGCTTCTGGATTCTCTTTTTCACCATTGCTTTCTTTTACATAGACTTCTAATCTGTTTGTGTGAACTGTTAGGATGTGGACAAACAAAAGCAGGGTAGAAGGGGGCAGGGACTTACTGAGCATCAGCTGCCCGGTGGTAACTGTACATGTGCATACTCTTAACATATGCAAGTCCATTCATAGCATCTGACAAGCAATCTGTTTCTTATGAGAGTTTATGCCTCTCTGAACCAGTTAGTCTCTAAGGGCACGCCCACATGAACACGCGTTTGCCTCTTGCAGCATCTGAAACCCCTTTGAGATGCTGCAAGACACACATGCGGGAACAAAAAAATGTTCCTCACACTGCAAATTTGCAGCATGGGGCAAAATTAGATACTTGGATATCCCGGGATCAAAAAAAAATGTGCCACAAAACAGCGGGGCAAGGCATGGTCCCACGTCGTGCCTTGAAGCAACCAGATGCTCAGGTCCTCCACAGAGATGCTCTGGTAACCAGCCAGAGCATCTTTATGGCTGGCCCTTGCCGTGGTTCTGAAGTACGCTGCCTGCCCAGGCAAGACAAGCAGCATACCAGCTGCAGGGACCTGGACCCAGGATCCATGTGGGGTAAGTAGGGGGTAGGGGGGAGGGGACCATGGAGACCCCTGCCCCAGCCAGCCCTGTCCCCCAGCCACTCACCCAGCCCCCACTGATCATTCTCCCACCCAGTCCTAGCCCCCGATCTCTGCCCCGCTTGCTATGGGCAACTAGTGCTGCCTTAGTCAGAGAGGGCACATTCTCCCCCTGCAACCAGTCCCACCAACTGGAGGTGGGGGGTCCCCATGGGCAATCCTGAAGTCCAGGGGGGTCCCCACAGGCGATCCTGCAGTCCGGGGGGGAGGTCCCCTGGGCAATCCCACAAAGGCTGATCGCTGCACTTGCTGCAGCCTCTTCCATGAGTGGCTTTGGCCACTTCTGGGAGCAAGCACTGGCTGATTGCTGCAGCCGCTCCCAGAAACAGCCACAGCCACAGCCACAGCCACTCCTGAAAGCGTCTGCAGTGAGCGCAGTGATCAGCTGATGCTTGCAGGGGGGCACTGGCATTCCTGCCTGCTCCCCCTACCCATCACCTAAGCAGTGAGTGCTGCCACCATGGGGTGCGACACCCCTTTGCACCCCCTACACATGGCCACTGCAGCCCAGTCCCAGTGTCCTGGCACTCAAAAAACCCCCCAAACTGCACTCACTGGCTGTAGCAGCAGCAATCAGGGCCACTGGGGCTTCATGTCAGAGCCCCCCTGCATGGTGTAGGACAGTATGGAGTGGCCCCAGCCACCTGGCACCCATGCTGCCACTGTCAGATTGTGTGGGTGTTGTGTGGCTTGAAAGGGCACCAAGTGGCACTGCAAGCTGTGTGGGAGCTTGGGGCATCTCCAGCTGTCACCCAGAGCCTGGTGCCACTCAGCTGTAGCATTCCTGAGCTCCCAGAGGGTGTGTGGCACCACATGGCACCTTGCTGAGCCGTGCTGCACCCATGCAGTATGACAGCTGCAGCACAGGGCCAGGCAGCCGGGGCTGATCTCCACTGCACCCACTACCCCGTGCCATGTATGCGGGCTCTGCCATGAGGCCCCAGTGACCCCAACAACTGCTAATACAGTCAGTGAGTGCATTTTTTTTCTTTTTTTTACAGCCAGGATGCTGGGGCTGGGAAAGGGAATAATCAGGGGGGCTAGGGGAATGATCAGGGGCTGAGACTGGGCAGGGCAGAGATCAGGGGGGCTGGGGGAGTGAGTGGGGGATGGGGCCAGGTGGGGGGCATGTGGGCCCTGCAGGGTGGGGTAGCCCCTGAGGAGGGGCCTGTGGACCCTTGTTGATGGGTTGTGGCCCTGTGGGGGGGCAGTCTTGAGCTGTACAGTGTGGCTGCACCCTACAGGGGGCAGGGGACCCACCCCTCCTGAGCAGC
>NW_017729030.1:65450401-65451491 GCF_001723915.1 Gavialis gangeticus
TTTTTTTTCTCTCTCTCTCTCTCTTTCTCATTTATATATATATATATATATATATATATATATATATATAATCTAGTAGTCTTTTGTTTTCCTTGTGGAAGAACATGGATTGTGGGATATTTTAAAGAGTGACTTTGGGATTTTTTTATCAAGGAGTTTGCAGTTTTTAAATAGGGAACACCAGAATTCCTTCTAGTGAGGCAAGAGGCAGGACTCAGGTAGAGGAGCCTGCTCAGAGCTGGCACCCAGGACCCAGCTGGAGGTGGATAACAGTTCAAAGCAGGCCACCACATGGGAACATCTTCCGGGTGATAGCTGCCCAGATGGCCAGGCAGTGGCACACATAGCAGTAGTGCTACACAAAGTCCATCTGTACAGACACTGCCCACTGGCAGCTGGCTCAGAGGTGCAGATGCCTCTAATGGCCATGCTGTCCCCATCTGGGTCTGGCAGGCATGCAGCCTTGGAGCTACATGCTGTTGTAGGTGGCAGCAGGTCACAGCCAGGCAGCAGCCCCCACTGCCAGACTGCTGCAGTGGGTAGAGGGTGCAGGGAACTCAGGGCTGCCTCAGCAGTCCAGCTGGCACAAGGGATAGTGTCCCCAGGTACCAATTGGCTGGACCCCAGAAGCTTGTGAGAGCAAGTAGCCCTGAGCTACATGCCAGAGAAGCTGTTTATACTGTTGGGGCTGGCACAGGGCAGATTTTTTACACCTGTGCTGGCCCCAGGCTCTAGCTCCCTCTGGCTCCAGATCCAGGAAGAGCCAGGCAGGATTATTTTGCCCCAAGTGGCACAATTTGCCCCACCCCAAAGTGCTCGTCTGGGCACATGAAATGAGGAAAAAAGACACAGCTCAAATTTGTGCAGCTTCTATTTGAGCTGCTGCAAGTGCACGTGCCTGCATGTGTGGACATGCCCTAAGGTGCCACCCTGCCCTGCCTTCTGCCCCGCTTCAGAATAACACGGCTAGCTGCCTCTCTCTTACCACATGGCAAGTGGAAGGTAAGCATGGTGTTTTACCCCTCAGTGAAAGACAGCTAAGATACTGCAGTGATGCCCTAACTCCTTGTAACATATTGCTGTTTGTTCA
>NW_017729030.1:65456491-65456735 GCF_001723915.1 Gavialis gangeticus
TGCACCCTGCAGGGGGCAGGGGACCCACCCCTCCTGAGCAGCTCCCCAGTACTCCCACCCCCACAGTCCCCCCACAATCCACCCACAAACCCCACACCCCAAGCCACCCCCACAAACCCCTCACCCACACACCTGACCCTGTGGGTCAGGAATGAGGGGACTGGGGTGGGGGCCAGGCTGTGGGCTGAATGAGGGGCAAGGGCAGGGGCAGGGCATTGCCATATGAGTGCTGCTCAGCACTGCA
>NW_017729030.1:65461735-65490187 GCF_001723915.1 Gavialis gangeticus
GAACATCTTCTGGGTGATAGCTGCCCAGATGGCCAGGCAGTGGCACACATAGCAGTAGTGCTACACAAAGTCCATCTGTACAGACACTGCCCACTGGCAGCTGGCTCAGAGGTGCAGATGCCTCTAATGGCCATGCTGTCCCCATCTGGGTCTGGCAGGCATGCAGCCTTGGAGCTACATGCTGTTGTAGGTGGCAGCAGGTCACAGCCAGGCAGCAGCCCCCACTGCCAGACTGCTGCAGTGGGTAGAGGGTGCAGGGAACTCAGGGCTGCCTCAGCAGTCCAGCTGGCACAAGGGATAGTGTCCCCAGGTACCAATTGGCTGGACCCCAGAAGCTTGTGAGAGCAAGTAGCCCTGAGCTACATGCCAGAGAAGCTGTTTATACTGTTGGGGCTGGCACAGGGCAGATTTTTTACACCTGTGCTGGCCCCAGGCTCTAGCTCCCTCTGGCTCCAGATCCAGGAAGAGCCAGGCAGGATTATTTTGCCCCAAGTGGCACAATTTGCCCCACCCCAAAGTGCTCGTCTGGGCACATGCACTGAGGCAAAAAGCCCCAGCTCAAATTTGTGCAGCTTCTATTTGAGCTGCTGCAAGTGCACGTGCCTGCATGTGTGGACATGCCCTAAGGTGCCACCCTGCCCTGCCTTCTGCCCCGCTTCAGAATAACACGGCTAGCTGCCTCTCTCTTACCACATGGCAAGTGGAAGGTAAGCATGGTGTTTTACCCCTCAGTGAAAGACAGCTAAGATACTGCAGTGATGCCCTAACTCCTTGTAACATATTGCTGTTTGTTCATTCATAGATTGTAAGGTCGGAAGGGACCTTGGAAGATCATTGGGTCCAGCCCCCTGCACGAAGCAGGAAAGATTCCTGGGGGTCAGGTGACCCCAGCAAGGTGACTATACAGTCTCCTCTTGAAGATTTCCAGGGTAGGTGATTGCACCACCTCTGGAGAGAGCTTATTCCACAGTCTGGACACCCTGCCTGTGAAAAAGGTTTTCATAACATTGAGCCTGAATTGATCTTGCAGGAGGTTGTGGCCATTACTCTTGGTTTTCCGCTCGGGTGCCCTGGTGAACAGTTGCTCACGAGGCCCTTGATGTACTCCCCTAGTGTAGCAGTAAGCTGCTACCAAGTCCCCTCTCAGTCTTCTTTTCCACAGGCTGAAGAGTCCCAGATCCCTCAGCCTTTCCCCGTATGGCTTGCATTTTAATACCCTGATTATATGGGTGACTCTTCTTTGGACTCTCTCAAGCTTGTCCACATCCTTGTTAAAGTGTGGTGCCAAGAACTGGATGCAGTACTCCAGCTGCAGTCTCACCAGTGATGAATAGAATGGAAGAATCACCTCCTTGGCTTTGCTGGAGATCCATCGATTGATGCATACCAGAGTATTATTTGCCCTACTGGCTACAGCATTGCACTGCCAGCTCATATTCATACTGTGATCTATTATTACCCCTAGGTCCCTTTCATTTGTGGTGCTAGTCAGTTTGGCGCTGCCCAGCTTGTAGGTGTGTTCGGGGTTGCTCGTCCAGACGTGGAGCCCTTTACATTTCTCAATGTTGAACTTCATCAGGTTCCAATCTGCCCAACTTGCTAGCCTGTCTAGGTCTGCCTGTAGCTGTAGCCTCTCTTCAAGCGTGACCACACTTCCCCATAACTTGGTGTCATCCATGAACTTGGACTTGAACTTGGCCAGTGAGCTCTTCACCCCCACCACCTCTTCATGTGCCCTTAGAATGTTGCTTTTCTGAGCCACTCAAACCTCACTCAATTTCTATCTTTCCTTTTGTGAATTATCTTGGGTGCCTCTAAAAGGCATGCTGTTATACAAAGAGTTGAGCCCAGCACACATGCTATGCTGTTTTACCTGGCAAGATCTACACAGGATCAAACTGGATAGGGATCCCACAGTGGCTACATGGAGTCAACCAAGGCACCAACCTGGGAGTCCACCACACAGATAGGGTTTAGTACAGCAGCTGATAGGGCAAGATGGGCCTTGAGGGGGAGAAGGGGAAGCAGGAATATCCTAGAGCCAGTGCAGAGCTAGCAGGTCACTGCTATATCTGTCCAATGCTATTTCTGAGCTGGGATAACCCTCCCCGTGCAGCAAAGGAATACTTTGGATGAGCAAAATGCAGTCTGCTGCTCTTTGCCTGGCATCAGGCCAGCCTGCCTTCCCAAGTTCAGAGACATGAAATAACATCTCAGGAATATTGCTGATCTTGGGCACAATGTTGTGTATCTCCATTCATGTGTTAAATAGCAAAGGAAATTAAGCAAATGCAATCATTTCCCTTGGTTTCAAGCCAAGCCAAATGGTCTGTGTTTGGCCTCAAAGTCTGCTGGACTGGGGACATATTCAAAGGGAGCATGTTTGATTGGTTTTGGATTGACACAGTCTTAAAAGGAGGATGCAGTCTAGTGTAATGCAGTATATTAATGATAAATTGATTAAACATTATCTTTCTGAATGGAAACATGTGTTCTTCTAGGACTGGATTGTAGATGATGGTACTCAGTCATCCATATACAGTGAAATACAGGTCACATCTCCACCAGGGCTGGCTATTCACCATACTTCTACAAGTGAATCTATCTGTATTTTGTCATTTCTAAAGGATTTTTGTTTGATTCCTTCTCCCAGGATAACTCATGTCAGATACAAAATCTGTTAGTCTGAGAGACTCGTATGCAGCTAATGTATCTTGGTTACATGAGGTGCAAGGAGAGGGAGTCACGCAGGTCACACAGCAATTCATTTCCTGGAAAGCAAAACTGATTGAGAATCTTTGTAGTGACTTGAAATTACGTTAGAAAAAGCATTGCCATTACTGTCTGCCAGCAACTGAGCATGGTGCAGGATGGAGCAAATTGTCTTGGGCAAGTTCAGCCACTGAAACATTATTCTATTTAATTGCTCGGTGGAATGGACTGTATTGTGATTTAATAATCTGCCCTGAGTAAGGAGCAGGTGGTAACCGTGTTCCCACATATACAGAACAAGGAAGGACCAGTGGCACTAAGCAGTGTTCCAGCAACACGTTATCACCTGCTTGGAGCTGGCCCCACTCTGCTGTCTGGGGCACTGAAGAAAGTAGTCAGTGCCCCCACCCTCTTCCCTTCCTGCTCCTATACTCCTTACCCAGGGCAGGTGTGCATGTGTACGTGGCAGGTGGTGATGTGAAGAGGGACAGGGAGCAGACTCAGTAGCCGGGGACCTACTGCTAATCTCCACTCACCACCAGCAAAATCTTTGGCTCTGTCCCTGGTCCTACCCCCCCTACAGGTCTCTGTCCCATGCTACAGGTAGGAGGGAAATCCTGGATCCACTGGGTGCTCCCCAAATTGCAAGACACATGCATGTGAGCAGAGAACCCCACTCACCTATCATGAAGCCCAGCTCCCTTCGTTCCCTCTCGCATCCTTGAGGGAGGCAGGAGTTAACCATAGAAATAAGTGATCATGGGGATTTCAGGCCAACAGCTATATCCAGGTAGAAACAATACCTCAGTTAGTAGTACATGGGACCATTTGAGGGCCCCTGTGAGGAATCAAACTTCCCCATCCCCACCCCACCCAGCCAAGGTATTTGGATTAATGCTCTTTATCCCATTCAGAGTTCATCCATGGTAAATCTTGGTCCCTAGGCTGGCTGAAACCTGCCCTCCCCTTGGCTGTGTCTGTGCCCTAGCTGGGTCCCTGGGATGAACCGCAGCCCCGGATCCAGGCTGCATCTGACCTCCTCCCTCCCACAGGAGCACCATGTGCTTTCTGCCAGCAGGCATGACCTCCCTGCAGCCCTGCCCCTATGCCAGCCAATCAGCTCAGAGCCCACCACAGCCAATCCCCTGCCCCAGTGTGGGCAGGGTGGAACTTCTGCTCTGGAATGACTTCCCTCCCCACCAATGGGGAGGTGGCCAACAGAGGTACGACCCAGTCCCAGCTACCAGAGTACTCAATACACTTTTTGGAATCATTATTTAGACTTGTGGGGGTGGGCTGTTTGCTGGCCTCTACAATGACTACCGGGAAGTCAATGCTGCTGTCAATCCTGTCTCAGACAGGGGGTTGGATTAGATCACCTCTGGAGGTCTCTTCCTGCCCTACTTCTTTATAACAGCAGTGGGCCAGGAGTGGGGGATTATCCCCATCCTGTGGCTACCCAGAAGCCAGCCACCCTCTCTGCACAGCCCTTGTTCAAGCAGAGGTGGAGTGGTGCTGGCCTTTCACACTGCAGCCATGCTCATGTGAGGTGGGGGCCCCATATCTTGCAGGGGAATAGTAGGGAAGGGATGGTGTGGCCCAGTGGTGACAGATGGAAAGATTTACAGCCAACAAGCAAGGAAATACTGGTTCTGTGCTACTCCTAACATGTGCACAATATGGAGTCCACAACAACGGATTAATATGATATTTTGCATAGCTCCTGCTGCTTTATTTACTGAATTACATTTATTTACTAAATGCATTTACATTTATATCACTGTAGCATCTGATATATTTTACATGCCATAGATGCAGAACAAGAATTCCTATATGTAGGACATTGGTACTGTGAGATATTCCTGCCTTTGAAGGAGCTGTGCCCAAGAGCACATGGGTCTTTGCTAATAATACCTGAAGCACTCCCTCTGGGAGGCTAGTGACAAGTAATGTGGAAAGAAGTGCTTTTGCCAGCTGTCCCAATTCTGGATACTTGCAGAAAAATGCTTCCTTCAGCAGCTGAAGTTTCTTCGGTGTCAGAGCTATCCTGTGTCTGTACATTGAGGTCCCCAAGGGTCCTGAGTAACCGCAGCATGAGGTGGCTGCTCTTAGTGTCTCCAACTCCATGCCTGGCAGTTCTTTTTAGTTATGCAAGTCCATGGTGTTACACAGTGACTGGTATAACAGCTGGATTTCCATGTTGATCTGAGTTGACCTAAGTTTTGCATGCTGTGTGCTGTGAAGGGGTTTTACATGGGGAAGCAAGCAGAGGTAAAAAAACCTGCTCCTTCTTACTGGTTCCTGCAATGAGCATCCAGCCAGCTAGAGCCATACAAGCATGGAGCAAGCAAAATCAGCCAATCAGGCCCCAGTGAGGTCTCAAGGCCATAGGTCTTCATCCAAGATTGTGACATGGATGACGCGGGATTTATTCTCAGCATCATTGTAATAAAGGTTTTATGGCGAGAAACTAGAAGCTTTGGAAATGAGCAGTATGAACTCTGTACTGAGCAGCATGAGTCAGAGGCTATGCCTATGCTGCAGCCTGCAGAGTAGTATAGAGATGCCTTAGTAGCCTAGCTCTGGCAACAGAGGACTCGGCACTGGCTAATCTGTCCTGCTGCTTGGATGCACTTTGGCATCTGTGCTGAGCTCTGTGCCAGGGACTGGGCACACATATCATAAGAAAGATGGATATTAGGAGCATGCGGGGCTTTGCTTGGCTTGTCCTATTTCTTGAGAGTGATAGGGGATGCAATAGCATGTCTGCGCTTGAATTCACATTCTTTGCAGTGCTCCATTAAGTCCCACTTCTGAACACTGAGCACTTAGCCCTTAGGGGCCTATAACAGGCAGCTTAGCTAAGAGCCAGGAGCAAATTTCTCTTTTTTTTGAAAAATAGTTTTCTTGTGTATTTTCTTTTATTTGTCACCCTGGTCATTTATGAGTCCATCTGGAAGCTATGGATGGCTCCTCCTGGACTGGATCCCTGGGGCCAGCAACAACTGTGGTAGGCCTGGGGCCAAGGAGCAGCATGGAGCTATGGACAGGCCGCAACACTTGTCTGACGGCAAACAGCAGCCCAGAGCCACATTTGGGTGACAGCATGTGTCTAGGGGCACGCAGTTCCACAGAGCCATGTTTGGGTGGCAGTGTGTATCTGGGGGCAGCAGCACACATCCAGGGGTGTGCAGTGACACAGACCTGCACACAATGGCACCTTAGGCAGCAGCATGTGTTATGGGGGTTCTCGCTGATGGTCATGTCCATTGAGGTCCAGGGAGTTCATGCACCCCTACCTTCTGGTAGCCTGCCTGCCAGACTACCAGCAGGCCAGATGGAACGGTTCTGAGCCAAATCCAGGCTGTGGGCTATATGTTTGACACCCTGATCTAGTCTAAGCTCCTGTTCAAGGCAGCCTCTTCTCTCACTAAGCTACCCTAGATAAGTGTTTGTCTGGCCTACCCTTAAAAGTTTCCAAGCATGGAGATCCATTACTTCTCTAGGTTATTTCTTCTAGTGCTTAGCAAACTTCATAGTGAGAAAGTTCTTCCTAACATTCAATATAAATTTCCCTTGTTGGAATATAAGATGGCTGCTTCTTGTTCTGCTCCCTGAATTACATTTTATCTAAATTTATCCATCTTCAAAAATAAGGAAAGACAAAATGAAATGTTATGTGGACCATTTGTCATGGAAATAAAGAAACTAAAAGAATATACAAGACAGAAAACAGCAACAGTTCCTCTGACTGAAGATATAGGTCCTCCATCAGACAAGGGGTAAAATGGTTCACCTACATTAAATGGGACTGGCATACATCTCAATCAGACCTAAGTTTGGTCTTTGATATCTAGACCACTATGTCTGCTAAAACAGAGGTTTCTAACCCCCGGGCCTCGGCCTGCTACTGGGCCACAAAGGGTTGGCTGCCGGACTGAAAGTCTGGAAGTGACTGGCATACTGTGAACCAGCAGCCATAAAAAATGGTTGGCTACTGGTCCACAGCATGCCAGTCACTTCCAGACTTCCGGTCTGGCAACCAACCCTTCATGGTCCGCAGTATGCTGGTCATTTCTGATTTGCAGCATGCCGGTCCACAGTTTACCAGTCTGTGGTCTAAAAAGGTTGGGAACCACTGTGTTAGAAGAAGGTACCTTGAGCTCCTCTCCTTATTTCAGTGCTGTCTCCTTTTGAACAGATTGAAAACTCCAAGGAAAGTGGAGAAGGGAATTAGTTCTAAAATTAAACCTTGTTAAATGATCATTTAAATGGCTAATTCTTGTTTTTGTAGATGCCTTGATGTTTTTCTGTATGGGAACTGATCTGTTTCTAATTTAGTTTTTCTCTGTGGCAGTTTTATATTTGGGATCCAGTATTTGATAAACTTCATGTTCTATGCATATTTTCATGTAAAATTAATCTCTTAGCACTGGTTGACACATCAGGTTGCATCAGTTTAACTAAGACCAGGTGTGCACCATAAAGTTTTGCCAGCATAGCTGTCTCTGATGAGAGTGTGAAAAAATCACAGAACTATGCCAGCAAAAACGCTACTGTAAATACAGCTGTGCCAGTAGAGAAGTGCCTTTCTTAGCTGATAGATTTCATAGACATGAGGGTAAGATCATCGGGTCCAACCCCCTGCCCAAGGGGCAGAAGTCAGCTCGGGTCAAAGGATCCCAGCAGCATAAATGCCCAAATGTTTCTTGAAAGTGTCCGAAGTAGGTGCTTGCACCACCTGTGGAGGGGGTCTGTTCCAAGCCTTGGGGGCTCAGCCAGTAAAGAAGTTTTTCCTTATGTCCAGCCTAAAATGGTCTTACAGGAGTTTGTGACTATTGGACCTTGTCATCCCCTGGGGTGCTCTGGTGACCAGGTGTTCCCCCAGATCCTGATGCACACCCCATGTACTTCTAGGCTGCCACCAAGTCACCCCTGAGCCCACACTTCTCCAGGCTGAACAGTCCCATAGCTCTCAGCCTCTCTTCATAAGGCTTGTTCTCATGGGTGACTGGTGCCTTCTAGGTCTGGGAGGGCACCAGCAGGGCATGACTGGGGGTGGGGTGTCCCTCATCAGCCAGCTGGTAACCGGGGGGAAGCCAACTGGGGGGGGGCACTAGCACTCTCTATGCCCCCTACCAGTGCTCACTTTTGGGGGGGACCAGCGCTCTCAGGGGGGACACATGTAGTTTCCTGTAGTTTGGCCTGTAGTTTCCTAGGTCTTCTTTCCTCCCTTTCTTGAAGATGGGCACCACATTGGTCCTCTTTCAATCTTCAGGTACTTCACCCAAGCACCACGAGTTTTTGAATATCCTTGCCCGTGGCTGCTCTGTGATACCTGCTAGTTCCTTTAGCACTCTTGGGTGCAATCTATGTGGACCAGCTTATCGGTGGGGGTCCAGCCTCTCAAGATGCTTCCTCACAAGGTCAGCTTATGTCATTTTGGAGAGGTCTTGTGTAGTTGACAGACAAACCCCTTTGACTGACATGTGGTGAATCTCCAGTAGGGGGCTCTGCTGACATAGTTGTGCTAATACACCTGCAGAGACTTATCTAGTGTAGTTGAGTCACAAAATTGAGGGTTTTTAAAAAACTTTCTAACTAAACAGCTATACAATTCCCAGTTGATCTTTGTATATCAGTCCAAGGCATATCTCCAGTTATCTTGCATCAGTAAATTCACAGGCCTAAGCTAAAGCAATGCTCACAGTTTTAAAATGATGGAGAAGAGCAAACCAATTTTGGTTAAGTCACTGTATCTCCTGTTTGTAAGAAAGGTTTTATGGCGAGAAACTAGAAGCTTTGGAAATGAGCAGTATATGAGAGGCCAGAATTCAGGTGTCTCTGAAACATTTCTTTGTGTGGCAAAGCAGCAAGTTTTACCTGGGTGTATAACCATTTAAATTCAGCACCCTTCCTCCACCCAGTACTGCTGAGAGAGATGTGAAATGTGATTCTCACTCACCTATTCAGCCTGCCTGAAAAGTCTACCATTGGGCATGGCCACCATGGGTTATTCACCACCTGAAGCTTATCTAAGAGTTTTGCCTGGCATGTTTGCCACATGGTACTGATGGATTTTGCTTTTCTGTAGTGTAAAGGCTTCTCCTGAACAGGAGGCTGCATGAAGAAACCAGAGAAGTACACTGAATCACTATTTCCTCACCTATAGACCTACCCTAGGGTTTCTTTTGTCTGTGGCACCTGTCATTCTTTATGATGCCTACAGCCCAAATGTCCTCCTGGCCTATTTAAACAAAGCTGAACTCCCAGGCTCTACACAACTGTCTGTGGTTTTCTCCCTAGGATTAAATTCCATTGTTCTGTTATGTCTCCCTTTAAGATAAAGACAAGTGCTTTGTCTCATAACCTTCCCCCTTCAAACCTAACACAAGGCTAGATTAGAAAACATATTTTAAAAAGAAAAACTCCTTCCTCCTGGGTCTTGAATAAATCATAAAAAGCTGAATGAGACATCAGATTTTGTACTTCAGTGGAATATAGAAATCACAGACATTTTTCTTTCTTCTTTTTTACTTTAATTCATTTGTTCTTTAACAGTTTAAGTGTGTCTGGGATATTATAAGCTCATTGCTGTGCACCATGTCATGATGATGAATTCATTTGGCATTTTCTCAAATGTCACAGGAGCTGCTACAAATGTGAGTTGGGAGCAATGTGGAATTAGTGGCAACTTGGGAGGGACAGGTCCTCTGCTGGTGCAAGGTGCTGTAGCTCTGTGGGCTTCGGTAGCACTGTGACAAATTACATGGGCCAAAGATATGAACCCTGGGAGCTGCTCTGAACTCCAGCAAGTTACTCAGCATAATTCCAACCTCGTTATATAGATTTATTTTTTTATAAAATACCAGGAGATTAGAATAATGAGGTAACAAGGTCACAGGAAAACAAGGAGGCATTGGAAGCAAAGTTGTATGAAGAATGATCTCCCATAGCGCGACAGGAGTCAGCACCAGACAGAGCAGCACAGGTGAAAGCGGGGTTCGTAGAAGCAGCATACTATGTCCTGCACACAAGTGGCCTGGCTCCATTATTAGAGCCCTGGACTATAATTGAGGGCACTTAGGTTTAGTTCTGACTATGGGCTTCTTGTGTAACTTAGGCCCAAACCCTCCAAGGCATAGGTGCCTCACTCCTATTGATTATAATGGAGTTAGGCATCTATATACCACTGTGGATCTCCTCCTTGATCTCTGGGCTTTTCTCTTCTGGATAACGAATGGGATTGAAAAAAGCACCTAAGTGATAAATAACTGGGACTTTTACTCCTTAGGCACTTCTAAAAATCCCATCCAATAAGACTTTATTTCCCTTGAGCTTTGCACTCTGTTCAGGTATAAAAAATGAAACAGGGACTCTCTTACGCTTTGAATATATGGCATTGAGCAGTCTTGGACCTCCAGGCAGCACTGTAATAATGTCTAAGCTTAAAAGGTAGGTAAATTTACAAACACACTAGAAACAAAATGAAAATGGAGGCAGAGGGACTCATTATTGGATCCAGTTTAGTAGTCCCCTGATCATGAGACGTTATGGAGATACTATATAAAGAAATTAATTTGGTTCCTTTCATTGAAATGAGGTGTAAAATATGGTGTGTGCTTTTCCTGTCATCAGAACGGTGCAGAGAATATCACAGCAGAAAGGAGAGGAACATGAAGTGCAGCTGTACAATACCTTGTAGCTATTCCACGTTTTTGCCTAAGCAAAAAGTCAGTTTTTCAGGCCAGGCATGTGCTAAGAAGGAAGTGTTGCTTTGAAACATGTGAACATCTGAGTGTCATCTGTGCTGCACAAGCTATATACAGATTGGTGTGCTGCTCATTTTCCTGTGCTCATCACATGTTTGTGTGCACCTTTGTGAAGCCCATGCAAGTAAACATCTGTATCTGAATGTATCTTATTATGAAATGATGGAAACAGCCCTCTGCTTACTCCATCATCATCTGTTGCTATTATGAATCATGACTTCCGCTCAATTACTTTCTCCTTTTCATTTGTATGTTTGAAGGTAAACATGATAGACCTTCAGAAAGTCAGACACTTGAGGTCTGTCTGCATTGATGTTAGGACTGACATTGAGGTTGCCCTCAACCAATCTGAGCTATGTAAGCCATCCTTCCCCATCTGCTTCTTACCTTACAGCCTTATCACCTTGTGCCACATTGTACTACTTACGTCTTTACAGTACTCAAGAAAGATCCCAGGTTCTTCTCAGGGAGCTGGTCTGCCACTACTTGTCTCTGCTTATGGGAAGTAAAGGGAAGAAATGGGGTGCAGAAGAGCTGGAAATGAGGAAGAGAGGATTGTGGGATCACTGCTGGCGGACCTCCTGTGCTCCAGGCATGCACACGTGAAAATGATGAGCACAAGAGAGGTTGACCTCATACCTGGAAGTTTAGCAGCAGTCATCAAACACAGGGGTTTACCTTTAGATAGTTGGTGGACATGATCTTGAGGACTGCTTTATGGTATACCCTAGCTAGAAGGGTATACGTGGCCAAAGTGATGTGCATAAAAATGTTCGTGAGTGTACTCTTGTCTTAATTGTTTAAAGCTGTTGTATTTCCCCTGTAAATTCAGGCTTGGTGCATTAGATAGCAAGTTTCATACCCAGCTATCCATTTGTACACACAAATATACAATGTTGGCCAGCACTCTTAGCAGTTGTGCACTGATTAGGCACATTTGTTTACAGGCATTTTTACATGTGAACTGCATGGCTGACTTCTCAAAAATCAAGTCCAAAATCACCAATGATCATTAAGAATAGAGGGCACCCTACAGAGAATGAGAGGTGAAAACAGGGAAGAGGAGATGGGAAGTAAAGGGAAGAAGTGGGGTGCAAAGAATTATAGCAAATGGTTATCGTTTGGTATAATTATGTATCAAAGGCAAATGAGAAGTTGTCTAGCTGTCACTGAACCAAGGAGACAGTGTAGTAAGGAAACTCTTAAGACCCTTTCCAACCCCATGGTTTGATCAAATGACTCTTTTGTGTAATTTTTTTTTTAAATAGCTACAAAAATATTCATTTTTCTAATTTTGCTTAGTTTTTTTTTCCCCCAGCACATTTGGTAAGGGACATTGTCAAAAGCTTTTTGAAAATCTAAATATACTCTATCAACTGGACCCCCTTAGCCACAAATTTATTGATAACCTCAAAGCATTCTAGGACATAAATGCTTTACAAGAACCATGTTGACTGTTCCCCAGCATATCACATTTGTCCACATGTCTACTAATTGTATTTTTTTATTACAGAATGTACCAGTTGTTGGGAACAAATGTTAGAGTCACTGGTCTGTAGATCCCTGCATCACTGCTGGAGCCCTTTCCAAAGATTAATGTTACATTGTCTACAGTCCCATCCTTTCATGTAGAGGCTGTTTTAAGCAACAGTTTGCAAATTTTTGCTAACACTTCTGGAGCTGTGTAGCTGGGTTTTTAGAACTCTTGGGTGAATGCCACCAGCTAGTGGTGACCTGTTACTATTCAGCTTGTCAGTTCTTTCTAAAACTTCTTATTTTCACCTATTTGGGGGCCATTCTTCATATTTTATCCACTGAAATGAATGGATCTAATGTGGGACTACCCCAATATCCTCTGTAGTAAAAAAACAGTGAAGAGAATCTGTTTAGCTTCTCTACTGTGGTCCTGTTTATCCTGGTTGCACCCTTTATGCCCTGGCCATCTAAAGACCTCACCAACACTCCAACAGGCTTTCTGCTCCTTATGTACCTGGAAACAAATGATTAACTTTCATGTTTCTAGTGAAATGCTCCTCAAAGTCCTTCTTAGCCTGCCTGATTATGGCTTTATGTTTAACTTACCAGAATTTGTGTGCCTTTCTTTTCCTCTTTTGGGCATGACTTCCATCATTTAGTAGGATCTTTCTGCTTCTGCTAGCCTCCTTGACTCAACTATTTACCTATGCTGGCTTTCTCAGGATCATTTGGTGTCTCTTGATTTGTGGTATCCATTTAATCTAAGCCTCTAATATACTATTTTTAGATAATCTCCATGCTGCCTGGAGGCATTTTGTCCCCGTGTCTGCACCTTGTGGTTTTCTTCAGATTTGCTTCCTCATTTTCACATAGTTCCCCTTTTTAAAGTTAAATATTGTTGTTGTGGATTTGCTTTTGGCTTATTTCTTCCTGCTTTTTTCCCCCCCAGTAGAGTTCCTCTATTTAAAAAAGTATTTAGTAAAAAAAAAAAAAAAAAAAGATTTAAGTCAAGAGAGCTTTCCCTCCCTACAATTTGTGCCCAACATCAGGATCTTATTTCATCATTGGAAAAAATATAAGCTGGACAACAGCAGAGTGGAGAAGCTGTCAGCGAATCAGGAAAAGAATCAACTCTCAAAATAAATCTCTTCAGCAGGTTCCCTGTTCATGGTAGGGTGACAGCCTGTTTCTGAAATTGCCAGCTCGGCTGGGCAGTTACAGAGTGCAGGAGGATAAGGCAATGCTATTCAGAGAAGGAAGCCTGGTGTGGAATCTGTAGTCAGGAAGGACAGTGGAAAGATTTTCACTGATTTATGCCCTTTGAGTCAATGGACTAGGCCTGTAGGAAGAATGCAGCTAGACACCTGATTCAGTACAACCTAGCATGTAGCTATTCATTCTGCAGCTTGCCCTTCCCCCTGCTACCTCCTCCCTCCATTTATTAAAGAAATGGCCTTGGGAGCGTCCTCCCTGGGCTGGTTCCTGCAGAGAAGAGACTGATTTAAATCTGTCATTTCAAGATGGTTCATCATCCTGCAACCAGCACTGACTGTGCTTTTACATCCATTCTCAGAGCTTTGTAATGGAAAATTACAGAAAGTAACAGTACTAACTGGGCTGTACGAACAGTAATGAGGAGAGAAAGCTTTGGATTTGGGCTGAGGCCCAGCTCCATCTTCTAAAACTTGGCTGCTCCACTGAAGTACCTGAAACTGCACCTTCCATCCCCCCTCCAGCAGGCTGCATGGTCTTAGAGAAGCCACAGTAAAATATGCTTAGAGAAAAAGACATGTAAAAGCCATCATTTTGGCTGACACAAGCTCCATGAGGTCCATTTCTCTACCACTGACCACCTTGCCCAGTCACAAAATCATTTACAAAATCCAGTGAAAATGGTGCTGTGGCCTACCTGATTAAAGTTAGGATGACCATTAGGGCTGTGCAAAGTTTCAGTCCCTGATTAGATTTGGTGGAGATTTGTCTCGATTCGGTGGCTGAATCTCTGAATTCAAACTGAATCAGGACCCTTTAATCTCTCTGAATCAAATCAGAACCCCCTGAATCAATTTGGAGAGATTCAGAAAGATTCAGTGATTCAGACATAGACACAGCTTTAAATGTTTTTTCTACATACCTCTAGGTAGCAGGGGCTCGCAATCGCTGTGGTGCTGGGGCAGATGGAGCGTCCCACAGAAGCATGGGGGGCTCCCAATGCACTCAGCAACAGACCCAGAAGTGGACCAGAAGCACTTCTGGGTCCACCGAGGAGCGTGCTGGGAGCCCCCCACTCCGTACCCCCCCTCCCCAGCTTGGTGACTGGTGCCTCCTGGGTCTGGGGGGGGCACCCAGGGTCCCCCTGCCACTGATTGCCAAGCTGGAGTGGGGTGCAAGGGGCCCCCTGCGTGCTCCCTGGCAGACCTGGAAATGGATCAGAAGTACTTCCAGTCCACTTCTGGGTTCACCGCCGAGCATGTGGAGGGTCCCCTGTGCTCCTGTGGGACGCTCCATCTGCCCCAGCATTGCAGCATTCATGAGCCATGCCTGCTACCTCAAGGTATATAGAAAAAGCTTTTAAAGCTGTGTCTATTTCTGAACTGCTGAGTCACTGAATCAGCGTCAAATCTTCAGATTCGGCTTTGGCTGAATCAAATCAGGGACAGTGATTCGAATCAATGAATCGATTCACTGTCCCTGATTTGGGCCAAATCTGAATCCGAATTGAATAGGGGCTGCTTCGCACACCCCTAGTAACCATATGTCCCACTATAGCCAGGAAAGTCCCAGATTTCAGCAGCTGGTCCCAACCGGCTGTTAAGAATTATAATGGGCATCCTAGAAATGGCATCACGCTTCCTGACATGTGACACTACTGTGCAGTAGTCACAGGCTACTGTGCGGTCAGTGTCTCATGTAGACACAGCCACTTGGTAGTGTTCCCTCAATTCCCACTCACCAAGTACAAGGCAGTGAGGTGTCTGGTCCTTATTCTCTACCTCCTATATTATTACATAGCAGGAACCTTGGAGGTACTATTAACTCATTCTCAAGATTTCATTTTTAGCTCCACACCTATATTCAAAAACTATGTAACAATCTCTCATAGTGCCAGCAGAAGTATTGCCTTTCTAAATTGAGTAGGGGTATTGCGGAAGGTCACAGGCCAACCCCGTTTATTCTTTCTTCGGCAGGTTCTTATAGAGCATGATGGCTGAAAGGGATCTTGGAGGTATGGTTGATCACAGGATGTACATGAGCTGCCAGTGCAATTCTGTAGTCAACAGAGCTAATAGTATACTGGGATGCATTAGCTGATGTGTCGCAAGCAGGGCTAAGGAAGTGATACTGCCTCTCTACTCAGCACTGGTGAGACCCCAACTGGAGTACTTTGTCCAGTTCTGGGTGTCGTGCTGCAAAAACAACATGGATAATCTTGAAAAGGTCCAGAGAAGGGCCACAAGAATAATGGCCTTGAGGACAAACCTTATGAGGAAAGACTAAGAGATCTGGGACTGTTCAGCCTGGGGAAGAGATGACTGGGAGGGACTTGGTGGCCGTCTATAAGTATGTAAGGAGCGAATATCGGGAACTGGGAGAAAAATTGTTCACTAGGGTGACCCAGAGAAGGACAAAGAGCAGTGACTGTAAACTGTGTTGGTTTTAGGTTGGATGCAAGGAAGAACTTCTTTACAGTAAGGGTGACCAGAATTTGGAATAAACTTCCCAAGGAGGTGGTACAGTCCCCAACCTTGAAAGTCTTCAAGAGGAGATTGGACAGACACTTTGCTGGGATCATTTGATCTCAGTAGTATTCCTGCCCAGAGCAGGGGAGTTGGACTCAATGATCTCTCGAGGTCCCTTCCAGCCCTTAATTTCTATGCTTCTATTGTTTTTCTTTCTTTTGGGGGTGTGGGTGGGGGGTGGGGGGAGGGTTGGTATTTCATCCTGTTTTATTGCATTGTGGTAATTCTGCCTGAGGAGAGTTCTGGAGTGGTCGAACAATCAGAAGCATGTGGTGCAATCTGAAAAAAGTTCATTCAAAGCTGGTTGGGAAATAGTTTGTGCCCTTTGGGATTGTGTCCTCTGGCAGGTTGTAGTTCTGCTGTTCTCACAGGTTCAAGAATTTAGAGATCAACAATGCTGTACAGGTGGGAACAGAAGTAACTGTAATTTATTATTCTCCAGTCAGGTGGAAGAAATAATAGCATGACCAGAGCAGTCAGCGTGACCAAATGAACAGTGCACCCAGTATCTGCAGTAACAAAAGCCCATAGACTAAAGTTAGTTTGCAAACAATAGTCACCCAACAGCTACGGCAAGAGAGTGCACTGTAGAAATAGCTGTGGATAATTTAGTGATAGAATAAGGCGTAAATTCCTTGGCTGTATTACATGCAGTGAATGATTCAACCAGTTCTGTATCCTTTTCTTTCTTTAAGTGTTTATATGGGACAATCCATGCTATATGCGGTGCCTCTTGTATTGCCTGCAATACACATTAACCTGTGTCTAATATTAAGGAGAAAGAGGTGTAACCATAAGACACGCAAGGCAAAAGGTTAGCAGGGTGATGAATGATGGAATGGGCATGTACAAGGAATCAGAGCTGAGATTGTATGCACAGCTTTAATTGTGGTGTGTTTTTACTTCTGAGCAGTCGCCTTGTAAACTTATTAATATGATTTCAAAATAACATTTTTGTGTGGATGGATCAATATCACCAACCCATTTGTTCAAAATCATGAGTCAGGCATCAAAAATCATGAAAGAAGCTTAAAATGATGTGTTCTTTATAAGTAAATGTGACATTCTTTTCATTTGCCTTTTTTGTTTCTGGGCTTTTATGGTACACTCATGTCATATTTTCAAGCTATTCCTTTAACAAGGAGAGCTGAGAATTCAAGAAGAGCAACAAAAATAGTGAGAATATCACAAGAATTGAATGCATCAGTGTGGGTATATTCCATACAGATGTATACACAAACAGGTTCAGGTATGCAAGCACTTACTGAATAAAATGAAGGCCCATACATGACTCTTTATATAATGGAAAGTTTTCTTTAAAGCAATCTTCTGAAGTCCTTTGAAAAGACTTTGCAGGTTTGAAGTTGTCAAAGGTTATTTTCAGTAATATTTTCTCAGACTTTAAAATCTCTTTTTTTGTTGTCGGGAAAATGAGAAATAATTATTCAAGGGTAAATAATCAATGTAGATTAGAAAATGTGCTACACGTGCTGAGAGTTAGATCCCTGAGGCATAATTATGACTAGTTTATAAAGAGAAGGATGATTACACAATACTTAAATGACTATGTTTAGAAGAACCCTGTTTTTGATGGTGGCATGGCATATGAGTCCTACTTTCGCTTAAGATATAAATTAAGCAATATTTTCATAGATGCATAGGTGTAGCTGGCAAATGCTACAGCATGGAACCTTTAATTTCCTGGGATAATATTTCATAAAGTAAGCCAATGGGGATTAATTTTATTTCTAAACTCTGTGATGATATATACATTATGGTGTGGCACTATGGGAATCTATTTAAGGTCCTGTTTTGTGTAATACCCCTCTCCCCCCCCCCAATCCACACTTCAAATAAAATTCTTGTTTGTTTCAAAATTGTTATTTTAGTGTTGGGGCAGAAGTAGAATCGGAAGTGATTAGACAAAGGATTCCTGAATTATGCCACACTACGGAGGCATTTGACTGAGTTCCAGAGCCCTCAGTATTTCCTTTTCCCCCTTGTAAGAAAGCAGCAGACACAAGGCGGGAATTGAATCAGACTTGCTGAGATTCAATCTCCCTTTAGTTGACTAAAGTCAAATTCCAAGTGCTCTTACTCTTGTTGCTGGTAACATCACCATGGAACATAAGTTCTAGTGAACTCAGCATGGGGTGTTAAAGACTAGGCTAGAGATTTCCTTCATATCCAGACAAAACACGGTGGCTAATCTCAAGACCTCAGGAATGTAAATCCTTACCACAGCCCCCGCTGTGATACCTTTCTTATACAGAAGATTGCCTTGCTCTGTGAGTAAATCCATGGAGATGACTAGGAATGCTGGTAGAGTCAAGAACTACCCAGTGTGGATGGGAGCATTGCATTGTGGCCCTAGGAAGGCTTGTCCATAGAATAAAAGACTGTGTGTGGGTATGAAATCTGAGGAGTCCACATGCCTCCTAATGGATGTGAATAGTCTTCAACAGTAGCTGGGAAATAGGGAATGACAGCCTAGAAGGTAATTCTTCCTCAAAGTCCCACAGTTAGGGATGGTGCTGAAGGGGCATTGTGAGCCACCCAGTGTACAGCACATTCATCTGGCTGAGAGTTTTAAAATGGTGTTGTCAGCCAAGGGGATTCTTAGCCATCCAGAGCATGGGACAGTCCAACCCACCCTCCAAAAGTTTATTTTCCATTGTAGAGCAAATAGAAGGTCCCAGGATCCAGGGCCCCTTCACTCCCCTTCTCCACCTCACAGCAGCTACATGGGGGCAGTCACAGCATCTGGGTTGCAACAAGCTCTTTAGCTACAGTGTAATGGCGCTCAGGGATGGAGATTCATGGGGTTGCCACTTCCACCCTCTTGTAGCCCTTTAGCCTACTCTTGCTGCAGAGCTGGCGTGTAACTGGGGGCGTGTCTACACAAGATTCTTCAAGGCAAATTAGCCTAAATTTAAGGTGTGTTAGGGTATGTGTCTAGACATGCACACCCTTAATGAACTTTAAAAATGGTGATTTGGGGCTAAATTTGATACCTATAAATGCAGGTATCAAATTCAGGCACGAATAGTAAGGTGAATTAATGCATGTGTAGACATGTTAAAGTGTATTAACTCTGTGTGTGTGGACTGACTGAGACTGACTGGGGACTACAGTCCACACACAGAGCATTAATGATTTTTAATGCCTGCACTTGTAGTAGCCTGCCTAAACCCGCTTAATGCACATTAAGCTAATGTGCATTAAATTTAGGCATGCTAAAATGCATGTGTAGACATGCCCTAGGTATGTAAACAGTGTTGATACACAGAATTAGCAGAAGAATGCAGATTAGCAGTAGCTAGCCTCTTCTAACCTAGGGCCTAATCCAGTACCTCATCAAGTCAGTGGAAAAACAGCGACTGATCTCAGTAAGCTTGAGTTGGATCCTTATGTCATTCCATCAGCAGAGCTCTAAGGGGCATCATTGCTGGGACTGGCAGCTTTGAGTACATATGCTCAGCACCTCAGATGATGAGGCTTCTTTTCTTCTAGGTGCTGTCAAGTGGTTTTAAGGGCCTACCCTAGCCCCTCTTGCCCCTCCTTCCTGGATGGAAACATTTGGTCTTTGTCTTTCTGAGTAATACTTCATGAACGATATCATGTACAGCATGACACCTAAGACCAGCGATAATATTCAAGTTGCACCCTGGCACAATGAGGTCAATTGGATTTTCTATTTCTTTAGCTTGGGTTAACCTAACAAGGAAACATCAAAGCTAGCCTGTTTATATGATTGTCATTGTGTTGACAGTTTCCAGCTGAGCCAGAGTGGGGAAAGAACATTTCGCAGTAGCCATACTCACATGCACAATAGTAAATCTCCCTGCAATTAGTGAATGTTACGAAACTGGCTCACATGGAGGCAGTTTTCCAGTGACTGTGCAATTAGAAGTGGCAGACACTTCATCACATTTCTAAGTGTAGGCAGTGACCTGCACAACAGACTGACAGGGTAAATGAGTGCTCAGAGCTCACAGGTGCCCGAACCCCAGCGACACATTTCTCTCCTTGTGCTAACTCCATAGTTCACTAAGAACTTGCTCTAAGGAGTTTCAGCTGGATATCCCCTCCCTCCCACTCCCCATGTCTCATCCAGTCATGTCACTGTTTTCCAGGAAGTGTAAGGATTTCTATCTGATGACATTATTGTCCAAGAGCTATAAAGCTACAGTTGTGACTTTTTCTTCTCTTTCCATTTTCAGCTGTTCCATGTGCAATTTCAGGTTTTGGTATGCTGATCTGTTTCACAACTCAAGCAACGGATGCTGAAGAGTTTTGCTTGCATAGTATACTCCAGTTAGCTATGGTATAGATAATTCTTCAGCTCCTTGGTACTAGTGTCAACAAGCCTGCTGTAAATCTTCTGAGGACTACACCATTTGGTCTTGGACACTTCCAGTTCCTGTGGAAAGCTGATCAAGTTCAGAAATGGCCTATGGGGTGTTCTGCTCCATCTGTCTACCACCATCTTTGCTAAGATGACCATGAATAGCAGATCTTCCATTTGTATCTTCCAGGAAGCTCCTTGCCTGCTCCATGTTCATCCTTTTTTGTTTTGTTTACCTGTGACCTGAATATCTCAGCACCATAAAGTTCTCTAAGGGCTTTCCTCTACCTCATACCCTCAACTTCAGTGAACCATGTTCTAATTTGTTCCCCCTAAATGGTAAAGAGTGATCAGTAAACTCCCTTCTATGCTGCAGAGCAAGTTATCCATCTGTAATTTGAGGGTGCTCAAAAAAAATCCTATTTCTTTATAGTTCCTAAAGGGGACATAGTACAGACTCAGTGGATTCATCTACACATGCATTAGTGTGCCATAGTTACTGCACGTTAAATTTAGCACTTGTAATAGCAGGTACTAACTTAATGCCGAGTAACTGGTGCTGCTGCACAGTACTGTCGGCACATGCCTTTAAAGTGATGCTAATGCGCAGTAGACTAATTCTACTGTACATTAATGTGATAGCACAGCTTTTGTCTTCAAATGCTGATGCACAGTAGGATTAATTTACTGCATGTTTAGGATCTCATGTAGATGCGCCCAGTCTGATGCAATGGTACTCAATATTTTTAGACTCAAGGCACCCTTCATTTGGCTCAAGGTATCCCTCCATACTTTTGTGAACTGAGCAGCACCCCATTTAAAAAATGAACTTAATTACATTGCTTGCCTTCTTGCAGAGGGTCTAGGCAATGGGGGACAGGGAATGGTCAGGCAGGGATATGCCTCAGCCTGCACTTATCTGTTTATCTCCTCACACTTTGTGGCATCCTCCAAAGGATCTCATGGCACCCCATGGTGCCTTGGGACCCTGATTGGGAATCACTGGTTTAGTGCCCTTGTGTAGCTCATATGGGCCTAACCCAGCTTCTGTTGAAGACAGTAGAGAGAGAGAGAGAGAGAGAGAGAGAGAGAGAGAGACTTTCAAAGACTGAAAAGGAAACTAGATCAGGCCTTTAGTCACTGAGTATGAGATTTCCAAAGTTATTTCAGGGCTGAACATGGGAGGCATTGGGCGCGGGGGGCTTGTGGGGCCTATAGCCACCCCAAAATTCACCTTACTGCCCCATATCTACCCTTCCCAGCGCTGCCCCTATCTAAGCCCCCTGCCTCTCCCTGGGCCGCTGCTTTCTGCCCTGCACAGCTGAGCC
The DNA here is from genome assembly GCF_001723915.1 of Gavialis gangeticus. Classification (NCBI taxonomy): domain Eukaryota; kingdom Metazoa; phylum Chordata; order Crocodylia; family Gavialidae; genus Gavialis; species Gavialis gangeticus. The sequence continues at coordinate 65,483,112 of NW_017729030.1, forward strand.
TGCCCCACTCCTGCCTGCATCTTGTAGGGGTGCAGCACTCCCGACCTGGCCTGGCCTGGCCCAGCTTATGGGGCCCATGTTCCTCCCCCGCAACAATTTTCTGTCTAGTGTCTATCCCACATCAGCCCTTTCACCTGGAAAAGGCTGGCACTGCCCCTGGGACTGAAAGATGAAGACAGGTACCCAGTGGAAATTTAGGGGTGGATGGATACCTAACTCCTATTGGTTTCAATGGCAGTTAAGTGCCAAACCTGCTCAGACCCCTTTGAATATCCTGTGAGGCTATCCTCCTGCATCTTCTAGCCCTTAAATACCTTGGATAATCTGTCTCCAATTCTGCAGCACTTGAAGACAGATGCTTTTCAAGCTAACAATGGCAAAGTTTCCAAGAAGAAGGTTCATTTTCTTTTATTACTTATCCCTTGAAGTGTCCCATAGAGAGATGTGCAGGGAGTTCACACCTTTCTTCCAGCTATTATGTCAGGCTTTCTAAAAGTCCTGCTCATAACCTTATGGGCTAATAGCAGCAAGTTATCATTTCTTTTACCTTCTGACTTAACTGATACCAGGGGAAGTTGCTTGCATTTTTGAAAGTCAGATCACTTATTTAGATTACCTAAATAAATAATTATTTTCCCTGGCACTCAGATAAGGAAGTTTGTTGTCCTATTAAGGCACTCATGCCTGAGGATTTGACTCCCCTATTCAAAAATCATAAGTCAAGCTTCAAAACTGGTTTAAACACAAGGTTAAAACCCACTCTAAATAAAGGACTCTTTCCTTTACCCCTGTGTTTTGAGCCGTCAGAATTCACTCCAGTGACATTTTCCAAGATTTTCTTTACAACCACACAGACTCGAAATTTTCTTTTTAATGGAAGTCAAGATGTTTATGTGATCACAGGACTCTTAAGACTTTAAGGAATATATCCCATATTGCAAGACTCAGCAGATTTGTAAACACTTTGACTTGTGGTTTTAGACATATGTTTTTCATTGTTCGGTATTAAACTAGTAAACAAGGGGTTAATAAATTCTGGTGAGATTTTGTACATGGGCTAAACTGATGTGCAGGGTCACTGGGAGGTGAAAGTTGTTTACAGCTGCTCCGCATCCTGCCCTCTTACACTAGTTAGAACTAGTTCCTGTGCCTTTCGCAAGATAGTCTGTTTTTGTCTTCTGCTAGACGGAGCTCTCCTGGTACAGGCAGCCCTGCTCTTGGGATCTCCAACTTCTTTTGATCTTCCTAATCTTGTCCTGAACAGAGCTTTCACTGCTGCCCCAACCTCCTACTTCTGCCTCTGTAGAGGGAAAGGACTGGTCCCAAAAGGAGCCAGCAGCAAAGGATGGAGAACCGTGTACACAGTCAAAGGATGGAGAGACCTAAGCTGTGGAATTCACATCCAGGCCTAATGTTCATAGGGCCAAATACTGCCCCCAGATGTACAGATGTTGCTCCTTTTTACTTTAATGAGCACTGCTTTTGTGCAGTCAGAGTGACAATTTGCCCTTAAATATTTGGGTTAGAAGGTAGAAAGTGCAGGGAATCCATCTTTCATTCCAAGAGCTGCAGCAGGGAGAGGGTTAGATGTGTTATTTTTCTGAAACAAATAACATACACACACATATACACATGCAGTCCTGTGTACCTACCCCCACCCCCTGCAAATACATGGTAAAATTCCCTGCTCTACTAGTCTTTTTTTCACAGGTATAACTCAAATAACTCAATGTGTATGTCATGCCAAACAGTCCATTTTCCTCTCTTTATTATAGCTACTTAGAATGACTCTTATGAATGAAATGGAGTTACACTGCTGTCGCGAAGCAGTCATGCCGAGGGGGCCTAAATGCCCTTGAGCCAGCAGAACTCACTGGCATCCACTAACCACCTCATATGCTATTTCTGTTTAAATAACATGCACTTGTATGTTGCTTCTTCATCAAAGTGTAAACCTCTAGCGAAGGGAACAAGCTGTGTACTAGCCTCTGGGATATTTCCTGTCTTCCAGTTCTACAATGACGGCAATGAGAACAGTGACCTCTTTGGAACACATTTCCAATGGATGTGATCTAATGGGACAGCCATAAAGACATGAAAGTAAAGAACTGTGTCAGCAGACGTGCAAGAGCCATGTGTATTAGAAAAGAAACAGGAATGTTACCAGACATGGAGAGGAACTTCCCACAGTCTATCTGCACATTCCCATTCAGAGAGATAAGGCCTGAGGGCTTTTTAATTAGTAGTGGTTAATAGGCAAGCTAGTTAAGCGGAGCATCCACCTTGCACAACACTCTAGAAAGTCCAGGCCTCCTCCCGAAAGAGTATCAGTGTTGGCTCTCCCCACCTTACCATTGAACATTGTTGACAATAGCAGATTCATTGTAATTAGAAGTGTGCTAACTAGGGTGAGTAATTCAGAACCAATTCAAGCACCCAACTCTCTCCAGCTGCTATTAAAGTTTATGGCTTGGGCAATCAGCTGCAATGGGCCCTAATTTCTAATTGAATCCACTGCTCCCTACACGTGAGATGTAAACAAATTAGATAAAAACATGCGCACTGATGATCCTCCTAGGGATCCATAGTCTTCTTGGGTCTCACTAAAGACCTCATCCACCATGCCCTGCTGAAGTCAATGGGGAATGTTGCTGTTGGCTTCAGAAGTCCCCAGGGTCTTTCCTGTTTAGTAAGAGAAATCCCCTCAGCTTTACTCCAAACAACTTGGTTAAGAATCTGGTTCACGTTTTTCATAGTCTGCTGGAGAGGAGAACATTTAAGCATGCAGCCTGTGTGGTAGTGATGAGAGTGTATGCAGCCTATCCAGAATGACTGGGAGTGGGAGCATTGGTATGAAAGTAGCTAGACCAAGCTGAGAAGTTGCTTCCCCTTGCTCAGCCAATCTCAGTTTTTCTCTCATTGAGCAAGAGGATTTCTGGTCTTGCCAAAACTGCATCAGAAGCAAACTGAAAGATGAAGTCCAGGAGCAAATAATGATGACTTTGAAGATGAGTTGGAGGGGGAAGGGTGGAATGAATGGTGAATGAAATTGCAGCTCCACTTGAGGCTGATCACAGAATTCCCATTGACTTTAATGGGGACCAGCTTTCACCCTCCACTTCCCAATCAGCTGGTAGGGCATCAGAACCATGGAAAGAACCAAGTTCTGTGGTGAAACATTGACCACACTTCACTTCTGGTTCTTGTCTGGCTATTTGTATTTATTGCCTTTAGGAGTAGAACTATCTCTGGGGGTGGCCAGAAGCTCGCTAAATACCTGAAAGGCAATTATAGAGAGGAAGGAGATAATCTCTGTGACCATTGGGGACAGGACTAAGAGAAATGACCTCAAGCTGCAGCAGAAGAAATTTAGGTTGGAGATTAGAAGCAAATTTCTGACTATGAGGATAGTCAAGCATTAGGAAGACTACCTAGAAAAGGTGTGGAATCTCCATCCATCCCTGGAAATATTCAAGAGTTTGTTGGACAGACACTTGGCTGAGATGGATTAGTCAGGGATAATCCTGCCTTGACTAGGGGGCTGGACTAGATGACTTTATGATCTGCATGTACATTTTGTTTATATGAGTAAATGGAGCCACTTTTCCCCCCAGCACCACACAGCTTCGTTTTATATTGCAGTAGTGCCCAGATGCCAGCCAAGAGCAGGGCTGTATAGTGCTGGATGCTATGCATATGTGTATGCATGTGCACATGCCGCATTGATGGCAATCCCTGCCATAAAAAGCTTCCCTTTTGCTTCCCATTGGTAAGCAACAGTGATTTGACCTCCTACCATAGGTTTGACAAATACTGGATTTGCAGCTGGTAACTACTTGGAGGTTTGAGCCATATCAGAATATGTTTGCTCACAAAGGGAGCAATTTCTCCTATGGACAGCCGTACTGAAGCATGAGTAAAGGATTCAGTCTGGCCTTCTGTGTTTTACTGGACTCCTGGTCCACTAGGCAGGGCAGTGGGATTCAGCCATATGTAGAAACACATTTATTAGATAAAGTCAGCCTCTCATAAACCTCACTATGTCACAGGCTGGGACTGCTTGAATGGGTTTCCAAATCTACCTATGGGAAAGGGCCCTTTTCTGGAATCTACCACCCACTGTCCTAACTGTAGCATAAACCATATGCCCAGGGTGTCTTAAATGCAAGCACCAAACCTTGCTAACCTCATCACCAGAAGCAAACTTTCTATGACCCAAACCACACCAAATGGATCCAGACCATGCCAGGACAAGAAATGTAAAACCTAACAATATATCTCCACTAGTCCCACAATAATGACACCCACACAACATTCCTGGATCTTACACCTGTACCTCCAGAAATGTAATATATGCCTAGATGGAAAATATGTAGGAGAAACAAAACAACAACTATGTACCAGAATGAATACACACTGAATATCCATCAGAGGACAAAAATATCCAACTACCTGTGGCGCACTTCTCACAAGACAATCACTCCCTCTTGGATCTCTGTTTTACTCTTCAAAGGGAACTTACAAAATACCTTCCATAGATGAGCCTACGAACTTCACTTCATAAATCTACTGGATACAAAAAATCATGGCCTCGACATTGGATTTATGACACATTACAACCTGCATGACATGTTATACACCAAATAACCTGCCTTCTTGCTGACAACCTGAATTCCTTCATACCTTTCCCTCCCCTTCTCTCCCCTCTTACCCTATCTCTACCCTTTGTCTTCCAAACTTCCACTCATTTACATCTTCACAGACATCTGCTTACCCTAGCTTCTTTTCTATTTTGGAGACCTCAGAACAACAGCAGAGTCTCACAATGCCTGAGGAACAGTGTTTGTGCCTGAAAGGTTGCAAAGAACTTTTCCCAACTATTTAGTTAGTCTAATAAAATATATCACATCTACCCAAAGAATCTGGGTATGCCTGCCTATGTCCTTAGACCAACACAGCTACAACCAACAACCATGTATCCCATAATATACTCAAGTGTAAAGTTTGCTCTAGGAGATTTAGACAATAGATTAATAGATTTCTAAATCCTGAAGGAGACCTTCTGATAATCTGGTCTGGCTTCTTATACTACATAAGCCAGAGGATGGACCTCACCCAGGTTTTCTGCATAAGGTCCACATTTTGGAGTTCAGCCAAAGCAATGGCTCTCAACCAGGGTACCGCAGCACCCTGGGTGCTGTGAGATCCTTTTAAGGGTACTGCAGAACACAAACACCTATGTAAGATTCATAAGATAAACCAAGAGATTTCAAATAGGAATCCAAAGTATCAAAAATAGTCTGACCTGTTGTACTCTTTCTGAGTTCTTTGCAGCAGAAACATTTCTCTATTATTTTTTTTTAGTCAAAAAACAAGTGAGAGCTAAGAGCTGCCATTTTTTCAGGGGTGCTTTGAGTCTTATAAGGGGTGCCTTGAGTCAAAAGAAATTGTGAACCGCTAAGGTGAAGTATATAGGGGCTTTTACAAAGAGACATCCAGTTGTGGGAAGTCAGGAAAGTCATTTCAGCGTTTAATCACGCTCCCTGGAATAAAAGCTCTGCCTTATTTCTATCCTGAATTCTTATAGCTTGGGGGGGGTCTCACTAGTGAATCCTCTCATACTGCCCAAGAGCCCTCTGCTCTCAGATATCTTCCCATGTAGGTTGCATGCCAGCTGCAATCAAGTCAACTCTTGAGTTTTCTTTGATAAATTAAGCTGAAACTTAGCCAACGCTTCGGTTGTGAGTCAGGGCTTTCAGGCCTCATGCTCTTATTCTTGCAACTTTTTTCTGAACTCTTTGCATAGTTTAAGAAGTACCTTGTGAGTCAGCAAAGGTATACTTAAGGCAAAACAGTAATGAACTAAACTCGGTGCAGCTAATGAACTTGCAGTTGTTGCTCATGGGGAAGAAGAACCTTACGCTACCTGACGCCTGTTCTATTTTGACCTAAACAACTGATTGTGCAGATGAGAGGTGGGAGGAGAATGGGGTAGTGACTCAGTGATATGAGAAAAAGTGATGGATGTGTGAAGGAGAAGATAATGGAATCCAGAGATATTAAGAGCAGAAGGGAGCACTGGAGTTTTAGAGGAGATGTGAGTCTGTGAGTAATTCTAAATGATCTGTGTCAGGAAAAAATATCTGTGGAAGCAAACATAAATAGAGACATCACCTCCAGAACTCCAGGCTGTTGACATGAGTATTTCAGGTACTGCCATTCTCCCAAAGCAGCCACCAATGCCTGAAGGCAGAATAACAATTCCAATGCTGGAGTATTATCTTGTTGGGCAGGTTTCTTTGATTCATGGTATCCAGACTGACCCACATGCTCAGTCTGCCACAGAAGCTCTAAGCAGGGAAGGGGCAGTCAGGTAGAGAAACACTCTTTATTTGAGAGGTGGGGGCTTGGGCAGGGAACAGAAAATCTACCATGGCCAAGACAGTGAAGTCTAACAAGGAAGGAGCTGATGCAACCACACTCAGCCCAATTCTTGATTCTCTTAGCTCGTGAGAGTGCTTCCTCAGTGGATGAGACATACCATCAGTCAGAAAGTGACACCGCCCTTCATTCCTCTACCCTTCCCTTGCCCAGAAGCACTCCCGACCGTGAGAAAGTTCTGACATGTAAAGGAGCTTCCTCCAGCAACGCCTCACTTACAGTCAGCTGAAAGGTGAGTGACACCCTCTGCAATAACTGGTTATAGAAGAAAAGCAAATACTCACTGATGCATTTACCTGCCCACGCCTGGAGTGAGAATGCTGCACTGTCTCCTGCTGCCATTTGCTTGGTTTTCCATTCCAAAGTAAACCATTCAACAAGTATACCCCAAAAAGTAGACTAAGTTTACATCAGTCCCATCACACTGTGTGTGCGCGTGCACGTGCGATTGTGCTGTCTCAGAATCCTAATAACAATAGAGAAACGTCAGGCTGTTGGGCATTTTGACTCTAAGGAGTTCCTGGGAAGCCAGATGTTATTTTGAAAGCTGCTCCAATTCTCTGGAGAGTTGCTGGGTGGTAGAGGTGATTATTTACATGTGGCACTAAGCCACAAAAGACACCCCCCCCCCCCCC
>NW_017729030.1:65490334-65494974 GCF_001723915.1 Gavialis gangeticus
GTGGGCCCAAACCCCAAAAAACCCCCCCCCCCCCCCCGGCCCGTGAGTACTATGGAAGCCCAGGGGACTTTCACACACAGCTGTTCAAAGGGCTTGGTCAAGAGCCCTGCTGTACACCCACATGTGGAGAGAAAGGGAGACCCATAGTTCCTCTGCCTTGCTGGAACTTGAATGCAAGGAGAGGAATTGATATCTGGTTGCTGTTCCCCCTTTTGCATGGGCGTGTAAGCTGTGATATGGAATGAAACTGTGGCTCAGTCCTTCACAGTGCACCTGCTAGCACCCAGGGCCAAAGGGACAAGAATTTGCCCTGATGCTGATTCCTTCCCTCAAGCTACCGGGACACGGAGGAGAATGTCACTGTCATGGTCTGGTTCCTGCCAAGCTCCCATGGCAACATAGATGCTTGCTGCTTCTTGCACAGACAAGATTACAAGTGCAAGGATCACCCACACCTCACCAGTTCTTACAGTGATGTACAGGCTTCAGTTTTCCCTTCTGGCTGAGCTGATGGGAAAAGTACATGTGGCAGTGGGGGGAGGGAGGGGTCAGAAACCATTTACAGCTCTATGATGTGGAGCCACTTGGCCCCACCTGGCTTCTGATAGAGCTCCATGTACCTGTGTTACCAAAGCCTTGTCCACCACCGACCCCCTGCTTGCCCTTCCCTGGGCAGACAGCATCATGGATGCAAGGAGGAAGAGGAGCCACCTCCATTTTTAGGAAGAATCCCTTAGGCAGGGTATGGTCTCCATGGGGAGCCTGGGGTTAGGCTGAGCAATGCTGTTTGCCCACCATACTCTGGGGAGTCCAGGCCACAGCACTTCACGAGGAAAATCACGTTCCCTCAGTGTCATTCTGCAGTTCAAGGACAGAGCTGAAAGCCTATTTCTATGCCTCCTACACAAACCACTGGGAGGATGCTATGGGCCATGCCCTTCTCCTCCCCAGCCCTGGGCTGAGTTCCATGTGCCTCATGTGTTTCTGCAGGTGCCAGAGCACTGTGAGACCTGCTGAGCATTCATAGTACATGTGACACAAAAGTCTACCTGCAGAGCCCCACTCCACATGGGTGGGGATTGCTCAGGGTTGTTAATAGCCCTGCTAACCCCACTTGGGGTGCCAGTGGGTGCCTGGCTGCCAAGTATTATCGAGTCATTTGCATCTTTGTTCAAACCTTAGTGCAGGGGGGAGGCTCATATAACTTCCAGAAAGCTTGTTGAAGTCTATCCCAACCGTGCAGTTGGTCCAGTAAAAGATATCACCCACAAGAATCCTTGCCTGGACCATCATAGCTATAATGCCACTCCAGTGCTACTAAAAGTCATGCCTTATGCCAGACTCCATTGCTGTCTTGCCCATCCTCCAACCATCATTGCCTTTTTGCTTGCCTGCCCTGTGGGTTGCCCCTACTTCTAACCTGCAAATGCTTCCCACCTGGTTTTATGGAAGTCAGGTGCTGCTTCATGGCAGGGCACACAGGTAGGAAAAGCTTGCTTCCCCTGTGCCACGTGCTAGGAAGGGTAAGTCAGCCAGGATGCAGGGGACATGGCATATGGTATCTGGATCCCTGTGCCTGGGCCTTAGCAGAGAGCATTTGTCCAGGGCGGGATGTCTGGAGCTCTCCCACAGAACCGCCCTGCTGCCGCAAGACCTAGAGCATTCCTGCCTCCACCCAGCTCATGCCTCCACCCAGCTGTGACTCTCTTGAAACAGCCCATTCTCACCCAGCAGTGCTGCTCTCTGTGTGCAAGCAGATTTAGGTCTGGGTTCCCTTGTACTTGTCTCAGCACCACCGGATCAATATGGCTGTGGAACTGCAAGCTGGGCTCTTTGCAACAATCAGAGGATTTGTCGGCTCAGTCCCAGGTTTGGAATCATTCTTGCTGGTAGTGTTGTCTGCCCCATGGGACGCTTACCTCTACTTTCAGATCCCAGCCTGAGCTCTGTCCTGCTGAGTTGCACATCACACCCATAAGACCCTTTTTTCACCCTTTCACCATGAAACCTCACATGCTGGGAAGTTCTCAGCCCTGTAACCTCTGTGCTAACTATGATTCCTCCTTGGTAATTTCCTGGGATCAACCATCCAACTTTCATCACTGCTCTCCCTCCAGCCACTATTTCTTTTATCTGCAGATAGGCCTCTTCATCAATAAGCATGCACTGAATCATGATACCCAAGGCAAAGAAGAGCTGAGGAAGTGCCAGGAGCTATAAGTGGGCTCTGCCCAAGTATGCAGGGCCTTCATACCAGGCAGTTTACTCAGTGGTTAATCACACACTAGCTTCCTTCTCATTGCCTTTTTACAACGCTCTTATCAATCCTTGCAGGCAGGCTGCCTCTCATGCTTTGCTCCCCACTGAAAGCCTGGGTGCTGTCAATCCCTGAGATTTGTGGGGGGTGGATTTCTTCTGACAGCTACATGGGGCACTTGCACATTTTGCTCTGAGTCAAACTTCAGGGGGTGGTGGGATACAGCTAACCATGAATGAGTCATCTCCCCCAGGGTGGTGGAGTGCAGAGAAGAGAATGGACATGCAGCAGGGGAAAATAAATGCCAGCAGAAACAAGCAAAGGAAGCAAGGTTGAATCAAAAGTTAGTCACTGCACCTGGAGCATAGGAATGCTATCTGACAAACCAGGGAGGGAGAGAGGCAGCGTATATATCTTACAAGGCATGCAGCCAACCAATCCCACAATGGCGTTATAGTTCATGTGGGCCTCACCAGGTACCAGGCTCTCCCCCTGGCATCTTGGCTTCATGCTAATCTCATGTGTGCTATGTTTACCCAGGTGTACCTCCATTGACTTCACTGAAGATGTTCCTGAAATCTGTTCTTGCCTAATCTAGGTTCCTACCTGATGCTCAACACCACAGTGTTGGGACACCTTCCACAATGGTAAGGTGGCCCCATAAGATGTCTTCCTCTCCCTGCTCCCTCTAGTTAGTACTGTCTGGACCTTTGGTTCAGTGCCTGAAGAAAGCCTGGCTCCCAATATCTGAGGCCTGAATTCTGCAGGAAGCAACATTTTGGTGAGGTCCAAATTGCCCTTCCATGTCGCCATTGTGGGGACTTGAACTCCTGATGGCACCTCTGCCATAGCAATCCAGAAAGCAAATGGCCCCCATGCTGAACTGATAAAAACAACCTTGTTTCATGTAGAATCATGTGTCTTACAAACTCTGGGAAGAGGAGATCTCTGTGCTCCCAGTAGGGCAAGAAGGAGAACTACAGTCCATCTGAACAGAGGAAGGTGTGTTACACCAGCCTTGTTAGAGATATATGTAACCCAGGTGTCCCAGTGTCCAAGACAAAAAATCCAACAGGACAACCTCCCTGCTTGATACAGTCAGTCTTGACAGTGATTAGACTTTCAGTGGAGATCAGAGTTAGCACACTGAAATACATCATTTTTAATAAGAAATGATCAGTTTCCTACGGGATACAATGCAGGAGACAAGCATCAGTTGAGGTCACCAAATGAAAGGTTCAGAAGGTTGTTTCTTATTTTGTTGTATTTATTTATTTATTTTGCATGCTTTACACTTGGTGCCTTCTCTCTTGCCTGCTCAGTTGTGCACACATACACACCCAGTATGATTCACCTGGGCTGCGTTCCCTATGGCTTAGTCACTTGCATAGACAGACCACTCTCCACATTTTTCTTGAGTATAAAATCCAATTGTTTTGCTGCATCTGCTCAGTCATTTCCAGTAATACCTATCTCCAGTATCTAATCTATACAACCCATCAGGACTTCTAAACACCTATCCCCATAGCAGCTTGATACTGTATAGGCCATCCAGATGCACTAATTGCTGCCCTGAGTCTTCCTCATTAAAGAGACAGTCTTTACAAACTCTGGGAGGAGGAGATCTCTATGTGCACCTACATGAGCACTTTAATGTATAGTCGCCTATTTTACTGTGCATTAAAGCGTGTAAAAAACCATGCAATTATGCTAATGTGCAGTAAAATAGGCTACTGCGCATAGTTATTAAAAGAGCATGCTCTTTTGCTAGTGCACATTAGGGCAGCCTAATGCATATTTATTTAGTACCTCACATTGGAGGTACTAAATTTAATGCACATTAGGAAAAGTGTATTAATGCACATGTAGATGTGCCCATCATCTACTATAAGGGAGACAGTAGACCAGCTAGTTGCTTGCCACTGCCAAAAGAAAACTATTGTGATAAATGCTTCAGACACAGCCAAACCTTATATATGCACCCAGCTCTTATGCTTCTTTTGTGACCACTGGATCCAATAGTTCTGCAGCTTCCTCAAGTAGTTCCTCAGCTCCTGTCCAACTGGATGTTGTGATACATTACTATCTATTTAAGGCTTTTCCTGAGTTTCATTTTTTGATGACGTACTAGATCTGCTGATCTAGTGATTAGCCTAGCAGGGGTTTTGTGTCTTTTACAAAATATTCCCTTGGTGTTGCTTTTTGGTTTTGGCTTGAAGGACATGAAACAGACCCCAGGGAAGGCGCACCTAGGCCAAGGGTTAGTGAGGAACTAGTTAGGGAACTTCTGGAGGGACTGGATGTATTCAAGTCAGCTGGTCCAGACGATCTCCACTCTAGAGTACTGAGGGAATTGGCTGAGGTCATTGCGGGATCCCTGGCA
>NW_017729030.1:65495207-65508720 GCF_001723915.1 Gavialis gangeticus
ACAGGCTGGGGAACTCCCTTCTCGTCAGTACAGAGGCAGAAAAGGATCTTGGAGTCATCATTGATGCCAAAATGAACATGGGCCGGCAGTGTGGGGATGCGGTCAGGAAGGCCAGCTGCACCTTGTCATGCATCCACAGATGCATCTCGAGCAGGTCCAAGGAGGTGATACTTCCCCTCTATGCAGCACTGGTCAGGCCACAGCTGGAGTACTGCGTCCAGTTCTGGGCACCACACTTCAAGAGGGAAGTGGACAACATTGAGAGGGTCCAGGGGAAGGCCACTCACATGATCGGGGGCAGCAGGGTAGGCCCTACGAGGAGAGGCTGCAGGACCTGAACCTGTTCAGCCTCCACAAGAGAAGGCTGAGGGGGGATCTAGTGGCCTGTTACACACTAGTCAGAGGGGACCAGCAGGCATTGGGGAAGTCTCTGTTCCCCCAAGCACTACCAGGAGTGACAAGGAATAACGGTCACAAGCTGGTAGAGGGTAGATTTAGGCTAGATGTCAGGAGACACTACTTCACGGTCAGGGCGGCTGGGATCTGGAACCAACTTCAAAGAGAAGTGGTGCTGGCTCCTACCCTGGGGGTCTTTAAGAAGAGGTTGGATGAACACCTTGCTGGGGTCGTTTGACCCCAGTACTCTTTCCTGCCATGGCAAGGGGTCAGACTCGATGATCTGCTCAGGTCCCTTGCAACCCTACTAACTATGAAACTGTGAAACTATGAAAGTGTGTGTACTGTCACTGAAGTTTTCTGAGCACTTGGTGCCATGAATCCACCCCATGGAGGCTCTTGCCTCATATAACTTGAATTTAGTATGAGCATTTCTTTTAGGGAGGATATGGAACTAAAATTTTTCACTTAATGTTCCAGGCAGAATAGTTTACAGGAAAATGCAGACCAAAAAATGTGCTCTTCTGGCCCATTTCAAATTCTGCTTCTTCCTTTTCTTGGTCCTGTTGTAGTCTTTCCTGCTTACTGGCCTCTGGGTGTCTGCATCATAGAATCATGGAATCATAGAAAATTAGGGTTGGAAGGGACCTCAAGAGGACATCTAGTCCAACCTCCTGCTCAAAATAGGACCATCCCCAACTAGATCATTCCAGCCAGGGCTTTGTTGAGCTGGGCCTTAAAAAACTCCAAGGATGTTCAACTACCTCTCCAGGTAACCCATTTCAGTGCTTCACCACGCTTCTAGTGAGAAAGTTTTCCCTGATATCCAACCTAAACCCCACTTGCTGCAACTTGAGACCATTGCTCCTTGTTCTGTCATCTGCCACCACTAAGACTAGCTCCATCCTCTTTGGAACCCCTCTTCAGGTAGTTGAAGGCTGCTATCAAATCTCTCCTCAGTCTTCTCTTCTGCAGACTAAATAAACCCAGTTCCTCAGCTTCTCCTCAGAAGTCATGTGCCCCAGCTCCCAAACTATTTTCATTGCCTTCCTTTGGACTCTCCAACTTGTCCACATCCTTTTTGAAGTGGGGGTCCAAAACTGAACACAGTACTCCAGATGTGGCCTCACTAGTGCAGAAGAGAGGGGAATAATTACTTCCCTATATCTGCTGGCAGCACTCCCACTAATGCAGCCCAGTATGCTGTTAGCCTTCTTGGCAACAAGGGCACACTGCTGACTCATATCCATCTTATTGCCCACTAACCCCCAGGTTCTTTTCTGCAGAGCTGCTGCTTAGCGAGTTGGTCCCAAGCCTGTAGCGGTGCATGGGATTCTTTCAGCGTAAGTGTAGGACTTTATACTTGTTGAACCTCAGGAGGTTTCTTTTGGCCCAATCCTCCAATTTGTCTAGGTTACTTTGAATCCTAGACAAAATGATACCATCAAATTGAAGGTATGATAGTTGCATGTGCTAGCCTACCTCGTGTGGGTAATAATAGTAGGAAAGACATCAGCATAGACTTCAGAATGGGCTGGCAACCAGAGTATGTACTCAAGGATTCTGGACCATATGAGAGTTATACAGTCTAGTTAACCTATAATAGCCCTATTGGCTTCAATGGATCTACCCAAGTGAGTAACCTGCAGCATTAGGCCTCATGTGTTTCATGAAACTAGAAGCATATAAGCCCCACTTCAATAAAACACTTAAGCACATGTTTAAGTTTAAACATCTTGGTGGCTTCAGTGATACAGAACTGGAAAGACAAGGCCAAGGGATACTACTGGTTTGGTTTTCATTATCTCTTACTCACAAGCTATTCACGATAGCTTTTAATGAGTGTTTCTCCATCTGAAGGTCATGCAGAGATGGGAGAATGAAAATGCCTGAAATTCAAACTGGAAGCTGTGCTAATTAGTCCTGCAAATTACATGGCATTGTTTCTGTCTGCTGATCGGATGACTTCTGTAGCCAACAGGCAAGCGCCTCAGTTCGGAATTGTCCTAGGAAATTCACATTTTGCAATGCCAGTTCTGGAATTGGAGAGCCACATTTTTGTTGGCTAAAGGCTGGAAACCTGCTTACAATGGGTTTTGAAGCAAGTCAGGTTCATATTCACTTCTTGTAACTGTTCTCCGAGGAGATCTGATTCATTAGAACACTCCTGGAAGAGTTTCAACATGTAATGATGTCAAGAAGTAGTCACATACAATGTTCTGCAGCATCTACCTAGCTCTACCCCCTGTACTTATATGAGTTCAGCTGCCCCTCAAGGCTGTTTGCAGGGGTGGCTGAGTGGAAAATGAAATCCTTTCACTCTCAAGTGGAACTACCTTAGAATCATAGGATCATAGAATCACAGAAAAGTAGGGCTGGAAGGGACATCAAATGTTTGTTAAACCCAATCTTGAAACCACACAAAAAACTGTCACCCATCTACTGCGCACATTGCCTAAACCCACCAAGAATACCTTGGCCTGCCACAGGTAAAGCACGGGTATGACTGCACTGTCAACATCCTGCCACTGCAAAGACAGGAAGTGGTTTTTTAAATATACTTGAGAGATCCTGTTACAGAGGAAGAGAAACTCCCCCACAGTCCATGCAAATGTGACTGTGGGGTATACTTCCTTCCTGGTCTCAAATGTAGCAGTCGGCTTAACCCTGGACAGAGGGACAAGATGCTCTAAACTGGAACTTCTGGGTTTTTTGGTCTCAGCAGGAGCATTGGCACACCCCAGTCAAAGTTCCCCGCTGCCTGTAGCAACAAGAGGGGGGAAATATTCCTTCCTGAACCCGGAGCAACCAGCAAAGCCCAGAAGCATGGGGAGAAAAAAAAACATAGGCCCTTCACTCTGCTCTGCAACCTGGGGACTGCAAATGACGCATCCTAGCTGGAGAGCCAGAATTCCCCTTTCAATTGCACTATCTCCTCCATAAACTAATCCCAGATCCTTTAATCTTATATAACTACACTGGTTGTGGAGCTCCGCTGCTTTCTCCTGCTATGGGGCATGGTCCTCTCTGATTTCCATCTTGTGTGGGGCTGCAGAGCTCTTCTCATGGTCTTGGTGTGGAGCTGCTGGGAGCCAATGTGCATAGAACCTTATGGTACTCTTTTCCACATTAGAAGTACTGTCCATCTGAAATGCTTACCAGAGGGTCATTTTCCAATGTGCAGCAATGCTTTTCATCTCAGTCTGTAGGGCAGCTGTCTTCAGGCAGAGCTGTGTTGGTCAGGGATGCGAAGAGGTGCAATCCCTCGCCGAGACAGCAGCACCAATTTAAACCCCCAGTGTAGACCCAGTTATTCTGGCAAGCTTGTCTTACTGGTATAATTCATTGCACATGAAGGGGAGGTTCACTGTAACATTATCCACACAAGCAACACATTGACACTATACCCCTATGCAGGTAAACAAAGTTCTTTGGGTAAATCCGATATCTTTTATTAGACCAACACAAATAGATGGAAATTTTTTTGCAAGCTTTCGGGTATAAATACCCTTCATCAGGCTGAGGAAGCATCTGCAGTTGGTCTGTGCTCTTTCTGGATGGAGTGAACAGTAAAGAAGCCAGAGGCGGGGGTGTTCTTAGATCAACATGGCTACAACCTATACCTATGCAGGTAAAGCAGTCCAACTGTAAATTTGGCCTGAGAGAGATGGCTTGGATCTGCAGGATTAAGTCACTCCATTTAACTCTGTTGTTTGAACTCTTGCATATGGAGGAGTGAGAACAGGCCTGGCCCTTGTCCTAATGAAATACAGACATCATCGGGCTGGCCTGAGGGCAGATTCTTGCCTTGGAGATGATGATTCCAGAGAAAACATCTCAGCCCAATCCCAACGTGTCCCTTTCTGCCCTTGCTATGCTGCTAAAGCCCTTAGCATTTTTCCTGCAGCGTGTACTGTCAGATGCCAGCAGGCTGTCTTCCTGTGAAATTAGGAAACACTTTGTGAAGTATTTTCAGCAGGCATGATGTCAGAAAGCAGCCTGCAAGACATTTGTGCTGGATATTTTCAACACACATAACTAACTCTTTGTTTTGGTGTGAATGGCAGTTTGTCTGTGCGCCACAAAACAGATTAGCCAGCATGAACTGGAGCATCTTATTAGTTTATATTGTTCTGTCCAAATTGCACCCTTTCCCCCCCTTAAACTCTGCACCTACATCAACCAGCTTCAGAAAAGATGCCAGGTTTTTCTAGTCCAAACTATTCAATTAAGCAGCTCCTCACTGTAATCCTTTTGTTATCAAATAGCTACAGTCTGATTGATTTAAGCGGATGTGCTAAAAATAAACATGCATGTGCCTGTGAGATCTGGAAGAGTTGGAAAGGACTCCAAGGGTCATCTAGTCTCTGCCATCTATCTATCACTGATTTTTGTGTGGGCACATCAACAATAATCTCTGAACAGTCGCTAATGTATTTATTTTCCCAGACTGCCTGGGCAGCAGGGTAGTACTTGTGAACACATGGGAAGCTGAGGAAGGAACAGAGAGACTGAGTGACTTTGTTGAGGGATACAGAGAGAGTCTGTGGTGGAGCACGGGGTTGAGTCTGGATTTCCTCAGTTAGTGTCTGTGCCAGCCTTGATCAGCTGTACAGTGCAACCCATAAAGCTAACAAAAACTTAAACATCATGGGAACTGGCCATGCTACATCCATAGCCATTGATTCACATCACTAATGCTCATCCATCAGGGATTCATGAGCCCTCTTCAAACAGCTCTGAGGACATTCTTCTTCACTAGTCCTAAGGGCAGAAAAGGAAGCTAAACTCTTAAGGGTAGACAGAGAGCCTCTAACTCACCAGAGGAGTCACTCATCCACATAGTCCCACTGAAGCCTGCTGTGAAGAAGGGGTTCCCACTTTAGCCCTGTGATCCTCTCCAAAGCAGCATGGATCTCTGAGAAGACACTTTTCTCCTTTACAGACCACATTTGAAAGCATTTCCAGTTTTGCTCCATAAGCCTCAATCAAGGTCTTTCTTCCTCTGCTTTCTGGTCTTTCAATTCTTTTACTTGCCCCTCGCTGGCCAGATGCACAGCTCCTACACAGCTCATTGCATGAAAGGCAATGCCTTTGGACTGAGTTAGCTGTAAACATTTTTCCTGATGGGAGCACTGCTTTAACAGGTGCCTATGCATGGATAGAGTTTCCAGATTTGCATTCAGTCTGCTGGACTTGCAGTTTTTAAGTTAAGAAGGATGCCAGTTATTCAATAAGTTCTCCTTTGTTCTGGGTGCCAGACTGAGCGGGTGACTCTTGGGCCTGGTGGGCACTACAAGAAGAACGTGGGCCTTGTAAGACCTGTTAATGTCTGGTAGTGGTGCGTCTTTGAAAGCTTTTTACCTCAGCCAGTGAAAGGAGAACTGTATAGCATATGTCTCTACTGGACTTGTGACATGCCACCTGGTGCACCAGCTGGTCAGTGCAGAGACTGGCTGGGCCTTCCCCTTTCCCACAGCTCCAGAGCCCCTGGGGTGAGCACCTTGGGCATTGCCCTTCATCGCTTCCTGAATTCAGCAGCAGGGAGAAGGAGGGGATGAGGAGTAGTGGTGCTCAGCTCTTGTTTTCCACAGTTCCAAAGGGCGTTACAAATGCACTGCCATGCCCCCCTAGATCCGCCCCCATTTCCTCCATTTTAACAGATGGTGAACGAGAGTCACAAGAGTTGTCTCGGATCCCATTGGAAGTTTGTGGCAGACCCAAAGGCAGAACTCAGATCTTCTGACTCTGAGACGTGTTTTACCCACAAGACTTCTTTTCTGCTCTGCTGCCTGCAGAAAGAGTGACAATTAAGGCTTGTCTAAATGTAAAAGCCATAGCAAAGTAGCATAGTGTAGGCGGTACAGTCTCCCTAGGGATGAGCATAAAGGTGCCTTTTACTATTAACCCTGTTTTCACAAGGGAAGTCTGGTCTGCAAACAGATCACCCTAAGCAGCACCAGAGGCAGAGTTTCACTATTACAATGGTTCTCAATCCTTTTGGACCCAAGGCACCCCTCAGAAAATGCCAGCTCTTAGTTTTCACTTATTTCTAGGCTATAGAAAGTTACTAGAGCAATTCTTCTGTTGCAGAGTACTCAGAAAGCCCACAGCAGGTCAGAATGTTTTTGACACTATGGATCTCTATTTGAAATATCTGAGTTTATCTTGCAAATCACATGGAGGTGTTTGCAAATCATGTGTAGGTGTTTGCTATGGCATCCTGGTTGAGAATCTCTTCACTAGTATAACCATATCAGTAACCATATTAGTCACACCTGGTACCAGCAGACTTGTACTGGTACAAAAGCTATTCGCAGACTAGGCCTTTATCAAAGGTGGAAAATGTTAGCATCAGAAGCTTGAGATTTGTCTTTTTATTCAGAGGCCATACACATTACTCTGAACTTCTTTTGATCTAGACATAGGGTTAGGAAACAACAACAGCTGCTGTTATTATGTCATCCAGTCATCTCCTCTCAAGTCTCCAAGGCCAAGAATTATTAAAGCCCCTTTTATTTTTCTTGGCTGATCCAATATACAACACAAAGCTATTATAGCAATGAGCCACATAAAAGGTCTGGCAGGATACATTTGTGGGTAAGATACTAGTGGACTAATGGTGGTGGTAGACTTGTGGTGCAAGGCTGACAATTTAGGCAGTTAGTATCAGATTTCCAAAAAGCACGCTATCCAGGATCCAAGCCAGGTTATCCAAAGGGTACAACATGGTGTATGCAGGTTAGGGATTGAGATCTTTGGAAAACATGGGTAAAAGCACTACTATGGGAGGGTCTGGGGTTTCTGAAGGAGGCAGAAAAGGAACTGAGATTTTGTTCAAAATCTGGTCCTTGCTGTGGGTGGCTTTTGAGAGTAGGTGCAGATCTCTTCAAGGCAGATTTGTACCCCCAATAAGCTGCTTAGGTGCACATTTTCCCCAAGAACCCCAAGAATTTAATCCTTTAAAAAAATCAAAACAAAAGTGATCTCAAATTTGAAAAGCCTCTCTCCTCTTCTCCCCAAAACAGGTACAGTTTGGTCTGTGCTTGTCCAAGTTTGGGACAGAGTTTTGAATCATATCTTGTTATGTCTGGAATGGTCTATCAATTCCTTCCACCCATTCAAGGGCAGTTTCAGATAAGCCTGATTCTTGGATTTCAACTGTTTGCAAAACAATCCATACGCGGTACAGATGCCTCCATAGCTGGAAGCTTCTTTAGCAAAATACAAATATTGTTCATCATATTATCAAGACTTTCAGTCCTATTTCCTGTAGCACCAAGAAGTCTTCAGGCCACAGCATCCCTTTTGCTTATACTAGTTTGCATGCCAGAACTCTGAAAAATACAGAGGGAACAACTTTTGACTAAAATAGTTCTAAAAATTAGGCTGCTCTGGAGGGCAACAACACTCCTGATGAGTAAAATCAGACTTTCCTAGTTTCATAGTTTCATAGTTGGTAGGGTCAGAAGGGACCTGAGCAGATCATTTAGTCCGACCCCCTACCATGGCAGGAAAGAGTATTGGGGTCAAATGACCCCAGCAAGGTGATTGTCTAGCCTTGTCTGAAAGACCCCCAGGGTAGGAGCCAGCACCATTTCACTTGGAAGTTGGTTCCCGATCCTAGCCGCCCTGACAGTGAAGTAGCGCCTCTAGATATCTAGCCTAAATTTACCCTCTGCCAGCTTGTGACCGTTATTTCTAGTCACTCCTGGCAGTGCTCGGGGGAACAGGGACTCCCCTGGTGCCTGCTGGTCCCCTCTGACTAGTTTGTAACAGGCCACCAGATCCCCTCTCAGCCTTCTCTTCTGGAGGCTGAACAGGTTCAAGTCCTTCAGCCTCTCCTCATAGGGCCTGCCCTGCTGTCCCCTGATCATGTGAGTGGCCCTCCTCTGGACCCTCTCCATGTTGTCCACATCCCTCTTGAAGTGAGGCGCCCAGAACTGGATGCAGTACTCCAGCTGCGGCCTGACCAATGCTGCATAGAGTAGGACCTTCCTCTTGGTAGGAAATTTGTGTTTCCTAAAATTTGCTTTCATGTCTGAGGACACCATTTTGAAAATTTCCTGTTGACCAGAGATGCTGTTTTCACTAATGCATGGTGTTTCTGAAACAAAATATGTTCCCTGACCTTGTGGTTGCTCAGTAAAACTGGTATCTGGTAACAGCACTAGTTGGGACAAATACGATATTGTCCCACATATCACATGCCCCAAATAAAACACACACCTTGTTTTAGAAAGACAGAATGTAGAGAAAAAGAGATTTTTTCCTGAGTCATGGCCAACTGTTTAATAAAAAGGATGTCCTCCAGGAAACACCAAGTGCCCAGGATGCAGCATCCCTGGAGACAGTCTGGCTGAGGCAGCAGGGACTTTCTGATGTGGCAGGACAACAACAAGGCTAAGCCTCAGATCTGTGCAAGACTATTGCTTCTTTATGGTTAATAGTTCTTCATAGAAGTACATCTAAATAATACATTGGTGTTTCCATATCACAAGCCTCATCAAGATACTGCAGACTGCCTGAAGCAGGTCACTTACCCTCAGGCAGTTCAGCAGCTCTTCAGCCAAAAGCTACTGTCTCACCAGCAGCGGTGAGAAAGTTAACACTGGACTACACCCCTAATTTTTGCAGCCTCAGGGAGAAGTCACATCCAGTTTGGTGGCCATGAGTCACAGTGTCTGCTTGTTCTCTTGCGCCCTGCTTCTATTCCAGCAAAGAAAATCAGCTTCCCCAATTTAAGATATTTTTCCCAATTTTGGAGGGCTGATTTTGGGGGGAAAGCTGCATGGGCTATGCAAGTAAATACAGTATGTTCATTTTGCTGAGCTGCTGTGAGACTCTCGCTAAGTGGACTTCCCTCAAGCCGCTGACTTTGGAGGTCTGTCTCAAGACGTCAAGGCTCTAAGTCCTCTCCCTATAGCAAGGACCTCGCAGACCCTGTTAGAGCAGGTTTCCAGAGCATTGGGGCTCCCAGCTCCACAGCAGAAAGTCTGGAAATTCTGGCATGGCTGGTTTCCTCACAGTCGTGGCCACTGAAATCCCAGGGACTTCAGCACAGGAGCCATCTGTGTGCCTGGTTGCACCTGCCCAAAACCTATGGACTCTGAAGCCCTGCCAAGTGACTGGCCCTGTTCTGGAGACCCTCGAACTCCAGAGTCTGTGACTCCTCATCTGTCCTGCCAGCCAGCCTCCTCCAATACTGGGGTAGTCGAGGCTCCAGGATCCTTAGTTGTGGGCAGTCTGGAGGGTAGGACAGGGCCAGAGGCAGGGATCCTGAAAACACTGGGTTCCTAGCCTGGGGCAAACCACCAGGAGTTCAGGCTGGATTCTAATGGATCCTTGCCTTGGATTCAGCAAAAGCTCAGCAAATGCAAGGTGCTTTCAAATATAATCCTTCTAGTTTCACTGAATCATCACCTTCTATTTCCAAAAACTTTTGGTTCATCAGAAAATTCCTGAAGTAATGAGCTCATTCCAGAGAGCAGGTTAGACCAGGGATGACCACAAATGTCACAAGCAGCCTCTGCATATGGCATGCAGAAGAACAGGGGAGGAGAAGGCAGCACAGCCACAGATAGGAGAGGGAGAAAACACAGGGCGACAGATGGGACCAGGGGTCAGTGTGGCACTCAAGGAAGGTTTGGATATTAATTTGTGGCATGCCTACCAAAAAGGTTGGTGCCCACTGGGTTAAACAAATAGCTGTTAAAGGTGGCCTAGGTCAGTGTTTCTCAACCTCTGGGTCACAACCCAAAAGTGAGTCACAAGAATACATGAAAGGGTCATAAACAAACTTTAAAAAAGGATTCGCTTTTAAAGGAGAAAAATGTAGGAAATGGTGGCTTTTCCCTTGCAGGCTGGCAGAGTTCCACCTAGGTACAGGGCTTCATTGCAGGGGTTGGACTAGGCAGATTTTTGAGTGCCCTTCTGACTCTATATTTCTATGTTTTCATGAGTTGGCATGCAGCATGCACAGGTGCACGCACATACTAACACACACACACACAGTATGACAAATGCAAAAGCTGTATTGGAAAGAGTTATTTCCAGGCTCATAAAAGGATATTAGAAACAGTGGAAAAATGAAATAAAAAACTATTAAGAGTGACTCAGTAGTGTCCCATTAACTCTGTGGGAAACTTTGCCATTTATAATGGTACTGTGGGATTATATGGCTCAGTCAGATAGGAAATGTGATCTCTTTGTTTCCACTGGTCTTTTCCATTATAGTTTTAAACTAGCAGTTTGTTCACATTTCCTCTTTCATCCTGTAAAAATGGGAGCTTTCTGCTAACCTGCCAAACATGCCGACTGTTACTCCTCTCTCTCACCACCCTCCTGCAGAGATGGCTGTACATTCATAGTTCTGTCTTGCTGTTTAAACCCAGCTGGTTATGACACTTCCCCCATTCACCCACCTATACAATGAGAATGAGACTGACTTGTCTCCCAGGCGTGTTGGATAGTTTCATTGGCTAATGTCTGGAAAAGCCTGAACTGAGAGGTCCAGATAAGCACCAACTGAACAGCATAATTCCTGTAAAAACAAGGGGAAAAAAACCATGATCCAAGAGAGCAGGACTATGCTAACCAGAAGGCTGTCTGGAAAACCAGCTGTCCTGTCTCTCTATGTTGTTGCGTATGTTTTTACAACACTTATTCCAGTGGGATCACAGCATTATGATGCTGGAATGTTGTACACTCCAAAATGGTCATCCCTGAAAAATAAGATGTACATAACAGCACTAAATGCAGCTGGATGCTAAAAATAAAGATGGGTGTTGTGTTTGGTCACCAGTTCACATGACTGTTGCAGGTTTACCTCATGTCCTTTGCTAGACCTTGGCCAACATCTTGAGCATATCTGAGGGAAAGAAAAGGCATCTTTCTTTTGTCTTATTTAGACTGAATGCTCCAGACCAGGGATCCATGGATCATTCTGCCTCCTATGACAGCCTGGAAAGGTCGTTGTCTGCCTCTGAGGGAGCTCTATAGCTACTTTTCCTGTAATGGACCAATTTCAAAGCAGCCACTGCTTGTCATGAAAGCAAGAGAAAGTGCAGTATAAAGAGAATAAACTCTGATCTGAAAATCTAGTCAGCAAAGTGAAGAACTGCCCACTGAGATGGGCTACATCTTTTTAATCAAAAATAGTATCTGTCAATGGAGGAAAACAGTCCTTGAAAAAGAACAAATGTAAAGTTGCCATGAGGTACAGCAAGTAAGCGCATGTGTTTCACAGCAAGCCTTAGGGCCTATGATAACTAAATGGCTGGTGAGTTTTCTCCCAGCAGGAATGCCTGCAACTACTGTATAAAGGTTTGGTGCACAGGGACAATAAAGGGATCACAGATTCTGAGCTCTA
The DNA here is from genome assembly GCF_001723915.1 of Gavialis gangeticus. Taxonomy (NCBI): domain Eukaryota; kingdom Metazoa; phylum Chordata; order Crocodylia; family Gavialidae; genus Gavialis; species Gavialis gangeticus. The sequence continues at coordinate 65,506,975 of NW_017729030.1, forward strand.
TGGGATACTCTCTGTGCTATGCTTTTCTCAAATTCTCCTGGCTTGATATAATATAGCACGTGCAGTATATTTAAGTAGCAGTGTGGTGCAATGCATTCTTAGGGCAGATTCTTTCATGCCATAGACAATATAATTTAAAATCATAGGGTGGAAGATCTCATTTGAAGGTAAGGAAAATGAAATGATGCCCACGCTTATAATCATATGATTTCTTTTCTCCAGTATGATTCCTGTGGAAACTTGACATACATACATTGCACGTTGCATCATATTGCATTTGATACTGTATGTATTGAAAGACAAACTGTGAAATATGTTCTATCAGACACCGAAATACAGTGCACTCTATTGATCTTGCCCCCTTCTTACCAGCATGGAGCTCAGGTCCAGCTCCTTGTGGCAGTGAGCAGGGACCGCCTGAATCTCTGAATTGATTGGGAGGCTTCTGATTTGATATGGACCTTTTAATGGGTCTCCCTATTTGATTCGGATTTGGAGATTCAGTCCCCGAATCAGGTCAAATCTCTTCCAAATTGAATCGGCTACCAAAGCTTCGCACAGCCCTAGTTCATCCAGTTCTGGGTGCCACACTTTAAGAAGAATGTGGAGGAGCTTGAGAGAGTCCAGAGAAGAGCCACTCATATGATTAGAGGCCTGAAGAGCAAGCTGTACGAGGAAAGGCTGACATAATGGGAGTGTTCAGCCTAGAAAAGAGAAGACTTCGGAATCCTCTGGAGGGATTTGGTGGCAGCTTACAAATATATCAGAGATGAGCTCAGGGGCTAGGCAAACAACTATTTGCCAAAGCACCCCAGGGGAAAACCAGGAGGAATGGTCATAAACTCCTGGAACAGTGGTTCCCAACCTTTTTTTTGCCATGACCCACTGCTGGGAGTGGAGTGCAGTGATGGCACAGTGGCAGGGAAGCTCCTAGCACGCAGTGCGGCTCATCCCTTGTGTGGTGTTGCTGGCATTGCCCCCACAACCCTCATTTGAGTCGCAACCTGAGGTTGGGAACCGTTGTCCTAGAAGAAGGTTTTGGACTGGATATAAGGAAAAACTTCACAGTTCGTGTGACCAGACTCTGGAATAGACTCGCAGCGGGGGTGGTGCAGGCACCTACCCTGGAGATTTTCAAAAGGAGACTGGATGCACACCTTGCTGGGGTTATTTGGCCCCAGCCGTCTTTCCTGCCCAGAGTAGAGGGGCTGGACCTGATGATCTCACAAGGTTCCTTCCAGCCCTAAACTTCTGTGAATCTATGAATATTGATGAAGTGCATAACTCACTTAAGCACATAGCATCTTTCAGTTCTACTGTCTACTTTGTAATAGAATTACACACCATTTAACTGCATAATTGGTGAACGTGAAGTGACAAGAAGCTGTCAGTGTCAAGATTCTTAAGCAGCCTAGAACTGACTAGGTCCTTTTAATTTCACAGCTACGATTTGGGGAACAGGGGGTTCTGAGAAACAGGGTGGGTATAGAGCTTAATGTGTAGGCAGTTCCCATAGTTAATGAACATTGTGTACTTTGAGTTGGGGTAAAACTCTGGCAAAATGCACGGTCTATTTCCAGTCCTCAGGCTGTGCACTTAAACAGAGTGCAGCGTGTTGATAAATAGACTACCCCAACATGGTAGTATATAAGGTAATGGTTTAGGCCAACATTTAAAGTTATTTTCCATATTATCTATCATCAGTGTAAGGAAACAGGCATGTGCATCACCCAGCCACTGCCGAGT
>NW_017729030.1:65513720-65537961 GCF_001723915.1 Gavialis gangeticus
AGAGTGCAGCGTGTTGATAAATAGACTACCCCAACATGGTAGTATATAAGGTAATGGTTTAGGCCAACATTTAAAGTTATTTTCCATATTATCTATCATCAGTGTAAGGAAACAGGCATGTGCATCACCCAGCCGCTGCCGAGTTGTCCCACCAGCCAGGTTGCTAATGATGAAGGCTCAGTTGCAATGGGCCAGGCCTGTGGCTCAGAGAGATGACCCAGAAATGCAGCAGCAGCCACCAAAATGGTGAAATAGCATGTGAGTAGGGGACACATGATTGTCCAAAGAAAGGCTTCAAGGTCACTCTGAAAAGGGCACTTGGACAAGTTCGACCAATTGGCTAATGTTTTGGAGCTCTAAGCACCTGCAGTGGAGAGCCATGGGGACAGAAGGCAGTAGCCTGTTTGAACAGCAACAGTAGCACCTTGTCATTGGACAGGAAAAAATACATAAGACAAAGGATGCATCATCAGGGAGCAGGTCAGAGCTGCAAGGGCAGACCCAGCTCACACATTAAGTGGTGCTGTGAATGATGTGACAAAAGGTGCTCTGAGCACATCGGCCTGCACAGTCATCTACACACTCACCGTGCTTGACTCACCTACCCCAGCACAGCACTGTCACCCTCTGCTAACAGGGGCTCATGGGGAAGATGATTTTAGTACTAAGTCCCAAGTACCCCTTGGAAACATGGGACACTTCATTTAGATGCCTGACTATAGACTTAGGGGCTTAATCTTAAACTTCTGTTATTCCAGATCCTGGTTCTACTGCTCTGTATATATCATGCTGCTTTTCACCTGCATTTATCAGCAGAAAGAGGCTAAACTGCACACCCCCCCAGGAGAGCAGTGTGCCATAATTTGCCAGTATGAGATTTAATAAGAAATAAGTTGTTTGGGGTTTTGTGTGAGTGTGCTGCTAACCAGCCCTTACATCTCTTTTCAAAGCTCTGTTTAAATTTTCTCTATTTATTCTATTCCAAGTCACAGAGCATGAAAACCACACAGTTTCCAACACTTGAGGGGTGATGTTCAATGGCCAGAGCACATCTGGTAGATTATAGTGGAGGAAACTGGTCAAGAATTCTGAGAATTGTATTCAAGTGAAGGATGTGGGGTGGCTACTGCCTCTATTTATATGACCCCTTTCTTGCTTTTCTTGCACAGAAAACATAACACCCCCACTTCGAGAGAATAACCGATTCACCACCACAAGTCTGCAGTATGACTGCATTTTCTCTGCCCAGTTTAGCAAACTATATATTAGAATAGTTCACCTGAGTATGGTAAACATGACAGGATCTTCGTAGTAAAAGCTTCTGTGCCTCCAAATGATCCAAAAGTTTAGCTAGGTCAGCTTGCGGCTTGCAGAGCTCAAAGATCGAATGTTTGTGACTGAAAAGTAATGGCAGGCTGGATGACACAACTTTCTATTGACTCTGAAAAAAGGACAAACATAAAATCCACAAAAGCCATGTGATCTAACATTTCTGTTGAAACTAACAGGAAATGTAAATGCAGACAATTAGAGTGGATGCCCTTAAAAGCTCAACTTTTACCTCCACGCCTGCACAGACACCACGCATTTTTTTATAGTTGGACTAGTAGCTATTGGGTAGCCTTATCAGCTGCGGAAAGGTGAATGTTGAGTTACTGACTGTGCAAAGTGACTGCAGATCGAAAGCCACAGAGCTGCTGCAGCTGCTGCACTCTAGTATCAGCTCCTACTTTCTCATGGCAAAGTTCCACCCCTTGAGCCCCCAGTCCAGTGTCCCAGCCCCTGAACTACATTGTCCTTTCAAACCTCTATCTAATGCTTTCCGGCTTTCCAGGAAGCCAGGGGACCATGAAGGTTTTGTGTCAGTCATCCCCACCTTGGACACAGGACAGAGCTGCCAAACACAGCATCAGGGCAGGCACTCCTGACAACTGTGCTCTGTTTGAACGCTGGCTTCTCATGCCCCTTCAGGTGCTCCTTTATAGCCGGAAGTGGTTGACCCTGCTTACTTGAGAGACTGCTTCTTGCCTTGTGCTTCACTGCAGCACTGAAGACTGGCCAGCAAGTTTCTGCGGTCAGTTCTTAAGTTAAAAGCCTACAGAACTTTCTTGAGTAATGGCATCTAGAGCAGGGCAACATTTTTCAGCTGAATATTTTATTTCCTGAAAGACACAAATTTGAGCCAACTGCAGTGATTCACAAGCCCTGTCAAACAGCTTCAGTCCAAAGAAATGCCAAAAAAAAAAGAAGGAAAACACAAATATGCAGCCAACATGTTTTATACAAAATATTTTGATTTCTCATTCTGCAATATTTTATTTTGAAATGTGCCTACATTTTAATTTAAGAAGAGTCAGAATGCTTCCTTCTCTGATAACAGAGGGCAATGTTTAGTTTCAAGGCAGATAAAATGTTCAGTTTGACTTGATTTTTATTTTTGGTGGAGGCAACAAAGTGAGAAAAGAATTAATTCTGTGTAAGCTTCCATGGTTTTTTCTTTAATTCTTTTAGTTGGGCTGGTAATCTAAACAACTGCAATTTGCACAGGTCCACAGGCACAGCCACATTCCTGTGCAAAGCCATTTCAAGGAACCCAAGAGAGGGCACGGGGCTTCTTTTCTCTGAGTATTCAGCAACACCTTCATAAACATGCCCCATCATAGTGGAAGGGGTTTGTCAGATAAGCAGCTGCCTTTTGGACCTTCCTGGTGGTAGAACTGAAATCCTGCACTCGATATCATCAAAGTATCACACATAACTCCAAGCTTAGGAGGCTGGATCACCAGGCTGGGAGAAGGCATTGGGAGGAAGAAAGGAGGAGACATCTCACCCCAGGTGTCAGAAGAGACGTTTGGAAATGTGAACTGTAAATAGAGACTCCCCAGACTGTGCCAGATGCTGCTGTGTCATACAAGAGTCATCGCAAACACTTTGTTTCCTTTCCTACTGAGAGAGGAGCCACTGAACCTTGAACCCTGAAGCCCTCCCTCCCCCCCCAACATATATTTACACAGGAGCCTGCAGCATTTGACCACGTGTATCTAGAAATGGCTCGGTTTGTTTGTGTCCAGAGTTACATATGTGCATGCTTATGCAAATATACAGCAAATCCAACCCAGGTGCCGGCAACAGGAAATTCCACCCAAGTAACAGAAACTTCATTAATTCATTGAAATGCATTTGCACCAGTATTAATTACTAAAAACATGCTAATGCACTGGGGCTCTAGGAGCTTGTTAATCATTCATTTGCATTTTATCCTCTGGAGAAGCAAGTCAACAGTAACTAGGAACAGTGCCTAAGTAGGCAAACCAAGGTGCACTTGAGGTCAGATTGCTGAATGCTATTCAGTCAGCGTTTCTGCAAACAGGTCATTTCCAGATAGTGCTCGTGGTGGCCGTTCTATACAGCTCATTGATAGGTACCAAATCAATATGGTCATGTTTATGCTGCGCTGATAGCTTAAGGACACTGATGAAAGAATAATATGTATTTTGGATCAGACTTAAGCTTCTTCTTCTGTGGTGAAATATAAATAATGCATGTTGCTTATGGGCCCGACCCAAATCCTATTGGAGTCAACACATCTGAAGCCCAGTCTCAAAGGTGCTTTGCTGAATCAAGAATTTGGTTTAAACACACACACACACATATTATATATAGATATAGATATAAAGATATATAATGCATGTATGTATGTATATGTATATGATGGAAACATCACTGGATTAGTAAAGAAAATGAGTGAGCATGGAGAACTAACTGGCTAATACTGTGCCCTGGGCAGTGGCACAGCCCATGGTACAGGATTTGCAACCGGAGATTTGCTTCTGCAGCAGGAGATGTCACCTTTTTTGCCACTGATGTGTATCAAACAGCCATTTAAACACCAATCTTTGGTGGCAAAAAAGGAAGTGACCTCTCCCATTGTAACAGCCAACTTCAGCCACTGCTCCTGCACTGTGCGCCACTTCCCTCCTGCCAGAGCTGGAGCTGCTGAAGGCTCAGCATGTCAGGGAGAAGGCAGGGACAGGGATGGGAGGCTGAGGCATCCCTCTAGTGCCCACCCCACCCTTTAAGCAGCACCCGGAGCTCTTGCCCCACTCACCCACCTATCGTTATACTACTGCGTGAGTAGCACTGGTCACGCCATTCATCTGGCCCCCTGGGCCTGATGAGCTTGACACCCCTGCTCTAGAGGCAGAGATTGGGTAACAAGGAGCAGAGCTGTGACCTTGCCCTCACAGCATGGAAGCCAGGCAGTCCCCTGGGAGCAGCAGCAGCAGCAATCCTTTCTTTCTACCTGAAGCACAGAATGGGTCCTGGTGCTTCCCTACCACCCAGCCGGTATCTGCTTGCATGAATGCTTTGATCTGTTGCACTTTCCTTCCTTCTACATGCACAGCCAGGCTGTCTTGGCACTGAGTTCCTGTTGGCATGCACAGCATGGTTCCCCCTTTCATTGAGGTATTGTCCCAGGTTGCCTGAAGGCTCAGGCAGATGCTGCCAAACTGATTACACTCAGAGCAGCTCCAAATCTTAGAGTCATTGTTTCAGGCTGTCTGAAGCCTCATGTTGATGTCACTGCCTCAGTTACACCAGGAACAGTTCCCCTCTTGATGCAATTGTCTCAGGCTCTCTGAAGAGTCAGGGCTTGTTTGCATGACCGAATTTACCAGCATCCTGAGACTGGTAGAATTATACCATAGTTGTTTCCAGTGTAACTCCCTGTGTGAAAACTCTTAGTCTGGATTAGGAGTACTTTTGATTTATTTCATATAACTTTGGGAGTGATTATAGTATATTCCACATTAGGGATTAGCCTATACTACAGCTATGCTATACTATATCTGCTGAGACTAAAGCCAGAGGTTCCTGGGTAGAGCGTCTTCCCCCTCCTCTCAGGGGCAAGCTGATAGCCATATTTGGGGTTAGGAAGAAATTTTACCCTATGGGTAGATTGATACGGACTGGGGGGGCCAGGTTGTCTTTCTCCATGGCCCTCTTTCTGGGATCTCTTGAGTGTGTATTAACAACCTTTTATAGAAGCAGGACATTGGCTGCTGTGGTTCCCCTGCTTTACTTGTGGCAGGTTATGTCTTGTGTTGTGTCAAGCAGTTTTACAAAGAGTTTAGATTATGGAAAAGTGTACAGGATGGTTTGGATTGGGATGATCCTGCCTCAGGGAGGTGGTTGGATTAGATGACCCCTGGAGGTCCCTTCCAGCCCCACCTCTTCTCTATGATTCTAGGAAAGACTCTTAGCAGAAGCAGTTTATGCCAATAGAAGCCAACCTTTTTGGTAGGCATACCACAAATTAGCCTCACACCCTCTCTGAGTGCCACTCTGATCCCCTTACCCTACCCAATCATCTATTCTGGCTTCTTCTCTGTCATTTGCTCCTTCCCTGATCTGCTCTGCTTTCTGCTTCCTGTCCTGTGCTCCCTGCCCAATTTGTTGCTCTGTTTTCTGCTCCCCACCCTATCTGCCACTGTGCTGCCTGTCCACTCCCTGGTCTGCCGTGTACCACACGGACAGGCTACCCAATCCACAGGTTGGCCACCCCTGGTTTATACCATCAGAGGGATTTCTTTTAGGGCTGTGCAAAGCTTCGCCGGCTGTTTTGTTTCAGTGCTGTTTCAACTCATTTTGAGCTTGAAACAGCGACGTCAAAATGAAATGAAGGGCTTCGAAACAGCCTCAAAATAAAATGAGGCCAGTTGAGACGTTTCAAATTTTGAAGCAGCCAGACAGGTGGTGGGAGGTGGGGAGAGCCGGGGCTGTGCTCCCAGTGTCTCTGCAGCCCCATGTGGCTCAGCCCAGCGGGGAGCGCAGCCCTAGCTCTCCCCACCTCCTGCCACCGGGCTGCGCTCTGATCGGCTCCGCCAGCCCCGTGGAGCTCAACCTGGTGGCAGACGGCAGGCAGAGCTGGCACGGCGCTCCATCTCCCGCCACCGAGCTGAGCTCCACGGCCTGCGAGCTGCTGGGAACTGAGCCCGGCAGGGGGAGATGCCTCCTGCCGCTGGGCTCAGTTCCCAGCACTGGGAAACTCAGCCCGACTGGGGGAGGCGGAACGAAACAGTGCTTTCGAAACAAAACGAAACACTGTTCTGTTGAAACAGAAGTTGAAGTGGAACGGTGCTGTTTCGCATGGCCCTAATTTCTTTAGCCAGCATAATTAAATTAAACCCAGCAGAACAACAAAACTTGCCTTGGCAAAAGGGCTGTTTTGCTGGTATTAGCTGTACATGGGAAGAAGGGGAGGTGGGGGTTGCTGGCATAACTGCCGGATAAACATGATTTTTGTTCCACACTCCTGGCCAACACTGCTATGCCAACAAACTTTGTAGCACTGTATTTGTCAGTATGCTAGTGAATTTCCCATTCAGGTAAGCCTTCACAAAGTAAATATTTTATCTGTCATTCTCAGGGCAACTTCTTCTCTCACATTATCTCAGGCTCACTGAAGACATTCAGTTCATGTTTTCAAACTTTGATCTGGAGTGATGAAGACTAGACATTTACTTTAAAAAATGAGATTCTGGGATGGCTGCATGTTTCCAAGAGCTGAGGCTCACCACAATAGCCTGCAGTGCCTGTTCCTTAGCCAGGACCCTAGTTCAGTAGGAATAGGATCAGGCTCGTATGGCCACACAGCATAAGCATATCAGAAAGATAACAATAGCATTTTATATGGTCATTTACATGCCCAAAGCACTGGACAATTTCAATAATTAAATAACAGTGACTGAGCAAGGGTCCTGATCACTGGGAACTGTGTATGTGCAGGGTGGGTGGTATCACCATAAGACTCTTAGCTCTTAATAAAAGGGACTAGGGCAGTTAACAGTGTCAGCTGGCCAAAAGAACATTTTCTTCCAGCTTTCACCACCAGTATCTGTCCCTTGCTAAATACAGCAGCGGTTCTCAAAATGTGTTAGGTTATGTGCCCGTTTTGAAGTATGCTGTGTACTGGAAGCATAATGGGGAGTATGAGGGAGGTGACTGGGGCAGGCTCTGGAGGAGGAGGGGTGCAAAAATAGCAGCTGCAGCCATTAGAGCCGTGGCAGCTGGTGCTGCCCTGTATACCAGGGCTGCCCAGGGTGCAAAGAGTGTCCAGTTGTATCGCTGTTGTGTACCCCAGGAGTCCATGTTTGGGTAACCTCATGTCACTGCAACCACAATGCAGCTCTCCAGACACCTAAGAGAGAATCACAGAGTCCCTCTTCATTTTTTCTTGTCTTTCTTTTCCTCCACTTATATTGCCCCTTCCCCTTCTCCTCCTTTCCCATTCCTAACTCTGGAAGTTTGCCCACAGGACTCCATGAATCCCAGCCTGAGAAACCCTGAAAGACAGCAATGTCCTCTGTGTCCCAGACCTTTTCTCACCCCAGCCTGCTTTACATTCCTATGTCCCTTTGCATGGATACTCCAGTGGCAGAAACCGCATTTAAAGTCCCAGTTAACTTTGAAATATTTACCATCCTGTTTAGGAGGACTTAAGGAGACACCAAAGGCAATTATTTCATCAAAGACAGCTTTGTCTTTTGCTGATCCCCCCCTCCCTCGCCACCCTCTCAGCCTTGCTATTTATATTTTCTTATTTCCCTTCTCTTTGTTAAAAAAAAAAATTAATTGCTGGGTGTTTCTACAATAGGTCCCAAAATTAATGTCCTACAGTTGCAGTAAACTAAACTTCTATTACAATCCCCAGAGAATTTTTATTTTCTCTCTAACTGGCTCCATGTGTATAGACCAGCTGCCCTGTGACTCCTCCAGTCCCATGAGGCTGATTTGCTCTGCATGCTGCAGCTGACATACTTAAGACCCTGAGTTAGACACAGGCATAGTGGCATTTAGATAAAAGTAGTTTGTTTGATAATGAAACGCAGTGAGCTCGCAGATGGCACATCCAGTGAGTGCAGCAGAGGAATGCAGCATGTGGTCAGAGTCTTCAAGCTGCTTGCCCTGGTCTTCTCTGGTCCCTTTGCGATAGGACTGGTTCTCATGCAGAATTATCTCCCATTTGAGCTGTAATCCCTTGGTTTCATAATCCCAGTTAGATAAGCACAGGCCCTCCACAGGACAGATTTCCCAAAGAGATAAGGCTCAGATCCCCAGCTCCCATGGACACTTTCTGATTGCAGTGGGAGACAGGTACCTAAATCCCTTTGGAGATCTGTCCTTAGTGCCTATTTGGGTTTCTAATGCATGGCCACATTTTTGCCAGATCCCATTGAGATCAGACCATCAGTTACAAAGGGCACTTATACATGTGACAGAGCTCTGCTCTGATGTGTGCTAATTAGCACACGGAGCAGACTTGATTAATAGAGTCTGCTGTGAGTCTGCTGGAGCGTGCTCATTAGCATTCTCCAGCAGGCTCTGTGTCACATGTATTCAGCATCCCCATGTTTCAAAATGGCAGCAGGGGCACTTTAACTAAAGCTTGTCGAATGAGCTTCAGTTAAAGCACCCCCACCACCATTCTGATGTGTGGGATGCTGAATACATGTGATGTTGCAGGCGTTTTAATTAGAGCAGCTCTTAGAGCCGCTTTAATTAAAGCACCACCCCCCACCCTGGAGCACGTGTGTAGATACCCAAAGAGACCAGGGTAATTAGCCCCTTTTAAAGGTGGATAAGCAGAGGCAGAGAGAAGGGTGTGACTGCTGGGTGTTTGGCAGCTATGATAGGCCAGGAAGTTCAGTTGGCTAAAGGGGAGGAAAGTCCTTTGGAAAATCTGGCCACTAAAAATGCACTTAAAACAAAAGGCCTTGAGTTCATTTCTGCACTGACTCTGGCCAGGGTGTACCATGCCTGCATTTGGCCATCTGAGTACAGCATCTGCCCCCCCACTGCTCAGCTGCACCTCCCTGAGAAAGCAAGGTGGTTTGTTTATTCCACCTGGTTTTAAAGTGTGTGGTGCCTTCTCTGAATGCTGCTGGAAAAAAATGGAAATCCTACCAAATAAAGTCTGAGTCATGATTATCCAGCTGTTTTACCAAGTCTTTGAGGTCACTGTGGGTTGTGATCAGTGCCTGCATGGTTTTTGCAGGCAAGAGTGGGAGGGCAAGATAGGAATAAACCAGTCACAGCCACATCTATACAAACACTGACATCACCCAAAATGAAACCCTGACATCTGTCACAGCCAAACCTGGAGGGCTCTTTATACTATTGGTAATCTGCAGTCACATAGGTCAGTGCAAACTATATTTCAGTTGTAGCCACTCAAGCCAGTTTAATCACATTATAAATCAACTTTAAAAGAAATTTTCCACATGAGTGCAGTATGGAGGAACTAACCTTTTTTCTTCCTGCCTCCAGAATGCCTGATCCTCGCTGGCCTCTCCAAGCTAACATGAACTACATGATAAAACTTAAGTTATAACTGAAATGTTGCCTCTATCTCAAGTTCCATCCTCCTGTAAAAACTCTGATATCAAGCGTGGTGATGCTTATAACCTGAACTGACTGGTGTGTCAGGAGGCATAAGCTAAAACTGGACTGAGAAAAAAGTGTCCTCTGCACTGAGACTTGTGTCATTCAAGTGCCATTAGTCTTCCAGAACCTTCCCATAATTTTCCTCTCCTTAAATATGCACATAGGACCAACAAGCTCTCCCACAATTCAGTGGAAAAGAATCAGAGGAGCTCAGTTTATACCAAATGCTATTTCACAGTATGACTGCACCTCTTGAGAGGGCTAACTTAAGAGGAGTCATTTGAGTGTTGGTAACAGGTGTAACTTGACATTTTGGTACCCTGGGGTGGGCTCAGCACAAACTCCTTGAACAGGAGCTTCTGCAGCAGCCGTGGTGGCAGTGTGGGGTCCCTGGCGGCTGCTATTCTGGATTCCCTTCTGAATTGGCACCTGGTGCTGCCTTGCTCATGCCTCCCTCCAAGTTATGCTACTGGTCAGGGGTGAGTCCAGAGGGGGTGCAGTAGTGTGGCTGCACCACCCTTTTGGATTGAACTGCCCTTTTCAAAGTCCCTAAAAACATGAAAATGTCCCTTCCCTTCTGGCTCAGAGTCACACCCCTTCCCTCCTCTTTTCCCTCCTCTGAGCTGGAAGGGGAAGGAAGGGGGGATTTTCACCTGCTTTTGGGACTTAGAAAAGTCATTGGAGGCTTCCACAGCATGCAGCATGGAGTCACCACTAGTGGGAGTGGGGGAGACTGGGAGCAAAGGGTATAACCACCCCTGCAATGCAGGTTGCTCCTTCCTCACCCCTCTTTGAGAAATCCTGAATCCATCCCTGCTACTAGTAGATAACTCAGGTTTACCCTGCAGTAACTGGAATGCAGATAACTCAGGTGAGGCTCTGCTCACTTGGAATCAAACTGAGTCCATGTCTGCACAGAAAGTACACCAGCCCCAGCAGGGGTGCCCTCAGACACACCATACTGTTCCACATTAGGGCTGTGTGAAATTTCACCAGCTGTTTCTATTCAACACTGTTTTGACTCATTTCAAGCTTGAAACAGTGAAATCAAATTGAAACAAAGGGCTTTGAAACAGCCTCAAAACAAAATGAGGCTAGTCGAAATGTTTCAAAAGTTTTGAAACATTTTGAGTTTTGAAGCAGCCAGCAGCCAGCAGCCAGGTGGTGGGAGACAGAGGAAAACCAGGGCTGCATTCCTAGTGGCTCCACAGCCCCATGTGGCTCAGCTGGGAGTGCAGCCCTGGCTCTCTCCACCTCCCATGGCTGGGCTGTGGGAAGCCTATCACAGTGCAGGGGAAGGGAACTGAGCCCAGCTGGGCTGAGTTCCCATCCCCAGGGCTACAATGGGACAGGGGTAGGGAACTCAGCTCAGCTGGGCTGAGTTCCTTTCCCCAGCCGGATCGTAGTGCTGGGGATGGGAACTCAGCCCAGCTGGGCTCAGGTCCCTTCCCCAGCCAAATCGATCGTAATGCTGGGGAGGGGAACCGAGTGATCAGGTTCAATTCCCTTCCCCAGCTCCCTGGTCCCACGTGGCAGTACCTGGCTTCCCTCCCTCATCTGGCAGGCAGATGGGGGCCTGCAGCCCTGGGAGGACTGGCACAGCCCCCGCAGCCCTCCTGGGGTTGTGGGCTCCCATCTGCCTGCCAGACGAGACAGACTGTTTTGAGCTTGCCCGTTACAGCATATTGGCAAAACGTCAAAACAGCAGCGAAACAGCATCACTGTTTCGATGAAATGGAATAGCAGTTTCAAATCAAAATGAAATTCAAAACAAAATGCTGTTCTGTTGAAACCTCGAAACTCAAGTCGAAACAGAATGATGCCATTTCACACAGCCCTATTCCATGTGGTGTCCTTTCTAAATAGAAGTAGCATCACCACATTCACATCACACTTGGCTCCATGTAGACGAGGAGTAGGCCAGCTAGCTCTGGGGAAGTCTCACTGGCCCTGTTCCTCGAAAGTATTAACAGAGTGTTTGAAGTGCCACACAGAGCTGACTGGGGTTTTGGCTCTTTGCAAAGATGTGATATCTTTTATTAGACCAACTGAGTACTTGTGGAAAAGTTCTTTGCAGGCTTTTGGGCGCAGTCACCCTTCTTCAGGCATAGGAAGTCTGCTGAAATGTAAACTTCACAACATGAAGAAAAAAGAAGCTAACCTCAACAGCAAATATCCTGTCACATTTTTAGCTACTTTTATTCCTTGGAGTCTTATAGATTCATAGATTGTTAGGGGCTGGAAGGGACCTTGTAGATCATTGGGTCTAGTCCCCCTGCACTAGGCAACTGGGATCAAGTGACCCCAGCAAAGTGACTGTTCAGGCTCCTTTTGAAGATTCCAGGGCAGGTGACTGCACCACCACTGGAGGGAGTTTATTCAACAGTCTGGACACCCTGACTATGAAGGAGTTTTTCCTGGAACTGACCCTGAAGCAGCCTTCCAGGAGTTTGCATCCATTACTTCTGGTCTTCCCCAGGGGTGCCCTGGTGAACAGCTGTTCACTGAGTTCTTGATGTACTCCCTGATGTAGCAGTAAGTTGCTACCAAGTCCCCTCTCAGCTTTCTCTTCTGTAGACTGAAGAGGCCCAAGTCCCTCAGCCTCTCCTTGTATGTCTTGCCTTGCAAGTCCCTCATCATATGGGTGGCTCTTCGATGGACCCTCTCAAGTTTTTCCACGTCCTTGTTGAAGTGCGGCACCCAGAACTGGTTGCAGTACTCCAGCTATGGTCTCACCAGTGTGGAGTACAGTGGGGGTATCACTTCCTTAGTTTTGCATGAGATGCAACAGTTAATGCATGCCAGTGTGTTGTTTGCCCTGCTGGCCACAGCATCGCACTGTCGGCTCATGGTCACGTGATGGTTGATCACTACCCCTAGGTCCCTTTTGGCCCTGATGCAAGTCAAATTGTTGCCACCGAGCCTGTAGGTATGTTGTGGATTGTTTGCCCCCAGATGGAGAACCTTACACTTCTGAATGTTGAACTTCATCTGGTTCCAGTCCATCCAGCTTTCCAGCCTGTCCAGGTTTTCCTGTATCTGCAACCTATCATGACGACACTCCCCAAGTCTCAAGTCCTACTGTTCTGAAGTCTCAGAACAGCAGAGACTTCCTATGCCTGAACAAAGGTGATTGTGCCCAAAAGCTTGCAAAAAACTTTTTTCCATCTAGTCAGTTGGTCTAATAAAAGCTATCACATCTACCCAAAGAACCTTGCCCACGCGGAACTGACTACACTGCCTCCAGTGTAGTGCACAACCTGCACAAGGCAGCACACTGCATTGAAGGGCAGTGCTGCAGAACTCTAAGTTTGCCAAGAAGACATGGTTAAATCAACCTTAATCATATTTACATAGCGAGCAGGTTCTAGCACTGTTTCACCTCCAGTCAATATCAATAGGAAGGGTTTGTCTCTGCAAGTAGTGCAGGCTAACCCAGGTGAGAGCCCAGCCTCTAGCCAGTCTGACACGTGATTGTGAGACACTAGGAGGGCCCAGATGAAAATGTTGCATTCCCACATTAGGGAGGCCTTGCTAGAATCCAGTTCATAGCAACAGTGATCTACCTTAACCTGTGGTTAAAACAGTTCTCCATCCCTAGTTAGGGTTCAGAAAGAAGCTACAAGAATCAATCAAAGTCCAGAGACTTGCCTTCGGACACTCAGTTGAGGTTAATGAAGGAAAAGTGAAGTGACTTGTTTGCTCTCAACTGGTTTCTGGTAGCAGAGGACTCTTCATCTATAAGACAAAGGTAAGAACTGAAGCCACATTAAATTCAGTGCAGAGAGTAATTAACCTTTGGCAAAACTTACCAGGGCACGTGACAGATTCTCCATCACATGGAGTCTTTCAGTGCAGACTGGTCATCTTTCTAAAAGATTTGCTGTAGCTGACACATGAGTGATGAGTGTAATGAAGTCCTGGGTCAGGGTCTGTGGCCTGTGCTCTCTAGGTCAAACTAATGTACCAGTCCCTTCTTGTCTTAAAATGTATGAATCCCCCTCAGCCCCTGAGAGCCCAAGCACAATGAAACTCCTTCATTTCCTAGATCATGGCATGCATGCATTCAAATGTTCTTGATGTCAAGGATCCCATGCAGTGATCCCAGAAACAAGTGTCTATGCATAAGAGACCACAAGGATGAAAATATGCCCTCTAACTGCCCCTTTTGTCATGAAATCCCACACTACATGGCAGACTGCCAGTAGGAAATTGAGACTGAAACTTGGGAAAGGAAAGGCTGCTGATCTGTGTCTCCACCCAGACCAACTTGGATCTGAGCCAGCACCTTGCTAGTTGTTCGATTAACTTATTTCCTCCATATCTTCCTTTTCCACTCCCTCCAGCATTTTCTGTGGGGACTAGAAGCAGCAGTGCCAGCACGCAACAAAAAATCCTGTTTTTGTAAGGTTTCCTGCTCAGGCTCTCAGGTCAGGCAAGCTGCGGGTAGGCACCTGGAAGGACAAAAATAAGGTCAGGTGCAGACTTTGGGAACAAAAGCAAGTCACCTTTCTGAATGTTGTCAGGAGGAGACCAAAGGGAGGCAAAGGAAAAAGCAGTGGAGCCTGCAGGAGGCTTGAGCTAACCTCTTCCATGCAGGTGGTTCCCAGAAATTGTGACCTGGGCACACCAGCAGGACAGCACGAGAACATTTTTGTTGCCATCAGACCCCACTGCCTTCCAAAGTCCTCTGCAGAACATGAGCCCCAGCTCAGCCTCCCAGCAGCCTTGTGCAGCTGATAAGCATGACCAGCCACATGGTTCAGGCAGGCAGACCAGGGCCTGTCAGAGCCAGGACTGATGCCCAGAAGCCCTAATTACCACCTCTCTGCTTCACGGCTCAGATTCAGCGAGGTCCCAAGCACTCACTTAACATTCTGCATATGAGAGTTGTCCCGTTAGTGTCCATGGGACTGGTCACGTGATAACATTAAGGCTTGAACCTTGCTGCGTATGGAGTAGCAGCAGCTGTCTCCTCAGAGCAAGACCAGCCAATGGCCTGAAGCATTCTAAAAATAACAAGATCCTTTGTGGAGAGAAAGGACAGTCCAGTAGTCTGGGCAGTAGGCTGGGACTTGACACAACCAGTTCAATTCCATGCTTTGCCCCAGACTCCTTGAACATAAGAAATGCCATTTACTGGGTCAGACCATCGGTCCATTTAGTCGTGTTCCCTGTGGAGTGGCTCAGTGTTCTCTGGCTGTGGAAAGCCATGGAGCCTAGGAGGGCCATGAACATCTAAACCCTGCTCACATGCATGCTACAAATATACAGTACAGACAGCTCTGGAGCACACCTCTGCTTCCCTGTGTGCATGTCCCTAAGCAGTCTCTGTTTGACTGAACAGACGCAGCCTCAGTCTCTGTACCTCAGCTCCTCATGTCTTAAAAAGGTGAAACAGCACCTCTCTATCTCACAAGAGACTTGCAGGGAGGGTGTGCTAGGAGGTCGGATCCTTGTGGGAAGGAAGCCTCTGGAGATAACATTCTTTCCTAAATGCTAGAGAGGTGGGAAGGGTTTCATTTGAAAAGCCAACCTGGATATGAGAATTAGTAGCTTCACTTCATGGGGTTTCTTTTCAGAGCCTGAAGAACGTGCATGGCTGGGTTTGGTTCTGAGCTCACGTGGTTTTATGCCTCTGATTGGCAGCAGTAAGAGCCAGGTCAGAGTCAGACTCACTGAGACGCACAATGGGATGATCTGAGGCTGTGCTGCCACTGCGGTAACAAGAAAGTGCTGGTTCAGTTTGGCTTTCCTGTGGCTTGGGCTGTATGTTCATGGTGCTTCCCTGAATTCGTTTAAATCCTTTCCACCCAGGAGCAGGGCTGGAGAGAACCAGGAGCCATGAACATGCCTTGGGCAGAGTGACCTGAGGGGGGAAGTCAGGTGTGTAGCTCCCTGGGGCAGAGAGGCAGAATAATCCACTAGGAGGTGGAGAGGGCAGGAAGGCAGCAGTAAGAGGTAGCCTGCACCTTCTCAGTACTTCCTGCACCTTCACCAATATTTTAATGGTTTATCTTCCCCTCCCAGTCCCTTCCCCTCATACTCACCACTTCTCTCTTTGCTCTCTGCTTCCCCCCTCAACACACAGACATGTTCTTTTTCCCCCAACCCAGGCCAGGTTGCCTGCTTCATTGTGCACAACATTGCCACCTTCTGTGATTTTACTGCCAGCTTCAGACTACTTGGTGCTCTTCCTTAAAAGTTATAACTTTTAGATGATTACATGAGAGTTCAAGGACCATGAACTCTCATGGTCAGATGACTGCATGAGAATCACAGACACTGGCATTAAAGAGAGGGAAATGATGAATTTTTAGACTTGGTGGCTGCAGGACAATTGAAAGCATGACCGGAGTATGCCCTAGAGACCTATGTAACCCTCGTCATGACTCATGCATCAGCAAATTCAGAAGGGACACTGCCATTATTCCTGTCAAGTTTCTGTGCAATGGGCATTGACAGGTATCTTGGCATCTCTGTTTTGGAGAGAGCTAAAGCTTTGCTTTCCACTCACCCAGGCTTCATGAGTGCCTTTCCCACCTAAATTACTTTGCTTTGGTAGCACATGGGAAGCACAGAAAAAACCAGCAGCAGGCACACACAGCCCTAGGAAAGCTCCATTTGAGCTTCCTGTTCTGTGGTGGAGCTCTTTTAAGAATCATGCCCACTCTTTGCATCCCCTTCTGTGCTTAAATTATATTCAGTAGAGAAAGGAAGAGAGGAAGAAAGGCCAGTGGCAGACTACCTGTGCTTATGCCTTGCCACTCTCGGGTGTGTACAGAACTCATGGAGAGGGACATGCAAAGGCTAGCAGGGAAGATGCTCAGCAGATCTTCTATAGGCATCTTTGAACTACCACTGGCAGGGGAACTGGCCTGTTTAGAGGTTTATAATGTGGCTGATCAGCATGTTTAGGCAAAAGAAGGGGCCTGGGAGCAGCCCTAGGGAGCAGTGTAGATGTATTATATGATGAGCTAGGTACCCGTGGTTTGGCCTGGTTGTAACACTTTCCTGTCCAGCTCCAGACACAGCTTTGCCATCAATGGTGATAGGGCAAAACTTTGTTTAAACTAGAGATGCACCTCAGCTAAAAAAATCCAGATCTGGCTCAGCCCTGATTTTGACTGCAGTCCTTAATCTTCACCTCAAATGCTGAGAGAACAATGCACCTGGCCTGTGCTTACATACATTTCCCTAACTCAGCAAAAGCCCCCATGGAGATGGGATGTTGCTCTGCTCCATGGTGACTAGACACATGTCAGGAGTCATCTTCCATTAGTCTCATGGTACTTGACATGGTGGAGCTCAACATATTACTAAGTGGCAGTGAGCATAATCCTTGTTCACCAACCATATTATCCCATTAAAGCATTGCGTTATGGCTTATTATCATGCTGCTTACATAACATTACTCTTATTATCCTGTTAGTACATTAGTCTTCTGACTGGGCTCATGACAGGTATTCCTTATTCCCCTCTCTATTGTTGCTATGTGCGTACAAACAGGAGGGGCACTGGAAACCAACAGGGAATGAGAGTCAGAGACACCTCACGTAATGGAGTCATGGGCCCATATTGCTGGTAAGGCCTCTAGCTGGTCACATGTAAGTGCAAGTGTCTTCTTTGTGCATGTGTGCCTGGCATTTTGATACAGAAGAAGACTATGAGTATATGTACCAATCTAGCTTTGAAAATCTGCTCCAGCCTGTCTAGGTGTTATCTGGGGTGTCAAACCCTCCTGCTTTGAATGGCCATTGGGTAGTCTGGTTAAAAATAAAGTCAATTTAGGAAATAAAAGGGAAATTACATTTAAGCACTATTTAGGGATCCAGTAGGGATTAAGGTGTATTATGGAGGCAGCCAGAGCTCTCCAAGGGCTCGGGAGGTAATTCCATATACATCTAGATATAGATCAGTCCAAGAGAGTCCCTTATCATCCAAAACAGGAGGAGCTAGAAAGGCCAGGAAGTCCATTCAGCACCTTGCTCTTGGTGATCTACTATATTTTCTCACATGCAATGTGCCTCCAAATAAGCTACACACACTGTTTTTGAAAAGCAGAATGAAGAAAAAACGAGGTTTCCTTGAAAATACTGGTAAATAGCAGTAAGTAACAGAGTAGCGCTTCTGTAGCAGAAACCTCTCCTGGGAGAAAGAGAAAATATCTACAGCCAGTAGCTAAAGAGCCCCAACTGCAGCACTGCAAAAGGCACAGGCAGAAATGCAGTTCCCAGGTCTAACTCATGGCGCTTTGCAGAAAGTGCCGTGTGTTAGACTTATCCCCCTAACCCAACAGATATTAGCTGTTGGGTTGGGAGTGTGGGAGATTGAGCTCCAGTTTGGAGCCCATGCAGGGACAGAGGCTGCATGTCTGCAACCTCTTCCCCTAGGTCCTCCCCCTGTCTCCCAGCTCCTGTACTGACTCAGGATGGGAGGGGGAAAAGCAGGGGAGGAAGGTCCATTCTGGGGTATCCCCAGCCACACTGCCCCCCCCCACCTCAGGATGGGCTTCAATCCAACCACCCCACCCTCCTGAGCTGGCTGGGCAACCCCTAGAATGAGCTCCCTCCATTCTCTCCCCCCACCCTCCCATTCTGAAAATAGCACTGGGAGCAGCGCTGGGCTGTGTTAGCTGAGTTTTGCTCCCAGCAGGCACAGACAAAATTTACTGAAGGTGCTTCACTTTGGAGTGCCTTAATCTGAACCCTCATTTAATGGGAGTTCAGATTTTCATGGAATCAGGCCCTTTTAAGCACCCTGCACTTGTGTTTCATCACAGCTGTAGAGAGATTTCAGGGACCAGACTGGGTCAAAATTGTTGCTTCTGTCTGTGCCTAGAGTTACGTTCACTCCACCCACTCCCAGTAGAGGCAGACACTATTATCACTGTATTTCCTTCCTTATAATGTGTGCCCTAATTTCCAGCATCAGAGTTTTGGGAAATAGGTGTGTTCTGTATGTGATAAAATATGGTATTTTATGTGGATGTTGCCTTGCAGCAGTGGGCAAAACCAAGGATGGATACAGAGCTAAGTCGATGCCATTCAGGTTGCTCTCTGTGGTGGTGTGGATCTGCTCCAGAATGCTCATGTTCTCAGGCTGTCAGAACAGACACCCAAGTTGTTGGTATGACATCCAGGAAAGACTGAACACATCTATTCCCATTTATAGGCAAACCCCGCCACCAGTCAATCCAAGCAAAGGGAAAGAGACACCAGGTAATGTGATGGGGGATGTATTTACATGGTATTGAACTGCAGAGTGTGGATGCATGTACATTTGAAGCCCTTTCTAAAGCAGGCTTTTCAAAAGGGCAGCAGCTGTTATGTTCTAATTGTTAGGAGCTGAGAATTATTCAAATGCAGCAAAACCACTCTAGCTTTAACCCTAGATACAGCAGTGTTAAAGCTGGAGAGGTTTTGCTACATTTGATTTGTTCTCTGCTCCTTCACAAATACCAATTAGGAGGTACCAGCTGCTGCCCTGTTGAAATGCTCCCCTTTTGAAAGGCCTCCAAATACACGTGTGTCCACACCCTGTACAGGTGCAGTCCAGTCTCTCAGCTTCTTGTTCTCAGACAACTTCTCCGTGTGACATATAAGAACCATGTGACTCACTTCACCAGCCCCCCCATGATGTGTTATTTCAGATGATAACTTACTGAGCATTGTGTTTTTCTGTATACAAAGAGCATTCATATTTTATGAATCAGAACAGCTTCTGTTTTATATTAGCCACCAAATAAGAAAGAACCAAATTAAACTGTCTGGGAGAGCATAGAGTGTGCCCACGACCCAACTAGCTACCTATCTGATCACAAAATGGTAGTGTTCTCTTTAGCAAAGATGCAGCACACAGAAAATGTATCACAAGTGTGGGACATGAAATGATGGCAATAATAATACTATACACTTCTACCTGGCCTTTCATCTCAGAACTCTAAAGTGCTTTACAAATATTAATTAAGTCTCACAACACCCACTGGGGCAGTAAGGTATTATTGTGTTTATTTATTATAGGTGGGGAAACTAAGACACCAAGTGGCTAAATGACTTGCCTGAGAGTGAGTCAGAGCAAGCCAGGAATAGAACTCAAAAGTTATGACTTCAAGCCCTTTGCTGTAACCACTTAACCACATCCCTCATCAACTGCCTGTCTGCCTGAAACAGTCACTCTCAGGTCCTTCTGCCAATTCAAAGCCATCTTTCTCCAAACTAATAGCATGAAAAATATCACTATTCTGAAAAGAAGAACGCTTCATTTGTTTCTGACACTATGCTTTGTGGAGCCAATGTGCACTTTTGGGGGGGGGTGTCTCACATCTCATATGTCGTTTATATATAATGAAAAAATTGTCTTTGCCCAAATGAAACTGATCAAAGTCAATCATATTCACTCTTCTGTGCACATGTTGCAAATCCCTTTTAAGCACCCCTGTAATGAGCTTGAAATACTGGATGTACTGGATTGACATCTTGTTGGCTCAAAGACTGTATCTCCTAAGTGTACTAATACCTTGTATATTATAGGCACTATTAGGATACCAGTAGAATAATAACAATAACTGGGCCCAATGGAAGTTTTACCTAATGAAGAGCAAACTGGTAATTAACTCAAAGTGTAGTTTTTGTCATATTCTGCATAGGGCAACATAGCATTTGCTTTATATTCTTTTGAGTCTATCTTTGAGTTGCTACAATCCAGCAAAAGCTGTCTGCGTATGAATTGCATGAGCTCCGACAGTCACCTTAGAGAAGTAATTCAGTGTCTATTAACTAGCCTTAGTTGTGTCATTATGGTCCTAAATATGGTCTTGTGAGTGCCATTTAACCATTGTTATTGCTGGCTGAGTAATTAATAAACCCAAATGAATGACTCTGAACATTCACTATATCATTCTTCATGACTGAGCCAGAGTTAATACTGAGGTTGAGATGACCCTATTATGGTATGCGAGTATGTAATAGGGATATTTAATGGTCAGCAGGCCAGCAGGTAGAAACCTGTAGATTTTATAGGATAGGAAGAGCACATAAGTGTACAGGATGTGTTGAAGAAAAAGATTGAAGTGCACTATCTCAGCCAGAGGGTTTTAGAATAGATAGTCTGGGACAAAGAGTAGCAGTAGTTAATGTGAGCTATGTGAATGTGTTGAATCTGCACATCTGATTCTAAATACAATTTCTGTTGAATTGGCTAATACTAGTGCATGTCTAGTTTTACTTTATGTTTACAATATGGTCGATGCCTGCCAGTCTGGCACTACCCTTTACCACATGTGTGGCTAAAGTTATTTATATATGAGTCCCTGGGACAAACATAATAGTTAAGGCCAATAAACTTTGAAACAGCACAGATATCCATTTGGGGGATGGGGAAGGTTTCTGGATGCAGAAAGCCCTGGTGGACATGATGGGCCTTCAGTGGGTTTCCTTTTGTTTCTCTGTTTTTAACCTGGGCCCTCAGGCTCCCAGAACAAATTAGGTGTATTCAGTCAAATGGTCTTTTCTCAGAATGAAGAGAGTTCTTGTAAGCAGTAGGCAGATGAAAAGACAGGAAGAGACCACTCAGAGAACAAGGGAAATGAGACAGAAACAGCTGGTTTCTTGTCAGGCTGCTATTTCTGTAAGCTGCACTGGTCTCATGTTTCATTCTTAAGCAATACACCTATGGGAGTCCAACAAGGTGGAGCTGTTGTCAGAGCCCCGGGCATTGCCAAATCACACCCACTGCAGAAGCTCTGGTAGGGCAGGAATGCTGCTGCCTGCTGGGATGTCTCATTGGAACGTGAGCAACTTTCACATGAGACATGTGGAAAAGCTAGTGCTGAAAACTTGTCCTGTGGGCGAGAGGTGTGAACAGATAAGCTCAGGATGTAAAGGTTCACTGAGGCTGGTGCCAGCTTTGCAATCAGGCTGTAGGTTGCCCAGTGGGGGGCGAGTACTGATCTCATAGCCAGGAAGACTAGCTCTCCCTTGTTGGTGTAAACACACCCAGAAAGTCACAGAGGTAAAATTTTAAACCCCTGATAGGGGGTGAACACAGGGTGACCACTTTTTCAAAATGGAACAGCAGGACATATGCCTGCCCCTTCCTCCCTCTTCCCTCCTCCCCCTCTGGTGGCATGGCCAGAGCAGAGCTGAGTGGAGTGGGGGTGTATATGGGCTGCCTGCTGTGGGCTCAGGGCTACATACCCTGCTGCTTTTCCCTCAGGAGCCCCGTGCCAGCCGTGTGCCCCATGCCTACCTGGCAGCATCAGAGGGCACAACTACACACCACCACCACCCCTGCTGTTGCTGGGTGGGCAAGGGGCACCTCACCATGGTGGTGCAGCCAGCATGGAGCTCCTGGGAGGAGGGCAGCAGGGTGGGGAGTCCAAAGCCCACAGCAGGCAGCCCACACATGCCCCCCATACCTCCTCCCTTGGAAGTGTGTGCACTGATGGAGAGCTGCTTCTCTCCACCCCCTGAACAAGCCATCCATGGCTCCATCCTACTCCATGCCCTGGCCCCAGGCCCATGCACTGCCCTGACTGGGCAGCATCCCCCAGGCCCTACCCCACTCCCTCCCTCACCATAGGGGTCCCAATCTGGGCCTTCTATGTACCCTCCCCTGCTTAGACTTATCTGCAGGGAGCTGCTCTCCACACTGCCTGGGGCTGTATTCCCAGCCACATGCATGTGTGCAGGTGCGCACATGCATGTGGTGCTCACTGTGTCCTGCTCCTAGCAGCCCCTTGAGGGCAGGAACACTGCCAGCCTGCAAAGGGAAACCGGCAGTCTCCTGCATTTTTCTGCAGTGAATGGAAAACCTGGGTCCCTGCATGATTCTGTGAATCTGGGACAAATGTTGTCCCAGAGTCATGCAGCCCAGGACTGAAACTTGTTGTTCCCATTCTGGGACTGTCTCACCCCATTGGGGAGCAGCCTAGGCATCCCACCATAGGTGAGCAACATCTGAAAGAAATTCCTTGGGATAGGATGGCTTACATTGCTTCCTGTCTGGGAGTGAGGTACTAGTGACATGCAGCAGGGTGCTTATGTGAGAAGAGGGTAGCCCAGAACGATCACACGTGGAATGCCACGGTGTCTTGTAGTGGCCCTTTCTTCCCCACGGTGCAGACGGTGGGCCTTGTCTGGAACCGTCTGGGTCTTCTCTATGACTCTTGAATACTCTGAGCCTTGAATACTCTCATCAAATTGGGTCCTCACCCACAAAACCCCACTCCATACAGGGGTTTTGCCCTTGTTGCTTGATGGTTGGCCTTCCTGCTATTTGATGTTATTTACCTATTGTCTTCTGATGGGGAGGCCTGTTTCTTCAGTCCATTAAATATCTGCATAGCCAGTACTTCTGATCACATATGCAAGTGTCTGGCTGATAACTGCAGGTACACAATACACTCACACACAACCCTCTGCTTTCTTGACTAGCAGTTCCCTGGTTCATGGTTGTTGGGAAGCCCCTCTGCCCACACTTGCTCCAGATTTCCAAAAGTCATGCAAACCTTTACTGCTGCATAGAAGATAAAACAATTTCCATTATGGAAGTCTTCAAGCATATGTCTAATGTATCAGCAAACATAATGGCTCCTTACCTACAAAAATACCTGGAGCACTGACTGCTCTATACAGAAGCTCTAATTTAACCAAGCATAATCCACTGGTCAGTGTGAGTTACTCATCCTTCTAAGTGCCTGGTCCAGAGAGTGAAGGGTTTGTTGCATGTCTTAGCGAGGGAGCCCATTTCTTTAATGCACTGCAGATACTGTTTCATTTAGCAATGGAGGATCTGCCCAATCTGATCTTCCTGAAAATACCAGTGATGGTGGCCATCACACAAGTAGATGACAGAGAGGCTGCAGGGCCTAGCAGGAGAGCTGAACTATTGAGGCTAGCATTCCTACAGTGATGTGAATGCCATTGATGATGACGAGCATGCAGGAAAATATCTGGGTTCCTTGCAATATTTCTTGGCCATGCCTGATATGGCATGTTCTGGGCACAGAACTACAGTCTAAAGAGAACTTGTTCACTAACCCTGTCAGAGGTCTTGAATTATTTAATGATTAGCTAAGCCAAGACAATCTAATTAGGTCTAGGATAAAGGTGGGTATTCAGAGTAGTATCAGGCTAGCATTTAGGTTCAGCGTTAGCAGTACTAAGTCCCCATAAGTTTCCTTTGAATGTGGGGAGACAGGAGTAAAGCAGCTCCTGACAAGAGTTTTAGTATTTATGTGCTGAAATCAGTTCCAGTGGGCTGTCTGCCACTTCCAAACTGGCACTGGTAAGAGGTGGCACACACACACGCACACACACACACGGAGTCTTAAAGTCATTATCTTCATGAAGGTTTTCCTTTTCTAATAACTTTTGCTTCATACTTGTAAAAGAAAAGTCAAGAATTTGGGCTTTCAGTAGACAGAAATGACTCCATCCAAGTTCCCAGTAGTGCATTTCCAGAAGTCTCAGGACTCATCTGTGTATTTCTTGTAGGGATTTCTAGAAACATATTACACATATTTATCTTGTTAAGGCCTGATCCATTTCCTCATTTACTTCCTCTCAAATACAAGCAGGTGCTGCTAGGGAAGTGGTATGCATGAGATACTCATTGCCACCCTACCAAAAGGCAGAGAGCTCATTTTTAAGAGCACTGGTGGCAATAGCAGGACTAGCAGAATGCAAAGCTTCACATGCATCCTGTAACTCAAGATGTAGATCCATCCTTCCAAATGTAAGGGCCCCTGGTTCATGGGCCGACAATGCGAGGTCATGGTTGGCAGGGCTAA
>NW_017729030.1:65537972-65538619 GCF_001723915.1 Gavialis gangeticus
TCCCTTCCGACCCTTAATCTATGAAACTATGAAACTATCCCTGGTACTGCCCCAAAGGTCAGCCATTACACAGGCACTGCAGTTCTAACAAATAAATGGCAGATTTATGGTGCCTAACAGAAGAGTTGAATTGGACAACTGAACGATCAGGGTAGTACACTCCATGCTTACTGTGCAGTAGCTCATTACTACTGTGCAGAAGCTCATTACTACTGTGCAGTAGCATCACCAGACACAAACTGTGATGCAACACTACTGCACAGTAATAACGAGCTACTGCGCAGTAAGTGTCACCAGGCAACTGTGCCGGGATGCTACTGTGCACAGTGTGCGGTAATGCTGGTTACTGCACAGTCATTTAGTACTTGGTTATTCAAGTCCTAACGACTGCACACTAACAACTGTAGTGGGTATCTCGTGTAGACATGCTCAGTGTTAGCATTGCCCCTGATTCCCTTATGGGCAGAAACCGAAGAACACAGATATTGAGGGTTCAGCTTTTGAGATGGGGGGCACCCCCCAGAGCAAGGAGCAATGCACAGACACCATGTTACTCCAAGAGGATTAACTTGTGGCCTTCTTCATATGGCTTACTCAGCCATTTTGGTTCCATAGTGGCAAAGGCATAAGTTCTAACAATGTGGGGA
>NW_017729030.1:65543619-65570052 GCF_001723915.1 Gavialis gangeticus
GGTTCAGCTTTTGAGATGGGGGGCACCCCCCAGAGCAAGGAGCAATGCACAGACACCATGTTACTCCAAGAGGATTAACTTGTGGCCTTCTTCATATGGCTTACTCAGCCATTTTGGTTCCATAGTGGCAAAGGCATAAGTTCTAACAATGTGGGGAGGAGATGGAGAGAAGACTGATGATTGGTACTGGAAGCTAGGCCATAGGAGGTAGAAAATGAGAGGTAATAGGACAAGGAAAAGACCTGTAAAAGAGGTGGGTAGGAGGGAGGGGGGACAGAGTACTATGGCTTTTTTTGTACACCAAAGAGCCCTACAATAACTACATAAAACCACATAACCCTAGCAATGCACTGACCAGACACAGGGGTTTATTTAAGCCTCAATTTCCAGCCAAAGAGAGAAGACCTAATTTAGGATGATAGGACCTATTTTCCTATGATCCTAAGTACTAATGAGCTGGAGGCCATGCGACAACAGGATGATCAAAATCTTACACTCCCTTTCATGCCCTGAGCTTCTGCCCTGCTGGAATCTAATTAGATCAGTGGTTCTCAATGTTTTTAGACTCATGGCACCCCTCTTTATACTCAAGGCATCCCTCAGAAAAATGACAGCTCTTAGTGTTCACCCATTTTTTGACTGGAAAAATAATACAGCAATTTTTCTGTTTCAAAGGACTCAGAAAGCCCACAACTCAAAATGGTTTTAGTACTATGGATTCGTATTTGAAATCAATAGGTTTATCTTGTGAATCATGTTTGCACACCTAATGATAGTAACAGTGTGTGGTATTCCAAGGCAGCGTGGTATTCCAAGGTAACAGTGTGTGGTATTCAGGATACTGTGACATCCAGGTTGAGAATCACTGAATTAATTCCATGGCCTTCTCCGGGACTGAGAGCTAGTCTTCCAAGTCCACACAAGGCAACTGAATAAGTAAGAGCTATGCTAGGACTGTGTGGGGAAGGCCTACCCTGGCACTGTTTTCAGTGTACTTGTTCTGTGAGTAATACAGCTGTCAATCCCCTTCCCCTCCCCAGTGTTAGCCTCCCCTTTAAAGAGCCTCCCCATTTAGCAGGGAATGGTTCCAGGCAGGACTTGGAAATACTGGACCTTCCTGCTCCCCTCCTAGTATCAGTGGGCCCACATAAAGGGGAATCTGCCTGGTGGGACTGGGAGAAGCCTCTTGACCACATGTGTTGTTCTTGGTATTTGGGGCTGAGCTCCATGAAAACTGATTGCTCAGGGGCAGTTGTAGCAGAAGTCATTTGATGTAGCACACCAACTGCCCAGGACTACCTGCCATCCCAGCACATACCCCACTCCCCCCATCCACTGGGCTTTCATCCCACATTGCTGAGGGGCCTGCTGGGCCTAGGCTGTTATAATCTGAGAATTTTCTTAGAGACATTGCAGCTACCATACCGCAGCCTGGAAAGGCGAGGAGGCTTCTGTGCCCTCCCCTGCTCCATGGACTGAGCCCTGGGTTGGGGATTTGTCCCTAGTGAACAAAAGTGGTACAAACAGGGGAAGCGATCAGCAGGAAAGGCATTCATGTTTGTAAGCATTGTCCTGGCTGAGGCTTTCTGACTTTCCCACGCCCGTGACTGATCAGGCAGGGGTGTTGCCATGACCCAACCCAGCCCAGAACTGAGTAAGCCTCCTCCATGCATGTTTGTATAGACAGTGAGGTTCTATGTCCCATGGGGCACAATGAAGGCTACTAATTGGTGTCACACTATTAGTCACACCCTAATGCGCGTTTTTGGACTAGTTATACTTTAAAATGACATTGTTTGAGTTTCCTTACAATTTCCTATGACAAAATTAATGTCCTTAAAAATGAAATAGCATAGGCCATGACTTTTCCTTCTTTTTAATTTTTATAATAACAGTGTTTGACATGACTTTCCCCATTTTTGCCTAGTGATGCTCTTGGTCTTTCTTGTGTGGTCCCATAGCCATTGTATCTGAGCACCTATGACAATCCATGGCTCTTATCATTCAATTCAATTGAATTACTATTCAGTTCACTAAGGGATATCCATCTGCCTGTCTGTCTGTCCGCCTATAATCTCATTCTATCTGTGGAGTTAGAGCCACTAGGGTGGAAAGAGCAGTCGTTCTCAACCTTTTTAGACTCAAAGCACCCCTCAATAAATGCAAGGCACCCCTTGATGAATTCAAGGCACCCTTCAAAAATGCCAGCTCTTAGCTTCCACTTGTTTTGTGACTACTGAAAAATATTAGAGCAATTCTTCTGCTACAAAGAACTCAGAAAGACCACAATAAGTCAGAATGGTTTTAATGTTGTAGATTTCTATTTGAAATCTCTCTGGGCTTACTTTGTGAATCATGCTTGCATACTTAATAGTGCTAACACTGTGTGGCACCCCACAGTGCCCTTGAAAGGATGGCAAGGCACCCTGATTGAGAAACACTGATATAGTAGATAGAGCATTCCTAAGAGATTTTGTGGTCCATAGAATTAATTCAGTTCCCACCTGCTTCAAACCACTGATTTCAATATATGTGCTTTCCCATTAGTTTTTAAGAAGCTCCCAAATGTATGGCCATGGAGCTGGTTCTGATAAGAGTGGCCTGTCATTCTAACATTCCAATTTCCATGAAACTGCACGTGCTCTTCTGCCAGCACACAACACAGTGCTTTAATGGGAACAGCAGCAGCAACAACCTAAACTTAATAAAGAATACAGGCTGTGGATAAACACATTAATACAGGCTGAGTATACTTATGTCAGGATTCAGGAAACGCCCTGTTTTCCTAACAAAGCAACAGCTTTGTTCTGATGCTACTGAATCTATCATTACTATTACTACTATTATTATTTGTGTTGCTTCTTACTTTGCATCTTTCTCCAGTATGCAGAGAGGAAAGACATTACTTTTGCCAAGCCAAGATAAATTATTCAAACTATTTGTAGGACATGGGAAGAGGCCAAAAGGCATAAATGCTTTAAGGCAAACAGTGTCATGCATATTAGGGCTAGTATGGGCATGCACATGGGATAATCTAGTAGGTTAAGCTCTGCAATTCTCTATAGGCTGAGACAATCTTATTGGCTGCTTGTTCTCTGTAAGGAAAAAGGGACTATTTCCCCATATGCACTGTAGTCTGCATATCGCCATAGCAGACTAGGGGTGCTTTGAGGGGTACTTTGAGTCTAAAAAGGTTGAGAATGACTGCACTATGCCATCCTTTCCACCCTAGTGGCTCTAACCCCACAGATAGAATGAGAATATAGGCGGACAGACAGACAGGCAGATAGATATCCCTTAGTGAACTGAATAGTAATTCAATTGAATTGAATAATAGACCCATGGATTGTCATAGGTGCTCAGCTATAATGGCTATGGGACCACACAAGAAAGACCAAGAGCATCACTAGGCAAAAATGGAGAAAGTTGTGTCAAACACTTTCAGACACATGTTTATTTGGTCTTGTATCTCCACTCTCCTTCCACGAATCTTAGCACTGTATAAATTCCTTTAGCCATAGCATTCTCCATAGGATCATCATGTTTTTGTATTATTGTCAACCGCATGCTGTATAGTTTCTGTATGGTAAGGAAAAGAGCTAAAGAAATGCCCTGTGAGTTTAAAGCAGAAGGTGCTGAGGGTTGTGAGGGTTTTTAGTTTGCTCTGCTGGGCGCACCTACCTGAGACACCAAATGTGCAGTAGTGTTCCAGGCAAAACCATGCTAATATACTACTGTTTAGTAGTATTAGGCTACTGCACAGTAAGTGTCACAAACAAACCTGTGCACTAGTGCTACTGCACAGTAACGCTAGTTACTGCATATCAGGGGTGACGCATAGGGGGTGCACACAGGTACACATGCACCCCCTGAGCGTGGCAGTATACCCCCTACAAAAAGACACCACCGACACTGTTGGCAGTGCCTGCAGGCAGTTGCCCCTCGCTACCCCACCACCGATACCACTGCTGGCGTCTACAGGCAGTCCACGATCCCTGCTGGCCACCAACAACAACACCAGCAGTGGCTGTGGGTGGTCACTGACCCTTGGTCAGTGCTTGCCACCCCCAGCTGCCAACAGCACCTGTGGCATCTGCAGGAGCTCCCTCACTCACCACCACTGTGTTCCTGCCACTCCCGCCGCCACCATGCCCTGCCAGCTGCCGGGGGTACAAGTTGTTCATGCTGCACATTAAGTTAGCAGTTCATTAAGCAAGTACTAAATTAAATGCGCAGTAACTACTGTGAATTAATAAACGTGTAGATTTGCCCACTGACTCCAAAAAAAGCTCACTCTCTCACACTGGCAAGTGTTACACTAACCATAGAAGGTTTCACTGTGCCTGAGCAATAAAATCTTCACCCCAGAGCTGTTAACGGCCTGGGCTTTGAAGATGAGTTCTGAGGCTTTGAACTTGATTTAGTGTTTAACTGTTGACCCTGGTTTTGCACTTAGGTGAATATGGTTCCCTGAACGGTCCCAAATGAGGCATGTGATGCACTGATATAGAAAAGTGTTGTATTTAGTCCAATAAGAAGAAAACTGGACTGATGACTGCTGAATGAGCTGTGCCCTAGGCAATCTGCACAGCAGTGGACTGCATGTCTCTCTGATAGTCTATGAGATGTACTTAAAATGCATGAAGCTGACTGTATTTCCTGACATTTCAAAATCTAGAGTGTAATTCATTGCTGCCACTCCTGTTCTCAAATGTACCTTTACAAATCCCACTGAGGTCAATGGGAAATGGCTGAGCATACCAGACCTCAAAATCAGGCCATTATTGCATATACTGAAATAGAAGACTCCAATCAAGAGACTCAGAGGGGACGTGGACAGCAGGAATTCTTCCAAACCAGGTCCTAGACTGTTTCCCTCTGCTTGTGAAGGAATGGCTGTATGTACTGACTCCAGGCACCCTGCAGTTATCATGTCTGCCCTTAAAGCATTGCCCTTGTTTAATCCAATGAGGGTAAGTGGTTTCCTAGGAAAAGGAGCATTCTATAGGTAGATGCAAGGGAATTGTTTCTTATATGGTTTACCTGCATAGCCATCTGGGAATGGCAGATATGTTCCTGGTAAGGACTGGGAAGAAGGCATTTGACAAAGTCAGCAAAAAAGCTAAGAGGAAGAAAAGAATGATTTTCTTTTAAGGAAAACCAATGACAATGTGGAGGGAAAACCTGACAAGCTGGCATTCTGGAGTAGGAATTAGTAACCTTCTTACACTTGACATGGTATAAGAGAAGTGAAAGTGACTTACTCATTGGTTAGGAAGCCTGTTTCATCTTACTATTCTGGAAAGCACTGGGCATTAGCTTTGGGGGCACATTACTTTTCAAACAATTGGAACCACAAGGAGCTGGCTAAACATTTGACTCATTGATGATGGAGCTGGGGCAGTCCCATTAGAGCAGACACATGGATTGCTCCACTTCTGGGCACATTTGCCCTCCACAATACACCTGCTACATCAGCTGACTTGGGTATTCCTCCAGTCACAAAGGGGAGATTTTTTTCCCCCCATGAAACCATTAAAACTGCACCCAAGCTGGTACTATATGAAAAGGGCAAATGTAATGGATAGAAAAATATTCTACAGGAAGCAAAACTCTAAAAATGGAAAATGCAATTGGAATTGACATTTCACCCATGGGAATTTTCCTGAGGCCGTGGGGGGAAAAAACAACAGTATACATAAAGCACAGTGGGCTAAATTCTATTTATACCAGAGCCCAAGGCTGTTCCTATGACTGGAATATCATTTCCATTCTTGCTTTCTGTTGCTAATTTGTATTTCCTAAATAAATCTATTAACATTGATTCAGAACAGCAGTACTTCCAGCATCAGAGGCAGAGACAAGTGGGCAGTGCAGGGTAGAAGATAAAGAGATGAGTCTTGAGAAGTGGAACTGATGAGTAGAGTGGAGGGAGGGCTGGATGAATAACTTCATTGTTTTTGTTCTCACTGTCTGGGCTTTGTACTGGTGGAATATGCTGCCCGCACCCTTCGTTCAAACTCAACTGAATATTTTGTGTGGCACTACCTACAGCTTGAACACCTAAAGACAACTAAACACATAAGAATTTCTTCTTTGGGTTTTTTCCCCAAAAAGTAAGCTTCCAGCCTCTAGCTTGTGATGTAAAGCTTGAAAATGCATACCAAATGCATCCTGAAGGCACAGAAAACAGGAGACCAACAAAAACCCCCAACATTTTACTCTTATTTTTAAGTCTCCTGATTTTTAGGCTAATCTCAGAATGTGGAGAGAGTTTTACTCATGATTTTTTCATCTTTGGGATCTGTAGTGCTGAAATACATGGACATGTACACACAGGAAACATCTACACAAGACATTTACTGCAAAATAGACCAATTAGCTCTGCAGTAAACATCTTGGCATCTACATGTGCAGGGCAATTAGGCTGGAGTAAACTAATAAACTCCAACATAGGATAGTACTTGAAAATAGGATACAAGTACTATCCTGCTGTGGAGTTTTTTACTTCGGAGCATTGCAGGTATAGATGCTGGATGGGGTTGGCTAGAACATGAGGATGCTTCAGTGTGGGGGTTGACTCCCAGGTAGCCACACACTGAAGCACCCTTGTGCCCCAGCCAGCCCCTCCATAGCACATTGAGCCAGTCAGGAGCAGCCCTGAGATGGCATGCTGACATCTGGGGTCCCCAGCCAGCTGGGACTGCTCCAGCCTGGCTCAATGTGCTGTGGTCCTGGGCACACATGTAAACATGGCACCCAGAAAGCAATAAACTGCACAGCAATAAGCTCCGGAGTTTATTGATTCACATTAGTTGTATGTGTAGATGCACCCACAGACAGCTATGGATGAATTCTGGGATTTGGTTTCAATTTTTATTCATTATTGTCTCATTTTAGCCTTGTAGCCTGTGAAAAAAAGAAGAAGAAGTTGCCCTTCCTTGATACTCATAGCCAAGGCCGCAACTAAACTCCAGCTAGCTACAAGTATCAAGGACAATAAAAAGTCCTTTTTTAGATATGTGGGGAGCCACAGGAAAAGCAAGGGCAACAATGGACCCCTGCTTAACCAGATGGGACAACTGACAACCGACACCCAGGAAAAAGCCAACTTGCTAAATGGGTACTTTGTGACAGTTTTTCAGCAGTCCCAAGGGACACCCCTGCACATTACAGGGCGGGAAGGCCCGGGTGAGGGAGATTTCTTACCCTCCAACAATGCTGACCGTGTAAAGGAACACCTTGAGATGCTGGAAACCTTCAAGTCAGCCAGCCCTGACAATCTACACCCAAGGGTACTCAAGGAGCTGGTGAGCATCATAGCCCAGCCTCTAGCATGGATCTTTGAGAACTCCTGGCACTCTGGTGAAGTACCCGATGATTGGAAGAAGGTCAATGTGGTGCCTATCTTCAAGAAAGGGAGGAAAGTGGATCCAGCAAACTACAGGCCCATCAGCCTGACCTCTATCCCAGGGAAGGTCTTAGAAAAGATTATCAGAGAGGCCATTCTTAACAGACTGGCCTATGGCAACATCCTGAGGGATAGCCAGCATGGGTTTGTTGCAGGTAGGTCTTGCTTGACCAATCTCATTTCCTTCTACGACCAGGTGACCTATCACCTGGACAAGGGAGAAGAGATTGATGTCGTATATCTTGACTTTAAAAAAGCCTTTGATCTGGTATCCCATGAGTACCTCTTAGCAAAACTGGCCAACTGCAGCCCTGGCTTCACCACGATCCATTGGCTGGGGAATTGGCTTCATGGTCAGACCCAGAGGGTGCTGCTTGATAGAAGTCAATCGTCTTGGTGCCCTGTGACCAGTGGGGTCCCTCAAGACTCTCTTTTTGGGCCTATATTATTCAACATTTTCATTAACGATGTGGACATTGGAGTCAGAAGTGGACTCGCCAAGTTCGCCAATGACACCAAACTCTGGGGTAAAGCATCCACACCTGAGGACAGGAGGGTGATCCAGGCTGACCTTGACAGGCTCAGAAAATGGGTGGATGAGAATCTGATGGCATTTAACACCAAAAAATGAAAGGTTTTCCACCTTTGGAAGAAAAACCTGCAGCGTACTTATAGGGTCAGCAGTGCTACGCTGGCTAGCACTACGGACGAAAAGGACTTCTCATAAGAGAAGGCTGAGGGGGGATCTAGTGACCTGTTACAAACTAGTCAGAGGGGACGAGCAGGCATTGGAGAGTCCCTGTTCCCCCAAGCACTACCAGGAGTGACTAGAAATAATGGTCACAAGCTGGCAGAGGGTAAATTCAGGTTAGACATCAGGAGGCACTACTTCACTGTCAGGGCAGCTAGGATCTGGAACCAACTTCCAAGTGAAGTGGTGCTGGCTCCTACCCTGGGGGTCTTTAAGACAAGGCTTGAGAATCACCTCGCTGGGGTCATTTGACCCCAGTACTCTTTCCTGCCATGGCAGGGGGGTGGACTCGATGATCTGTTCAGGTCCCTTCCGACCCTACTAACTATGACTTGAGGGTCATGACTGACCACAAGACGAACACGAGCCATCAATGTGATGCTGCAGCTAGTAAAGTGAGCAAAATGCTGGTTTGCATCTGTAGATGCTTCTCAAGCAAAGCCCAGGACATCATTCTCCCATTGTACTTGACCTTGGTGGGACCGTAGGTGGAGTACTTCGTCCAGTTTTAGACTCCACAATTCAAAAAGGATGTGGAGAAGCTTGAGAGGGTGCAGAGGAGAGCCATACACATGAACAGAGGTCAGGAAAACAGACCTTGTGAAGAGAAGCTGAGAGCCATGGGACTCTTTAGCCTGGAAAAGCGCAGGCTCAGGGGTGATCTGGTGGCCACCTTATAAGTTTATCAGGGGTGCTTACCAGGATTGGGGGAACATCTGTTCATCAGAGTGCCCCAAGGGATGACAATGGTCACAAATTCCTCCAAGACCATTTCAGACTGGACATAAAGAAGAACTTCTTTACTGTCCGAGCCCCCAAAATCTGGAACAGACTGCCGCTGGAGGTGGTTCAAGCACCTACTTTGAAAGCCTTCAAGAGACATTTGGATATTTTATCTTGCTGGGATCCTATGACCCCTGCTGACTTCCTGCCCCTAGGGCAGGAGGCTGGACTCGATGATCTTCCAAGATCCCTTCCAGCCCTAATGTCTATGAATCTATGAAATCTATGAAAAACTTCTCTTTCAATGGTGACCATGATGACCATGACAACTGGAGCAGAAATTAGATGCTTCTTTAGGAAAATATACCCAAACCTTCTTAAACAGTCTAATTGATTGTTTGCAGCTTGTGGTTCTATATTATGAAGCCACCATTAAAAGGCATTGTTAATGCATGTTGGTATAATGCTTGACCAAAAGTGGCCTTGGGAGAGAATGGTCAGGAAGTTATGCAAGTGACAAGGAACAGGACTGGGAAATTATGAACAGGATAGGAATCCCAATGGAAGACCTTTTGAAGAAATTTTGTCATTTTCTTATGTTGGAAGAGGGAGGAAATTCAGTCATGTGTTTTTAAAAATATGTTTAAAAATTATTATTGATATTTTTTCTTGGTTATTTCCACTTTAAAATGAAAAAAATCTTCATCCATACACTGAAAAAGGAAAAAACCCTCAAAATCCTAGATGTAGTAGAAGGGCCAGCCTCTTAACCTATGTAGTATGTATGATCTTTATGGGCTATAGACAGTGGTTTTATTAGGCACTGTTGTACTGCAATAAAGCAGTTCTATACTTTCAGCCAAAGGCCATCCATCTCCTCCTTTACCAGCCTTAGATGGGGAATCAAGTTGCTCATAATTGGGTGCATCTACACATGCACTTTAATGTGCAGATTATTTTACTGCACATTGAAGTGTCATGTAAAAAACCACTGCATTACATTAATGTGCAGTAAAATAGTCTACTGTGCATTGTGTCACTTAAAAAGTGTGCAAATGCACTACTGTGCATTAGCACAGGCTAATTATGCATTGATTTAGTACCTCATATTGGAGGTATTAAATTTAATGCACATTTAAAAAGGCACATTAATGCATGTGTAAACACACCCATTGTGTCCCACTTATACTGGCTATTGAAATTGACGATCCTTTGCTGGTTCTATGCACCTCATAGGTGTATATGGCAGGGCTAGACCCTTTCTAGCCCAAACTGCTCCTCCATGTGAAGTGCTCTATACTTGATTTTTTTGTTAATGCTTCAGTTGATAAGAATGAATCAATCTATTATTGACTAGGTGAGGGGTTGATGATAATAGCAGTTCAGCAGTACCATAGACAGGTAGCTTATTCTCTTTTGGAAGCACAGCCTTGGCTCAACATAACAGGGGATTTAAAGCTACTTAATTCATCACAGGGGGCAGCCTTCTTTATACTTCCCAAAATGGGGGATAAGCAAAAGCCCACTGATTTTTTGACTGGGATGCGCAGATGCTCCTGTCAATGCCCACAGAACCTGGCTAAAGGGCCTTGCTCTTACACTTGGGGTCAGACCCATTGCCAAATTTGGGGTCAGAAAGAAATTTCCCTCAAGTAAGATTGTCATAGATCAAGGGAGGCTTTGCCTTCCAATGTAGCATGGAGGCATGGTTCTTTTCCTAGGATCTTCTGAGCATACATTAACCAGCTATTTTCCTACTGCTGCAGTAACAAGGCCCTCATTTTCCCTGCTTTTACCTGTGGCAGGTTATAAGGTGATCTTGGTGACTCATATATTGTTTCTCATTGCTATGGTGATGGCTTGTAGTGGTGCTGTGGGGGGAGTATTTTGGTTAACTGTGAATCTGTGAAGGCAGGAAACTGAACTCAATGGCTCGGAGCACCCCTCCGGGTCCAATGTTTTGAAGGCAAGAATGCCATTGGTTTGAATGAGCTTGAGAGCAGGTACTAGGAGGCAGAACCCTTCTGCAAAGTGCTGCACAAGGGAAACGTTAGCAACCAATAATCAAATGCAAGGGCTGAGTTCAAATACAGTTTCTCACCTACTTCCCAGCAAGACCTAAAAGCAAACATCATCTCATGCAACTCAAGCTGCATCTTATGAGTCTGGCCTCTGGCCTCTTCTGTAAAAGGGAGAGAGAAAAAAAGAAAAGAAAACCTGCTGAACAAGACCTTCCTAGCATTATGTTTCTTCATAATTAGGGAGCCTATTTAAATGATTTGGGGGGATGTGATGCTAGAGTGATTAGGCTTTTACAGAAAGATGCTGCCAAGACAGATTACCTGTCAAGTTTGGTCCTGCCTCTACTGCAGATGGTATAATAACAACCCTCTTTCACTCTGTGACTCAGTCTGTAGTTGGAACTGCCCAGCCAATCCATCAAGTAAGCTGACTGAATATCTCTAAGTGCTTTACATTTTGCCTTTGTAGCTGCATAAATATTATGCATCACGGTGTTACCTTACCAAAGCACGGTGCTCCACAAATTTGGACCAAACAATTCTGCTTGGCTGTTAATGGGATTCATTGATCATTCCCATCTGCTGTTTATTTCTTTGAGTTGCTCCAGTGGGAAATATAAAAGACTGGTAACGGATATACTGCCTGGGACTCCTTGTGTTTATCTTTAATTTGCTGAGAGGTTGATAAATGCAGCATCAGTACAGAAATTGCACACACAGAGCTTACCACCACCTTAGCCCATCAAGAGATATAACCTGCTCTCAGTGATGCTGGCTTGATAGTGACACTCACAGATTTGAAAAACCTCTCCTTTCCTCTAGGCCTTTGACAGTGACAATGACCAAGTCAGGAAAGCAAGCTCTAAGTTTTAGATTCTACTGTGCATGTGACTACATCATAGTGACCACAGCTAGATTGCAAAATTAATGTCTTGATGATTTGAAAGCAGCTCAGCTGGAAACACCACAGACCAATGAGTCATCTCTTATTTGATTGGAAAATTCATAGAAAAACAGCCCTCACTCAAACCCATGGAGCAAAGTCCAATATTTTCCAGAGAGGGATTTTTTTTTTTGGCTAATGTGAGGCACCTCTTACTAGCACTTTCTTTGTGCTCCAAAAGACTTTTAGCTAGTTAAATCAGGGCCTATAGCACCACATAAGGATGTGCCAAGTTTTCAGCACTGAAGGCAAACTTTTAGGGCTGGAAGACTCACGGGTTTAGATTTAACAAGTGCTTAATGCTGAATTGTGGCCTAGATTCCAAGCCAGCACTGAACATAGGAGATAGGAAAGTTGGGATGGAAGGACGTCATGAGGTCATCTAGTCCAACCTCCTGCTTAGGGCAGGATCATCCCTGACTAAATCATCCCAGTCAAGTGTCTGTCCAACCGTCTCTTGATTTCCAGGGATGGAGATTCCATAATGTCTCTACATAGCCTGTTCCAATGCTTAGCTGCTCTCATGGTGAGGAATTTCTCCCTAATCTCCAAGCTACATTTCCTCTGCTGCAGTTTGAAGCTATTGCTCCTAGTCCTGTTCCGTATTGCCAGAGAATATGGCTGTCTCCATTCTCCCTATAGTCAACTTTCAAGTATTTAAGGACTGTTATCAAATCCTCTCCTCGGTCTTCTTTTCCCCAGACTAAATGATCATAATTCTTTTAGCCTTTCATCAAAAATCATGGTTTCCAGGCCTCTGGAAATCAGCTCCATGTCAGACCATGTCTGAATGGGAGAGAGGCTGAATTTCTAATTCTATTGATTCAACTCAGAAGTGTCCGTTAGCTGTTTGTCCTACTGCACGTACAGATGTGTTTGTCTGATTCTAGGTAGACTGTCCTTCCCTACAGAGTTAGACTAAAGTGCTCAGCCCACAGATGGCATCTGCCAATGTTTAGAATTTATGGATATAATAAAAATCATCATCATGATCAATGTGGAGTGCACACCCAGTGCTAGAGAGCCTTGGGTCAATTTAATGAAGTACTTGGTTGTCAAGACTGGAGGGATGTGACCTGGAGGGAAGTGGGCAGTGGGGTCCCCCAGGGCTCGGTCATCTGGCCCGCACTGTTCAATTTCTTTATTAGCAACTTGGACAATGAGGTGAAGAGCAGCCTGTTTAAATTCGCAGATGACACCAAGATTTGGGGTGAGGTGGGCACGCTAGAAGGGAGGGACAGGATACAGCTGGACCTGGACAGGTTACAGGGGTGGGCAAATGAAAATAGGATGGGATTTAATACTGACAAGTGCAGGGTGCCGCACTTGGGCAGTAGGAACCAGCAGCATAGCTATAGGCTGGGGAACTCTCTTCTCAAAAGCACGGTGGCAGAAAGAGATCTTGGAGTCATTATTGATTCCAAGATTTCCAAGATGAACATGGGCCCACAATGCGAGAACACGGTCAGTAGGGTTAACCGCACCTTGTCATGTATCCATAGATGCATCACAAGCAGGGCCAAGGAGGTGATACTCCCCCTCTGTGCGACACTGGTCAGGCAGCAGCTGGAGTACTGCATCCAGTTCTGGGCACCACACTTCAGGAGGGATGTGGACAGCACTGAGAGGGTCCAGAGGAGGGCCACTCTCATGATCAGGGGACAGCAGGGCAGGCCCTATGAGGAGAGGCTACGGGACCTGAACCTGTTCAACCTCCACAAGAGAAGGTTGAGAGGGGACCTGGTAGCCATCTACAAACTTACCAGGGTGGACCACAGGGGAATGGGAGAGACTTTGTTCCCCCGAGCGCCTCCCGGAGTAACA
The DNA here is from genome assembly GCF_001723915.1 of Gavialis gangeticus. Taxonomy (NCBI): domain Eukaryota; kingdom Metazoa; phylum Chordata; order Crocodylia; family Gavialidae; genus Gavialis; species Gavialis gangeticus. Next base: position 65,557,293 of record NW_017729030.1, read on the forward strand.
AGAAATAATGGCCATAAGTTGTTAGAGAGTAGGTTCAAACTAGACATTAGAAGGCACTACTTCACAGTCAGGACAGCTAGGATCTGGAAGCAACTTCCAAGGGAAGTGGTGCTGGCTCCTACCTTGGGGGTCTTTAAGAGGAGGCTCAACGTTTACCTGGCTGGGGTCATTTGAGTCCAATTTTCTCTCCTGCCCAGGGCTGGGGGTCAGACTAGAAGATCTGCAAGGTCCCTTCCGTCCCTACATCTATGAATCTATGAAAGAGAACGAGGAGCATTATGGGGTTACAACAAGAACATACTCATGTTTGGAGTGAGTAACTGGTTTAGCTGGGAATACCACAGCTGCTTAGATTAATGGCAGAACTTCCCACAGGGAAGTGAATCTGTTGAGTTCCATCTTTAATTAATGAATGCTTTGAAGGTGAGGTTTGTGTCAGAAGATCAGTTGCGTGAAGAACGGGGTTGAAAAGATGCCCCTGAAGATATCAGGAGGTGGCAGGGTAACAGTTACATTAGATGCAGATCAGACACACAAACAAACAGATGGATAGTGCTGTCCTGAGTCAAGCTAAAAATTCATGAAAAGCATTCCCCCTTCTCCCAACAAAGTGAGAAGTGCTGCTCCCATCACTCCAGAGAAGAGGCCAAACTACTTCATAAAGGATTTGATTCAGCCCCTACTGAAGTCAATGAGAATGTTACCACTAATATCACTAGATGCCAAGTCAGATCCACCGTCACTAGGTGCTGCCAAACATTACTGCTGCATTAGTGATTCAGGAGCAGATTTGAAAAGCTGCGCTATAGGTATAATAACCATTTAGCTTCAGCACTCAACTCTAGGGGCATGGAATTGTGACAATCATCCATATGCTGCGGCTGGAGGGAACGTCTTAAATCACACATACTCTCACGTGACAGAATAAGAGCAATGCACTGGTGCAGGGAAGAGAAATGGAGAAATGAAAATACACTGAGGACAAATTCCAGCAGCAGTTTCCATGAAACACTCGCATTAGCTTGCAATGAAAATCATAAAACAATTTGGTTAAAACTTAAATTGCAGCCAGTGACAGAGGAGAGCTGCAGCCTTATTAATAAACACCTGGAATTGGAAGGGAGGTGAGGAAATTTTTGAAGGAGACAGGAATAACTGTGTGAATGTTCCCTTCATTTCAACAAGCTGACATCTGCTTTTGTTTGTCAGGGGGAGGGGAAGAGAGGAGAAAGGACAGGAGGCATAATCTTTGCTGGTTGTGCACAGTGAGTGACAGCAGTCATTCATAGGGATGCACAAGTCATGGGATGAAGAATACAAGCCAGCCTTTCAATCAGTGGTGCAGGCTTATCTAGTGGCCTATGTGCAGTACTGATCAGCCCAAAAAAGGAGGGTCCAAACAAGAACAGACAGGTACAGGGAGAATTTCAGCACTGCAGAGGTTGCTGGGTGAACGTGGCAACACTACTTCTATGGCTGTTTGTGGGCACAGCTTTGGCTGTGTCCCTGGCCCTTTTTGTGACTTTGCATTACAGATGCAGCTGAGCAGAGCAAGCATGAAATGCTTTGATAGTATTGCTGGAAGAAGTGGTTGATCAGCCCACAGTCCCTTTTGCTTCCACTCCCTGGTAATATCCTACAGAAAGGGGATACAGCACCATAGTCTTTGCTTTCAGGCCAACCCAATAGGAAATATTGCTAATGCAATGTGAATTTCTCCTGTATCAGAGAAAAGGAAATAGCTAATACAAAACACATTAGTGTAGTAGTAGAGTGTCTCTTCAAGCCACTCAATAGTCTTTTTGGCATTGCTAATGCAGTGTGTACCCTAGAAATGATCTTTATGTTAGATTAGTGATACTGTGGCAAAAATCAATGCTAAAAAAATTTCCAGTGGTTCATCTGAGTCCATTTAATCATGTCTGCCTGACAGCCATAAGTATAAGCCAATGCACAGCATGTATACCAGGGTGTCATACATGTAATGTCATGGGCAACATTTCCTGCGGTGACAGAAAGAAGAAATGATGTTCTTCATCCATCTTTTTACTAGCATACTCCTAAACATTCTTGACTGTGCTGCACCCCAAAAAGCTATAATGAAACAGCATTAAGGTCAGGAAGTGCCAGCATGAAGGTTTTCTTGTGCCTACACATTGTGGGCCAGTGTGGCAGGACAGGGCCTGGGGTACCGTGAACTCCCCTAGCGCCCCCTACCGACCGTGCCAGATCAGGACTAATGCACCCTCAATATCTCACCCACCACATCTTTGCTGGTGATATTGAAGGGAGGCTGCCTTTTTACCCTTCCTTGGCACAGTGCTCTGATGTCTTTCAGCTAATGCTCTGCCTAGTTACCCTGGTGCACCCTAACCTACGGGGCCGGTCTCCTGCGCTCGCGCCGCCTGCCCGCACCGGGGCCGGTCTCCTGCGCTCGCGCCTGCACTAGGGCTCTGCTCAATAGGGCTCAGGCGGCCGCGGTCTTACCTGGCCCTCAGGACCCCTTCCCGAGTCCCACACCCCACTGGGGCTTTCCCACAATTGGGGCTCAGGAGGCCTCGGCCTTACCTGGCCCCCAGACCCCCTTTCTGGGTCCTCCACCCCACTGGGGCTTCTTGCATCCGCCCACACTGGGCTCCTCCCAAAGCTGCCCACACTAGGGCCGGGGTCAGGACACCCCAAAACGCAGCACCCTCTCCAGCACCAGGAACTCCCCCCTACTGGGGAGCTCCCCTGAGGCCTCCTCCAACCCCTACAGCCTCACCCATTCCTCTGGCGTAATAACAAACAAAACCATCGGCCATTCGGCCCTAACTCAAACTCAGGCCTCCTGGCCAAACATAAACCCTAAACCATCATGCTCTTTATCTTCCCCAAATCCCTACCAGGGCTCCTCTGCCTTGTATCCCCTCTCACAATGTGCTCAGGCCTCTCATCTCTGCCTACTCCCAACAAAGCTCCATCTCCCACAACTGCTAGAGGGGAACTATCCTTCTGGCCTCAGCCTGGCTGTTTATGAAGGCCAGGCCCTGCCCCCTTCTGGTCAGCTGACCAGACTGGTTGCCCCGGCAACCTGCACCTGTGCTGCCCTGGTGATTGGCAGCTGAGCTCGTAATACTGTTGTCAGTAGCAGGCACCTTAGTGCCCTGCTACAGCCAGCCTGTCATTTCATGATCCCTTAGTATTTCTTTCAGTTATACTTCTCTAGGGCCAATAAAACTCTGGCATGCAACAATAGGTGCATCTCCAGTAAATCCAAAGATCCCACTTTACTCAACATTGGTGCGGCCACCCCTGGAGTATTGTGTCCAGTTCTGGGACCCAATACTCCAGGGGTGGCCGCACCAATGCCGCACTTAACAAGGACATGGTAAAGCTCGAGAGGGTTCAGAGAAGCTCCACCTGCATGATCAGGGACTTGCATGGCAAGCCATATGAGGAGAGGCTGAGGGATCTTGGAGTCTTTAGACTGAATGGTCACCTGGCTGGAGTTGTCTGAACCAGAAGTCTTTCCTGCTCATGCAGGGGGCTGGACCCAATGATCCTTTGGGGTCCCTTCCAGCCCTGTGATTCTATGATTCTCATTCATGAGAGCAGAGGGTTGCTGAGACTCAGGTATACTGGGCCATGTGTAGATGAAACAGGGGCACTAAATTGAAGTGGTGGGTTTTTAAAAACACTGCTTTAATTTAGGGCCCTTTAAACCCCCGTGTCATGCACACAGCCAAATTTACCTGCCTCTCTGGCGGTGGGGAGGGGAGGGCAAGCTGCCAGCGAGTGGAGCAGTCCCTGGGCTGTGGGGTGGGCTGGTGCTTCCCTCTGCGGCAGTGGCATCCCCCCCAGGCGGCACCCACCTGCAGGCACCCGGCTCAGGTGATCCTGGGGGGCACCGCATCCGTGGAGGGAAGCACTGGGCCCCCGCACAGCTCAGGCAGGCAGGCTCCAAGGAAAAAAAAAAGATTGGGTTGCTGCTTTTCTTGGGTGGAGTCTGCCTTCCTGAGCTGCTGCCAGGCTGCTTGCAGGGCTTCCTACAGAGCCCCTGAGCTGCACAGAGCCCGGTGCTTTGCTTCGTGGCAGTAGGGCAGCAAACTAAAACTCCTCGGAAGAGTTTTAGTTTGCTGTGCCCCAAGTCACTTAAGGCACATTGAGCTGCTGAATTTGCTACAGTGGTTGGAATTACTGCGCAATACGCTGCCAATGCGTGCAAACACCAACACCATTAAAGCGGTGCAAAAGCATTTAATTTGCTTTAAATTGTCATGCACACACATCCCTTGTTTAATCTACACATGGTCCTGGACTCTTTTTCATGTTCTGGAAAGGAGCGTATCAGAGTTACAAACCTTTCTGTTCCTCCCAACCTGACCACTTCTCCCAGGTTTCCTCTGGCCTGTTCCAGCAGGAGACCTCACTCTCTACTCCAGTATCTTAGTCAAGTCTTTCTCCCACCCTGGCTTCTTACTTGGATCCCAGTCTTGTTACTCAGCCAGTCCTACTCTTCACCTTCTGTGCTCCTTGTCACAATCACAATCCTTCTCCTAACTATCAGGCCCTACAAGGTACCTCCCCCAGCTCCTGTTCTATGGACTTCCTTGCCCTTCTCACCCTCCCAGGCCAACCCTTGTCCCCACTGCATCCCAGTTTGGCTGTTTTGTTTTTTTTTTCTTGCTACCTGGGTATCAGCAACAGGAACATGGAAACCACGGGAGAGACAGCTCTGCTTCTGCTTTTAGTTCTTGTGCCCACTGCCACAGAAGCCTCCACAGTGCCAACCTGGACCAGGCCCAATGCAAACAGCATCATCCTCAGAGATTTTAGCTGTCAAAACCTAACAAGGCTCTACTGAGCATGTGCAAAGTAAGATTGTTTTAGAAACTTACAATTTGCTTTATTTGGGGCAGTTTTTCCTGAGAACAGCAAAAAAGCATGTATTTGACAATAGGCTGAACCTGCCTGTCAAATGTCAAATTTCTGCCCCAGTGTCTGCACACACTAGAGCATCTCCAGAGAAAGACCATAAGAATCTCTTTTAGCATGAAAAAACATCATTTTCTTTAACTGCATTTGTGGAAATGGCTGTAGAAGTGCCTTATCTCAAAGCTCATGGTGGGACAGTAAAGGCAGAGAAACATTGAGGACAATAATTTCCAACTGAAGGAATAAACATTGGCAACAAAATCTGTATTTCAGCTTCCATATAAAAGTAGCCTGATTTTTGGTGGTGCTGAGGATACACTTTGACTGATTTCACTTGAGATGGCAGGCTCTCCGCACTTCTCAGAGTCTCTAGAGACTGTGATTTACATTATTTACATGCCAAATGTGGGACCATGACCCATTCAGCTGCTGTGGGTAGGAGAGGAAGAAGGGAATATAACCAAGATGAATTTGAATGTGGACCAGGCTCTGGTGGCTTCCTGTTCATCACCACTGTAGTGATCTCACTGCTAACATCATGTAGCAATCACCAGGTTCAATGAAAATGGTCAGGCATGAATGAGAACTAAATAACAAGGTTTACTGTGGAGCAGAAAACAATCCTCTGTAGTTCTTCAGCCTCTTTGACTAACTGGCTACTACCTGAAGAACCATCTCTCAATTCCCAACTCTTCCAAATTAGAGAGTGTCTCTAAATTATGACCTTTATCACGACAGCCACCATCACAGTCAGATTATACCAGCACTCACTGACACTGTGAAGAAAATGCCACCCACTGCTACTGAAGCCAAATCTCTCCAAGGCCCCCAGTAATGAACCAAAAATAGTGAAAAACATAAGCATTGTCTACCTGAGCTAAAGCTGTCTAGCTAAGTCAGCTATAGCCTTGTACCCTTTGTCGATGTGGGCCCAGGTGCTGACCAAAATGCTTATGTGGGCAGAGCCTGAGCTGATGGACAGAGTGTGTATAATGGAGGACTGTCTGGAAGGACATGGTTATTCAGGAGGGGAGGGAAGAGACCAGGCAGAGCCATGTCCCAGTCTGCCAGCTAATCCTCTCTCAAGCAGCGTCTACCAACTTATTTGATTTTCCTTAAAAGATTCTTGCTGCACTTGAACCCTGAAGCTTTTTCTAAATCACCAGGGACATACTCTGGAGAAGGTGGGTGGCACTGCCTCCAAATGCACTGTCGTGACCATCATTCAGGAAGCGAATACAAGCAGAGGGAGGGTGCTTCAGTGGTGAGAGCAGCAACTGGAGCATCATAAGAGCTGCACTCAAGCCTGGGTTGCCCCAGGGACTTCCCATGAAACTGCACAAGTTGTTTAGACACAACATGACTCAGTAAAGCAGGGACACTAGCACTCCCCATACCTCATACCTACTGCTAATATTGACAATCTACCTGTGGACTTTGCACTGCCACCCACACAGCGTTCCTAAAGAAATAATGTGGCAGGTTCAAGAGAAAAGGAACCTTCCTGTCTCCCTGGAAACCTTGCCTGCATGCTGTGGCAGCCTCCGTTGAGGACAAGGACATCAGCTGCCAGCAAAGAAGTTGTCGGTTCCGCCTGGCAGCACGCCATTTGGCTGCAAGAAATGGGTTGGTATCTTAGCTCTGTCCTTACTGGGCAAGGTTTGTCAGTGTGTTGCCTCATGAAGGTGTGAGCTCCTAAAGGCTCACAGTTCAAAACGATTTACTGGTTCTGAGTGCCTGGCTTGGGGGTTCACAGTAACTGGAGACACCACCTGTTGTTCCAGACAGGCACCCCAGAAATGAGGCACCCAGAAGGTACATGTGAAAATGCAGGTCTCATGCCACAGTGAGAAGGAAGATGCAATGTGTGTGCCAGGGCTGCCACCATTACCAGCATGCTGCTCACAGACTGGATGCAGCTGCCAGGAGCTCAAGGGGTCTGCGAAACACAGAGCAGAGCAGGCAGAGCTCATGCTTGACTTGGCCTTTGGGGCCTAGAGAAGGCTCCGTTCCTGATGCCGCAGGGTTTGGTCTCCTCCACACTGAGCACCAGCTGTTATCCTGGATCTCTAGGCTGCAGGGAAGCAGGGGCTTCATGTTCTGCCCCCAGGGCCCTGCCACTGCCTAGCTCTAAGGTTCATGGTTGTGACTCCTTCTCTGCCCCTCCCCATAAAAAATTTGTAGTATGGGACTGAAGTAGAGTGGGAGGGTGGGCAGGGCAGTATTTCCTAAAGAGGGAACAAGGGATAAAGTAGAAGGAAATCCGAATGCAATGCAAAGCCGTGAGGCAGAAGGGAGCTCCCAACGAGTTGGGGACAGGGGGAACTCCTCCACAGCTGGGTCAGCTTGTGGACAGAGGAATGGAGGTCTTGCCACTAGTTCATTGAGCCTCCAGTACAGTGTTTACCATAGCTCTGAAGTCAGACAAAGCCACAGCATTAGCCCTTTGCCACTACAACTCCTAACCTGGCCCACGAATCTTGCTCAGTGGGATAGGTCAGCTCCCACAACAGAACAAGACTGATGGCAACGAGCAAGGAAGATCCTGCTGCGATGGAGGCAGCAAGAGCAGTGAGAAACAGCTAGTTGCACAGGGGATGGGGTGGCTTTGAGGACCTGGGCAGCACAGCTTCAAGGAAGCATTTTGTGCCATGCTTGTGGTGCTTCGCTGATAAGGAAGCAGCTGGCCTGTGTCTCCATGATGCTCAGCCCTGACTCACATTCATTCTCCAGCTTCCTTTCACTGTCAGCCCTTCGCTCCCTTCCCCCTCACATCTGCCCACAATCAAGTGTTTACCTGCAGTGCTGGCCAAGTGAGCACAGGGGCGGGTGCCAGATGTTACATGCTGCTATGGAGATGTCTCTGTGCTCTGGGGTCTCATCAAAGCTGTCAGCCTGATCGGTAATGTTATTACCCAGAAGTAGTCTCCAGGTGCGCATGTGCTCTCCCAGTTTGCTGTCAATCCCCCCAGTTGCTCCTTGAGATGGCCAGTCAACTGTGGTTTATAGACACCAGGACGAAGTACGGTCTCTTCAGAACAGAGCATAGAAAATACTCTGACTCGGGGACATTATCCTGCTCATTGCTGCTCGCTCGCAGCTGATGTGAAATGAACTCCTTTTTGGTGTGAAGAGAAAGCAATGGTTTTTTGGACTTGTCAGAGTACTGGCTCAAAATGGCTTGGCAAAACACATACTAAGAAGGACTGCTGTGGGGAATGGAGGTCAGGGCTTCGTCGCAGTGGTAAAAGAAATGGGAACTGGTAACAGCTTGAGCCTCCATCTGTTAGGAGCAAGGGCAGCCGCATCCTGACTCCTCCATGGATGATGCCACTGCTGCTGGGGAGATAGGTATCAGCAGTGCAGCCAGCAGCTAGTGGGGCCAGCAGCTAGGGGGTTAATCCTTTCACTTGTGCCCACACCCAATTTTTTGCCACCAAATTCTGGGTTTTTAATTCCTGCTAGGGAGAACAATCATTAACCCTGTACCTGCTAGCCGTGCCGACAGCTTGCCTCCAGCCCCAAGCAGAGGCATCTCCCCTGGGTGGGGCATGAGGCTGATGAGAAGATTCCTGCCAAGGGCACAAACTTTCTCAGTTGCAGCTCTGATGCGCTGTGTGTGTGTGTGTGTGTGTGTGTGTGTGTGTGTGTGTGTGTGTGTGTGTGTGTGTGTGCGAGAGAGAGAGAGAGAGAGAGAGAGAGAGCAGGGGTGTAGCCTGTTTGTTTTCACAGCCTGAGGAAGGCCCAGTTCTGGCAACACACCAGCTCTTATTTTATTTGCTGCTTCCTGGCAGGAGGGAAAGGAAGTTTTCCATCTAGCTCTCTGCTTAGACTTTCTAATTCACTTTATTTAATTCAGCATGTGCTCACTCCATTAGCATGCTAAGGTCTGAGTGTGATCATGGATCATTCACCAGTGGGAACTGGGGTTGCTGAGTATGTGATAGGCACCATTTTAATATATTAATGACCTTTTCTGTTTTGGTACTAAGTGATAAATGGTATATCGGGGATATTTTTCTTTTCTGGCATCAGAGGCAACTTACTCAGGTAAAACCTAGGCGTGTAGGAACAGAATAAGGAGCACTTTTTGTTGCTTCTTCTGTTTCTATTTCTTGGCAATATTCCATGCTCCCTTCAGGCTCTAGTGCATTGTTACAGCTCCTTTTTTTCCTAGAAGTCTGACTCCAGGACTTAATCATGTTTGAGCAGACATGACAGGTAGGTAGAAAGGGTTATGGGGACAGGAGATTGTTATAAGAACTGAAGACTTCCTGAGTTCTTGGAGATGCTTGTCCTTAGGATATGGATTCAGGCTCTACCTCAGTTCTAGACTCCCTGGGCACATCCACACATTCATTAATGCACAGTAGTTGCTGCGCTTTTAGTTTAGTATTTTCTTAATGAAGTACTAACTAAATGCACTGTAACTACAGTTACTGCGCAGTAGCACCAGCACACCGTTTTTTAGTGATGCTTACTGTGCAGTAGCCTAATAGCACTTCATACTAGCGTATTAGCATGGTTTTTGCTCAGCATGCTAGTGCACAGTGTTATTTGGCTAGTGCACATTAAACATCTCATATAGACATGCCTCCTGTGTACAAATCACTGAACCACTCAGTGCCTCAGGTTCTGATCTCTAAAATGGAAATAATAGTATCTCCCTTGCCTCTTTAGGTTATAAACTCTCCAGAGGTAGGACTGTCTTAGTAAAAACTATGGGTGAACCATTAGGTGGCTAGTCTAAGTATAATCCTACTCTACCCTGCTCAAGTCCCTGAAAACATGTTTAGGGGATGGCTTCTCTTCCTATTCCACCTGTTAGGAGCCTAAATCTGGTCTCACTCTACCCTGCTTGAGTCACTGAAAAACCATTAATGCAAATGGTGGAGGGGGGCCTCTTCGTCCTCACAGCTGTTTGTGACATAAGGATGAGATGATGTGTATTACACAGGTAGGTACAGGGCCTTGAGCAGGATGGAATAGCATCACACTTAGGTGCCAAGGCCCACTTAGATGGAAAAGGAGCTGGTCCCTTGTGTCACACACTGGGTGGTTCAAAAGTTGGGGAGAGTTCAGTTCACACTTTCCCTGAGGGCTGGTGTGGTGTTGCTAGTGCTTGTGCCCACAAGCTTTCCATCAGACTGCTGTCTAAATACACCGTTTCATCAGTGTCCTATAACAATCAAATGATTTCAAAGCAAACACCATAAAAATGTCAATCTGAGCAATTGTTCTAATGCCCCCAATAAGGAGCACCAAATATGTGAAGCTTTGTAATCATTAGGAACGTCTTTTTCTGGAGTGGGGGGAGGGGAGGGTGACAGCCAGACATGCTATATGTGCTTCATCAGAGCTTCTATCTACTCTAAGAAGTACTTTTTAGGAGTTGTGCCCACAACACTTGGCCTAAGAAGCAAGCTGAGAGACCCTCTTGAACTGCTGATGTGCAGAAAAGGGGTCTATAAAGCACTCTAACCTAAGGGGTGCAGTACTGCTAGGATCTCTTTGCAGACCTGTGAGGACTGAAGGCAGCACACATCAGGCAGAATGCAGACAGACAATCCCAATCCTCAGGAGAAGGGTACAGGAGAAATTTTTGCTGGCTCCTTACTAATGAATGGCTAAACAGGTGTGATACCTACTTAAGCCCCTTCTGCCGCTTCTGAGTTCATATCCCTTTTCTGGGGTGTACTTTTTTCATGCCATTTTATTGCCATTTTCCAGTTGGTCTAATAAAAGGTATCCTTTTGGAACCAAGAGTTCTAGATTTTTGTATATCTCTTTGCTGTGCTTTCTCTCCCTACCCTACACTTTACGTTAGGAATGCTCTTTCCAGTGCTCATCTGCTGAAGGCAAAAAGGCAAAACTGACCTAACATGAGAGACTCACAACATCCTGGAAACTTTCCACATGAAGTAGGGTAAGATCTGGGATAGGTCTATGCCGGGGTGACCAACCTGTGACATGGACACCACAAGTGGCATGGCCTATGTGTGGCTTGCAGCAGATGGGGTGGGGGCAGGGAAGGGGGAAGGGGTAGGGAAAACAGCAGCAGGTTGGCAGGGAGCAGAAAACAGAGCAGCAGATCGGGCAGGGGAAGGGGACTAGAGTGGCACTTGGAGTGGGTGTGGAGCTTAGCCTGTGTCATGCCTGGCACTGGTCTATACCAGGTCTCTGGTGCTGCCATGCTGCCTGCCAACCCCCTCCCCCATGCCAAACCCAGAAGGCAGTGGTGAAGCCCACCTAGGTGGAAAGCTCAGGCAGCCCTGGTGTGCATCTCAGCAGCAGCCTGGCTGCTGCATTTCTGGGTCTGGCACGTGCGAATGGGAGCAGGTGCTTGAAAGCAGATGGCTCTGCAGCGCTGGCAGCACAGTGTAAACCAGCAGCCAAAACCCAGATGGTGCAAATGGCCAGGGCTGCACAGAGCCACTGGAGCCATGCTGATCTGCACTAGCTGAGGAGCTGCCTTTGTTTCTTTAGATATTAAGGCCTCTGTAGCTAGACAGTGCTGGGACAGCTTGGGGAAGGGAAATAAATATGGCCTTGCCTGGCCTGGGTTAGAGTAGTCACTGGGTTATCATAACTCATGCCAGCTACAAGTAACCTCCAAGGGCTGATACACTGGTTGTGGGGGTAAGTCTGCCTGCCACAGCTCCTTCTCTGTCCCCACCCTTCTTGCGGGGGCCACATTAGTGCAAGCCATGGGCCCCTGGGCTGCAACCCCTCATGCACTGTATATGTAAGTAGTCCTTCTCTACCCCTGCATGCCGGTTGGGTGTACCACCCCACTCCCTGGGGCAGGAGCAAGAAGCAAAAGCTGATGAAGAGGGGAGAGCCTAGAAACCCTAGCTACAGCAACAGCCCTAGAAAAAAAGGGGGTAACAGCTTGGGTAGGAGCCCAGGGGCGTACATTAACCCTGCATACAGTCCCTGGGCAACACTTGGACAGCCCTGACTTGGAGAACTACAGCTTGAGGAAGGGCAGAAGCCCTATAACCAAAACCCAGACTGGCTGCTGCTGAACCATGGGGCAGTTCCCCACTCAGATCCACCTGGAAGGGGATGTGGGCTGTGAGGGAAAGAGGAGCATTTTTGTGCTTGAAAGGCAATTTAGGTGGCTTGCCTTGAGCTTATCCAAAAGAGCAGCCAGCGGGGAGATGTCTGGCCTTATCTTGCTGCCAAATCAGCGATGCAGAGCCATAATGCAGTGTTCTGGGGAAGCCTGTGGATTTGTGACATACAGCAGAGGGCTGCGGGCCCAGAAATCAGTGAATGGCTGTCACATGACACCTAGAAGATACACAGCATTTCCCTTTTCATTAGCTGTTTCAGGGCACTGGCTGAGAGAGAGCTCAATGCAATGGAGAATTACTTGGTTTCCAAATTTGAGTGGGAGTACTGCTGCACTTTGCAGTCTCTTTACATACAAGTCAGATGGACAACACCAACCCGGCTTTGTGACTGCAGCATGCCCCGTGTGCCACTGCAATGTGGGGAAGCCACTTCCCTGTCCCAAGACAATTTTCATGGCTTCATTTTCCTGTTTCAGAAAAATGTCAAAACCTTTAAGTGTTTTCCACAACAAGCAGAGCAAGACAGTATGTGTCCCTGCCTTGGAGAAAACTTTCTTAACAACAGAGTCAACATTTTGCAACAGAAACAAGATTTGTTGGAAAATTTCTGACCAGCTTTCTGTCGTCATTCCCTCTGATCATAGCCGCCAATTTTTATTTTTCCAGGGAGGAGATGGAAGCTAGGATGACATGTTCCCCCCATCCCCAGCCCCACAGAGTCTGGGAAACAGAGTGGGCTTGTGGGGAAGTGGGTTGGGGGGCTG
>NW_017729030.1:65575052-65582447 GCF_001723915.1 Gavialis gangeticus
GGAGCAGAGGAAGCTCCCCAGCCGGTGCTGGAGGATGGGTTGGGGGGCTGGGCACAGGCAACACATGGGGGGATGGGAGGGAGCATAGGAGACATGGCAAAGTGGTGGGGGAATACGAGCCCCCCTGAAATTTCTGTGTCCACTGCAGGGTGCAGGGCTTCAGCTGAGCTGGACCAGCCCTGGACAGGAGCCATATCCATGGCTTAGCAGGCAGGATCTGACGTGGGAGGAAGCACCATGACACCATGGCCACCAAGAGGAACCCCTTGTCCTCCTGGCAGCAGAAGGGGTACAACTCCATGACACTGCTGCTGCCGCACCTCACCTTCATAGATTTCATAAACATTTGGGCTGGAAGGGACCTCGGAAGATCATCAAGTCCAGCCCCACGCCCAAAGGGCAGGAAGTCAGCTGGGGTCATAGGATCCCAGCAAGATAAGCATCCAATTTGCTCTTGAAGGTGTTCAATGTAGGTGCTTGAACCACCTCTGATGGCAGGCTGTTCCAGACCTTGGGGGCTCGGACAGTAAAGAAATTCTTCCTGATGTCCAGCCTGAAACGGTCTCGCAGTAGTTTATGACCGTTCAACCTTGGCAGCCATGGTGTCATGGCATTCCCTCCTGTGCCGGGTCCCACCCATTGGGCGATGGAAATGGCTCCTGCCGGGAGCTGGTCTGGCCTGGCTGCAGCCCTGCGCCCCATGCTCTGCTGTGGGTGCAGAAATCTCAGGGGGCATGTTCCCCACCCCTGCCACATCACTTTGGCCCCCCTGCCCCTCTCCACCATGTCACCTGTGCTCCCTTGCCCCCCAGTGCATTACCTGCGCCCTCCCTTTCCCTCCAGATGCATCGCCTGTGCCTTCTCCCTCTCCCCCGGCCCCCTCCCCTCCCGAGGGAGCTGCGGGAGCTGTTCTCCATCGCTGCTTGGTTGCCATGTGCATTTGTGCACGCACATGCACATGGCACCCCCACCTCCAATCACCCTTTCCACTCCTCACAACCCAAATCAGCTCCTTGCAGACTGGAACTCTGCCAGCCTACTAGGAGAAACCTGTGGTTTTCTGCATTTTTCTCCTTTAAAGGAAGAAAGCCACATTTTTCTCCATTAAAAGAGAAAATCTGCATTTATTCCACAGCAAACAGAAAACTCAGATCCCTGTTAATAGATCAGGGCCTCAGTCATCATCCCTAAGCATGTTACCTTACATCCAGCACACTCAACATAACTGAATCCATCTTTTACAACGTAAGATAGAAATATTATGTAATTTTCCTCAGGTTTGAGCCCTGACAGACCTCTTCCCACGGGGGACCAGGATCCTTGGGCCCTCATGTACTCGGTGCCTATCCCTTTGGTACCCAAATAATTGAAAGCCAGAAAACCCCCCTTTCCCTGGCAATGTGTTCTGCTCAGAGCTATGGCAATGACTGATAATGGGTATGGACACATGGAACATTTAGACTGGTTGAAATAGAGTTTAAACCTGAAATGGATAGATGTACAAACCTGTTAAACTGATGCAAAGCCACCTGGAAGTGTTCAAAAGTGTACTTTTTGAACCACTGTCCTGTGAACCAGGTACATGTTACGTGTGGACACCAAGTGTCCTGTGCCACACATCTGATCAATCCTCCAGGCATCCCACACTGCATTGCTTCTCCCCCTTTGCTTCCTCTCCTGTAGTACCTGGCTGTTCTGGTATACAGCCAGAACTCTACTGCCCATTTTTTCCCTTTCATTGGCACTTTTTTTTTTTTCTAACCAATGAGCTCCTTTGCACTGCTTGTTCAATAAAAGCTATCTAACAACCAACTATGTACCCACTCTTCTCAACCATGGTCCTTCATTTTGCCTCTGAGTCCCTGGGAAACCAAAAACCTGGGTCCAAGCACTCCCCCCTCCCCAGGCATCCTGAATCAGGCAGGGTTTGGTCATATGTAGCCCCAGGACGGGTATGGGGTGGGGGAGTGAAGGGTACCAGCAGGGCCAGCGGGCCGTGGGTGGGGAGTGAGGGGACCAGCAGGGCTGGGGGGGTTGTGGCTTGGGAGTGAGGCATCCAGACCTGTGACCTGGTGAGCTAAGGGGGAAGGGGGAGCGCTAATTTTCCATGATAAAAAACCCAAAATCAGATACCAAAAATGTATAGTTATTTAGAATGTATTTTATTATAGTGATTGAAGCACATGTAGGCTTCCAAATTGCTTTAAAACTGTAAATATATCAATAAAACACTGTGTTCAACTGATACCTATATATAGTGGCCTTTCATTTTAATCATGGATTTTGGGTTTTTAATTAGAAAATTTGCATTTTTTTTATCAGAGAATTTGCAATTTTCTACTAAGGAAAACCAGTACCCCTGTTTATCACCATCAATATCTGATCCAACTCACCTGACAGAACATCCTTTATGAGGCCATCAACCATAACAGTAATCAAAACAGGATGGCTAGTCGTAATTTAGAGTATTAGAGCTTGTCTGAAGAGGGAAATTAATTTAGATTAAGGTGAAGGATGGATTTAAAGTGGAATAGCTATTCCTGGAATAGCTATCCCTGCAGGTACAAACAGGATAAAGCATTTGAGGCAGTTGATTGATCCAAGTCAAGACCCATGAAAAAAAGGAGTGGCACAGACCTTTATACAGATTAACTGTATTGCAGTTACCTTGAATGAGCCGTGGCATGGCATTGTCCAGGTAAAAAGCATTAGCACATATATCTCCCACACTTCATAGGGACTTGGAGTGGGACAATAGGCTTGTAGTCTTGTAGGATCCCAGAATCCCAGGACAAGAGGCTTTCTACTCAGAGAAATGCAGGATGCGACTACACAAGACACTAAAGGCACAGTACACTAATTCTACTGTGCATTAGCGTGGCCAGCAGAAACTGTGCTAAAGTGCGGTAGAATTAGTCTGCTGCACATTAGCATCACAAAACTGTTCAGTGGTGCCAATTATGGCGCTTTGAGTTAGTACCTGTAACTACAGGCACTAAACTTAATGTACCACAATTACAGTACATTAATGAATGTATAGGCATGTCTGCAGTGCCTGTTTTTAGTTTCTGTGGATGCACTTAATCCAGAACAGGAGTACCTCATTGCACTATTCTGTCAGTTTAATCTGGATTAAATTGATTTGGAATAAGGAAGTTTCATTCCAGAAAGAAGAATATCCATACAGTAAGTTTTTCAGGAGTAGTTAATAAGTAGCTATTCTGGAAAATCGTTCAGAGGCTATTATTGTTAACACATTTTATTGGTGGGTTACCTGGCCAGCGCACACAATTTAAAAACAATGCATAATGTCTCACAGGTGGTTCTATCCTATGGAAGCCAACATGAGAGATGGATACAACACAGTTCTCCCCAGGGCCATGGAGAGATGATTTCTCTTTTCTTTAGCTGTTCTGGTCAGCTCCTCTGATGCACACATGTCTTAGGTTCCTTTTAACCCTTATGCCTTCTGCCCAGAAGAGCATTTCACCCTAGTGCCAGGCATGTGCTAACACAGTTCAACTTTAAGGTTTAAGTAGGGCTTAAAGCAATGAGAGCGGGGTCTTCTCAATATCACCCTGGGTGAATGGTGATCTAAAGCAGGTGAAGCTGTCCTGGGTTACTGCCACCACGGGCATTTTCTCTGAAGTTCATGGATCTTACCTTACCCCACCCACGATCTCTGAGCATTTCAACCAGGCTTCTCAGTTTAGAGTTTCACTGTGCCTCCATCACTTATTACCTTCATCCAGTTCTCAGTCACTTGCTTCCAAACATGATTCATCTAGAACCGAACACAACAGTAAATCTATTTATTTCCTCTCTAGCCTCAGGCCAGAGGAGGAAGAGTGGGTGGAGACAGAACCAAGAGGAAAGAGGCTACAATGTGAAGAAGGCACTGGTGTTTTGTACCCTCCATTCTTGGCTCCTGATTTGTTTGCTTGTTTATGTAACCATTCCTGGCTGGGCATAAGTGCCTACGGAAACGGCACCTGAATCTTACACTCCATGCATAGTGTTTAATATTGTATGCAGCCCAGGCCTCCCTGGTTCTGGTCTGAGTTCTCTCTTGCTCCCTTGGTGAGAAGTTCATGAGCTATGGGCAGGTGATGGCTGGGGCACTAGGGGAAACCCAGCTCCCTCCATTGTGTCACAGGTGGCAAGATATTCTCCTTTCTGGTGGGCTTTGGGAGCCTACCCAGAGCTGCCACTCCCCTGCTGTCTGTCTGCCCATGCACTGCCACCACTGCCAGGTCAGGCATGGTCCCCGTGTGCTGAGAGTGGGTGTCTGCTGCTGTGTTTCTCCTCTTCACACCTTGGCTCATCTGCCAAGGCTGCCCATCATGTATGTTTCCAGGAAAGAAAGTGGGTGAGGGTTGGGGTGCACTGAAGGCACTGGGAGGGAAGTAGATGGTTGCTGAAGAAGCAGTAGGGCTGCTTGGGAGAAAGGGAGCCCTGTACCACTGTGGTTTGACTGCTTCCATTGCTGCAGCCAAATCATTGAAATGTGACTAGGGCAGCCGTATACCACGCTGCTGTCTGCATTGTGGCTGTGACCTTGGAGAACAGATGTCAAGGGACTAAGGCAAAAGTGGGGCCCCATTTTTCAGCAACTCTGGGTCATGTGAATATCAACAGAGAGTCCTGATGAACTCCATGGGCAATTAGCATGACTAAAAATTATCTGTATGATTAAATACTTCAGAAATGCTCTATAATGGACCAGGACCTTACAAGTAATGGAGCAGGAATGGGTGTCTTTGCTGCTTTTGCTCCTGTTTCACTTCATCTTCTTCCCATAGGAAGATTTGGGGCACTCCTTTTTCCACTCCTTTTTCAAAAAAATGTTCCACTCCTTTTCCTCTAACTCATTGACCCTTTCCCTTTGCTTAGTTTTATGGGTCCTCTGCCTCCTCCCTTCCTCACCCCACCCCTGGCTCTCCAATCCCGGCAATCTCAATTGACAGTTTCCTTTGCCTGCATTTTCCCTTGCTGTCATTGTTACTCATCCTCCTACACATTCCCTGAAAAATGATTGTGTTAAGAGTACAAGAATAATCTTCTTAGATAAATGGTTCAAAAAGGAGAAGCAGAAGAGGAACTATCAGAGGAAATCATGGTCGGTATCTAGGAAAATAGCTGTTTTTGCAATACTTCGTTGGTGTTTTCTCTCCCAACCGAAGGCCATGGAGGAAGGTGATCTCCCTAAGCTCCCCCCACACATTACCACAGCATCACAGTC
Organism: Gavialis gangeticus; assembly: GCF_001723915.1. Taxonomy (NCBI): domain Eukaryota; kingdom Metazoa; phylum Chordata; order Crocodylia; family Gavialidae; genus Gavialis; species Gavialis gangeticus. The sequence continues at coordinate 65,580,295 of NW_017729030.1, forward strand.
TCACAGCATTGGATGTGTTCATCCTCCCTCCTTCCTCCTTATGGTACAAAGAGCTGTTATCCCTAGTGTGCAAATGGAAACCAGGGGATGGGTAAATGACCTCTAGTGGAGTAAAAGGGGATGGAGACTTACTGTGTCAGCTCTCAGGTCACCATCCACATGCCTGTGCCTACCCTGCGGGCACTGAAAGCTAAACTGCAGTGAGTGAGAACTCTCCTTCATTAAGGACCAAACAGCCTTTGGGTAAGAGTGGGCACAGGCAGTTGCTGAGGACACGTGGTGTTTAAGAAAGTCCTGCCCCCTTTTGTCCTGCTGTAAGCTGTTTCTGTGTCTATACCCTGAGGCACAGATGAACTAAGGGCTTTATATACAAAAGGATTTGGTATTGGTGAACTAATCCAAATGGGTGCCCCTCAAAACCCCTGTTCAGTCCTGCCCCTCCTGGAGGCTCCTCAACTTTGCAGGCAGCTCAGTTTTCAACAGGGAAGTTGTCCCCCATGGGCCACTGAAGTTCTGCATCTGGCCGTGGCCACGATGCCTCAGTCTGACCTGCAGGAGTGGCCGTACCCAGCAGGCACTGTTCCTCAGGAATTAGCTGCCAGGGAAAATGCAAGCTGGTCCCAGCTGACATCCAGCTGGTCCCAGACAAAACCTAAAGCTGCTTTCAGTCTGAATTTAAGAAGTATTTTATCTTACCTCTAGAGTTCGGGCCCACAGCAGAGGTCAAAAAGCGAGTCTCTTCAGAGAGCTCCTGAACTAACCAAAGAAGAGCCCCCTCCTGACACAGCAGCACTAGTAAGTGATTGGTGCTAGCCACCACACTCCTTTGGGTCAGCACCTTCACCTTTACCCTAACATATGAAGCCACACAGCCTGGGTACATCCCCTTGCACACAAAGGCTGTTCATAACTCCTTGAGCTCACCTTTCAATCCCATCAGAGTAAAGAAATGGCTCTGCCATTGCACCCATGCATGCACAAGACCCTTCATTTACTAAAACCCTTGAGTTTCCAGGGCAAGAGCTAGGACCCTGCATTGGCTGTTATCCAGTGACACCACACCATGTTGTAGGTCCTACAGTAGCACCCTGGCATAGGTCTTTACTGCAGAAGGCAGACAGGGCACTGCCTATGAAACACCACTGGTCTAGCCAGGAGCATGCTCCCAGTACAGTGACCTCTCCAACTCCTCACCCATCAGTCTATTTCATTCACAGGGGGTGCATCTACACTTGCTATTAATTTGCATTAGGCTTACTGCACAGTAAATTAATGTGCAGTAAGCCTTCCCTGGGAGCATGTCTACACATGCTCCCTATTGGGAGTAGTTTTGCTCCCAACGGGAGCAGCCTGGTACAGGGCTGCTTCTGCCTTGCTCTGCCTCCCTGAAGCAGCCAGGAGGAGCTCCAAACTCCTCCAGGTGCAAGCCCAGGGGTTGGCAAGGGGCATGGGCCAGTCCCAATGTGTATGGGGCCAGGAGAGCTCTGCCCACTGCAACAGCAGCTGTTCCCTGGCCCTGTACACATCAGGAGGGGACCTGATGTGCACCAGGCTGGGAAACAGCTGCCCCTGCAGCAGGCAGAGCTCTTCTGACTCCGTACCCACCAGGATACACAGCTGCCAGTGAGCCCCCTGCTAGGCAGGGTTTCCCAGGTGTGGTGCAGCTGCTGGTGAGCCTCCTGCCGGGCAGGATTCCCAGCTCCCACCCACTCCCCACAGCAGTCAGCACTATGCCATGCAAAGCTGTTCCGGGGGATGGGTGGTGGCTGGGCTCCTAGCCCCCCCCCCAGAGCTGCCAGATCTGTGCTGGGAGCCAACACAGCCGGGCAGAAAGCTCCTAGTCCCAGTGCTCATTGGCTACCAGCTCCTTGGGGGAGCTGGAAGTTGAGCAGTGCCAGGACAAAAAATAAAAAGCTCCCTGTCCCCTGGGGCCTCCTGCTGCCTAGGTTAACAGGGACTGCTTGTTCCCAGTTAGCATCTGCACAAGTGTTCTTGTGCAGTAAGTACTGCACAGTTAATCTAGTACCTGTATTTACAGGCACTAGCTAACTGCACGGTAGCCTAATTTACTGCACAGTAAATACTCCACATGTGTAGACAGTAAAGCATCTCGTATAGATGAGGCCAGGTTTTATCTGGTTGGTTTTACCATG
>NW_017729030.1:65587447-65593782 GCF_001723915.1 Gavialis gangeticus
GGGGCCTCCTGCTGCCTAGGTTAACAGGGACTGCTTGTTCCCAGTTAGCATCTGCACAAGTGTTCTTGTGCAGTAAGTACTGCACAGTTAATCTAGTACCTGTATTTACAGGCACTAGCTAACTGCACGGTAGCCTAATTTACTGCACAGTAAATACTCCACATGTGTAGACAGTAAAGCATCTCGTATAGATGAGGCCAGGTTTTATCTGGTTGGTTTTATCAACCATTAAGATTTGTCACAGATGCCTGGCAAAATGGGGCTGCAAGCCCTGCCTTGGGTCTCTAGGCTCTGATCTAATGATAGAAATAATGCAGCCTGGGCTCTTTGATGCTCTTGTGTGGCATGGTTGGACTTAGAGGACTGTCTCTTAATAAGTCATGGGCAGTGCATTTGCTGTAAATGAAATCTATTACTCATGCTGTTCTGTGCTTTCTGACAGCTGTCACCAGAAAACAGATGGCCCCATCAGTGGGATTATTTATTAGAAGAAATATCAGATGGATGCTGAAAAATCTGTAAAGACAAACCTAAGATCTACATTTAGCCTGTGTGTGTGTGTGTGTGTGCGCATGCGCACGCACACAAATTGATATAGATATCACTGAATACTCCATATGCACTCCTCAAGACCTGTCAGAGTGACTAAGCTTGTCCTTATCCAAACCTGAGAGCATGAAAAGGCTCCAAAGAAAGAATGAAAAATCAGGAGACCCGTTCTCATTAAATTCCATCAACAATTGCTGTTATTCTAAAGAACTCTTCAAAACAGATAAGGCAAGTGTTTTTTCTCCTTCTGCAATGTGGGAGGTAGTTGCCTCGAGCCGCTCTTTGATCCACAACAAATAAAGGCAGAAAACTGCTAGGAAATTTCCTTTAAAAGGACGGATGGTTTAGGAAATTAGCAAAAGGCTGGCAAGCCTTTCAGGTGGGAATGAATTGGCTCTCATATGAGGTGTCAGTAGGGGAACCAAGGGCTCTGTTCATGTGCAGACTGAAATATTGTCTCACAGCTCTGGTAAGAAAGAACCAGCTCAAGGGATCTGGGCATCACTGGCTGTATTGGCACTACTTCCACATTCCTTCAAACATGCCACCAAGCAGCATGTCCCGTCACTTGCTTCCTCAGTCTATGGGGAAGGAAGGGAAGGAAACCACAAAACTACCATGAGAACACTCTTTGTTGCCATATCTCAGGGGGGTGGGCTCTTCACCTCAGATCTGGGTTTGTGCACTTCTGCAATTTCTACAGGTTCAGACATCTCCCTCCAAATTTTCTCACTCCAAATCAGTCCAGGCTCCAAATGGCCTAAATTCTTTGCAGATGGAGCATCCTTTTGCTTCTGTTGTTTCCACCAGGAATAGAGAATCGTGAAGCTCAGGCTTTAAGAAGAATAAACCTACTGATGTGAGTAGATAAAATTGATAGCCAAATTTGGCTTGCCATATCAAACCAAAGCTTAGCCTTACCTCCATTACTGTGTGCTCATTGTTTCTGCACTCGTCCATGTTTGTCTGAGGACATAGCCCATGGTTCTTTTTGCTGGAATGCTCTGGGATTCTTTCCTAGGCAAATGTAGGAAAACTTGCCTGTCCTTTGAATTGTGGGACAGGCATTGGAAGCACTAAAATTGGATGCTGGGGTAGTGTGGGTGCTAAGGCACATGGTTAGCAGCCTAGAGGGTGCAAGCTTGAGGCCCTAGCAGAAGTGCTTTTGGCACAGACTGTCAAATTCCAGATGAAATCTGTGAATTTTGTTAAAGACCTTATAACAAGGACATGTGAGAGGAAGCGTAAATATTGCAGGAACCTCTTAGCTCTGGTGACAGCAAAGCTGAGAAATACCCCAGGCAGTCTTATAGTATAGCAATATATTCCCTCTCAATTCAATTCCTTCAACTTTATTGGAGATATAAAGCTTATTAGTAATGCCAAAGTCAATCCATCACCTAATCATAGAAATGCAGGGCTGGAAGGGACCTCCAGAGGTCATCTAGTCCAACCCCCTACCCAAGACAGGATCATCTCTGACTAAACCATCCTAGACAAGTGTTTATCTAACCCAGTCATTCTTTACCAGGGTGCCATCACCCTGGGGTGCCTTGAAGTCCTTTTAAGGGTGCCACACAATGTTAGCACTGTTAGGTGTGCAAGCATAATTCACATGATAAAAAGAGAGATTTTAAATAGGAATCCATAATGTTAAAAAAAAATTCTGACCTGTTGTGGTCTTGCTGAGATCTTTGCAACCCAAAAATTATTCTATTATTTTTCTGTAGTCAAAAACCAAGTGAAAATTAAGAGCTGGCATTTTCTGAAGGGTGCCTTGAGTTTATCAAGAAGTGCCTTGAGTCTAGCAAGGAGTGTCTAGAGTCTAAAAAGGTTGAGAAATATTGATCTAAATTATTCCTAAAAGCTTGTGAAATAAACTTCGCACCCAGGCACTATGCCCAAAACATCAAAAAGACACTTTAACTTGCAACTCACCAATGCCAGGAAGTAGTTTGTTAAAATATGCTCAAGTAACTGTAGGAGAGAACCATACCCGCACTACAAAGGTAGTTAAAACCCTCAGTCTATGCCAGTCTGAACATGCCGTAAAATTCCTTCTGGATCCCAAATGAAGTGATCCATCTGACCCTGAGCGGAGGAGCAAGACCCTCTAGCCAGGAACCTCTGGGTTAATAGCTCCTGTGCCTGGAGTGCATCTACCTTCATTTACTCCAGCTGAGAATTCAGACCAAGTAACTGTGGGGAGAAACAATAGTAATCCAGTCCTAACAGATGGGACCAAATTGGTGCTATCACCAGTCTCTAAGTCAATAGGAAGTTCCAACATAGTTGAAATCTCCTGCTCTTGCTTATTTCATTATGTTTGGAACTATGCTAGAAGTTTTCTATTACATTTCATGCTGTCGGAGATTAGGCTCCTTTGGTTTTCTCTCTCCGGGCTCCAGTAGGCCAAATAAAGCAATTTTGCATGCATGCCTGCTGTCTCCACAAGAAGGTTTCCAGTATATTTCAGGAGATGGCATTCTGGGAATCTGCGCTGAGTCAAGTGGTATCCAGATCACACTGAGAACCTGTGGATCTGACTCATCAAATGAATTCAGCCCGCACAGCCTAAAGATTCATATTACAGAGAGCAATTCATAGGACTGATGCTCCGGCTGTATTCTGTGAAGTTTCAACTGAGGGTCTTTTACCATCTCTTGCTGGCGTATGTATGCTGCACAATTTGCTGAAGGAGACTATTCTGATGGAGGCACAAATCATACATACCCAGTTAACTGCAAGTTGTGGGAAATGAGATCTTCCAGTTAATACAAGTTATCTGCATCTCTATGGAAAGAAAGCATCCAACACATAATAGGTGGCATTCTGTTTTCTGGATGCCTAGATGACCATGGTCATCAACATGGTTGTGTAAGTCCCAAAAATGCCAGTTACACACAGGTTAGTACTCTATTCCTGCATCCATAACTCTAGTCACAAGGACAGCTACGTACCAGCCCAAACTGGTCATATGCTGTGGCAGCAAAATAAAAAGTATGCTCCCATCTTTTCCCCCAAACAGCTCTGTGGCTAGGGCACTCACCTGGGAAGTCATAAGATCTGGGTTCTTCCCCTGCCTTCACCCAGAGGGGGCTTGAGTTTAGGTCTGACTTCCCAGCATGGCCCTCTAGCCACCATAAGGCACTATCCTGGCTCTTCCCCCATGTTGCTTTTGAAGATGGCACTCTGGACAGTCATGAGGGAGGTATGTGAGAGATATGGGGGCAGAGGATTAGCACACAACAGACCATGTGTAACTCAGTAACATGGGCGCTGGCCTAAATAGGAGGCCTTAGGTTCTTGTCAAGGAGAAGCTCCCCCTCCACCATCCTCCACCCATTTTCAGTGGTTCCTCTTCTGAGCTGAAGCAGAGCAGTTTCCAGCCTATACTCCTAGCTAAGTAAGCCAACCCAGATTGAAAACACCTCCAAAGATTTTTTTTTCTGTGTGCCTGGCAAAGGTGTTAAGCTAAAACCTGTTGAGGAGCCAGGGTTAACTATGCAGTAGACACATACCCGAGTTTGGCTGCCCCTCTGCATGTCCTGTGGAGAACTCTCTGCCCTAAGCCCCAGTTTCCCCTGAGCAGGGGGCCACACCCTCCACCTCTTCACCCAGCCAGGAGTTAGGTAGCTGTACCTGCCACCGTGAGTCAGCCAGCATCACTCACCTGCTAGCAGGGTGGATTAGCAGAACAGGCCAGCAACTCCCTGGGAACAGTGAATCTCTGCAGCACTACCAGTACACTTACGTTTTGCTTTTGTAGTCATGCGGATGTGGGGTAGCTCTGAGTGCCTCTGCCTGGAATGCCAGCACTCTGAAGCAAGGCCTGTGTTTTCCTTGCAGCAACACAGTGTCTGGCACATTGTGGGAACTACTAGAAACAAGCAGCCATTTTGTGCCTTTCCTGCAAAGGAGGTGCACAGTGCTGTGCAAAATGCATAATTCACGCAGGCTACGAATTTCACATCTTGGTGCCACAAATGGGTTCCTAAATCCACGTCTTGGCAAAAATCAAAGGCACTTTTGGCCATTGGAAGTGGCACTTCTGTGTAAAGCTCCTGTTCTCTAGCCCATGAGGTATTCTACAGAGTAGGATATCACCACCCTACATTCACTGAGGGAAAGCTAAGACCCAGGAGGCCAAAGGATTTTTCTGAACTCATCCCGCAAATCAGCGCAAAACTAAAGCCATGGTTGAGGTCTCAGAACCTGTCTTGTGTGGCAGCCACGGTTGTGTGCAGAAATGGAAATGCCTTGCTGGACTTGGTCCTTGCCACAGGCGATGACCTGGTGAGGGATCTGTGGGTGCTCGACTACCTAGGCATTAGTGCCATCATCTGCTAGAATTTACTATCCAACACAGGGTGGTGAAAGCAAGCAGTAAGGCAAAAGTCCTTGAATTCAGGAGGGCTGACTTCAATAATCTAAGGAGATTAGTAAGAGAGACACTAGGGACTTGGAGCTTCAATGAGATGGGAGTCCAGGACAGGTGGTTGTTCCTTAAGGAGACAATCCTCCGAGCTCAGAGGGAGTCAGTCCCAACACGAACCAAAGGGGGCAAGATTGCTAAAAAGCCCCCTTGGCTCAGTAGAGGCATCCAGGAGGGCCTGACGGCAAAAAAGGTGGCATACAATCAATGGAAGCAAGGGGCTATCACCAAGGAGAATTACACCTCCGTTGCTCGTGACTACAGAGAGCCTGTTAGGAAGGCCAAGGCAGAGACAGAACTAGGGCTGGCAACCAGAATTAAGAATAACAAAAAGTCCTTTTTCAAATACGTAGGGAGTAAGAAGAAGGCACCAGGTAACATGGGGCCTCTACAGGACAAGCTTGGCAATCTAGTGATTGCCGCAAAGGAAAAAGCTGATCACTTCAACAAGTTCTTTGCCTCCATATTTCTCAGCCAGGACTGGGACAACTCCCCCATTAGGATTATGGACAGGCTCAGGGGACATGATGCAATGCCTAGGGTCAGGGAAGATTTAGTTAGGAAACTCTTGGAGGGGCTGGATGTGTATAAATCAGCAGGTCTAGATGCTCTTCATCCGAGGGTACTGAGGGAATTAGTGGAGGTCATAGTAGGGCCCCTGGCATGGCTGTATGAGCACTCATGGTGCTTGGGCCAGGTCTCAGAGGACTGGAAAAGGGCCAATGTGGTTCCCATTTACAAGAAGGGGAGAAAGGAGGACCCCAGCAATTATAGGCCACTCAGTATTACCTCGGACCTTGGGAAGACCTTTGAGAAAGTTATCAAGGAACACATCTGCAAGGGCCCAGGAGAGGAGGTAATGCTCAGGGGCAACCAACCTGGGTTCACTGAGGGCAGATCCTGCCTGACTAACCTTGTTTCCTTTTACAACCAGGTCACAAAGTCCTTGGATGCGGGCGTTGAGGTGGATGTTGTCTACCTGGACTTCAAGAAGGCCTTTGACACTGTTTCTCACCCCATTCTCTTAAAAAGCTAGGTGACTGTGGCATTCATACCTACCCAGTCAGATGGGTGGCAAATTGGCTCGATGGTCGCATCCAGAGAGTGGTGGTGGGGGTCAACGGGTCGTTTTCGACCTGGAGGGATGTGGGCCGTGGAGTTCCCCAGGGCTCGGTCCTCAGACCTGTGCTATTCAACATCTTTATCAGTGACTTGGAGGTGGGCATGGAAAGCACACTGTCCAAATTCACTGATGATACAAAGATGTGGGGAGAAGTGGGCACACTGGAGGGGAGAGACAGAATCCAGCTAGATCTAGACAGGTTACAGAGGTGGGCGGATGAGAATAGGA
>NW_017729030.1:65598782-65602279 GCF_001723915.1 Gavialis gangeticus
CTAGGGAGAAGGAGCCAGCAACACACCTATAGGCTGGGGAACACTCTTAACAACACAGCAGCAGAAAGAGATCTTGGAGCATTGTTGACTCCAGGATGGACTTGAGCCGTCAATGCGAGGAAGCGGTCAGTAAGGCTAACCGTACCTTGTCATGCATCTACAGATGCATCACAAGCAGGTCCAGGGAGGTGATCCTTCCCCTCTATGCGGTGTTGGTCAGGCCGCAGTTGGAGTACTGCATCTAGTTCTGGGCACCACACTTCAAGAGGGACGTGGCTAACCTTGAGAGGGTCCAGAGGAGGGCCACTCACATGGTCGGGGGCAGCAGGACAGGTCCTATGAAGATAAACTAAAGGGCCTGAACCTATTCAGCCTTCACAAGAGAAGACTGAGAGGATCTGGTGGCTGTCTATAAACTCACCAGCGAGGACCAGTGGAAAATAGGTGAGGCTTTGTTCCCCAGGCACCACCTGGGATAACAAGGAATAATGGCCACAAATTGATTGAGAGCAGGTTCAGGCTTGGTATCAGGAGGAATTCCTTTACGGTTAGGGCTGCCAGGCTCTGGATTGGGCTCCCAAGGGAGGTGGTGCTCTCCCCTACCTTGGGGGTCTTCAAGAGGACGTTGGATAGGTATCTGACTGGGGTATTATGATCCCAGCACTCATTCCTGCCCAGGGCAGGGGGTCGGACTCGATGATCTGTTCAGGTCCCTCCCGACCCTAGAAACTATGAAACTATGAAACAAAGATCTTACTTCTGAAATTGTACCTGCTTACTGATACCTACCAACCCTCCACGCTGTTACCTTGTAGACCTACAAATTCACACGTACACGCATGTGGATGAGTTCAGGAGTGGGAAAAGATGCATCAGCAATCTTGCAGTTAATCAGAATATGCTTTTTGTTCCAAGGAGAGAAGTGGAGCCTGCACTGGCCCAAACCAATTGTGGGCGAATCACTAACAACATGACAGACAGAACCTGGATGTGATCGCCTGAAATGGGCATCCAATGAAAATCTATTTGGGGACTAGGTTCTCAGTGTCTTTGGGCTTTGCCTAGCAAGCTAATTTGAGAGCTCCTGATTCTGTTTGACCTTGGTTTTGAAAAGCCTCATCAGTCAGGGATGGTTCCATTTAACCCAAACCACTGAAGAGTAAGAGAGGGAGCTGGGCAGACTAGGTTAATGAGGCATTTGGGTCCATCTCTGTTTTGGAGAAGGACTTTATTTCTGATTTTCAAGTAGTTTTATTTTCTTCTCAATGTAGCCATGGCACAAAACAGCATGTCAAAAAAAAGAAAAGTTATGTGGTTGGATTTTTAATTGTACAGCATACACTTTTGGGGCCAGATACTAAGAGAAGCTCAGCACCCAATGGGTACACATGATGCAGAGGTGCTTTAAAAATACAGGCATTTGGGTATTTTTAGAAATTTAGGCCTTAGCACCCAGACAAGCTCAGCAGAAAGAATACAAAATACAGCTTCCAGCCCGCTTCAGTGACACTCATGCAAGTCCAAATTCATGTACTACAAGCAGTTTTTATGACTTGGCTGGAATGACACCTTCATAAAGTTAAACTTGTAACTAAGTGTTTGCAGAACTGAGGTCCAGATTAGCAAACAGTACCTCAGAGGAAGCAGGAGCAGAGGATAAGTGGGATATGTTAGGGGAGAGAGATGGATGATTTGGGAGAAAGTGCAGAAATGGCTGTGACAACCACACCTACCCACCCCAAAACTGGCTGTGGATGTGGATAATTGCTGTTCTGAAATTTCATTGATTGTTGGCCATTTTTGCATACCAGGTCATGCTTGTAAATGTAATTAGAGTAAGAAAAGAGGCAGAGGGGGAGAGAAAGAGAGATTAGCATCTTTCCTGAAGGCAGAATTGAGTTGCTTATTTCCCAAACTTTGGCATTATCATGGTTGCAGTGATAACACTGAAGCATAGAACAAAAACAACTGTTTGCTTGAGCTCTGGTTCAGTGTCCGTCACCTGAGGGGAACTTACTCTCTGGCAAAGGATGGTGCTGTCTCTTTGCTGTAGAGGGCCCTGGATAAATAACAGATCTGTTGTTTGTTGCAATGGAGGCTATTGCTCTTCGGGCCTCTTTGATCCTCCTGGCAACTCTGAGCATGGCTGGAAGAGCTGTACTTCATTGGCTTCTGGCCTGGGAAGTTTTGGTTGGTAATACTGCACAGTTGTGCTCTGTCCCAATAGCTCTCTGATAGGAGGTGCATTGAATGTCAGTTGTCACCTTCCTTGTTGAAGATGCATGTCTGGTCCCCCTGGAGGCCAGTTTGGGCTGCAGAACTGTCAGTTTTCAGGGAACCCCCCCGAAAGATTTCCCTTTCTCTGCTTTTCCAGGCAGACTTGGCCTTGCTAGTAAGAAAGTGCCAGGAGAGCTTCTGCAGGCAGGACAGATGGGTCTCATCCAGGAACCTGCTCACAGAGGAAATAACATGGCCTACAACATGCACCCAGTGCAGGCAAAGGAAGGGGCTTCTTTTCCAAGGCATGAAGAGCAGCAAGCACTCCCCACTCACAGAAAAGGAGTGCTCCTTGGAGTGCTCTTTGTGCCCTTGAAAGGTTCCCCTGTCATGCTAGGATCTGAACTGGGGCTTCTAAGAAGTCTAGAAGCCAAATGTTAAGCTTAAGACCAAGTTGCCGCCCCTTCAGCTCTGTGCTGAAGGACCTGAGTCTGCATGTGAAGAACAGCACTGCCTCCAGGCATTACTCCCAGCCAGCTTGAGGAGCTCTTAACCTACTCATTTCATCCACCAACTCATAATCTGCCCCCTTGGTTCTCTCCATCCCTTTTCCTTTCTCCCCATGCTGGCGGAAGTCAAAGCCCTGTGCTTTTTGCCTCTTATCCTGTCTGCTCCATCAGAGCAGCTGGCAATACACTTCATTCTGACTTTCCTTAGCACAGTGAAAGCATTCCTCATGTATACAGCACACACAGCCAGCAGAAGGTGACAGCAGCTTAAAACTGGCTCTGCCAAGCTTGTGAAATGTACTTTAAGACTGGACGCCAGAATTACACTGGGGAGCCCTTGACCCAGGGGTGGCCAGGGATGTGAAAGGTTTAAATGGCAATAATAGGTACTGTAATGGGTGTAGCACTGGTCCCTGTTCAGCCCCTTCCTTGCCCTATGGGCCTCCTCCCCCATTGTATTGGTCTTTGAACAGCCATTTACAAAGGGAGCATTTTAATGGACTTGCCTAACAGGGTTTGCAACCTCCCAGCACAGGTGTGAGGCATCACAGGAGGATGTAGGGCTGGGGCAAAGTGATTCCTGTGGTTCTGAGATGGACCTGCCTGGAGCACTAGGGTCAGCCATGACCTCTCAGCACACTGCATGAAAACCACTGGCCCGGCATAAGGCACCCAGCCTGGGTGTTGCTCCAAAGGGGAATCCCATATTTCTCATCTCCAGTGAACGACAGGAAGGAACAGGACCCAGTGAGGTGTCAGGGTAGGGGCAAG
>NW_017729030.1:65602427-65613171 GCF_001723915.1 Gavialis gangeticus
GTCAGCAGGACCCAGGTGAATTTGGACTCCCCCCACCCCACCCCCGCCCACCCCAGGGTAAGAGGAAAGGGTCAGTGGGGGTGAAGAGAGACTTTTATAATGGAAATCAGGCTGCATCTGGCATCAAGATTAGTGGCAAAGCAATGAAAAAAGGTTAGCAAAGGGCCCAAATGACACCTCTTAATGACTTCCAAGCTTGCTCTGTTGACACCTGTGTTGGTTACAGTCTTATTCAAGCTCCCACACTTATTCAGGCTTCCACACTTATTCAGGGCACCACTGTAGCTGCCATCGGTAGCAGTAGTGTAAGGATCCTGCTCAGGCCCATTTCCTCCAGGACCTCCCAAGTTAAAGTGCCAGACGCCAGCACGGGAAGGGGCAGGAGGGTCGGAAGAGGCAGTGATTAGCATTCCTTTGCTATGGCAATGCTGGTGTCCTTCTATAGGCTTCTCACACAACTTAGGCCTCCTGCTGTGCTGGGCGAAAGTCTGGCACCAAGCTGACAGCAAATGCAAAAAGACAGACAAACTTTCTGCCTTGCTGGCAGGCTGTGGATGGAAGGCTGTAAAGAGCAAGCCCTGGCTCCCGGATGTCCTGACTAAGCTACCATTATTCTTCCTGCTGAGTGTCATCCCTGTGTGTAGACAGGGAAGTGGTACCCTACAGCTGGAGACCTCTGCCCCACTCTGTATGATTTGTTTTACATCTCAAGGCAGAAGAGGGACATGGCAGAAAAGGAAGGAGGAGAAGTGCCAGTGACTGATCCCCACTTCAGAATTCCTTTCTTATGTGTTTCCCTGAAGTGTGTGCATGGGGCATCGACCTCAGGAAAGCAGTAAGCTCCCCAGTGTGTGATGCTGGCTCCTCTCCCACGCTCTTGTAGCAGGGCTTTTAAAACAGACAGTTTCAAATATGACAATGGGAAGAGAGACAATGAGGGGAAGCCTCTTGCCTTTTGGAGAAAGGAGGATGGCTCTGGGGGGGACTTCCACATCCCCTATCAGTGTAGTACCCGGGAACATTTACATCTTTTAGGTTGGGTATAGGTAACATCACCCAGGTCCAGGAAGCCAATGGAAGACAAGCAGTGCAGTTCAGCAGGGTAGAGACAGAGTTAAAACTGGATTTCCCAGTTGAGAGAAGGTACAGACAAAAGCGACATGTCCTTAGATCATTGGACTTGTCCTGGAAAATCTCCTGCTGTAGCACACCTGTGGCTGCACCGTAAAATTGGGGAATTTAAAAAAAGGAAAACATGTCTGTGGCCATGCTTTCAGTGTGGCCAAATTGAAGATTCATCTTGTTTCCAGTGGAAGCATGTGTGGGAGATGAGGTCCTGTGCTGAATACACTCTACCTCATGCTTCAGGCTTGAGAGGTGCCACTTGGAGGTCACTAACCCCCACCTACAACTCTTGGCTGGAAATCCTTTGTGACTGGGGCCTCTCTTGACATCTCTGCTTATCCCTCTTCCTGCCAGAGTCTACGCTGCCCCCATTTCTCACAGTCCTTTCCCATTTCCTGTTACGGAAGGAAGCCTTGGGGAGGGAGGAAAAAAGACCTTTCTGAATTCAGGGAAGTTCAGTTCAAGTTCTGGGTGAAGCCAAGGTGGAAGTGGGAGAGGCTGTCCCTTATCTAATCAGTTTGTTCCCCCTTCATGGTATTTAATGAACTTTACTCAGCTAACTGTTTTGGCGTGGGTGTTTTACTAAAGTAAAGAAGTTGGACAGGAGCCAGGGGGATAAAAGTCCTGTAAATAATCCCATGGTAGCAAATCTGTTCTGTTTGCCTAGTGAGAATTCACCAAGGAGATAAAAACCAGCTCCTATAAAATGAAGGAAGATACAGATAATGCCAGAATGCTTCTCCCAAGCTCAATCAAACCTGTTCTCTGTCTTTCCATATGGGTCCAGTCCTGTTCCACTGCAGGAAGTGACAAAACTCCCCATGGGCTGAATCCGACTTCTTGACTGTAAAGGTGCATTTGCTGCTCCCCAAGATGTACATTGCAAACCCACAGTGCAACCACTGCGCCAAACAGTGATTTCATCTACACAAGCCTCTGGGGAACAAGCTTCCGCTGGTGCCTTTGTTCATGAAAGGAAGGCATGCAAACTACCTTGTTTTCCTTCCTGAGCTGAAGGTTTTCATTTCTCTAGTGCATTTTATTCGGGCTTTGGGATTGGAGATGTGCCCTGTGAGTCACTGATCACCCTCTGGTAACTACTGTGTCAATAAGCAGCATCTCCTCTTGGTCTGTGTTAATGAATCCAGTGAAGGAATTGATCGTTATGCTTCCATTGTCTGACTTACACCATGTATCAAAGAGGACCTTGTAACACAGCACCCACTGCTGCAGGAGAAATATGTGTGGCCTACTCCACAAATAGCTCTTCCATACCTCAGCCATGAGGCCAGCTTCGTGCAGGAGTTTACGGCTGGCAGTGATGCAGATTAAATAATGGGAACTTTCGCCACAGAAAGGGGGAAAGTGCTGTGCAGCGGAGGAGGTGCAGGTAGAATTTTCATCAGTCCAATTGCACAAATCTTGATCACATTTTGAGATCATGTTTCACATTCTCAAAAGAGACTAGTGATCCTGTTTGCTTGTACTCCTAGATGACTGAGAAACCTCAAAACAGACAGTTTCTTGGTGGACAAGTGCTGGGCACTCTGCTGACCTTAGTTTCACTGTCCGAAATTCTGCCCTTATATTAGGTCCCTGGCGGGGCTTGTAAAACCATTATTCATGTTTGAAAACAGTCCCTACTTTTCATTCTACAAGGAAAAGCAAAGGAATTCTGTCGGCAGCGTCAGGGTTATTGTTTGCATCTCCTTGACATTTTCCTTTAATTGTTTAAGCCAGTGTTTGCAAATGATTCTGTCTGCCTCAATTGTAAGATATGCTGAGTGAAGCTCACAGAGTCCACGCATATTTTTTCTTGTTCTGATGATACAGGTGGCCTGACAGTGACAGCCCACCGAGTAAGTGCTTCTCATTTTCCTCAGGACAGTTAGTGGGCAGGAGTCATTTGAACTCTTCGACGTGGCCTTGCTAATACCTTTCAGCCCTACTTTTAGAGATCCCACTCGTGGAAGTCAGAGGACAACTTTCTGTGCCTATCCAGTGTTGACTTGCCCGCTCAGCCTTCCAGATGGCCTATCATGATGGTTTTTGCAAGTAGTTTCAATATATAATCACTGTAAACAGATTGAGGTCATGATTCCTTTTCCAGTCACCACCAAACAGCCTAACCCCAGTCCATGATCCAGTAGTGAAAGTCTCTGTAATCCATCCTGCCAACTGCGTGTGAGCTAATGTGGACTCTTTTCATATCTGTGCTTATCATATCTGTGTACAGCAGCTCACATGTCTTTCTCTATGGGGCAGGAATCTTTAGTTCAGATCTTTGTTTGATGGAAAAGGGTTGATTTAGAAAGCTTTAGGATAGCTACAGCTTCCTGGGGAAAGGGCTGCATCTGGGCTATGTTACATGGATGTCTGGAACCAGTGCTCATCCAATTAAAGGTACAGTGCTTGTGAAAGGATGTTCGGCAGTCGCACGTAAGGGACTGCATGGAAGGTGCATTTGCTTCCCCAGTGCACACAGCTTGTTCAAACAACCGTGATGCTGCCTTCCTTTTATCACCCCCTAAGGAAATTAGAGCCTTAAAATCACTGCAAGCATCTACTTCAATGGAACTGCTAAGGAAAAAGCTCCAATGTCCATGCTGCCAGCATGCTTCCTTCCCATCAGGTCCCAGGATAACAGTTTCCCTGGCTAGGGATAGACATCATATATAAACTGGTTTAAGCAATCAGCAACTGGTTTAAACCTGTGTAGCAGACTTACCTCTTGAGCTCTGGATGAGTCCTGGGCTCAAGACTCTGCCATTGCAATTGGTGGAGCCCATCCGCCAATCAAAAGCAAGCCAGGGAAAGTAAGACCACCCCCTTGCTCCGAAGAGAGGGGGCAAGGAGCAGTCTGGACCTGGTTCGAGACTGCGCCCTGCCAGATCCAGAGAATTTCAGGGGTAGAGCCCCTGAAGTGTATAGAAGGAGAGTGTGCTCGGCACGCTGGAGAGAGAGACATGGTGAGAGACAGCAAGGAGAGAGGAGCTCTGGAGACGACCGTCCTCGGGACACCACCTGAACCTTGACAGTGCATGGATCAGCACGCGGCACTTAGGCTCTAGGGGTCACTGGAGGCAGCTTAAGCCTGCGAACCTGGCAAGCAGCTGGGTAGGCGGTGCGTGTATCGGTGCATGGAGAGCCAGCCCTGGGAGCAGCTCAAAGCTGCTCAAGTTAGCCCCGGCTCTAGGCTAAGTAAACAGAGCCCCGCAGTGTGGCTCCTCATTAAACTAAAAGAGTCCCGGTGCCCAGAGCAGGGCCTGGGAAAGGGAAGGACCCCCGGTGTGAGGCTGGGGAACCGAAGCCAGTACGCACTTGGCTCCCATAGAAGCACCCTGGGTGCCCAGTGCAGGGCACTAGGCCATCAGGAGGAGCCAGAGGCACTGCTGGAAAGAGGCCCTCACAGGACTGGCCACCAGGGGATGAGCCTTAGCTGCTTCAGAGTGGGAGCGTGACTTGCTTGGGAAGCAGGTCCCATAGGGGAGGTGGGCTTGGGAGACGAAGGTCTGCCTCCTCCATTGTGGAATGGGGCACGTCCACATGGCGGGGCCCTAAAGAGGAGGGGCTCCAGGGAACACCCCATGGGGTGCTGAGTGCACCCCCTTATTTTGTGCTTGTTGTTTCATACTGTAGAAGTTAATATAGTTAGAAGTTAAACTTCCTTACGGAAGTTTATATGGGTCTATTTGTCTTTATTGCCTATATATGTTTATTGCCTATTATCGGAACATACCTGTATTGTTGCCTGTGTACATCTATGGTATTGCTACCTCAGCTTACCTGGGTTATTTAAGTTGATTCTCATATGTGTTTATTGTGTTGATGCCTTGACTTACCTGTTCCAAAGTGTTAATGCTTGTTTTGTGCAGGGGGGTTAATTATTGTATATGCTGTGAATCACCCAGATTATATTTTTGTAGTCCCTAGAAGTGGTATAATATGTTGATTGCACGTTATTATATGTGATGTCACATATTAATTTTACTATAAATATTTAATGTTCCTTATTGATATTTATTTATAGAGGCAATAAATTTGTATATAGTTAAGCATTTAGTCTCAGCCTGGTGCTGTAGAGAGGAAAGAGATGCTCCCAGGTGGCAGGCCCCTCTCTCAGCACCCCGCCTGACTATCATCCTTTGCACTGGTGGACAGGGCACACCCCTGGGTATACCTGGGCTACACTTGTAACAGAACAGATGTTCAGTGCACATAAACCAGTTTGAAAATGGCTAAAACTGGTTTCAGATAAACCTGATTGAACATAGTATCAGACTTAACTGATTTGGGTCAAACCAGTTTAAGCTAAACCAGATACCTCCAGCATCCCAGCATGCTCTCTGGGCTGGGGAGGGCTCTCTGCTCCACAGCAGGGCTGGCCCCTCCCCTCTGCTCCCTGGCTGGAGCTCCAGTAGAGACTTGCAGGCACAGCAGGGTGTTCCTGGCTTCCCACTGCCCTACCCCCCTCCTAAGCAGGGATTCCCCCCTCCCTCCTTCCTGTCTCCCATAGCACAGACCCCTGCCCCAGGGACCCTAGGCATGTGGTATGCTGAGGGGTGTCTCTGTGTTTGAGTCTCTCCAGTTTCACTGGTTCAGGAAGACAGAACAGTGACCGCTTAGGGCTGTTTGGAGCTAATCAACAGGTCAGCTGGTAAGCTGTGTAAGAAGCATTTGAAGTAATGGAGAGAGGCTATTGTTTTGCTAATGAGGTAAACACTGTTATTAGTCCCCTGCTGGCTTGCTCACCTGTCAGTTTGCTGCAGACTGTATAAAGAAGCAGGGAGGGAGATTGAAAAGCTCTGTATCATCAACAGACACGTGCACTGCACACCCCTCCTTGCCTCAGAGTGCTAGCCGGGGGCTGGGGTCTGACAACAGTCCCACCCCTTGAGCAGGGGAAAAGACTAGGATGGTGCAGGCAAACCTCCCTAATCAGAGCATCCTGCCAGGGCCTGGCCACGCTCCCCCTCAGCTCAGCACTTTACAAGGAAGGGAGGGCTGCTCTAGCACCTTCTGGCTTCTAGCCTGAGTCACTGCAGGCATGTGCCTGAATTTCTGGGATGTCTGTACTGTTGCAAAGTGATTTAACCTAGCCAGGTTAGACTAACCTGCAAAGATTGAAACAATTCAGGCTCAGGCTTTTTGAATCTGTCCCTAGCACCTGTCACTGGGCACAAGGCAGACTACCAATTCCAAACACGATACTGCCCCTGCTTTCACGGACAAGGCCTTGTGCTTCTGGACCAGCAAAGCCATGGTGGGAGTTATCATGAAGTGAGGAGGTAATTATATAATAACTAGCTTCCACAGCTTTCCTTTTAACGAACAAGGACTCTGACTCTCCTCATATAGAGCAGCTTGTTTTATGTTGCTCTGCCTGTGGTTGTGGGAAGTAGCCCAAGAAGGAGGGCAGAAAGCTAGAGAAAATTAAAAGGGAAGTGCTGGGAGGAAGCGGATGTAACTATGTTGGATTTGTCGTAGGGGCCCTGAGGGAAAGTCAGTGTATTATTTCATACCTGCATGCCAGGAATGAAGGGCAGGCTTGGTTAGGATTGCAAATGTTTCTCAAGAACATAAAGAAAAGAGAGGCATCAACCCCATGCACTTGCTCACACTACAAATAGAGAAGCCCTTGCTCTCAAATCTGCCTTCCCCAGTTGGCAAAGTGGAGTTTGGTTCCCTGCAACTGTCCCTTCCCAATCAATCCCTCCTTGATACTGGGAACTTCTCTCCACTCACCCTCCCCGATCATCTTCTCAAGTCCACCTACTTCCTCTGGGTTTTCAGTGGCCTTTCTCATAGCACCTGTCTCCTGACTGACCCAGCACAATGGAGCCCATTTGCAGTTCTTTGAAGCTTGCATTAGCCTAGAAAGGCAAAAGCTTCTGAGCTGCCTTCCTGACTGATGGGAAAGGATTGCAGTCTGTGGAAGCTGTTGTCTTTGCTGCTCTGTGTCCTCATAGCAGGCTTTCTCCTCAAGTGCTCTCCCTTTCCCATGATTGTCCATGTTCCCTCAGCCTCCATGCTTTCCCCCATGGTTCTCTCATCACTGACCTCCTCCCTTGGTACTGCCGTGGGTCCAGTGAGCCTGACACCCCTTGCTTTCCTCCTTCACTCCAGAAGCTTAGCTGCAGCCAGCACTTCTAGCTTGCCTAGGGCCATATTGTAACCCAACCTAGAGTACACCTCCACTAAGGTCAGCTGAGGAATACTGGCCTCAGAGCCCGCATGGGTTTACGACTCCTTCCTCAGCTCCTGCTTATCTTGTTGCATTGCCTGGCATGTCTGGAGGATACACCTTAAAGTGCTGTTCAATTGGTTTCATGCCATGGTGACAACATTTGTCACATGCAGGCAAAGGAGTGACCCTGTTCTTAGCCGCGAAGGAAAATGCTTGTGCATGTTGTTTATGATCACAGGCTGGGTTTTGGTGGATATAAAGGGGATTGTTTATTTGAGATCCGGGTCACAGTCAGAGCCTAGTGGTCTTTCTGGCTTCAGCTGCCAGACATCTCAGAACAATGTCTCTTTGTGAAGGTGCAGAAGACACAAGGCCATGTGAGGAGGAAGAAGAGAGGCCTTCATTCCCTGGGACAAAGTCAATGGAGACTCCTTCTGAACCCCCTCCACAGATACTCATCATGGCTGAGGTGTCTTCCAGCTAGAGGCAATGGCCAATGTCAAGAATAGCAAGTGTGTAGTACCTACTATCCATGGCAGTCTGTCTTGGGGCCAAGCAAAAACAGCACACATCGCACAGTACACCTGCTTGCTACCTGCATTGCTATGGGGAGGGGAATGAAGGTGACAGCTGTGTGAAAGCACATCACATCCAAGAGAGACACTGCAAGGCCATCAGCAGCTGGGGTTTTACAATCTTGCTCACTACAAAAGCTCTGCAATGGCCACCAAGAATTGATTGCCAGAAAGTAAATGCCATTCACTTTAAATCGACCAGCTGCCCTGACATGAGTCCCTCAGAGAGGGCAGAAATACAAGTTTCACATCATCCCTTGCAGAAGGGTCAGAGATGTCTGTGAACTCTGGGCTGCGGTCACAGTTCTCAGTTAATAACACAGTTAAAGGCTGCAACCTCCAACTTTCTCAGTGACATTCCTTTACTACCAACATAGCGTGTATTTGCCTATATTTGTATGACCAAGGGGGGACTTCTGCACTCATTGAAGTCAAAGGAAGTGTTGCCATTCAGTCCAATGGGAGCAAGAACCTGATAATTTAATTGTATACATCTGAAAATTGTATGTGTGTGTGTGTGTATGTATTTATATCTATATTATATATATATCACACTCCCATCATGCACGAGGATCAAATCTTAACTGTAAAGAAGACATTTGTTTACTTCTTTTCTTCCCTTAGAGAAGAAAACATCTTTAAAAGCAGTAGCATTGTCACTGTCACAAAGGAGAGCAACAGAATTAAAATGGCCAGGAAATTAAGTCAGGCATTTCACTTTCAATTTACCAAGCAGGATGAGCCCTTATCAGAATGCAGCTTCCAGCATCAGAAGGTAAAGTTTGCTGAGGCTTGTAATTAAACACAGCATTAAAGACAGCAGCCCACTGGAAGCTACTTTCAGCTCTGTGCTAGCAAAAGCAAAAGCAGTCAAAGATCTTTGATCTCTCTGTGAGGTTGAAAATGGCCCAGCTTACACCTGGACATGAAATTGGTGGTGTTAGCAAAAATAGATGGAGAGGAAGGGACAGAGGACTGGAGTTTTAAAGGTAGTTAGCTTCCAAAAGATGCAGAGGAGCACCTAGCAGGCTGCAAAAAGGCATCAAGTTGCCTAACTCCTATGGATAGCAGAGTTTCACCTCCTATTAGGATCCAGCTCCGGAAGTTGATCTCTCTCAAGCATGCATGTGCACACCCACATACACAAGCTACCTTTTGTCTCCTGGCAAACTCCACTGACATCAGTGGATTTTACTGCATTCCCCACCCCAGCCTCCCTCCAATAAAATATTGCATTAAAACAATGTTTACTGGAAAGCCAATCACAAGGAAAGACAGACAAAGCAGGATTCA
Source organism: Gavialis gangeticus (assembly GCF_001723915.1). Taxonomy (NCBI): domain Eukaryota; kingdom Metazoa; phylum Chordata; order Crocodylia; family Gavialidae; genus Gavialis; species Gavialis gangeticus. The sequence goes on from NW_017729030.1 coordinate 65,611,608, forward strand.
GGTGGTGTATGATTTACCTCCTTTGTGCATGTTTGTTTTGATATGGTTTCTAATGACATGCTCACACACAATTTTTTCTGAAGAACCACTGCTTCACTTCATGCCCAGATTCTTTAGAAGAGAGGGTTGCAGGGCTTTGGGGAAAGCAGGAGAACAAAAGACAATAAAACTGGCCCTTGCTATCAGATTTATTTCTGTTGTCAGCCAGTGACTAATGTGAAATGTATGGACAGTCCTGGCCCCAAAGACTAGAACCTAGGTTTCTCACTACCACCAGGAGTAACATGGGACTATGAGACAGGATGTCTTGTCTGCTCTCCTCTAGCCTCATGAACTCATGGCTGTTCAATGGACCAGATTGAACAGGAGGCATGGGGAAAGCCCCCACATAGCTTAGTCTATAGTTGGTGGTCAGTGCACTCTTCTGGGAGCTGGGAAGCGTGGGTTTTAACATCTTTAGGCTTGGGGGTAGGTGACAGGGAATGGGCCTAGAACCAATATCTCCCACTTGTAGGGTGATTTCTCCACCCACTAAACTAATATGCTGAAGGTGGGTGGCCCTACCACCACTGGGGATGCCCACAAGTGAGCACACCTGCAGGTGCTGGGTTCAATGCTGGGCTCAGTGCTATCGATGTGAGCCAGGCATGATCTGTTGGCATATAGTGGATCGAGGATTTTGGGAGTGCTGAAAAATGATGCTCCCTATTCTAATCTGGATTGCAAAGGAAGGATTTGGATGCTTAGAAACTCACATGACGTAGCTGGTGAGTATGCTGAGAAGCATATATCCAGATACCTAAGAAACTTTTCAGGCCAAACAGGGATGCCTAATAATTCCAGGCACCTACACAGTTTTGTGGCTGCTGGGCTAGGATCAATCTGGATCATTTTTATGCCTTTAGGTGGAATTTAGGTGCCTAAATCCCATTTATGGGATTATTTGAGCAATTTATATGTGACCCAAAATGATAGGATACCTGTGGCGATTGTGATTTGGGGTCTGAGGTATTGTCTTTTTATTTATATAGCACCTCACACACACAACTTGTTTGCTTTCCAGGTATGAAAGAGCTGCATTAGTTCAGGCAGCACAGCAGGGAATGTCATTCTTTCTTTCAGGAAAGGATCTTGGAGTTGTTATGGATAGCTCTCTGAAAACATCAGCCTCATGCTTAACAGCAGTAAGGAAGGCAAATAGGATGTCAGGGATTATTAAGAGGGGAATTAGCAGCAAAACAGAAAATGGTGTTATGGCGCTTTAGAAATCCAAGGTGAAGCTACATCTTGACAGTTCATGCAGGTCTGGTTCCCACATCTCTGAAAGGATACAGTAGAGATTAAAAAGGTACAAAGAAGGGCAACAAGGAAGATCAAGGGTCTAGAGCAGCTTCCCTGCAAGGAGATATTAAACAGGATAGGATCTTTCAGTTTAGAAAATTCAATTGACTGGGGAAGGGAAATTTGATAGAGGTCTGAAAAATCAGGAATGGCATGGAGGAAGTAAATGGGGATTTACTGTTTACCATTGTGGGGATTACAGAGACTTGGTGGGACTCCAAGC
>NW_017729030.1:65613182-65615741 GCF_001723915.1 Gavialis gangeticus
TCAGGTCCCTTCCGACCCTAGAAACTATGAAACTATCTCTCCAAGTGATGGAGCTAAGGGACATACAATTAAATTATTAGGAAGCAGATTTAAAACTAACAAAAGGAAATTATTTTTTGCACGGCCTGTACTTAATTTGTGGAGCTTGTTGCCCCAAAAGCATGTATGTACAGGCTGATAATTTAACCAAGTTAAAAAGTCAGAAGAGCTTTGTACAACATTCGTGCAGGATAGGGCCAAAAAGGGGCATTAAACATGACTGTTAGGACTGCAAACTCCAAATTAAGACTCTGTAGGCCTCTGCATGCTGGAAGCTGTAAGGGGAGAGGGGCAGGGGACAGATCAGCCTGAATAGGGCTTACATAAATACTCTTTCTTTTAGCATCCACTCTCTGCCACTGCAAGATACAGGACACTGTGCTGGATGGACCAATAAGTAGGGTGACCACCTGTCCCTAATTGGGCTGGACAGTCCTGAAATGTGAACATCAAATCCCGGTGCTGGGCTGAATGACTCTGGGACAGCATTTGCCCCAGATTACCAGTATGGTGCAGGGATCATCCAGGTTTTCCGTTCACTGCAGAGAAACATGGGAAACGGCAGGCTTCCCCTTGCAGTCTAGCAGAGTTCCAGCCTACAAGGGGCTGCTTGGATCTGGGGGGAGCAGGACGCAGGGAGTGGCACATTTATGCGTATGCACATGGCCAGGAATAGAGCCAGGGCAGTGTGGAGAGCAGCTCCTTGCAGGTAAGTCTGGAGGGAACATACTGGGGAGCAGACTGAGGCTTCCATGGTGAGGGAGGGAGTGGGGAAGGGGCTGGGGGCACTGCCCAGCCAGGCCAGGGCCTGGGGCCCAGACCACAGGCCCTGGGAGGGAATGCACGACCGCGGGGCCTGCCAGGCAGCAGGAGGGAGCCACGGGTGGCTCATCCAAGGGGTAGCAAAGGGACCAGCTCCTCACTGCTAGGTGCACTCCCAGGGAGGGGGAAATGGAGGCACATGCCCCCGGAGATTTGTGTACAGAGCAGGGGAGGATGCAGGCTGCCCACTGTGGACTCAGGGCTCCCAGTCCTGCTGTCCTCTCCCTGGGCGCTCCATGGCCCAGCAGGTGAGACCTGGAGCAGGAGGGTGGAGAGACTCTGTGCTGCCACCACTGAGAGCCCCCTTGTTGGCTGCACTGCCATTGTGAGTCACCCCATGCCCTCCCAGCAGCAGTGGAGGCGGCAGCATGGAGTTCTGGCCCCCACTGCTGCCAAGTGGGCAGGGGGTACCTCACTATGGCAATATGGGATCCCAGGGGAAGGTCATCAGGGTGGGGAGCCCTGAACTTGCAGTGAGCATCCTGCATCCTCCCCTGCCTCCCTGAAAGCTCTGCTCTGCTGTGCCCTGGGAGGGGCGGGGCGAGGGGGGAGGGAAGGGGTGAATGCGGGCTTGTGTCCCGCCTTTCCATTTTGAAATGTGGTCACCCTACCTGTAGGCCATGCTGGTATGGCACTTCTTATGTTCTTATATACCATGATATCTATATTATTAGTATTTACAGTACCACAGAACCTCAGAGCCCCATTCATGGGCCAGGGCCCCAGTGCATCAGATGATGTAAAGACACAGAACAAAAAGACAGTCCCTGACCCGAAGACCCTGCTCTCTACATATAAAACAAGAGGCAAATGGGTACAGAAAGAGGAATGAAAGGAAACACAAAGAGAATATTCATCACCATGGTCAGCAGTGGTTTTCAGCACATCAGCAATTAAACCATTAGATATTGCTGCAAAGGCGAGTCTTAAGGAAGGATTTGTTTTCAGATGTATGTGCAGATGTTCAGTAGATGCATGGGGATAAAGAACAGCATGGGGTGTCCCCCTCATTTCTCTAGCAGTACGTCTTAACTTTCCCTCCTAGGTGGGCCATCAATAAGAAAAAGGAGGGACAGTTTTTATTTGCTCTCAGAAGAAGTCTGCTCCTTTCTAGTATGTGGAACATCATGTTCCCATCTCCAGAATTTTGTCTACTCTGTATAGCTATATGTCTACTTTGAATACACTACCTTTGTTCTACCCACTCAAATATTTAGATCTAGGATTTTGTTGTTGCTAAGCATGGTGGATTCTGGGCTGCTCTAGCTGCACATGGGGCCTAGCAGTTTAGGCTTCTTTTCAGCAAAAGGCAAGCACTGTGGCTAGGGACAGACTTTACACATAAACTGGTTTATGTGATCACTGATCAGAAACTGGTTTAAACCTATAACAGAACATGAGTTCAGTGCACATAAACTGGTTTGAAAATGGCTGAAACTGGTTTAAGATAAACTTGGTTGAATGTAGTATCAGATTTAACTGATTCTTTGCCTCTGTCTTCCTCAGTAAGGACCAGAACTGCCACCTCCCTGCTGGGCCCCCTTAGGGCCCCGGGGGAGGCTCACCTGGGCCTAGGGTGAGTGAGGATTTAGTTAGGGAGCTTCTGGAGGGGCTGGACATTTTTAAGTCAGCCGGCCCGGATGATCTTCACCCTAGAGTCCTAAAGGAACTGGCTGGGGTCATTGCAAGTCCCCTGGC
>NW_017729030.1:65616281-65636622 GCF_001723915.1 Gavialis gangeticus
ACAAGCTGGCGGAGGGAAGGTTTAAGTTGGACATCAGGAGGCGCTACTTCACGGTCAGGGCGGCTAGGGTCTGGAACCAGCTTCCAAGTGAGGTGGTGCAGGCTCCCACCCTGGGGGTTTTTAAGAGGAGGTTGGATGACCACCTTACTGGGGTCGTTTGACCCCAGTGCTCTTCCTGCCATGGCAGGGGGTCAGACTAGATGATCTGCTCAGGTCCCTTCCGACCCTAGAAACTATGAAACTATGGGTCAAACAGGTTTATGCAATGTCTGTCCCAGGCCTCTTCCTGGTTTAAGTTAAACCAGACTCCCCCAGCATCCTGACATGCTCTCTAGGCTGGGCTGGGTGGGACTCTGTGCTGCAGACTGGGGGAGGGGGTGCCCACCTGCTCCCTGGCCAGAGCTTCAGCAGAGACTGAAGGTACAGAAGGGTCTGCCTGGCTTCCTCCTGCCCCAACCCCCCTTGCTGCTCACTGCTCAAACAAGGAACCCTCCCCCTCCCTCCCATCTCCCACAGCACGGACCCCAGCCCCATGGGCCCTAGGCACATGGTATGCTAGCTAATGCTGAGAGGTGTCTCTTTGTGTGTCTTCAGTTTCACTGGGACAGGCAGACAGAACAGTATCTGCTTAGGGCTTTTTGGAGCTAATCAACCGGTCAGCTGGTAGCTGGTAACTTACTTCCTTGGAAAAAGCTGTTTAAAAAGAGCTGGAACTAATGGAGAGAGGCTATTGTTTTGCTGATGGGGTGATAAACACTGTTATCAGCCCCCTCCTGGCTTGCTTGCCTGTCAGTTTGCTGCAGACAATATAAAGAAGCAGGGAGAGGGAGATTGAAAAGCTCTGTATCATCAACAGATGCATGCACTGTACACCTCTCCCCCCCACCCGCTTGCCTCAGAGTGCTAGCCTGGGGCTGGGGACTGACAACACTCATGCCCCTTGAGCAGCCAGTGGGGAAAAACCTGGGATGGTGCAGGAAGACCTCCCTAATCAGAGCATCCTGCTGGGGCCTGGCCATGCCCCCAATCAGCTCAGCCCTCTGGAAGGGACGGGACAGCTGCTCTAGCACCCTCCAGCTTCTAGCCTGAGCCACTGCAGACATGTTGCTGAATTTCCTCAGTCCAGAGAGAATATCTGTCCAGTTACAAACTGGTTCAGCCTAGCCAGGTTAGACTAACCTGCAAATGTTGAATCAATTCTGTCTCAGACTTTTGGGATATCTGTCCTTAGCCTGTGAGGTCTGAGCTGTGCAGAAGCTGCAGGTTAGATGCCACAGAGTCCCAGAGTGAGTCAGAAAGGAAGCTGCTGTTCTGTGTCACCCATTTGCCATTCCTAGCAAAGGCAAAGGGACTGCAGACAGAAAAGAACAGTAGACACAGAAAAGCAGGAGACCGAAGATCAGGAGAAAGAAAAGAATAAAATCCACTATTCGCTTTTACAGCCATTTTCACTCTAGAAATGTCTCTCTCCAGGAACAGATGCAGCCTTTGGCTTTTAGGCCATTGTACTTAAATCAAAATATATCTAGGAGCCTTTCTGCCTCAGTTTACTAGCTACAAGGGCTGACCGATACACATCCCACTAAAGGCAAATTGTGCTCATGGAAGTTTGGAGCAACTCTATTGGCATCAGTGCTGTTATTTTGGATTTACATGGCTGTAAATGAAAATGAAGCTGGGTCCAAATGCATATTAAGGTTGTGTGACCCCTCATCTGGCAATGCCTCTTGCTATGAAAGTTAGTTACACCTAACTAAGAGTCTGAGCCAAAAACCCAAGGTAGGTGATGCCTGGTTTGGATTCCCACTTGGGAGTGATGAAATTCACACAGCACAGTAGAGTACTCAGAGGGCTGCCTAGCACTTTGAAAAGCCTAAGAACTAAGGCCCTGATCCACAAAGGTATTTAGGCACCTAATGTAGGGAGCTCAGAGCTGGTGCCCCAGAGATAGACTGGTGGCCCAGGGCTAGCAGAGCAGGAGCAGGACCAGGACCAGGAGCAGGAGCACCATGGACAGGGCATGTCTCCAGGGAGGTGTACTTCAAGGGGTATGGATGAAAGAAAACATAGCTAACAGAGAGAGAGAAATTAGCGGGGTTGCCACAGAGGGAGCTCTCTTTATTATCAAAGGTTTCAGACCCTACCAGAAGCTGTGTGAAGCAGCCCTGGTATGACCTCCTTGCAAGGCTTATGCCCATTGCCCACACAGGCTGGCAGTGGTAGTGCTGGCTGGTCCTCCCTGTGCTGGCAGGGCCTGTGTACAGAAATCATGGGCTAACTTGTCCCTGGCACTGAGAGGGGCATAGGAAGCCTCCTCCCCATCATACTCCTGCACCAGGGGCAGGAATGATCCTGGAAGCTGAGGTGCTTTCCCATCTCTGTGTCCAGGGAGCGTGAGTGCTGGATTCTTCTCAGAAGGGGTCACAGATTCTACAGTGATCCTCCAGCAGGTCAAAGCACTGGGGCTTTGCATTCTCCCAGATTCCCCGGGGCCAAGCTAGAACACACTGTGATATCACCACAAGGTGACCCCTCCCCACCCCACCCCACCGCCCTGCATCCTTGGAAGAGTCATATTTTTCCCTCTCCAAAAAAGGCTAAAGAGATTTCCCACAACATTCTTCAAAAAAACAAGCTGACAAGTATGGTAAATACCCAAGGGTGGAATGATTCAGCCTCCCTGGGGAGATTTCTCAGGAAAGTTTGGACAGGCGAAAAGAGGGTTTTTAAGTCACACATAGCCTTAACTCTAGCCTTCACCACCAGTACTAGTACTAATTAACCAAATTAGCTAATCATCAAGCATAAGCGAGGCAGTTTTTAAATCATGAGGCTCACTGTGATCTTCCCAGAGTGTACCCATCATTCATCATCAGATTTCAGACAGATTGACCTTTTAATGGGTGACCAGCTAATAGCTGATGACTATGACAGGAAAGGAAGAGGAGGAATAGGAAACTAAATCTAAGGCAGGAGATCACACTGGCCACATTACTAACATCTAATTTGGGTGCATCTTCTCTTGAACAGATTCATACTCCAGCACACGCACACTTCTATTATAATATAGCGGTCACAGACTTCATTCTGGAGTAAATACTCTGCTCTTTGGATTAAAGTTAGTTTTACTGCAGAAAAGAATGTGTATCTAATGAAATCCTACCAGACTTCCCCATAGCTACCAGGTAGCTATGGTGCAGTAGCTTTTCTGCTACATCTATACCCGTCATTTGGGTCATGTAGATAATCCCTAAGGATTTGCAACCAGGGTGCCATGGCATCCTGGGGTGCCTGGGGATCCCTCCAAGGTTGCCATGGGGTGCCCCCTAATGTTACCACTATTAGATGATTCACAAGAAAAAACCTAGAGCATGCCTATGCATATGCTCCTCAGAGTCTCAGAACAGCAGAGACTCCCCATGCCTGAAGAAGGATGATTACGCCTGAAAGTTTGCAAAGAACTTTTTTCCAACTACTCAGTTGGTCTAATAAAAGATATCACATCTACCCAAAGAACCATGAATGGCACATATCCCCAGCAGCTGGGGGGGCACAGCTCTGCTGTCAGCAGTAGGAGCATGGCGGCAGCAGCAGGAGCTCGGTGGTGGTAAGCTGGGAGCGCCTGTAGACACTGCCAGCACTGTTGGTGGTGGGGCAGCTGTGAGTGCCGACCAGGGGTTGGCAACCATCCACAGGCACTACCGGCAGTGTCAGCAGTGATCATGGACTGCTCACAAATGCCACCGGCAGTGTTGATAGCGGGGTGACAAGTGGTGACCACCTGCAGGCACTGTCGACACTGTTGCTGGCGCCTTTTTGCAGGGGGTGCACTGCCACACTCAGGGGGTACACATGCACCCACGTGCACCCCCTATGCATTGCCCCTGCAAAGAACCTTACCTACACGTGCTCCAGCATGTTCTGAAACATGCTGCCATTTTGAAATGTGGGATACTGAATACTTGTGATGTTGTGGCATTTTAATTAGAGCAGCTGTTCAGGAGCTGCTCTAATTAAAATGCACCCCCCCAATCCCAGAACACGTGTATAGATACCCAGAGATTTCAAACGGAAGTCCACAGTTATGGTCTTTCTGAGTTCTTTGCAACAGAAAAACTGCTCTATTTTTTTGCTGTAGCCAAAAAAAAAAGAGTGAAAACTAAGAACTGGCATATTCCAAGGGGTGTCCTGAGTCTATCAAAGGGTGCCTCATATCTATTCAGGGCTGCCTTGAGTCTAAAAAGGTTGAGAACCACTGCCTTACACTATTTTAACTAATACAAACTAAAAAATACACTTTTCTGGCCTTGTCAGACTCAAGTTACTAGGCCTATTCATGGGAGTGAGAATAAAATCTAGCCTAAGCAGTCAGAGGAGAAAGCAGGTGTGTTGAAGCTCCAAAGATTTGTGAGGTAAAGTAATATATTGTATTTGACTAGCTTGTTTCCCTTGGAAAGAGATAAGGCAAGGCTGGGGTGGCAGGAGGGGGTATTCAAGCACCCTTCATCAAGTCTGGGAAAGGAGCAGTCACAATCCAGGCTAAGTGCAAGTTAGAACAATCGCAGTAGTTTAACCTAATTGTGTTAATGAATGTGACCATTTAAAAGGGAAGTGGGCAGTTATCACCTGTGGAGCAAAGAGACATTAGCAGAAGAGGCAAGTTATAATGAGCCCAGGCCTAAAGCCAACATCTGTTAGGCCCATGGTTCTTAATGTCTAGTATCAGGCACAGACATTTGCAGCACTTGCAAAGGGGCAGCACATGGTATGTGAATGTGTGTATTATTGTGTGTGAATGATTCAAGTGTAGCAAAATCCACTTCCACTTTAATGTTGCTTCACCCACACCTTAAGAACTGGGGCTTCTGGAACTGGACTCTGTTCCAGACTCTACTGCTGCCCTCTTGAATAATACTGGACAAGTCACTTTGCCTCTCTCTGCCACATTTCCCACCCTACAAAATGAGGTAATGGTACCGATCTCCTGGGTAAAGCAACCAGTGAAAAGCACTGCATTTACAACTTGCCAGTTTGGTGGTTTCAATGGGTCAGGTTCATCTTCTGGACAGAGTTTACAAGAGCCCTCCACCTCTGCTCATCTGATCCCAGGTCAAAACTCTGATTAGACGAAAATGCTGGATTAAAAATCCCAACCCAAAGCCTGTTGCAGTGCAAAACAAACTCCTGGGCCAAACAGCCAGTGCCTGTCATCTTTTTTCCTCTATGGTTTGGGGACCCTGTTTCCATTACAGAGCCAGTTTTCAGGAAAACTCAGGGCCTGATTGTCAGCTACTCAGCCCCCTCAAATTATGAGGTCTGTGCTACCCCTCCAAGGTATGGGACGGTGGACCATTTCCCTCTGGTAACCCAGCCACCTTTCAGGTGAATGTTCCTGGTACCTTGCTATTAAGCACAGGCGGCTGCTCCTTGGGATGCAGATGGATTTAAACTGCTGCCTGCACCCATTTAATTAGCTAACTCTCACTGGGGGCCCTTGCTCAGGCAATTTCCATGGCTGTGATTACTTCTCTCACCTGCTTTTGAAACCCAGAGGAGGAAATTCTGAAAACACACTCAGGGGACTCTCTTCCCTTGCCCCTTCCGCCCTCTCTTAACTAGGCTTTTGCATAATTTCCCATTTATTCTCCCCAGGCTGCCTTCCTTACAATTCCCCTCTATCAGCATGCAAATATATCTTCAGAAGAGTCTGTTAACTCTTTGTCTTCCTCGGGATGCGGTTTTACTTACAGCACCGAGTGGGTGACTAGTTTTTGCAAGGGAAACTAACACTTCTGGTAAGGGAGTACAGGGGAAAGCGTGGAGTGATCTGCACAGCTCTGGAGGCACGCAGTGCATATGGGTTTGTGGTTCAGACACAGAATGTCATGTCAGGAGATACTAATTCTATTCCTAGCTTTTGCCACAGACTTCCTGTGTAAGCCGGGGTAAGACACTTACAGCTTTCAAAGATTAACACCCTCTACCTAATACCCCCGCGTTACCAGGCGTGACACTAACTGAATATGCAGGGATCAGACTTCCCCTGTGCTGGGGCATGGCTCCAAAAACCATGGTATCTTTTTGTTTTTAAATTCCAGTTTCTAATAGCTTCCATTTGAAATACTGTACTGGGATTATTTTTGTAATGGTGGGACTTTGAAAAAAAGTCCATATGTATACACTTATATCAGTGGCCTGGTTTTCAAAAGTGCTGAACTCTGAGGAGCTCCCACCGTATTCGGTGCTGGGTCAGGCTGTTGTTGCACGTTCAGTATGGTCTAGTTCTTCAAGGGGATCTCCAAAAGGTAGAAGAAGAATCAGTTATGCAGTGGTTCTCTACCTTTTTTGGACTCAAAGCACCCCTCATTCAACTTGAGGTAACCCTCCATAACATTTGTGAATTCAAAAATGAATTTATATATGTATTACAGTGCTTATGGGGGGGGGTGGAGGATTGGCTAGGCAAGGTTACAAGCTTGAGCCTGCCCTTCTTTGCTTCTCTCCTCACACCTTCCTTATCACCTCACACCTATCAAAAGATCTAGCAGCACCCTGTTTGAGAATCACTGCAGTAATGCCAATTAATGGAATCTAATGGAGGAAAAGTGTGACCTGCCCACTGTAAGCTGTTGATTGCCAGTAGCCTTAATTGGATTGCTTTTTTTTAGAAAGGAAAGAACAAAATGTAGATGTTTTACCTACAGCAAATCTCAGAAAACAACAGCCCAAGAGTTTGCCAAGAGAGAAGCAAACTTAACAGGCCCAGTCCAGCTGAAACAAGAGATAGTTTCCCATGCAGTAATGATGAACTTTGCTGATCACTAAAATCTTAGAAAATGTTATTTCAACAAAAGGGACTTTATTCATGTCATGAAGTATCTGATGTTGTTTCCCCACCTCTTGCTGAAACAGCCAGCTCATTACAATCAGTTATTTGCCATTGGGGAATCTCTTGTTCAAGATTAATTTCTTCTTCACACCTCTTCAGACTAATTGGTGGTTTGTTATCCAGTCAAATGACTGTCTGCTGGAGCAGTTATAAATGTGTCTAGGGGTCCATACGGGAAGAAAGGGCAAAAGATACAGTTCCTTTTTCAAATGACCTTCCTCTATGTGCTCATAATGACTGCTATTTTCCTCATTTTACCGCAAATGACAAGAGCTGAGCATGTGACAGGCGGGAGTTAGTACAAATGGGTTACCACAGTGGAACAGAACTTTGTTCATCTAACGAGTTCTCTAAATTTTCAAATATGGAGCTGGATGAATTGCTGACTCAGTGAAACCAGTAGGATGAAATGGGGTGTGAGTCAGCAATTAGTCTGAGCCACTGTCTTTTTTTATTTTTTTAACCCTGGTGGGGAACGAACGAGTTCATGTCATCCTGCAGAATTCGAGCTCTCAGCAAGACCTAACAATTATAAGCAAGTCAGAGGATGTGCTGAACATGACTGTGCCCTGACCTGGTTACAAAGCAAATCCAATTAATAGCAGAGCCAATTTTTCAACCAAGGTTAAAGCTGTGGTTTGGTTATAGGGCTGTTCATCTGCACTATTAATCGGAACCTGTGCCAAGGTCAGGCACAGAGAGGCTGGATCTCCACATGCCTTTGTGCTTGCAGTGCAAATAAACCAAAAAACCTCTGTCTGCACCACAAAAATAGCCCAGGGCTTTTTTCAGGCCCCAAGTTCACAACTGGTTACAAGCAAGAGGGTTGCCATGTCTGTGCAGATCACAGGGCCTGTCAGAGGATGGGGATCCTACTGTGTAACATGCTTACAGTTGGACAGTGTCACACTACTGGAGTGTCTGGTCTGTGCGGATGAAGGAGATGTGCTAGAGCCGCACTGTGGGACCATCATGCAGTCCTGTCATTATTTTGGACTGTAGATAGGCTGGTATTTGCTGAGAGGAGATTGGTGACTTGTATGTTCTGTGGCAGAGTGGACTGGGTGTCCATGTTCAGAGTGAAAGCATCCAGGACCCTGTTGACAGAACTTTACTTCCAGAAAGAGCTGGCTCCGGTTCCCCTACATGAGGCCACCCCTACCCAAGGAGTAGCCCCATGACTGCTGGTGTGTGTACAGATCCTGTCTCTAGAGTGCATCAGAAGTCAGGAGGGAAACAGAATGGCAAGAACAACGCAAATCATTCACTGTCCAGTTTATCCTTCACCTATTTTCTTTGCACACTGCTATTTCTGACTTTATTTTGGTATGAAAAATGGCTAAGGAGGAGGAAGAATCTATGCTGACATCTTGGGTCATTCTCTGAAAGCCACAAACAAAGAATTTGCAAAGGGAAGAAGTGAGAAAAATTATCTGCAGGATCTGAAAAAAAACCCAAACTTCCTCATAATACTATTAGGACACTGCTGTAATGGAAGACGGCAACCCAGAATACCTATTTGTCTTTGTAATTGGGCCTTACAGACCCCCATGGACACAGTGTAACTAATTAGCTGTGAAACACATTGTCTTCCTGGACAGGAAAAGATAGTTCATCACCCTGTTAGGAGTGCAGACCAAAGCATGCTTCCTACACACAGTCATATGTTGTTCTGTACAGATAAACCAGGAGAAGGAAGCATTTAAACCTGAATTTCTTTGTGCAGACAGGAGATGTTCCCTTTAAGCCTGGGCGAGGTTGTGTGAATCTGAAGTCAGGCCAGGGTAGGGGACAGCATGGCATCTGTTGAAGTAGGCTATCACCTGTGAAAACTTATGCATCTCTGAAGCAGTTAGTATTTAAGGTGACACCCTGCCATGCCTTCTACCTTTAGGTCTTCTTAGAGTAAACTCTGCTCTCCCACCCCCTTCCTCTCTTCTTCCAGCCATATGGTAGGGTGTGTAGGGCCCTCAGGAAACATCTCTCCCATCAACTTGAGGCTAGAATTTACAGTCTTGTTCTAATTTGATTTTTGCTGACACAATTAAAAGAGGTGTAAATTCCCGTTCCTTAATCCAAGGTACATATTGACATTTAATCATACAAATATGCATCTTCTTTGACAATTCATTTCCCCCAGACTCCTTTCTTGATTGCCTTCTTGGCCCTGGCCATATAAAAGATGACTCTCGGAATTTGTTGTGAAGGAAATGAAGCTCGCTTTCCTTAAGCACCATCTGGGCGCCCTTTGCCATGAATATTATCTTTCACACTTTTCAGAGTTTTTAAAGTCAGGAAATTAGGTGACACACCCACAGGTAATTACTTGGCTTCTCTAGCCCCTTCCTCTGATTTCCAATTTATTCTTTTTGCATCTTAACACCTTCCCAGACAAAGTCACAGAGATTTCCCTTCCAGCTAATGGCCACCTAAGTACTCCCTATTCAGAAACTATTAACCCTTTACTTCCTTTGGGGTTTGGCAGCTGTCCAAGCCCAAGCCTCAACCTTAACTTCTCAGCTAGACAACAAAACTGGGTATTGGCTGGGACATTTTGCCACAAGAGTCTTATACTGCAGCTGAGCTAGGAGTAGCACTGGTGGGCATTTTTGAACTAGCCTTGCCTAGGGCCCAAAGACCCTACATACTGCTGGATGTAGGCAAGAGCCACAAGGCTGATATCAGGCTTACCCTGAAGGCAGTATCCGAAGGTGCAGCAGGAATTTTACAAAAGGCACAATGCAGGACAGCATCTGGTGTTCCTGTCAATGAGGCATGTGCTTGCTAATACAAGTGAGGGATGCTGCTGTGTTGTGGAATCATGTGGAGCACTGGGTACCACTGAAGTCAAACTTGTACCCTGGGGTTGACTTCAGTTTGAAAGCTGGTGAGGGGCTCTTTCCTTGCCCAGTAGCAGAGGTTATTTTATTCTTGATTTTTGGCCCCTTAGAACCATTCCTGACTTCTGCATCCAAGTGAAACTGCCTATGTGATCAGAGGTGCGGCTTTTGATAAAACCTTTCTCTAAAGTATCCTGTGAAAACGCTGTTGGGGGAGGGATTCATACAATCACCTAGACCACATGCAGAGCCCTCAGCAGCTTTCAAACTGAAGTCAAATCCAGGGTGCAAGTTTAACTTCAGTGGTGCCCAATGCTCCATATGATTCCCCAGCACAGCAGCATCGGTCACATGCAGTGGCAAGCACATGCTTTGCTGACAGGAACACCAGAAGCTGTCCTGCATTGTGCCTTTCATAAAATTCCTGCTGCCCCTTGGGATACTGCATGACCTGGACCTCACAGACCTACTGTGATCACTGACTACTTCTAGCTTTAAGAGCCCATAGAAAGGCAGACCACAAATACGAACTCTGTAAGCTTAAGGCCTGAAGCATCCTTGCAAACTAAGAGGCCTACTGGATGAATTGCTGGCTCTGTCTCTGTGATTCCTCAATATACTTGCAGCCACCCCGGAAAAGTGCTGTAATCATTAGAAGGTGACAAGGTGGCATTGGCAGTATGTTATGGGGCCAGATGAACAAGTGCTTAGTATCTAACAGCTTCCACTGAGAACAATGGGAAATCCCCCCACACACACCCACACTGAGAACAGTGGAGAATTCACAACACAGGCACACACACATTCTCTCTCTAAGAACAGTGGCCAATTCACAACACCCCCCCCCCCATACACACACTCACACACTGAAAACCATGGGGAATTCACACAAATGCAGGGAGAACAGGGGGGCTTCTCCATACACCCACAGCCAGAAGAATGAAGACTCTTTCACCACCACATGTTGGCATGCATGCTGAGGCTAAGAACAATAGAGAACTGCTAAGCCACGCACACAAACTGAGAATAATGGAGAATCCCCCCTCCCCGGAGTCTCACACACAGTGACAACAATGGAGAATTCTCTGTGCCCACACACCCACTGAGAGCAACATTCATACCAAGCCACTACACTTACACACAAGTGTTCACACTGGGGATGATGGAGAAATCCTCCCTGCTTTACACCCCACTGCATTCATATGGAGCATGTATGCATATGGAGCATTCCCCTCTAACATCAGCATTCCCCTCTCCTCCCTGCCATACATAGATAGTCCTGTGCATGCACATGGTGAATCAATGTAGAAATCCCCTCAACTCACACGCTTACATAGGCACACACTGATGGGAGACCTGGGAGCTGAAATGTTTTATTAATCTTATTCTCTAATATTTCACTCTGCTCCAAGATTTGATCCATATAACCTTGAAACTGATCTGGAAACACCTTAAATGAGCCAGACAGAAATAGGAGGCGCATGCGGGGTGGTGGAGGAGGGTTTAGCTCTGAAAGCCCAGGGAAAAGACAGCAGGAAGACTTGGGAAGTGTTGTGTTATCTTTTACTGGACCAGCTTGTATCACTGGGAGCAATGTCAGATAAGCTTTTGGGCTTCAAGTGCCCATCACCAGAGCTGAGAAAGAAGCAGTCACAATCCATGCCAAGTGCAAGTAGAACAGTTGTGCTAGTTTAACCTTGCAAATCTTGCTTCTATACATGGAAATTCTTGGCAGAGCTAGGGCCATGTAAGGAACAACAGGACAGACTTATGTTGCCTCCAGAGAAGACTGCCAGTCTCTGAGGCTTACACCAAATCAACCACCAGACCAGAAACTAATATGATGTCATCGGCAGAAGGCAGGTTGGGCAGGCATTGTGCTGTGTGAGATTTCCTCTGTGGAGAACGACCTCTGGACCTTGTGCCTTTGCAGAGAGAAAACAAGAGCAAGTCGCTCAAGTGTTCAGCTGCAGTGTGCAGCCCTGAGCCGGAGACATGGGGACTGCTCCCATTTCAGTGTAACATTCACCTCCCGGGCAGGCCCCAGTCAGTTATTTATCTTTGTTTTCCTGATCACTGTGAGAGAGAAAAGCCCCAGCTTGTGCCTAATCAATATGAAGACGTGCATGTAAACTAGGGAACAGGTACTGGGAGTGAACATGGATTTAAATGTCGGCTTCCATCAGGATTCCCTTTAACTGAGCACTAAAGCTTCTCATTATTAAAGAGGCTTAACAGAGACAGAAAAAGTCTGCATTAGATTATTCATTTTTCTCTGGGGGAGGAGGAGGTGTGTGTGTGCTCCTTTGAGTTTGCTCCTCTGGCTGAGAGCAGTATTTGCAGAGATGGCAGCATGTGGCTGGTCACATTACATGCTCTATGCCACTGGGTGCCAAACTTCTGGCAGGCTTGCCACACAGACCCACACCCATCCTCAGTGCCACTCTGATCCCTTTCCCCTGCCCAAACTGCTGCTCTGTTTTCTGCTCCCCCCCAATCTCCCAGTCCCCCACAATCTGTTGCATGCCACACACAGGGGTTCCCGGTGCCACTCGTGGAATCTGTGCCACAGGTTGGCCTCCCCTGCTCTTTGCCGACCAAGCTATAACCAACTGTGTGCAGATCATGCTCAGGCGACATAACGTAAATGATGTTACTGTTGTCAGTGGCATGGTGAATTGCAGGGAACAGAACCCCCCTAGCCATAGGCAGCTGTAACAAACAAGAATATCAAGGAGCCTGGCATAGCTGGGTGCGCCCTGGGGCCACTACTCCAGATCTTTTTTCCAGAATGCCAGAAAGCAGCATGGTTGGTATATGCTCAGGGCTGCTTTTGAACCACCTACTTTGCCTAACTGCTCAACTCTGATGCACCCGCATGGGAGCAAGTGGACAGGGCTGATTTCATCAGTGGTAGCCCCAGGGTCAGGAGAAGCTGCGTAAGAGGTCCCCTTGGAGTTCAGCATGACTCTATCACCTGTAGTGACATTGGGGTCCCTGGACCCTTGTCTGCCTTGGCTTGGCAGGGCAGGGAGGCCCTGACCCCTTGTTCAGTCTACCCAGGTCTCATGAAGAGAACAGCTCCTGTTTCTTTGGATCTTTTGCTCCCCCACCCCCATCAGATTGAAGAAGAGGTGGGAGGAGTACATAGAGCTGCTTCCCACCCATATTTCTGTCCCATTGAAGATGTCTAGACATAGGAGAAGATGCCATTGCACAATCCTGGAGCCAGAATAGGCTCTGGCTGGTAGTGTCATCCCCCTGCTGCTTGGGGCAGAGCATTCCCATGCCAGCCCTGATGCCAGGATCAATTACAACATTGACTCATCTCTGAACCACAACAGGTGCAAGAGTATAAACTCTGTTTGGAAGATCAGACATCTTCTAGCAAAGGTACCCACTGAAGCCAGTGCCCTCCCTGCAGGTGAACTGGCTTCCACGGGGCCAGGCGTTAGGGGAAGCGTCAGAGAGGATGTGAGGGAGGCCAAGAAGATTTTTTTAATTTTCTTCTTGAAGAGAGAAGAAAAATGGGAGTTCTCTTGGGAGCAAGATGTGTGTTCAGTGTCTCTTAAATATCTAGAGAAAACTAGAGCCAGGGAATGTCTCTGGGGCTGACTGATCATCAGTGAACTGAGTTACAGTCTGAGTGAGACTGATTGCACAGGGAGGCAAGATATGGCTCCTGGAACCTACAGGGTGACGCGTGCTGGCTTCAGCCCCGCCTAGGGCTTATCTTCACTTACACCCTCAGCAGATGGTCCCTATGGTCCACACACCACCATATCGGTGCAGCACAGCAAAGTTCCCTCTGCCCCTTCTTCCCTCAGCATGTCCCCCTGTGCCAGGAGTGAGGCTGGAGTGCCTGATGGCAGAACTGGCTCTTTAGTGTTTATGCCAGTCAGAAGTCCTCTCCCAGCAGGGGACTGCACAGCTGCTCTGTTCTGGCTGCATTACACTACCGCAGTTGTGTGGAGTAGCTGTTGGGGGTCTGAGGACTCAGCCCTATGTGTCTGGCTGGGCCAAGGGGTTTTCTCTGCGGACAGGGACAGAACAGAGAAGCAACTCAGCCCCTGGGGCAGCCCTATAACCAGGGTGTCCTGTCTGCACAACAAACAAAACTCTCCTGCTAGCACATGGGCTCTGTCTGACACCCCTGTGCTGGCACCGCAAGACTCGAAACCCTTCTTAAAATCAACCCTCTCCCCCCACACACAACATTACCTGTGCTTCACTATCTGCAGCAGCACTGAGCAGGGACAGTAGTTGAGATGGGGCAAAAGTGGACCCTGGTGTGTTAACTACCAAACCATCAATCAGCAAAACCCTCTCAGAATATGGTTTTCAGAACTGGGGGAGAAACTTCAGGGCCCTTGTGCTCTCTTCATAACTACTGCACCTGGAGCTACAGTTATCGGTGCTTGTAGGAGAAATGTTGATGTAAGTGATGCTATAGAGTGCTCTACCTGAGCCAATAAACTCAACAAGATTGAGGGAGTGTTTGCTACTAGCCCCCAGGACAGCAGAGATCTCTGTGGCCTGGCATTCCTGTCAGCCAGCTGGATCGCACAGTGAGGTGCTCTTCCAGCCCTGAGCTAGAAGGGTTGTGGGGAAGGGTGAAGCACTAGCAGCACCTTCCTCCCTGTACACAGCCCTCCTTGCATTCCTCCGTGGGCGGGACACTACTTGTTTTGTTGCCACTGCATTCCCCCCCTTGCCTCCCACCCAGAGCTTGTACCCTTGCTGTTTCGAAGCATCTTAAACCAGCTGTCTTTTTTCCTCCGGCTGCAAGGAATATCCCTCAGTAATAGCAGAGATGGGCTTGAACAGCTGGTTGGGGGCAGGTGGAGTCCTGGCACAGTCATAAGGTGCCAACAGCACCAATGAATCAAGGCCTCTAGTGTGGGCGAACAGCTCCATTTCCAACAGAGTGGGCAGCTCTGCCTGCTCATTAATGAAGCCATGTTTGAGGGAGTCACTAGTCCCTTAGCTCCCAAGGAGCTAGCTGGCCACAAGCAAGAATCCTCTCTTCCCCCATGCCCCATCCTCTCCCAAACATTTGATGTGCCACCAGCTCAGAGGGACACAGTGAGATGGTATCTTCAAAACTAGATTAGAAGATCCACATTTTTCAGCTTTGGACTTCCCCACTTCCTGAATGGAAACCTGGAGGGGTAGTTATGGTGGGAATGCTTGGGAAACCTAAAATGAGTTAATTAAAAGCACAAAGTTAATGCATGTAAGTTAAGCACGTTCATCTCCCCACCATACTGACACTGGTTGGGGCATCCCCATAGGTGTGGGTAATGCACTTTCACTTGTGTGATAACTTCACACCTTTAGTCAATTCATCCTAACTCCATGTAGAAGAACCCTCATGTGCAATGTCACATCAGAACTACACAGAGGGCATAAGAAACATCTGGTGACAGTTGTATGATTTACCCAAGCAAACAGAGCCTTGGTACAATGACTAGTCGTTGCACAGGGATTTGCAGCTCAGCATACTCTGCCTACTTTAAAAGACCCTATGAAATCTCAAGCAGTTACAGCATTGTTCTTCACCTTCTGCCCTAAGAGGCTCAGTAGTGTGCCTGGATTCCATCAGAGAGGCTGCATTTCACCCCAGAAGGAGCTGCGTCTGATAGCTGTGTCACCTGTCTGCTGTGTAATGCATGCTGCACATGAGCTATTTTGGCTGAAAGTGTTTTGAAGCATTTAAGCTGTGGCTATTCAGCTCCAGGACTGCTGGAAAATCAGTCAAGAGTGATAGTTCCTGCTACTACTTGAGCAAGGAAACTGAACTTGTTGTATGACTTTATTATTGCATTCATACACACAAGGTCAGTCACTGATGCACATAAACAGACAATTTACAGGCTTACTGTAGAGACAATGAAATGCATTGATCTCATCTAATTCACTGAAACATTGCTGAACACCATTTTTTGTAGTAATTTTGGTATAGCAGAGTGATACCTTTCACTTTCTAGGCTGTGTGGTTTAAACCAGGAACTGACAATTGACACGCGCACATCCCAGCTGTAAATCTAGGAGCTGAGCACACCCACTCACCCACCCACCTACACCTTTCTGTGAATTGCCTTGAGAGATTTATAGGAGCTAGTCATGCACAGTAATTGCCAGGTACAGAAAGAAACCTCCTTGTATTGTACCATTTTAATATAAAAACAAATGTAATTAGTGTTTAAAGTGTCCAAGATAAGTAACGTGTACCTCCATGTGATCCACATGACCTCATAGCATGCACTCAATGGGAGTTAACCTTTGGATTTGATACAAAGAGAAGCCGGTTTGCTCACTGACACCAAGTGTAACGATTCTTTCCTTGCCCAATAGCAGAATCTTGGTACTGGTCTTTATGCAAAGCTTCCACTGACTTCAGGGGGAGTTTGCCACCCTGCCAGGGGGCAATACATGCTCAAAAATCTGGTTTAAATTATGCTTGCATTCAGCTAGAATTTTTTTAATGATTCTGAAAAGAGACACCATGTTTTTAATGATTCTTTTCAGAGCTGAAGAATTAAGGATGGCCTTTATAAGGGATATCTAGGGAAACATGCGATAGCTTTCTGGCACTTGGAGAGGGGTATCAGTATATCCTTTTTACCTCTGTACCTGCATTCATTCATTAGAGGTAGATATGTTTCTTCTTGGCTGCCTCTGTGTGTACAGCAAAATAATTTCCCATCATCGTGGCTGCTTAGATTTGTGATCAAAGACACTCTTTGGGGCATCCTGCACAATAGATCCAAAGCCTGAAATACCCTAGATCAGGCAAGCGCGTGGCTACATTTCATTCATGTAAGCACTGATGGGGTAAGACAAAGACAAACAAAGAGAAGGCTGACAAGAGTAGGAGTTAGGAGCTGTTTTGGCAGCAGCCAGAGAGCAGTGTTGGGAGGGAGCAGCAGCAAGGAAATGGAGGAGGGAACAGCAGCCAGTTCCTACCCTATACCTGAGACTTGGATCTGCCTATGACAGACTTCCTATGCCCGAAGAAGTGACTGCGCCGGAAACTTTTCCCAACTATTCAGTTGATCTAATAAAAGATACCACATCTACTCAAAGAACCTTGCCTGCCTATAACATAAGGCACTTCTGGCCTGAACCCTCACTGCCCTCCAGCAAGGGCTGTCAGGGGCATGATGGCTAGATGAGTGTGAATTGCTGCCAAAGCAGAATGCAGGCCTGGGATACACTGGTGGAAGACTTCTTGAAAGCCACTTTAGTCAGGTAAGTCACAATGGAGTGCATGAGGGATCAGATCCCAGACCCATACCTGACCTTTCAAATGCTGCCCTCTTTGGGGAGGAATGTCTTTTTCAGACTTCACAGTTTCATAATTTCTAGGGTTGGAAGGGACCTCAGCAGATCATCTAGTCCGACCCCCTGCCATGGCAGGAAAGAGTACTGGGGTCAAACGACCCCAGCAAGGTGTTCATCTAACCTCATCTTAAAAACCCCCAGGGTAGGAGCCTGCACCACCTCTCTTGGAAGTTGGTTCCAGACCCTAGCCGCCCTGACCGTGAAATAGCGCCTCCTGATGTCTAACCTAAACCTACCCTCTGCTAGCTTGTGACCATTATTCCTGGTCACTCCTAGCGGTGCTCGGGGGAACAGTGACTCCCCCAATGCCTGCTGGTCCCCCATGACTAGTTTATAACAGGCCACAAGATCCCCCCTCAGCCTTCTCTTTTGGAGGCTGAACGGGTTCAGGACTTGCTTCAGGGCACACCATCTTTTTGCCTACCAGGTGCTGGAGCTGACAGATGATGTCTGGAATGACAGCCATATAACATGGCTAGAAGCTGAAGTCAGGCCTCCAGCTCTGTGTAGCCCACCAGCCAAGCCAGATACCCGAACAAAGCCTCTCCTGAATTGACAGGCCTTCTTCTGCCACTTCCCTTATACCTGATGACTTGCTTCAACCCAAATACTTGTTGCCAGGGCCTCTTCCCTGGCTGTTCAAAGGCTGATAGTACGGTCTCCTCTAGACTCCAGCCAGGGCTCTTCTATCCCTGTTAACCTTGCTGTGAAGTAGGACTGTGGGAAAAATTTGAATTGAATGGGAAATATAGTGCTTTTGAAGCTTTTTTTTCATCCCCAGATCACAATAACATGTTGAACTTGGAAATCTGCAATGTAAATTTTGCAAAACATTGTTTTGGGGACCAATTGAGGCACTTTGTTTTGATGTTGACATGCACGTGCTTTGATTTTTGATGACCAAAACCCCATTTCTTAATGGAAAATGGAAAGGAATCATGTCAGTGGAATGTCAGGGCACCTTTGGCCTCATCAAGATCCTTTGTTTTTACTCTATAGACACAAAAGTTTGTTGAAAACAACATATTCCTACAGGAAGTTTCCATTTTGATCGTGTGTCAGTTTCTGATGGAAAAACTTCCTGTATGGACACACTCCTCTAGTTACCAACTATAGAAATGATCCCTGAAAGTACAGCCTTTTGTATGGACATTCTCAGCCAGGTCTGTCCTGCAGAGCCCTGTCCAGGAGCCCCTTGTGAACCAACCTTGCATTGTGTGTCTAGCCAAAGATAAAAGGCCTGTGGGGAGGGGAGGAATGAACACTGAGGATGAAACAGAGAAGGGACGAGCTCTGGGGGCTCTGGTGAGTAACAGTTAGTATATTATATCAAATAACAAAACAGGAAGCATTTGAATTACAGTGCCTTAATTACATCTCTGGAGCCTGTTGAACCTAGCTACTCTCTCAGATCCCCCGTATCCCAGCTAACCCCATGATTCACTTTATCCACTGTCAGGCCTCTAACATGATTTGGCTTGATGTGTTTAAACAATTTACCAATATTCCTGTATGTCATGATCTCACCGTTACAAATTGGTCCCTTCCCAGGAAGCAGAAACCTTGATAGCCAGGGAGCTGCTGCTTACAGTAATGTGCTCATTTCACACATTGGTAGGGAAAAGACAAGAGGCCTCTTCTTTCATTTTTTAAACAGCTTTAAAATCTCTCTCTCGTTTTTTTTCCCCTTCTCCCGAAAGACATGTGAATTCAGAAGCAGGAATTGGTGCTGGGTTTGGAGGGGGAACTGGGGGCTGTGCCAGTGCTTCTTCTGGAAGTTCCTGGCTGGAGGGTCTTGCCCCTCTTCTTTGAGTCAGACCAATCAGCATATTTGGGGTTGGGAAGGAATTTTATCCCACGGTCAGACTGGTATGGACTGTGTGGGGGGTTGTCCTCCTCTGTGGGGCAGGGGGTAGCCCTCTACCAGAGATCTCTTGAGCCTATATCGACAACATTTCATAGAAGCAAGACTTTGGCTGCTGTGGTTCCTCTGCTTTACGTGTGGCGGGTTAGGGTGTTAGGTCTGTGTTGCATCACGGTTGAGTTTAGATCAGTGTTTCTCAACTTGTCGGTCATGACCCAAAAGTGGGTTGCAAGAATATATGAAAGAGTCATGAACAAACTTTAAAAATGGATTCTCCTTTAAAGGACAAAAGCATGGGAAACTGTGGCTTTTCACTTGCAGAGTTCCAGCCTGCCAGGGGCTGTATGGGGCCCCAGTGCCCACACATACCCCCCGGCCCCACACACCCTACCCTGCACACTGGGGGGAGGGGAGGGGCTGGGACCTGGGTTTGGGGAGCAGCTGGTCCTGAGTGAGGGGCACTAGCAGGGACAGGGGGCTGTTTACTACTTAAATTATTTACCAGGTCAGGACTGGCCATGGATGTTTACAAATGGGTCCTGGTACAAAAAATATTGAGAACCATTGGTTTAGATTATGGATTGTATAGGCAACCCCTGCTTAGTGCTCTTAATTGGTTCCTGAAACTGAAAGTATTTAATAACACAAGATGGCGCTCACAAGTGCTTTTAATGACCCAAGATGGCGACTGCGATCATTATAATGAAACTCACTGAGTGCTAAGTGAAATTGGGTATCAATTTAAAATTAGCGTTATAGTGAAATAGCACTAAGCGAAACAGCATTAAGCATGGGTTGCCTGTATAGCAGCGGTTCCCAAACTGACAGATTGTGCACCACCAATTTAAAAATGATACAGCCTTATGTACCACCCGCAAATTTTTCAGTTCAACCTTAAGTACCACCAGCAAAGGTTTGTCATATAAAGTAATTAAAAAAAAATTGTTAATGTGTACCACTGACAGGTTGTCTGAGTACCCCTGGTGGTACCCATACCACAGGTTGGGAATGGCTGCTGTGTGGTATGATTTGGAGAGGTATGGTCCTGCCTCAGGCAAGGGGGTTGGACTAGATGAGCTCTGGAGCCTATGATTCTATGATCATGATTGTTGTTTTTAATCAAGATCAACAATCATTTGATTTTGCTAAAGCAAGGACAACCGCAGGCTGGGCACCCCTTTGTTTGAGGACTGGAGCAAGGCCTGGCAGGGCCCCGGGGAGGCGGCTAGCCCAGCCCCCTTGTCCGGGCAGGATCATCTCTCCCAGAGCCCTGCCGGACAAACGCTCCTTTGTTGCAAACAGTCGCTTCCCCGCGGAAGGAACAGGGAAGGAAGTGGCTCGGTGCTGCCAGGAGCCAGGTCACGGGGGAGAGCTCGCAGGCGGTCTTTTCCCTGGGGCAGC
>NW_017729030.1:65641622-65642611 GCF_001723915.1 Gavialis gangeticus
CTTGGTGCTGCCAGGAGCCAGGTCACGGGGGAGAGCTCGCAGGCGGTCTTTTCCCTGGGGCAGCACCGGGCTCCTTCTGGCCGAAGGCCACGTCCCTTCACCCGGGGTCTCCCATGCAGCGGCGGGGCGCAGCCGATGGAACCCCCCCCTCCCCCGCGGGGGGCGGGTCTCGGCAGTTCCAACGTTCGAAAATGGAACCCCGCGTGCTGCTCGTTCCAGACCCCGCGGGCCCGCGCCGCCTCTGCCCCCAGCTGCGGGCGGGGAACCAAGGCGCTGCCGGGGGTCCGAGCCTGGGCAGCGGGGCAGACCCCGATCGCTGCCACCGCCTTGACCTGCCCCGGCCGGGCACCATCGCAGGGGAACCACAGCGGCCCTGAGATCCCGGGGGGGGGAGGTGGAGAGGGGGGGCATGGGTGTGAGCAGGAGGGGACAGGGGCAGGCCCCTGTGTGGGGTGTGAGTGAGTAGTGGGTCATTGGGGCAGCCCTATACATGGGGAGGGGTTAGAGGAGCCTCGTGTCGGGGGAGGGGATCGTGTGTGTGTGTGCGTGCGTGTGTGCCTGTGCGTGCGCGCGCGCGTGTGTGTGTAGGGGGGGAATGGGGCAGCTCTCGGCCCTGGGGTGTGAGCAGGAGGGGGCAAGGGCAGCCCCATCTGTGGGGTGCGAGTGAAGCGGGGTCATTGGGGCAGCTCCGTGCGGGTGGGCACGCAGCGCTCCCCCCTGGCTCATGC
The DNA here is from genome assembly GCF_001723915.1 of Gavialis gangeticus. Classification (NCBI taxonomy): domain Eukaryota; kingdom Metazoa; phylum Chordata; order Crocodylia; family Gavialidae; genus Gavialis; species Gavialis gangeticus. The sequence goes on from NW_017729030.1 coordinate 65,642,351, forward strand.
CCAGGTCACGGCCAGTCAATGGCGGGGGGAGGGGCGGCGCATGGCTGCGGGCCGCGCTCCATTCACAAAGCGGCGGCGCCGCGTTCCACGGCCCGGTTTTATGAATGGAGGCGGCGGGCGGGCCGCGCTCACAATGGGCCGCGGTGACGTCAGCGGCAGCGCGCTCCATTCAGAGCGGCCGGGGCGGGGCGGGGCGGGGCGCGAGTAAAGGGGCTCCCGCGGCGGCGGCGGCTGCAGGAGCTGGGGTCGGATCAGCACCAT
>NW_017729030.1:65643230-65644078 GCF_001723915.1 Gavialis gangeticus
CCATCGTGCGGCGCCGCGCCAAGGGCGCCGTGAGCCTGGAGCAGATCCTGCCGGCCGAGGCCGAGGTGCGCGCCCGCTTGCGCGCCGGCCTCTACTCCGCCGTGGTGCTGTACGACGAGCGCAGCCCCGACGCCGACTGCCTGCGCGACGACGGCACCGTGTCCCTCGTGCTGCGGGCGCTGCGCCGCGACGCCGAGCGCGCCGACGTCTGCCTGCTCGCAGGTGGGCTGGGGCAGCCCCTGTGTGGGGGGGTCGCGGCCGCCCTGCCGTGGGTGTGAGCAGGAGGGGTCGGGGCAGGCCCCCGGGGGGGGAGAGGGAGTGAAACGAGGGGGGCAGCCCTGTGTGTGCGTCGGGGGCTGGGGTGTGAGCAGGAGGGGACGGAGCAGTTACATATGTGGGGTGCGAGTGAGCAGGGGGGTCACTGGGGCAGCCCCAGGCAGTGGGTGGCAGTTAGAGCAGCCCCGGGGTGCAGGGGGAGGGGGGTGCAGCCCTGGGCCATGGGGTGTGAGCAGGAGGGGATGGGGTAGCCCCCTAGGTGTGGTGTGAGTGAGCAATGGGGAGGGTCACTGGGACAGTCCCAGGCATTGGGGGGCAGGGGTTGCAGAGCAGCCGCATGTGTGTCAGGGCGGACTTCAGTCATGGGCATGAGCAGGAGGGGACAGGGGCAGCCCCCCATGTGGGGTGTGAGAGTGGGGGGTCATTGGGGCAGCCCCATATATGGGGTGTGGGGGGGGAAGTCAGAACACCCCCATGCGTGGGGAGTGAGTGGGGGCCAGGGATCAAAGCAGTCTTGTATAGGAGGTGTGAGAGGGGCAGGATCAGAGCAGCCCCCATGTGTGGGCTGTGAG
>NW_017729030.1:65645303-65654578 GCF_001723915.1 Gavialis gangeticus
GGGCAGCCCCAGGCAGTGGGTGGCAGTTAGAGCAGCCCCGGGGTGCAGGGGGAGGGGGGTGCAGCCCTGGGCCATGGGGTGTGAGCAGGAGGGGATGGGGTAGCCCCCTAGGTGTGGTGTGAGTGAGCAATGGGGAGGGTCACTGGGACAGTCCCAGGCATTGGGGGGCAGGGGTTGCAGAGCAGCCGCATGTGTGTCAGGGCGGACTTCAGTCATGGGCATGAGCAGGAGGGGACAGGGGCAGCCCCCCATGTGGGGTGTGAGAGTGGGGGGTCATTGGGGCAGCCCCATATATGGGGTGTGGGGGGGGAAGTCAGAACACCCCCATGCGTGGGGAGTGAGTGGGGGCCAGGGATCAAAGCAGTCTTGTATAGGAGGTGTGAGAGGGGCAGGATCAGAGCAGCCCCCATGTGTGGGCTGTGAGTGGGGGGGGTTGGGGCAGCCCCCTTATGGGCTGTGTGTGTGGGTTGGAGCAGTCCTGGTGGAGGGGGAGGTAAGAGCAGCCCCTGCATGGGGTGTGAGTGTGAGAGGAGGGATTAGGGCACGGGGACTGAGGGAGCCTTGGGGGGTGAGGGGGGGAAAATCGGACAGTTGTGTATATGGGGTGTAAGTATGGGAGGGGGAAATCGGGGCAGCCCCTGCATTGGGAGGTGGGGGGGAAGTCGGAGCAGGCCCCATGCATGAGGGTTGTGTGAAGGGATCAGGGCAGTCCTTGACGGTGGGTGTGAGTGGGAGGGTTTAGGGCAGTCCTGTGTGAAGTGGAGGGATCAGGGAGGCCCTGTGCCTGGGGTGTGGAGGGAGTCCACAAGCAGCCCCAGGGCCTGGAGGGTCTGCTCCCTGCCCCTGGGTGTGTGCCACCCCCCTCTCCCCCCACATGCCTCCTGCTTGCTCTGGAGTTGCCAGGCCAAACACTCCTTGCTCTGTTCCCTGCAGGCCCGCCCAGCTGCAAATCCAGGGGCAGGGGGTGGGATGGGGGCGCTGTTCTTTCTCCTTCCCTCCCTCCATTCCCACTCGGGGCACATTCCAGTCATTCCTCCACAGCCCCTGCTCTTTCAGCCCCCCTCTCACCCCTCCCCAGGCCGGCAGGAAGCTCCCCACGCAGTGTGGGGGACAGTGGCTAGTCATTTCCTGCCCCTTTGCCCAGTCAGCTGCTGGGGAAAGGCTGCTGGTGACCTGTGCCTGACCTGCCTGAGCTTGGTAGGGCTCAGCTGGCTCTGGGGCTGAGGTGTCTGCCCATGGGACAAGGGATAGGAGCAAAAAAGGCCCAGTGAAAGGATAGCTGGTCTGATCTGGCTCCATACAAGGGGTGGTGGGGCCAGTGGGCTCTTCCCCAGCATTGGGGTGGGAGGTACCATGTCTCTGTGAAGGAAACCCCTGTGGTCCTTTTTTTTGCTGCTTCAGCTCTGAGCCCTCCCAGGCTGGATTTTGGCAGCATGATGCGATGCTTTTGGAGCCCAAAAAATCCTTCCCCACAGAGGAGGACTTCGCGAGTCTGGTTTTTTCTCCTTCCCCTTGTGCTCTGGGTAAAGCAATCAAACCGTCCCCTTTTGTGGAACATGGAGGCTGAGTGTGCTTTGTGTATGGCTTTGCTCCCTCCCACTACATTAGTCTGAAGCTGAGTAGAAGGCAGAGTAGATGTGCACCTTATAGGCTACCCAAAGTAGATATAGATAACAGAAGCTTTTGTGAGCTGAAGCTCACTTCATGACAAAATGAGCATCAGCTCACAAAGAAGCTTGTGCTGTCTATATCTACTTCAGTTAGTCTATAAGGTGCACATCTGCTCTGCCTTCTACTTGATTTAGATTAACACGGTGAATTATGTGTCTTAACCTTCTGCAGGCCAGGAAGGAGCTCTAGTGCAGGTTTCCCATCAGACTTGCCCACTTCTGAATATTCACAGTAATTCAGAGGAAATGTCATGGTGCCTCTGTACTGGTGTAGTGGGAGATGTGGCCAGGTCATGAACCTTCCTTCCCCGTCTCTCAAGTCTCTGATTGTTTCAGCCAAAACACTGCAAAACCTAGGCTTGGGCGGGGGGGACAACAGGGACAGTTTAAATCCTGAGAATTTAGGTAGGGAGCATCGGGAAAACTGAACATGTTTTATCTGGTTTAAAGCTGGACAGATACCTGCGGGAAATAGCTTTGAAGCCACAGCAGCGGAACCAGCTGCAGTGATCCTTAATTTGATGCAGATAATTAAAATTAATTCCTTCCTCTCATCCAAGCTAAATACAGCGAGTTGTGCTGAAAGAAAATCAGCCGTTGTTCAGGTCAGAATGCTGGAGGCAGATCATCAGTTACGTAGCAAAAAAAGCTTCTCGGTTGTGTAAGCACTCCCTTCCTCGTACTAGAGCGAAACCCTTTGGAACTGGTCTGTACGCCCGATGACAATCACTTTCTAGTAATTGTTGCCTTTTTAATGGCCTGCCTCTGATGTTCGTTAATTTAAACCAAATTAAAATCACAGTAATAGTGACAGTGAGAAGTTTCAAGCTCTGCAATGAGGTTTTCTTAAAATTCCCCTTAGTCTATTTTGGAAACGTGAGCGCCCAATGGAATTGCACATTTTTTTTTGTTTACAACTAGTGCATTGTAATTTATTCATGGTTTTACTGAAAATGGGGGATCAGGAGTGCATGCATGCAGTTAGATAGTGGTGAGTCCATTAATAGGTTTGATAAATGTTGTATTTGGCATTTATGTTGTGCTTGATACAGTAAAAACAGCAGGAGCTCTGATAAGGATGGATTATAATTTTCAAACAGGGAGCTTTTTTCTCAATTGTTTTCTCAGCAGTGGCATCTAAAGGGACTGTGTTTTGTCTCTTGTTAATAAGTCGTTCTGATGCTGATAAAGATGCATGCAAGCTAAGAATGCTTCTTTGTTTCAATGACATGACCGTCTAGGTTAGCTTTTAATTTTAAAAGCCTTCATTGGCCTGGCTTGACTTCTTCTCTTTGGTAATATCTTATTAAAACCTGCTCTTCCATTCTACCTTCTCAAATTATACAAATATAAAATCTCAATTCCTTTTACAGAGGAAAAAACAGTACAACTAAGGGAATTCACATGGCATTTTAGGCACTGCATTTAAAGAGCTGAATTCAGCTAATGTCAGTGGGAACAGTGTCAAACCCCCAAATATGTATTATGTTAAATTCACTGTATTTGTTTTTATTACATGTGAGCTGCTGTTGATAATGATTGTAATAATTTTTGTTCACATATTCCATGTGCATTATGGCAAAGCTGAGCTTCAAAGCCATTTTGCAGCAGGATTAATTAGAGTACAAAAAGGTCAAATGTCTTGCTAATTACATACAGCATGCCAATGGCTCAAGCAAGATTAAGACCTAGAAACGTGCAGGTCCTCAGAACTGTGCTGCGTAGACCACACAGCCTGCCGGCATCTTAAAGCTGCAATAATAGCAAGTGAAACAGACTCACTTTATGTTACTCCAATCCACCTTTGGGGTGCTGTTATATAAGGTGTATAGCATTTTAATACACAGACTGCATGTTAAGAAAGGGTTATGGGAACTTCATTCAAGGATAAGAGAAGGTATTTGGACTGGAAGAGGATGTTAGTAGCTGGTAGCAAAACATGCAGTAGTACCTCTCTCTCCCTCCCTCCTCCTTCCCCCATTTCCTTTGATTCTGCAAAGCAGTCAAGTATGTGCTTAAATCTTGTAGACCAAGAGGGACTGAATTGGGATGGGTTTAAGCAAGTGCTTATAATTGGGCATGTTGTTCTTGTCCTTTGCTTACTATGTTTTCCTCCTAGATGCACACAGGCAAAACATAACCTTTCAATTCCATTTTTTTAAATGGAATCAAACTAGTTTTAAACTAAAACTCAGCACTTGCTTGGAAGTTGGACTCCATCATTGCATGCCACAGCCTACAGTATGCAGCCTGAGCTGTAAGGCATCCAGACTAAATTCTGTGCTCCATTACACCCTTGTAGATCCACTGTGATCAGGTTTGCATTTAGGCTGATATGGCTGATCATCAGAGTCTGGGATATGCTCCTGGTCCCACAAAGACTAATGATGCAAATACTGTTGGCCTCTCTGGGTCAAGCTCTCATGCTTGGTTTCTAGTTCCTGCACACGGAGCAGGGATTTGGAACCAGACTGAAGACTGCAGCCTGTGTCCTGATCTGCAGTGACTTACCTCTGTCCTAGGAGAGGCACCAGCCAGCATCAGTCTGTGGGAGTTCATCTTTTACATTTAGGGACAGAGTGAGGCCAGCCAGCTTCTGCATGAATCCCTCCAGAGGCAATGATATCAAGAGGCTTCTTTAACATCCTCTTACCCTGAAAATTGTTCATAGATGCTGAGCAACAAGCCTAGAAACCCAGAACACGAGCAGCTCAGAGAAGTTATTTGGCAGATGGGGAGTCCGGGGTGAGATTCTGGTAAAGAGTTGGCACATGATGCCACACACAGGCTGGTAGTAGAAAGTGGCCATGTGGAGCTGTTACACTGTTCCTCCTGTAGAAAGGGAGCCTTCCTTTAACCACTGCATCCATTTGTTCTATGGGTGCTGGACAGAGTGCCCTTCCTTCTTCTGGGGAGGGCTCCTTTTGCAGCTCTTAGTGTTGTCGTCCTGCCTCAAAGCCAGTGAGGAAAGCAGCAGAAAGCAGAATCTGCAAAAAGAAGGATGCATCAGAATTTGTCTACGAGTCACTGTTCTTGGAGGCCTAGATAACTAAACACACCTGAAGCCCAGCTCCTGGAGCTCATGTTCTAACACAGGGCAGTCTGGCAGGAGAAACTTAAGATGAGTAAATAATCACTGTGCTGGGTTTTACTGCGTTCGGTAACTGGGAGGTCTGCTGAAACCCAGGACTTTGTAGTCTATTTGATGGGGAGAGAGGAAGCAGCAATCTGGAGTACAGTTTTGGCAATTGAGCTAGAAAATGTAGGCCTCAGTGTAGCTAAATTCCTGCTGTGATAGTAAAACACCTGACTGATGTAGATTTTAGGAGACCAAACTGAGGATTTTAAGGCTACTAACTTTATTTAAATGAAACCCAGAGAAATAACACTGGAGGTTATTGACCGCAGATGACAGCCGAGGTGCCCTGTACTAGAGCTGATCAATAGCCGCACTGTTTTGGTGACTGGTAGGAAAATATAAAGCTGGGATTGAGTATTACTGGGGCAGTAATGACAAACAACAAGCTGCTTCCACAGGGTCGCCAGGCCTGCGTGGTTTGTTTTGTACAAGTACAGATCTGTGGTGCTGCAAACATGGGATTAAGGTGACTCTGCAAGCTTGTAAGGCACAGCAAGACCAAGAGCAGATTATCCTTCAGCCTCCTATAAGCAAAGACTGGCTCTTGCAGTCTGCAATGAGTGAAAAATCTGATGCTTTCTGAGGCAGGAAGCTAGCTCAACAGCTTAAGTGCACATCTGATTCCCTAGCTATGCAGGTACATAAGTGCAGATGAGATGGAAAATGCCTGGTTTAAATCTGTCCTGGCAATCTTAGGTGAAGGTCACCATGGTCTTGTTGCATTTCACACTTGCCTTGCAGAGGTGCAAATGATTGCGAGGAAACAATCTACTTCCCTTGCCTGGTCTGACTCTCCTGAGATTTGGTGCTAAAGACAGGGCTGTGGGTTCACAAGACTGAATTCTGAAAGACAGTACTAAGCTGCTTTTGCACCTCCACTATCATACAAAGTAGCACTAAACTCTGTTACTTTCTGGCTCTCTGTCTAGCTGCATGGTGTAATTTTCTTAAAAGTCGCTGGAGTGCAGTGTCTTAAAGACTATCATGATGTATTTCTGGTCTTCAAAAGCCTTTTGATTCCTAGGTGGAAAGCATTGTCATTGCAAGCCCACTCTGTGTTTGAGCTGGAGCTAGGTTAGGATTGCAAGGGAATTCTCCTGTCATGTTCTCTGCCTGGATTTGGGACACTGTATAAGCTGTTGCTTGGTTGTCACCATTGAGTGCTGTTGGGCCCCTGTCTCCACCCTCCCAGCTGGCTGGATACTCAGCTGGGCCTAGGACTGTGCTAGAACATATGGAACAAATTGCATACGTGGCGAGCAGCTGATTTATGAATCATCACTGGCTTCATACTGCCAAGCCAAATGGCATGGTCAAGTATTGAGCCCTAGAGGAGTATACCTGTCTATATTTGAGCTTTCCTACCTCTTTCTCAGTCCCTAGGACACCCCTCCCATTTTCCCCTCTGTCATCCATGGCAATCTGAACAGCTTCCCATTAGGAAGATACCTGTCATGAGAGCCTGGGGAGATTGAAGGTACTGGTTCACATCCACCTTGCTCAGGCTGAACAAAATGGAATTATGAGCAAGACGGTAAAAATTTACTTGGATTGGAAGCAGCAACTCTTTTTTTTTTTTTTTTTTTTTTTTTTTTTTCCCCCCCCCATCTGCCCAGCTCCTTGCAGTGGGTCTGCTGATTTCCAGGGCTTCCCACACTACAGATAATTCATAAATAAATGAATGGTGATTGCAACCACCCCACTCCTCCTTCCTTGGCCTTTATTGGTGGGAGCATTTGACTGTTGCCATGGCAGTGCTCTACGAATGATGTCATGTCCCTACCTCCTGCTGAGATCGCAGCCTGTTGTTGCCATCCTGGCTCTGGATCACACTCTGAATGGTAGAAGCTGTCCCTCGGCAGTGGGTGAAATGAGACAGATGGGTGCATTTGTGACAATATTTCCAGAACTGGTTGTTCTCTCATGGCTTCTTATGCAACTGTAACTTCATTGGCTTCAACAGAGTTGCCAAAGAGGGGTGATGACTGGAGCTCTGGGTTTTTTGGCATGCTTGGGGCTGGGACACCAAAGGAAAGGATTCTTCAGAGGGGGAACTTGTGCCTGGAAGAACATGAGTGATGGTGGCCGTGACATGGTTTGAAAATCAGACTGCAGACTAATGCTTCTGTAGCTCAGGGAATCGTGTTCAAGTGCAAAAGCAGACCAACATCCTTCCTTCAGTAAGAAGAGTGGGCAAGTAGGTTCTGCAGTAATGATGCAGCCCTGGCTGCAACCAGGGGGTTTGGGCACCCATTGCCAAAGCTGTCTTTCCCCATGTGCAAGGACGGGAGATGCCCAGGCACTGGGGAGTACTGCATATCCCAGGGAAGGGGGAAATCTGGGTCCATGGAAGGTGGCTCTGAAGCTGGTGCTTCCATGGGCTTGCTTCTCTTAAGAAGTTAAAAGGGCCCAGGACTCGGTCAGCTTCGGTATGATTTCCTGACTGCAGTGTAGAGAGGACAGCATGCTCTGTGACAGAGGAAGGAGTCTTTTGTCTGGTGGGCAGAGGAGGGGTTGCTGGTCCCAGTCGCTGAGAACAACAGTGTCCTGGTGATGATGGAGGGCCACCTTGGCCATCGTTGTGCCTGGCTTTGGAGTGAGATGGTGGGATGATCTGTCGCTGCTGCATGTGCGCTAATGGCAGTCATTGGGGAAGGCCTGACTAGGCTTGGGGAACTAAAGGCCCAATCCTAGAAGTAGCCATTTGCTCTCTGGTCTGCCCCAGCTTTGTTGGACAGAGGGGATGGCCTTAGCTTTTGTTGGAGGTTGGGGGGGGTCTGTACAGTAGTTTGACCCACCCTATTGGTACACTGTCCCCTGTGCATGAAATGGGGCCAGGATCTCCCCAAGAGCCATGCAATGCAAAATGGCTTCCAGAAATGTAATTTTCATCCTCCTGTTTTGCTGGCTCCCCCTTCCTTAGAGAGACTTCTGTGGTGGTAGTGACACCTAGTGGTAGAGGCAGACCTGACAGGCCAGCTTGGCTCAGGCTCTGCATTCAAAGCAGCAAGAGATGCTAGTCCTGGCTTGCAGAGAGCCTGCTGCCTTTCCTGGTTAATGCTCCATGCCTGTCTCTTCCATTGCAGGAGGCTACGAGAGATTTTATTCCGAGCATCCAGAATTCTGTGTGAAAACAAAATCCCTGAGTAGCATTTCCCCACCAGCCAGCGCTGAGCCTTTGGACCTGGGATGTGGCTCCTGTGCAACACCCCTGCATGATCAGGTAAGCTCCTTAGCACCTAGTGTGCTGAATTCCTGGGGGCATCCATTTGCCCGGCTTCTGGGTTTAAAATCTCCTCCCATGCATTAAGCCAAACCTTCAATGTCCCAACTGTCCAGGTGAGGAGGCATTGTCCAAAAAAGCTGTTTCAAGATATTGTGTCCCTATCAGCTCAGCAAGCTGAAACACTTGCAGGCCATGTGATGTGGTACATGCAGTTCTCTGTCTCGATTTTTAAGTCCCAAGCAGAATTTTTCTTGTAAAATGGCATTTAGGCAGGCATTGCCAATGCTTTGGAAGTGGTTCTGAGTCCAGTATAAATTTCCTGCTCAAAGCAAGAGGCATCCAGACCAGTCATGTCCCCAAAAACACTGGTGGCTGGAGCATTCCCTGGGGTGGGAGAGGACCAGGCACTTGGGATGCTGAAGTTTCCACCTCCCTCATCCTGCTTGAGGGCTGTCATTCTCCCTCCCCAGTGAATATTGGCCCATTTTTTATGAAGTAGGTCAGCTTCCACAGGAGAGATGAGCAGAGACTTGCCCGTGACTACTCAATGAGGCAGGTGGAGAGAGCACACAATTGACATCTGGTCCCTGGTTCAGAGTGGGTTTGTCTTGCTTCCTTCCTTCCCCTGCCTACTTGCAATAGGAAAAATCTTTGAAATCTCCCAAGTTCTTCCCAGTGGGAGATGTTTCTTCCTAGCTCTGGTGTTTGTGTAGATATCAATTCTTCCAATGGCGTAGAAAGGAGCCTGCATAAGCCACAGTAGCATGCTGGCTATAGTCAACTAGCGAGAAAGCTGTCTGCATGGGGGAGTGGTGCTTTCAAAATCAGGCTGTCAGCTGGAGAATAAATAGTGCAATGACTTTTTTCAAAATGGAAAATCAGTACCTGCCATTTGAAAACAAAGCTAGGCTGCACAGAGCCTCGTTGGAACCGTCTTTCCTCCATGTCACATCTGTGGGTCCATGTGCCAGAACTCCGTTTACCTGGTAAAGAGGCTAAATTGTTTGGAGAGCCCACACCTGCTAAGTCATATCCTCATCTTCCTTGGGCATTGGGGTGGATCTGAGGGCCTTGTTCACTTCTGCCTGCTGTGTTTTTGCTGTCTGCTGCCTGTCTTTCAAATGAAAGGAGCCTAAAATGACAAGTCCTGCCTCACCTCATATTCTCTGTCTGTTCATTTGGTCAGGGAAGCTGGTTTCTGTGTGTTTTTTTTTTTTTTTTTTTTTTTTTTTTTTTTTTT
>NW_017729030.1:65654728-65667893 GCF_001723915.1 Gavialis gangeticus
TTTTTTTTTTTTTTTTTTTGTTGTTGTTTTTGTTTTTTTTTAGTTGAATGAACATTACTAACTACATTCTCTAGAAGGGTTTTTCAAAGCAACTTACTCTCCTGTTTGCCTATGTTTAGCTCCCAGAAGAGGACAATTGCAGGGCCTTCAGAAGCTCACAGATAATAATTTAGAGGGTATTTTCATGTAGATTTGGGTCCAGTCCCTTAAATGTGGTAGTCAGTCCCAGTCCAATAGGTACTTGGGGTATAGGTTGTCTGCAGGCTTGGACCCTATGGCTCTAGTATGGAGATGCTGCCTCCTGTGTTTATCAAGCGGCCCTTGAAATGGACCTGGTGTCCAAACAGCATGGAGAACCTACCGTCTGGATACTGAATCCTTGTAAAGCATCCCAAGCTTTAGCTATAGAGGCCCTCAGAACCCCACATCACTCTTGAAGATATGGGCCCTACTGAGACTGTCAAATTATGGGCAGGTCTGATGGCCATGCTCACCCAACTCCGTGGTTCCCGTCTCTTCCCTTCTGACTAGCAGTGCTCTTATCTCCTCTGTCTTGACCCCAGTGATTTTCTTTTTGTCTGAAATAGGGTGGCCCTGTGGAAATCCTCCCCTTCCTCTACCTTGGCAGCGCATACCATGCAGCCCGGCGGGACATGCTGGACACGTTGGGGATCACAGCCTTGCTGAATGTTTCTTCGGACTGCCCCAATCACTTTGAAGGACACTATCAGTACAAGTGCATCCCGGTGGAGGATAACCACAAGGCTGACATCAGCTCCTGGTTCATGGAAGCAATAGAATACATAGGTAGGTTTGTACCATGGCCTGGGAGGTGTGGGGAGAGGTGGCAGAAAATCTGGACACAGCAAGGCTGATGCATAGAAGGGTTCAGTGACAGGATTTAGTCTAGTGCTAGTTAATTGCATATTGTATGTAATGTGTGGCAGTGGCTTGAGTGGCAGGAGTGAGCTACTTACCCTTCTCTCCCTTCTGACCCTGCAGACTCAGTGAAGGACTGCCACGGCCGGGTGCTGGTGCACTGTCAGGCTGGCATCTCACGCTCCGCCACCATCTGCTTGGCCTACCTGATGATGAAGAAGCGAGTGCGGCTGGAGGAGGCCTTTGAGTTTGTCAAGCAGCGCCGGAGTATCATTTCCCCCAACTTCAGCTTCATGGGTCAGCTGCTGCAGTTTGAGTCCCAGGTGTTGGCGACATCATGTGCTGTTGAGGCTGCCAGCCCCTCAGGGACCCTACGGGAACGTGGCAAAGCCAACTCCACACCAACATCCCAGTTCGTCTTCAGCTTCCCAGTGTCTGTGGGGGTCCATTCCACCCCCAGCAGCCTCCCCTATCTGCACAGCCCCATCACCACTTCACCCAGCTGTTAGCCTGTGGCATCAACTAGGATGAGGGTGACGACAGTGGTGTCACAGATGCCTTTTTGCAGGCAAGGACACTGACCAGGCTGAGTTGCCTGGGAACTGCCAGCTGCAAGGCCATAAGACCCGGCGTGAACCGCTGAATGGCCAAGCAAAACTCCTTGACCAAGAGCAATAATGGCTGACTTTGCCACTGGTTTTGGACTCTGTGTGTGTGTGTGTGTGTGTGTGTGTGTGAGTGTGTGTGCGTGTAAGTGTGCATATGTCTTTGTTTTCTTAGAGAAATTTCTTACCTCATTTTTGTTGTGGTTTGTTTTTGTTTTTTTTTTAAGCAGGAGGCTTGAAGTTGTGAAATCCACAAATCCTGACAATGTGTCTGACCAGTTTTGCTTGGGAGAAAAAAGTACCATTTCCCAAAGTGCCTGGTTTTGATTTTTTTCCTGATTTCTGCCCCACCCTCCTTTAAAAAAAAAAAAAAAAAAATTCCCCTGCCTGCCCCTAGGAAAAAAAAAAAACTTTTTTTTTTTTTTAACTGGGGCAAGGGGATATTTATTGCAAAACTTTCTTCCAGTTATTGAATGCAGCAATTGTGCTACTGGTGACAATTGTAGAGCCTATTTATCTTGAACTGTGAGCACAACAGCAGCATGCAGGTTTCATGCAAGTTTCAAAGTAACTAGAGAACAAGTTGGTTGCTTGCATGTCTGTGCAGACTAGTGCAGTGACGGTGGAGCCATCTCCTTCACTGGAGGGACATGAGTTTCCTTGAGTCTGCAATAACACAGGCTGGGGGAGGGGTTCCCTTGCTGGACACAGGGGACTTGTGATAATAGGATCACTTCAATCACTGCACTGCAATGGCGTCCACAGGACTTCCACCTGAGGATCAATGTGTGGACTTAGTGGGTAGCATTTAGTCCTAGTGCCCTGTTTCCTTCCTTGTCTGGCTGGGTACAGCTTTGTAGTCATTTATTTTGAACTAGACAAGGTTGATTTGTTTGCTGTGAAGTGCTTGTGATGTTGCTTTGCTACATGCACCATGCTCATCTGGACCACCGCATATGTCTGAGCGTGAGGCAGGTGGGGATTTATGAAGTAAGAGCCCCGAATGCACGCTGAAGGGCAGTCCTCTGGCCATAGGGCATGAGGAACATGTTGGGAAGCTTGCGTCTGAGGCGCAATGGCAGGCTACATAACTTACAAGCACCTGTGACTGGGTTCCTGCACTTGAACAGAATAACTCTTATAGTGTGAGGGGTTTTCTTGTGCTGGAGTAGTGCCCTTTTACCACTGGAGAACACAGCTCCCTGTGTCAGTGCAGGTGTCCTGCTCTTCTCAGGTGGCCATTTTCCAACTGTAAAGTGTGCTGTGTGATTGGGTGGTGTCCTTTGCTGTGCCCCCATGATTCAAAGCCATGATACTTGTAATGCCATGCTAGAAACACCAACTACTGTGCAGCAGTGGATCCACCCTATACTCAGACTTGGCCTTTCTGATACTGTATTTGCTAGAACTGTGGTCAATAGCATTCTTGTGCCACGGTGTCACCAGATTCATTCTAGCTTGCAGGTTACTACCGCAAGGAACCAACCTTTGGTTCATTGGCTTAATTCCCCTTTGCTTTAGTGAACCCCAGATACGGGCCTTGCTTTGTTCCCAGTAGCAAACTACAATTTCCCAGCCTAATAAGCTCAAAAACTGAGTAGAGAGGGGCTGCAGCTGACTTGGCCACTTGCTGTATAGGGGGCCAGTGGAAAGCCTGTAAAACACAAGAGTGGTATCTTTTGTATGCTCCCCTTTCCAGCCTACATCACATAGCAACTTATCTTCTACTTACCGTGTTGCAACCCATGCTAACATACCCACCAAAGGAATGAAGTGTTGGTTCCCTCCAAGGGAAAGAAGGCAGGTCATCTCTTGCTCAATGCTGATATGTTAAATGCAGATATTTTGAGCCAGTTTTCAGACTGGGCAATCAGGGTGAACCCTGAAGGTGTTTAGGTTCTTAAAAGGCCTGCTGCTTCTCTCTTATTTTTTCGCATGTGCAAGTCTTTTGTAATGGCAGCTTGAAACTGAGCCACACCAAAAAAGAGCTTGTTGCCTGGCAGAAGCTGGTAGCTGCTGGAATATGAGGTCTGTTGCAAGATGCTGGCTGGATATCAGCAAAACTGCATTGCATGTGATTCCACCATTGTGCAACCATCTCCATGTATTCGGTGACCCTTTCTTAGCAGTGTGGTTCATAATGGTTCCCTACTTATCAAGTTCCACTGCCCATGGGCTGAAGGAGTTCAGGGTCCATGGGTGAGGAATCGACCCAGATGAGCCACAGAAGACCCAGAAAACAAATGCATCTGAGCTGTCTGGTCGCTTGGTCTTTGTCCTCTTTGCGGTTTCTTTCATCCAGGACATGCTGAGCACCTTGTGTCTGCTGTTATGGCAATAGCAGATTACCCAGTGAGCGTCAGCCCAGGCTATGTCTGCCAGTCAACTTGTACAGCATGTTTTTAGCATCTCTTCCCCATAGTCTTCTTCACTGTGGCAGGACAGAAGGACCACTAAGAAGTCCAATAGAGAAGCAGAAGTCAGTGCCTGGTTGTGTGTCACTAATGTCATGGGGACTATTAACAAGCTAGCCTTGTGTGCAGTATTTTGCATACAAGATACATTGACACTGGGCATTTGGAAGCTTCCATTGCCTAGGGCTTCCTCTTCTAAGGGTCTGCTTAAAGCCCAGTGTAGGTGAGGAGCATCTTTCACCAAGTGTGGAACTGGGCTGAATGCAGATGGGACCTCAGGTTAACATGTGAGATCCTAAATATTAATGTGCTTATCGAGAAGCTGGCAGCCCCCACTGGTGCTGCAGTGTTTGCTAGGGGCAGGTCTTTGTGGCCTAATGCCGCAAGCTCTCTGCGCACAAACTCTGCTGTGCCTGGATATGCAAATTGCATTGTAGTATTTGTGGGTAATCATGGGCTCTTCTGCTGGGAGATCTCCTGTCCAGCACTTTAAGGAACAGAAGCCCCTGCTGGGAGCACTTGTGGCTGGCTTGGATGTTTGCACAGACTGCCTGTCTCTGGCCAAGATGGCTACTGATGCTTTGGGCAGGGTCACCTTCCTGAGGAAGAGGCTTTGGATCCAATTCAGAGAGTAACGCAATATTCTCTTAACTCCTGTGCAGAGCCTCATCTCTCCACACGATCCAGTTTCTACACAGGATGTGTGTTTTATGTGTTTGTACATAGATGTTTGGTTTTTTTAGAAGTTGATGTTTTTGTTCTTATTTATTGCCTGAGAGAGAGTTCATTTGGAGACAAATAAATGCATTTTCAGCAGACCTGTTTCTTCTACTGCTCACTTCTTCTTTCACCCTTAAATTTCAAAGCTCTTCACCAAGGAGGTTGGGCATACAAATATAATTAGTGCCATACTGAGTCGGACCAAGGCGCCATCTAGCCCGGGATCTGTTGCCAACGGCCAAGGATAGATGCAAAAAAGGGAAAGTATTGGACCGGAGCTCTCTAGAAAGATCTATCCCCTGTTGAACACCCTGTCTGGTGTCCAATATTATTGGTTTAGGGATGCTAGAAGAAACTTTTCCAACCATCCTCTATTCAGTATCCTCCCTGGTCTCCACCATTAGAGATGCCAGAAGAAACATCCCCAACTGTTCTGTTCAATAGCCATGAATAGACCTGTCATCAATGAATAATGCCTCACAAATCTGACTTGAGGCTCAGGGTTGCTAGAGTCTCTTGTGTGCCAGGTGGCAGCTGCTTTCCATGGAGTGTAGGCAGCATGGTCACAAACGGTCCATCGTCAAAGCAGCTGGGGCAGGAAGACAGCGGAAGGGCTGGTACTGAGGTCTCCGGCAGAAGCCGCATGGATATTTTTCTAAAAGTTGTACTGGGGCAGGGTGCGATACTGCCAAAGCATAAACGGTATGAGGAGTGGTTCTTCCATGACCCCCAGAAGGTATTCCAGGAGTAAGAGGAGGTTGTGTCAACTTGGAGCATGCCTCTTGGCTGACCTGGAACAGACCAGATCAGGCTTCCTGCAGCCGGAGTCTCAGGGCTTAGAAGTAGGGTGTGGCAGCACAGTAGAAGACACTACTATGCAGAGACACCAGCCTCACTGTGTTAGGCCCAAAAATCTCTTTGGGAGTTTCCCCAAGGGTGCCTACAGCCGGCTGGCCTGCTTCCTGGGGAACACCTGCAAGCCTGGGGTAACACTGCCACTGCCTAGGCACTGGTCAGGGCTCTGTGCAGCTCAAGGCTGACATCCTGCAAGCCTTGGGGGTGCCTTGCCCACAGTTAACATTTCTGGGTGCCTCTTTCAGCCCAAAGCATCCCAGGATAACCTTAGGTAGGATTGAGGGAACATAAATAGACAAGATCTGCAGGCCAGGCGGGGAACAAAAAGGCTTGCCTCTCCCCACTCCACAGCAATACAGCAAGGCACTCACCTGATACCTTTATTGATCAGGGGAAAAAGGAGGGTAGAACAAGGAAGTCATAATACACTTTGGGCAAACATAAACAATCAGCATCTTATACAGTCTTGGATATAATAATCCTTTTAACACGTCTGCCTAGACAGAAATTCTAACTCCGGGCTAGTTTCCAAGTTTTTACTTACAGGAATAATCCAGGCTGCAGCCTAGAGGCACTTTGCTTGTGGCTTTTCAAAATGCCCGCCAGAGGTAGAGGGCACTTCCTGCTCCCCTCAGGAATTTATCCGGCCAAGTCACCTGGTTGACCAGCCTGAATCAAATAGAAAGCAAGAGAGAGGGAGAGAGATCCAGCTGAAATGACCAAGGGAGGGACAGAGAGGGGGGTTTCTTCACATAGGGTTTATAGCATGAAGTAGTTCCTACTTCAGAAAGGGTTGCAGACATACGATACAGCCCCTAGAAGCAGTTTTGCCAGCTCCATCAGTAGCCAACACTGCCGCTGGCAGAATCAGGACTAAATATGTTCCACTTGCAAGTCCTGTGTGTTGGGTTTTGCTTGGCTATGGTTCCCAACCCTCAATTCTCCTGTATCCCTCCCTCTTCCCCTCCCCTGCCCAATTCTACCAGTTGGTTGGCCATGCTGCTACCCTGTGCTGCTGTGTACTCTCTCAGAGCAGGCTGCTGTAGTGCCCTCTGTGACCCCTGCTGCTCTGGAGTCATGGTGAGCAGGCCTCACCGCTCCCTTGAAATTCTAGTCCAGGCCAGGTGCTGTCTGCTGTTAGGCTACCCCAAGGCTCAGGGGCCTCCCCTGGGAGTCTGGCACCACCTCTTCCTCTGCAAGTGAAGAAAAACTCTCATAGAACTTGCAAGGATGCTGCCTTCTAGCATCCTCGTGCTCTACAGCTAAATAAAAGTACAGAAAACCTAGTGAGGAGCAGGGTAGGGGAAGCACTGAAATCTGAGCCTCCCTGGGGCATGTGCTCCCCAGAGTTGACATGCTAGTACCTGGTTAAATTGGTATTTTTAGATTCTAATTCCCCGGTATCCCCCTTTCCCATGTTGAGGAGGTTGTACATGAATAGTGCCCTGCACTTGGCTAAACAGAGCTGCATGACATGGCCCAGTGTCTCTGCACTCAGCTGTTTCTCCCCATGAAGAGGCCTTATCTAGCTGGAGACATTCTGTTAGGTGTCTCCAGCTGTCTCAAGCCCTGTGCAGCTAGGAAAAAATGTAGTCATGCTCCAGGCCTGCCTACAAGGACTTTGCTTCTCAGGCAGGAGAAGCTAAGTGGCTCCTGCATGCCTGGGGCTAGGTAGGGGATACGGCCAGCTATAGGCAGAGGCCAGAAGATAAGCAGAGCTGAGCCAGGCACCAGAGAGAGAGGCAACTGTGGGGGAGCCCAGGGGAGATTAGCTCAGGGTGTCCCTTAGGGTATGTACACATGTACTAACTTTTTGACAGTTAGACTGACTTAACTTTTTAAAGTCAACTCAACTGTCAGAGCAAACACACGTATATAGAACAAGGTTAGTCTGAGGTGTATTATCTTGAGTCACATTAGTTAAGTTGACTTAGCTCACAAGATGAATGCCATGGTCAAGGAACTGTAAGTGTGTACATGCCAACATGGCTTAACTAAATTGACTTAAATTGCCTTATTTTTAAGTCAACTTAGTATATGTGTATGCACACTTAGAGACTAACTGGTTCAGAGAGGCACAACCTTTCATTGGCGACAGATGCTTAGCATCTAATGAAGTAGGCTGTCACCTACTAAAACTTGTGCCTTTTTGAACCAGTTACTCAAAAACACCACCCTGCCCTGCCTTTGACCTGACTTTGAACTAACATGGCTAACCTCCTCTGAGCCTCAAGAAATATAAAGCATGTGCAGAGATAAAATCAGGACAGCAAAGGCAAAAATGAGACGTAGCTGTCCAGGGATATTAAAGACAACAAAAAAGCGTTCTTGTAAATATCAGACAGAAAAGAAAGATCAGGGAAACTGTGGGTCTGTCGCTCTATAGCAGGTGCACAGAAGGCAGAGCTGCTCAGTAACAAGTTTGCCTCAACATTTACAATAAATAAATAAATGCGACTGGAGAACTACCAAAATAAATAGAAGATAAAAAGGTGGAAAGGCCGCAGATCGTAACAAGTGCATCAGGGAGCCTTTGACCAGATCTGAATTAATTAATTCAGGGAGACCTGATGAAATCCATCCCAGGCTGCTGGGATGAAATCTAGGAGCCACTATCAGAAATATTTACAAAAATCACAGATGATAAGCCTGGTCCCAGAGGATTGGAAAAATGGACTAATATACTTCAGGGGAATTATGGACTGGTTACCCTGACTTCAATACTTGGGAAGCTACTGGGATAAGTTTTAAATTGGCCGTTTGTGAACACCTGGAAGAGGAAGGGGCGATCACTAGCAGCTAACAAGGAATTGTTCAGATCAAATCACGCTAAACCAAATTGATTTCCTTCTTTAATGGGCTCACCAGCTAGGTGAATGAGGTAAATAAAGTGAACATAATATATCTGGACTTCAGACAGGTTTTTGATACAGTCCCACATGACATTCCCGTAAGTAAACTGGAGATGTAGATAACATATCAATCCACCTGTAGGCAAATACATAATTGGTGGACTAACTGAAAGCAAAAGGTAACTAGAAAACATTCAGTATCTGAATGTCAGCAGTTTCAGGTAGGGTTTCATGAGGGAGGAGGCTTGGGCTATGTAACAGTTTTATTAATGACTTGGATGTTGCTCTGAGAGCATAGTGATTGTGTTTTTCCCAGATAATGCAAAAAGCAGAGGGGCTGCAAACATTGTGGGGCACATCCAGACAAGTGGGAACATATGCTTTGTGGTTCCTCCAAGGCTTTCGAGGCACCACAAAATGCACACAGCACAAGTGAAAAGGTTCTCCATGCTGCACATTTGCACATTTGGGTATCTAAAAAGGATAAACAGTTGAAAAAAACAAACAAAAAACAGGGCAGTGTATATTGCTGCAGTGTGCACTGCCTGAAACCTGAGCTTGGCCGGCCAGAGCCATGCTTCAGCTGCCAGCCAGGCTCTGTGAACCTGGATCGCCATTACTTCAGCCCTGGAAGGCCCCAGGACTCCAGGTAACGCTGCTGGGGCCAGCCAGCCTCCCCTACCCCACCCAGGGCAATTTGCCATGTGTCAGAGTGCACGTGTAGGGGCATTCCCCAGGGACAAGTAGCGGCACCACTATGTGCTGCTGCTACTTGTCCCCTGGGAAACAAACATTTCTGCTCATCTAAAAGCACCCTTGGAGGCTAGGAGTAGGAGGATTATGATAAAGTAGAGAATTTAAAGAACAAAAAAGCAGCTTCCCAGAATGGGAGACAATTGGCTGGGCAGTGGTGCCACTGAGAGGGCTCTGGGAATTATGGAGGATCACAGATTCATTATGAGTCAGAAATGTGATGCAAATGAATTTTGGGTTGCATTAGCAGGATTATTATAGGCAAGACCTGAGGGAAGCTAGCACCACTTGGCACTGGTTGGGCCTCAGCTGGAGCACCATATGCAGTCTTGAGCTCTGCAATCTGAGGAAGATGTAGAGAAACTAGAGAGGACTCAACGGTGAATGACAAAGTTTATGAAGGGTTTGGGATGAGGAGGAGAGTTTGAGAGCACTGGGTATGTTAGTCTAGAGAAAAGGAGCTTGAGCAGGTACATCCCAGCTGCTTGCACATATTTGAAAGGGTGCCATAAAGGAGAGAGAGAACAACTGTGTTTTCTTGCCACAGAGGGAAAGGCATAAAGCAATGGGTTTACGCTGCAGCACAGCAGGTTTTGATTATATCGTAGGAAAAAAAAAACTCAGCCCCGGCCTGATGTTCCTTTGGGTGTGGTCACAGGTTTATTTGGAGCCCGCTCCAAAGGGGAATGTGTGAAAAGGGCAGTGGCTGGGACCTTCTAGTCATTACAGAAGAACAAGCTGAGAATGCTTCAAATGTAGCAAAAGGACCCTGGCTTTTCACAGTTTCACCCTGGGTTAAACAAGTCAAATGAACCATGTCCACCTATTTGAAGCATTTCCCTTTCAGAAGGGTCCAAATGTCCGCATGTCCACACCCAGAACCAAAGAACAGCAGGGTGGTGGAACAAGCTGCCCAGGGAAGCTTCATCTTCATGGGAGGATTTTAGGAAGAGGATGAATGCCTGCGAAGAATGTATTGACCTGAACCCAACATGACTCTGAATTTAAGATGACCCAGCCCCTCCCTCCTCATTGTAACATTCAATGCATGAATAAATATAATTTTGTAGTTTTCCATGTGTAGACTTGAATTAGTGGAAGCTCATCTTAAACTTGCCCCCCTGCTACGGCAAGGAAAGCAACAGCAGGGGGTGAGGGGCCTCAGTTCCCCCTGTGCCCGCCCCCCACGATAAACCCTTGTTCTCCCCCTCCCCATACCTACACTCCCACTCCCTGCCCCACCCCTTACCTTCTGCGGAAGTTCTGCTCCTCTAGATCCTATGCTGCATCTTGAGGACATTGCTCTTAATCCTGTTCCCTATGGCCACAGAAAAAAACCCCCATCTCCATCTTTTCTATAATCACCCCTTAGGTACTTGAAGACTTATCAAATCCCCCCTCACTCTTCTCTTCTCCACACTAAATAACTGGAGTTCTTTCAGCCTTTCCTCATCAGTCATGCTTCCCAGGCCTCTAATCATTTTTGTCACTCTCTGCTTAATCTGTCCACATCTTTCTTGAAGAGTGGGGCCCCAAACTCGAGGGGAGTACTCGAGGGAAGGCCCCACCAGTGCCAAATAGGGTGGAAGAATAACTCCCTTGATTTGCAAGACACTCCTGTTGGTACAACTCCATTATGCTGTTGGCATTTTTTTTTGCAATAATAGCACACTGTTGGCTCACTCAGCTTATAAAAAATACCAGTTGCTGTAAGAGTTGGCATCACTGCCAACCTCTCCCTTACAGCTCCTTACTTTGTCCTATATATCCATACCCTCAGTTACATTCAGAACAAGTCTCCACAGCTCATACCACAGACGTGTATACTTTGCAAAAGCTGCTCTGAAGTCTAGCAGTGCAGACACAAGCAGCCAATGCCTACTGAGAATGCAGGACTGCCATCCATCCATATTTTTGATCACTACACACAGTACATGCCAAGAGCAAGCACACAAAGGCTTAGTGAGAGCCCAGATATTTCTATGGACACTACATGGGGTGACTGCCTAGCTGAAGCCTCATCAGGCTTGGTATTTCAGCCTCGTAACAAGGTATATCAGGGCTGGTGGTATTTCAGAGCTGGTAATAAGTCCTGCTAATTTACCCCTGACACATGTTAGAATCACAAATCTTTGCCTTTCCAACATCAGCATTTTGCAGATTTGCTACTAAGTTCCCCAGTTTTCCTAGCTGACAAAGAGATTGTCTGGAATACACCATGCACCCTGCATTTCCTCTGGGCCAGACAGCGTAACCAGGTTCCAAAAGAGACTAGATCCATCCATGGATGATAAATCTGTTAAAAAGAACAGCTGGAGAGGTTTCCTCTGGCACTAGGGCTGTGTGAGTCTTTGGATCCCGCTTTGGATCCAGAGCTGCTTCGGATGCCAAAGGGTCTGAAGCAGCATGCCCAGATGGAAGCACAGGCTCAGTAAAGTTATCCAAAGAGGGTCAGAGCATCTGAAGTGCTTCGGACCCACTCTGGATGCCTTGACTGACAATTAGAAGAGGGAGGGGGAGCAGGGGAGGGAGGGAAGACTGACATCTGTAGGTAGCCAGTGAGAAGGATTTCTCACTGGCTACATTTTCCAGTGGCAGTGTCTGTGGGGTGGGACTAGAAACAGCATAAAAGCCTGTTTTGAGGCGTTCTGTACCTTTTTGCAGCTTGGTGGCTGTCACAAACTTTGTGAGAGAGGAATACTCAGACTGACACATTGTGGCTTGCTCTGGCTCAGTACTAGTTGAACTTGCCTGCACCTTTTTCTTGTTACAAAGGAGTGGGTAGGATTTAGCTTAGCTATTCTATTCAGTTATTACTAGTATTACAATTCAGTTTATTTCTTTGAATTTATATTTGCTCTTTTTTTTTTGGAAACTTTGCAAAAAGAAAGTTGTTTTCCCTGACAGTGTGATCTATCACTGTGCAGGGAGGCACAGATTGCTTGCACACATGCACACACACAGATACACACACACAATAGAGAGAGAGAAAAATCAGATATTCATAGCAGAAGACAGACAGCACACAATTTTTACATAACCCTTAACACCGAAGCATACATTCAAAGAAGAGGCCAGTGCACGCACACAGCAGGGGGAATAAAACACACAATACAAAAGGATTCACGCACACACAGAGACCTTTTGCAGCACAGGAAAGATCAATATGAAGCGTGCTGGAAAGGCACGTGCCAGGTTTTCTGGCAGGGGAGGGAGAGGGGGTAGGGGGAGAGCTAGAGCTGCAAGCCGCCTAACTCCCCGCCAAACACATATGCAGTCTATTCCCAAGCATCCATGACATGAGTGATGCCAGTGGAAGTGAGGCAGCGGGAGCAGTGTCTGTGCCTGACGTCCCTGTACCTGCACCACCTCCGCTCAGTCCAGAAGTGGACACCAGCAGTGAAATCACTGCCTCCTCCACCCCCGTTTCAGCTCTCAGCATGAGCCTCCCACTGCCAGAGGAGCTGGAGCTGGAACCAGGGATGCTGAGCGTGCTGGCTCAAGCAATTCTGGGGACTGAGGGAGAAGCAGAGTTTGTGCTTCACACCCCTTAAGTTTCCCCTAGACCCAGGTCTCCTCTGGAAAGCAGCACCTCGGAGGAGGCTGAGGTTGTGGAGGAAAGTGGCTCAGCTGAGGCAGCTCCTCCTGCTGTTGAGCCTCAGCCTGTTGAGTGGGATAAGGTAGGATCCTCACCCGCAACCCAGAAGCAGGGTTGTAGCGTAGTGTGGGATCATTTTGAGGTGGCAGATAATCCCAGGTTTGCCATCTGCCAGGACTGCCGAAGGCACATGAGCCGTGGCAAGGACATGAGACACTTCTCCACCACGGCCATGCTGCTGCATCTGACGAGGCAGCACCCCCTTGCCCTTCTTCCTGCTCAGCCTGGCACCTGTGTGAGTGTGCTGAAAGGGAAGTCTCCTGCTTGCTCCAAAGCCCCCTTACCCCCAAAGCAGAGGCAGACCACCCTGGACCAGTGGGAGAAAGGTAGACAGAAAGGAGGGCACGTTCCCAAGGCAAGCGAGATCACCCGGAGCACTGGGGAGTTGCTTGCTCTGGATAGCCAGCCTTTCTCCCTAGTTGAGCAGCC
>NW_017729030.1:65672893-65704182 GCF_001723915.1 Gavialis gangeticus
AGCTATTCTATTCAGTTATTACTAGTATTACAATTCAGTTTATTTCTTTGAATTTATATTTGCTCTTTTTTTTTTGGAAACTTTGCAAAAAGAAAGTTGTTTTCCCTGACAGTGTGATCTATCACTGTGCAGGGAGGCACAGATTGCTTGCACACATGCACACACACAGATACACACACACAATAGAGAGAGAGAAAAATCAGATATTCATAGCAGAAGACAGACAGCACACAATTTTTACATAACCCTTAACACCGAAGCATACATTCAAAGAAGAGGCCAGTGCACGCACACAGCAGGGGGAATAAAACACACAATACAAAAGGATTCACGCACACACAGAGACCTTTTGCAGCACAGGAAAGATCAATATGAAGCGTGCTGGAAAGGCACGTGCCAGGTTTTCTGGCAGGGGAGGGAGAGGGGGTAGGGGGAGAGCTAGAGCTGCAAGCCGCCTAACTCCCCGCCAAACACATATGCAGTCTATTCCCAAGCATCCATGACATGAGTGATGCCAGTGGAAGTGAGGCAGCGGGAGCAGTGTCTGTGCCTGACGTCCCTGTACCTGCACCACCTCCGCTCAGTCCAGAAGTGGACACCAGCAGTGAAATCACTGCCTCCTCCACCCCCGTTTCAGCTCTCAGCATGAGCCTCCCACTGCCAGAGGAGCTGGAGCTGGAACCAGGGATGCTGAGCGTGCTGGCTCAAGCAATTCTGGGGACTGAGGGAGAAGCAGAGTTTGTGCTTCACACCCCTTAAGTTTCCCCTAGACCCAGGTCTCCTCTGGAAAGCAGCACCTCGGAGGAGGCTGAGGTTGTGGAGGAAAGTGGCTCAGCTGAGGCAGCTCCTCCTGCTGTTGAGCCTCAGCCTGTTGAGTGGGATAAGGTAGGATCCTCACCCGCAACCCAGAAGCAGGGTTGTAGCGTAGTGTGGGATCATTTTGAGGTGGCAGATAATCCCAGGTTTGCCATCTGCCAGGACTGCCGAAGGCACATGAGCCGTGGCAAGGACATGAGACACTTCTCCACCACGGCCATGCTGCTGCATCTGACGAGGCAGCACCCCCTTGCCCTTCTTCCTGCTCAGCCTGGCACCTGTGTGAGTGTGCTGAAAGGGAAGTCTCCTGCTTGCTCCAAAGCCCCCTTACCCCCAAAGCAGAGGCAGACCACCCTGGACCAGTGGGAGAAAGGTAGACAGAAAGGAGGGCACGTTCCCAAGGCAAGCGAGATCACCCGGAGCACTGGGGAGTTGCTTGCTCTGGATAGCCAGCCTTTCTCCCTAGTTGAGCAGCCAGGGTTCAGGCGGTTCGTAGCACTTCTGGCCCCATTTTACAAAGTGCCCACATGCACCACCTTTAGCAGGGCAGTAGTGCCCTCCCTGTATGAGGCATGCAGGGAGTACTTGAGGGAGGAGCTGTGCAAGGCAGGGCCGTAGGTAGGTTTGCACTTCACCTCCGACATCTGGAGCAGTTGGGTGGCGATCATGCCTCCCTCTCCCTCACGGGGCACTGGTGCGATCAGTCAGGCCATCGGCGGGCTCTACTGCAAGCCAAGGTGCTGGATGAATCCCACACAACTAGGGAGATCATGGGGGCCATGAACCACATGGTGCAGGGGTTGCTCATTGGGCAGGCTGAGCTCACCCGTGGGTTCATGGTCACTGACAACGGGGCCAATATGGTGAAGGCTGTTCATGATGCCAACTTTGTTGGCATCTGTGTGGCACACAGCCTGCACCTAATAGTGAGGGATGCCTTGGAGGGGGACAGGGCTGCTGGTGATGGCGCTGCCACCACTACTGCTACAAGCCTGATGATTTTGAAATGCAGGAAGGTGGTGGGCTACTTCCACCGCAGCATCAAGCAGGGCAAGATGCTGTGGGAGAAACAGGCAGAGCTGAGCATCCCACAGCACAAAATCATGCAGGATGTGGAGACTCAGTGGAACTGCACATACCTGATGCTTGAAAGGCTGGTCAAGCAACAGAAGGCCATCCATGAGATGGTCTTGCTTAGGGAGATTGGGATCAGCATCCCCCTGAACAGAACTGAGTGGGATACTATCTCCCAGATCTTGCTGGTCCTCAAGCTCTTCCTCGAGGCCACTGAGACCCTTAGTGCTGGCAATGCCCTCCTCAGCCAGGCGATCCCCTTAGTGAGGGAACTGGAGAACCAAACGGAGAAGTTGCAGGGGATCAGTGTTCCTGGCTGGGGCAGGCCACTGTCACCAGACGTACAGGCACTGGTGAGGTGGCTGAAGGTGGGCATCAGGAGACAGCCGGATCCCTTGTGGCCCAGTTCAGGCCACATGATGGTAGGCATGTGTGACACGAGGGTGAAGGGGAGCATGTGCACTGCCAGCTCCAAAACTCTTGATCACTGGACACAGATGTTGGTGAACTAAGTCAGGGAGGCCAAAGAGCAGAGGCGAGGGGATGTGGAAGAGGGGGATCCACTTTCCAGTGCTAGCACTCCCAGCACCAGCACCAGCCAGTCTCCTCTATGCCAGGCACTGCCAATGTGGGCCATGGGCATGGCTTTAACGCTGGGGCCCAAATGCACCAGACCCCAGCCTCGGGCAGATAGGTAGCCACTGAAGCCTCGGAGCTGTCTCACTGAGGATGTGGAGCCACTGGACTGCAACCCCTTGGCTTAGTGGGCAAGCCGCAGGCAGATGTGACAGGATTTGGCCACAGTTGCCTGTGAACTCCTGTCCTGTCCACCAACCAATGTTCCAAGCAAGAGGGTGTTCAGCATTGCTGGGGATGCTGTGACACCCCACCACACCTGCTTGGACCCTACATTGGTGGAGCAGCTGGTGTTCCTGAAGGTGACCCTCCTGCTGCTGGAGTTCTCCAAGCTCCACCTGCAGATGGACTGAGTGCCACCCTCCTCACTCTGTCTGCACCGATTTCCCTTTTTGAGGTTTTGAAAAGCTGAGTAATGCCCTCCCCTCAGCTGGAGGGGGCACTCACTGCATGGAAGAAAATGTCCCTGCTGAGCTCATTCCCCTGCCGGGACAAACTTGGAGGTATGGGATTGGGGCAGTTTTTTCATAATACACATACAGATGTAAAAACACAAGATAAGCCATCACACACCAGGAATAACATCATATGTCCAACACAACACAACACAACACAACACAAACACAACACAACACAACACAAAATCTTTACTTCTTGCTGTCAATTCCTTCTTAAAGGACAGGCTCTGTGACAATTTGGTTTGGGTACATCTGATGCGCTGCTGATGCTACTGGTGTTGAGCCAGCTAAGTTATTTTACCTGTTGTCACGTAAAGCAGAGGACCGGACGTGAGGCTGTAGGGGAGGAGGAGACCTCACTGGGGCACACGGCCATGTTGTGCAGAGGCCCCAGGGCCAGGAAGGGCGCACCTTAACACACAGAGTCACCCACCCACATCACGAGTTTTGCTTGTCAGCAGCTTGGGGTGCAGGGCCCTGGACGACAGACTCCCACAGCAAGACACACACAGCTAGCAGGATTCGTGGCCTGGCAGAGCCCAGCACTCAGGCCTGCACTAGATTTTACCCCCCTGTGCCCCAAGACAGATGCAGTCACCCAAGCACCCACCCACAATGACTTTTGCCTACAGCAGCTTGGGGTGCCGTTCCCCCCAAACCCCTGCACTGATCTTCTTGAAACTTGGCAGGCTTCATGCTCTCAGCAGAGGCTACCACTCCTGCAAGTTGCACCCACATCAGAGCTAAAATAACAAAGTTATTGGTATTTCATTCATCCCCCATTATAACCTATAGCCAGATCTCTGAAGCGGCTCCAAAGCTTCAGAGCCGCTTTGGCCAGATCGAAGTGGCAAACCGATCCAGAGCTCCAAATCAGATCGCGGACATCCGAAGCAGCCGGATCAGATTGCTGCCGACTTGCTCAGGCCTATCTGGTATCCCTACACCAATAATTGTGGATGCCAGAGTGAGGGTATTGAATAGGGGATAGAGCACTCAAGATATATCCTGCTGAGTTCTGTCCTTCTAAAGCATCTGCTCTTTGCCACTGCTGGAGACAGGCTACTGGGCTAGATGGACCATTGGTCTTACCCAGTAAGGCAGTCCTTCTGTTATGTCCCTTAATAGGGCTGCTGACACACTGCTGAGATTTGTGAAGCAACACAATGGACAGCATCTGAGAGCTACCACACATTTCAATGTGTGTCTGTTACTGAGATCCATTTCAAGATGCTGCTGTATCCCAGAATTGAGTGGATAGCTTGGATGTGAGCGTCCACAGCTCCCTCAGCGGAAGGACAGCAGGTGCAGCACATGAAATGGCAGCAGCCAAAGCACAATAGGATGCTGGCATATGGTTGCTGCATGACTCATTGTCTTGTATATGGTGCCGAATGTGCCCAGCCCCCAAAGGGCTGTGTCAATAACAGCAGCCCAGTGAGGGAAAGAGGAGCCAGGAAAAGCACTCTACAGTGTGGCTGGTCTTGAAGTTGCCTTTCCAATCTGAGCAGCCAGAAGGAGCAACAAAAGCTGAGACACTTTCCTAACCATGTGGATCCTGTGGCACCCACCCCATGAGTACAGCTGTCCAACATTGAGGTAGGTGGATTTTCCTTGCAGAAGACTACCTGTTGCTGAAGGAAAAGGCAGATATATCAATACCAATGACACTCGTAAGCTTTCCCTTCTTAAAGGAGGTGTGACCTGACCATGCAATACAAAAGGAAGCCAGGTACATCCTTCCAAAAGGAACAATGCGCTCTTCTATTGTGAAGTAAAGTTTGAATAGCCTATTGCACTCCCATTCCTCAAGCAATGAAAACCAAAATCTTAGAAAAATCCTGCCTAGCTCCCCAGATCATGGGTTTTGGCTATTGTAAAGAGCCTGATCAGAGCTGGAAAGGGCCAAGACCCCTGCAGGCTGGTAATGACCAAGTGTTTAGTTTAAGCCAAATCAAAGGAAACTAAACTACAGAGTATGTACCATTCTCACTGAACCAGGACAACACTGTATACAGGCAGGTACTGAGGCACTGGAGTGAAGTGGTCCAGAGTATCCAGTGGGAAGAGTGCTGAGAACAGGAAATAATGGGTGCCAGGGTCCCTTGAAAACCTGTTCCTAATACCTTGCTAGGGAGTTTCCAAAGGCTTATTTGGGATGAGGCTAAGCATCACACCATGATCATATACTGTAAGACTTGGATCTGCAGGGCATAGTACTAGTGCACACTGTTCAGGCCTTAGTTTGGAAGCACATGGGCAGAGGAAGTGGGTTAATGGAGCATAAAAATGGTGATATTATACATTTGTAAGAAAAAACATGTTTTATAGCTCTCTAAAAAAACCTAATACATGGAGCAATGACACTGCTGACAAACTAGCAACACAGACATAGCAACATGGCTTAGTCTTGAGAGTAAATGCCAGCACAGTGGTTGTCCAACAAATGTCCCCTTTGCGCACATAGAAAACCCCTGAGATTACAGAAATGGTGGGAATTTGTTCCCAAGATACATTTCCTGTGGCTGTAGGAGTGTTTTCCATGTAGGCAGATGGGATGGCACAGAGCAGTGAGGATCATGGTCTGGTAAGTCCTTTGCCTTTGCTTCTCCTGGGGTGGGCTGGGTGCCCTCTCTTTCTGGCATGGATAAAACACATGGATCCAGTTAGGCCCTTTCTGTTTATACCCGTGACGAGGCTGAAATTTGCTTTCTGCAAATCTGCCAGAAGAGCTGGATTGTATAAAAGCCATAGGGCTTCTTCCCCACAAGTTGCCAGAACCAGGTACTGCTGAGGGTCCTGGGGTGTGCAGGGTACCGAGCACCTTCTACCTGCCACCTTAGATGTGCCACTTTGCAATGACATTAGGTGTTATGTGCTTCCTACCAAGAACTTTGTTTTAGCACCTTGTGCAGGACTATGACTAGAAGGGACCAGCCTTTATGCATTATCTCACTCACCTCTCCCTTGGGCTGCCAGGGTTTCTCTCAATGAATCCTTTACCAGCATATCACTGTTCAACAATCTCAACCAAAAGCTGGCCAAATGCCCTAGCAAAGTCTTTGCCACTTGTGTGCAATTAGGTGATGATCTCATAAGTGAAACTAGAAAAGAACCCATTTCCTATTTCAGCCTGAGCTGAAAGGCTAGTGCAGTGACTCTATGAGTGTGCATGGGTGTGTGTATCAAATCTGAAATCTGTCATCAGCTGACTAAGGGCATTCAAGTAACTCAGAAAAGCATCTTATTCTTAATGGGACCTTAGTATTTCATATTGCAGACATCTGAATCTACTTGCAGAATGATGATAGGCATAAACATTAAGCTTTTACAGAACAACTGTTAAAAATGTATTTATTGAATTTTAAACTGTTACAAGTATTGCAGATCAGACAATTAGCCAAAGCACAATTATAGAACAAACTCAGTTGTTACAGAGATGTTATCTAAAGTTCCACCATGTAGGCAGGCTGAGAATCTGCTCATTGTCTTCTTTTAGAGAGAGGGTAGAGGATGAAATAAATAAGTGGTATCCCAGCTCCAGATCATAACAACAAAGGTGAAGATTAGAGAAGATGGATGTCAAATGGAAGGCGCACAAGAGGAAACATACAGGGCTAGTTATTAAGACAAGTTATACAAAAATCTAAAAACTCTAAGCCAAATACATTGTCATGGGGGATGAGAGGAAGCAATCAGAGATCAATACACATAAGCCCAAAAGGCTGTTGCAAAGAAAAGTCCCCAGACCAGTTCCCAAAGCCAAAAATAGTTCTGCAGATGTTCAGAAGAAAGCACTGCTGAAATTACCTGGTAATACATAAACACGCTAATCAGACTACATCAGTAATTAACTTAAGGGAGCCAACACTAAAAATTACCACCAAAAAATTCAGAGCGACAGAAATAGATGTATCAAAACAGTCAGATAATAAGCACTGACAGGCGTATGTATTTGTGTAATGTGAAATGCATAATTTGTTTCCTCTTATCACCTACTGACTCGTGGGACTCATTTATTTTTCTCCAGAAGTTTCTCTCATATGCTGTGCCAGAACTTGGATGTTTCCTATATATCATTTATTCGGATTTGTTGGGAATACTATAACTCGTTTACTTTTTGTATCCTGTCTACTTTAAAATTTGGTAGAGTGCCCACTGCTACATTACTTGAACATCAGCAGTTTTACCCACAAGTGGACTAAAGTCTAGAAACATTTCCAAAGTCATAAATTCTAGAAGAATCATTAACAATTTTTTTGTCCCTAATTACAGTATTGTTTTACAACTACTGAGTCACAGGTTAGATAGTCCATGTTCTGGACTTCTGAGCTGTGCATACATTTGTATGTGGATACTCTGAAGCCACACAACAGCAAGGAAACTGAGACAAATTTTCTGCAAAAATGACAGGATCCTAACTAACACTCCCACCTCACACTAATTCCATGTGAGTCTCACTGAGGGTGCAAACAATCAGAATGTGTTCTGTTCATGACTTCTTTTCCAGCACTTGTACAAGGGCAAAGGGGTCATATTTTGCTAGCAATCATACTGTGAATTCTAGGTAATGAAGAGTTTACTGCTCGATAACAACCTCCTCTATAACTGCTCTAGAACAGCAGGACTTGGTGGGATTTGCTGGTATGGCAGAAAGCTTCGAGGGTCTGCAGCTGTCAGAAGACAACAGAACAGAAGACAGCAAAAGGGGCAGGGTCCAGCTTAGGCAGTTTCCTAGAGTCTCTACTTGTCAGAGCATATGCGTGCATGAAGACAGTTGGAAGCACATACCATTCTTGCCTACAAAGCCCAGAGCTGTGAGACTTGGGATTCTGACTCTGGGAATGGCAGTTCTTTTCGCCAGGAGTTATTCAATCACTGGAGATAAAGTACCTAACTCTGCATCTGTCCCCACTGTCACCAGTGCCAACATCAGAGAGTAGAGTTTGGAGAGCTCTTTTTTAAATGGATTTTATTTCAGGCCTGTCCTATTAGTCATGAATAACAAGGTTTATGTCCATAGGTAAAATAATGGATGAGCTTCTGCTGCACACTGTGATGGTGTCGGGAACATAGTATTTTCTGGTTTACTTTTTCAGAATGGGATTTGGTCACATTAGGTGCAAGAGAGATGAGAGAGATGCCATTCTTGTTCTCAGCAATCAAAAGCAACCATATGCTCAACAAAGGCTAAGATGATACAGAGAGTTTGTAATAATCTTTAATGGAGCTGGGATCTGAAGAGAGCAGCAGACAAAAAAGATACACCTTATGAAGGTATTGTACTCTTATTTCTGTTTTTATTGTAACAGAAGTTTTGCTGACAACATTCCAGTTGCAATGTTAGATTGTAAAACTGTATATTAGCTACCTCATTTATGTGTCTCATTGAAACAATGCTAGTGGAATTTACATCTTTCATTTTAAGCAGCACTTTTATTGTACTGGTTATGTGGCAAAGCATGCAGAAGCTTCACAATTCGCCGCCTTACAGGGATCCTGTTAAAGGCTGACAGGCTCAAGATATAACCTTGTTCTTTCCCCTCAGCCAAAATGCTTCCATAGATTTCCACGCACAAAGTGGTACAGTCAAGCACATTCTGAAAAGAGGTCTGCTAGTCTCTTCATATCTTGGACCGAGTGTTTTCTGTTAGCTGGGCGGGAAAGGAGCTGCTCACAGCCAGTTAACAGAAATCCAAAGTCAGTGGAAACTGCCCATGCCCATCTGATGGGATGGCAGGGCTTGGGTTCTTTTTTCATCTGGAGACCCTAGCTCATGTCCTGAACACTGAACTCCTCATGTGTCTCCACTGGTATTACAAGGTCAGGGATGCAATGTTCTGCATGCGCTGGGAATGGATTTGCCCTTCCATCAAACACTCTCACGCTGAGACACTTGCAGGCCTTCTGGAGCCCTGAGCATTCTCACTGCTAGTGGCCCGTATGTATGTGAGAGCATGTGTACAAGGTATGTGCCTTATCCAGGAAGGCTTACATGAGAGGCCTATGCACCTGAATGCCACTTTATAGGATAAAGAGATCAAGAGGCAGCAAATTTAGCCCCTCGGTGAATGTAGCACCCTCCTCTTCTAAAAGGTTCTCCCTCTGGCTTCAGGTGTGGGCTCTGCCACTGGAATCAGGGCTATTTTGCTATTTATTTTCAGCAAAACAAGTACTCAGGCTGAATATTTGAGGGTCAATCCCCACATGGTTCACGCTGTCAAAGGAGCTATCAGAAAGTACACCAGCCAAGAAGTGCCCTTGTTTTCTTTTGCTGAGAACCATATCAGGCTTCTGTGATATGTGAATGACCTTTAGCAGATGCATCAGGCACGTGCATTTTCCAATGTCTGGCCATGAACAATTACAAGACCAAGTCATTACAAGACAAAAACCACTGCAAAAGATTTCCTCACACAGCACCTTTACTCTGCACAGAACATCAGATACATAACACTGGCAGGTCAAAGATATTGGACCACATATTTATCTTTTAGAAGTTTAGGACTCCAAGCTGAAACTGAGAGCAGCCATTAGAGTTCAGTTAGTATATTTGAAACAACAAACAACAACAGAATCAGGTGTGAGTTTTTTAAAGCTGTAAAGCTTTGAACTGTCACACCCATGTTAACCACTCCTCTTAACTAAGAAACACAACCGTTTTACCATTTAAAACTGTCTAAATGGTGACGGCAGGCAACGCACACTTTCACAGCTATCTGGCACTCTACTGCAGATGGCACACAACCCAACCCATGGTTAACTAAACATAAAACCCTAAATAATGAATACAAAACTTCCAAGCCCAGTTATGACCATTTGTATTCTAACACTATTAAACAAGTAGCCAAAACACAACACACAACTTGTGCCACTGGAATTCAGTTAAAAGGACAAGCAGGTCTGGTTCTGGTTTGGACCTGAAGAGATGTTTTTAAGAGAGTCACAAAACCAAACTCAGAATCATATGTCCAGTGCCAGCACAGCAGACTCATGAAAAATAAAAAAAGGATTAATAATCGCTAGAACTGCTGCTTCTAACCTTTTCTTTAGGTACATCATATAAGAGGATGTGCACTTTCACAGGTCTGTGTCAAACAACTAACTTTACAAGTGGTGAAACTTGCTCTCTGCCAGAATAGTTCTAAAATTCTCCCTCATTTTTCTATGGAAAATGGAAAACTCCCTCAGATTTTTTTGCTTTGTTTGTCAAAAAAATCCTACAAGGCCTGTTCACAAGGATATGGATATACTTGGAAAGTAAATGCAACACTATGCTATCATTTCAATACTTTTTGTGGAGAAAAAAGCATTAGCGCAAGACTTGTAACATGGGCAATTCAACAGCTCTGGTTGTTAGGCATGAGTAAAATGTACAGCCCTCTTAGATTTACATTTTTCACTGCATAACAAACACTACAGGGCACCTCGTGACATAAGGTGTTACAAAACAAACCTTAAAATCGTTTGATTCTTTTACTTTCTCCTCTCAAAATTTGAGAGATATAAACCAAACAAGGAGCCAGTATTTGCTGCATCCTCCATGTTGGACATTGGTTTTATAAGGTGTGAAGCAATGTTTGACAATAACTTTCTTCTACCCAGGCAAAATGAAATCAGGAATGTGTAGGGGTAGGGGGTGGGATTAGGATGAATGAGCCCTGGCTTTGTTCTCCAACTGATGTTTAAAATCAGTGATGCACAGGTGGAAAGATAAATTCATTAATTTTTAAAAAAATGATGTAAGCTCTTCAATGCTGATGGTGCACATGAAGATGTGACATGAACCCAGCATTAAAAAAACCCATCATTCTTACTTGTGGGGGCCTCTTCAACTACACACCTGGGTTCACACACGTGCACACAATATTTTTGCTGTTTACCCAATAATTTCCAGCTCCTGTTAAACCATATGCCACGGTCACCCAAGAACATTTCACAATCTTATCAAAGCAGTCTTATTAATTTTTCATTTATAGCAACAGCTATAGTTTAGCCAACAGAGGGCGATGACGTGCTTCATAAAGTTTTACCAAGCACAAGAGGCAGCTTTATATAGTTGATGAGGCTTGTGAATAATTTCTAGAGATCTCCCTAGGAAACTGACACACAGAGACTAAGCAGCAAGTTGAAACATGATTTGCTTCTACCCTAAAGTTATGCTTGTAGCTACATTTGCTCATTGAAGTGCAAAAAACCCCTAAACTGAAAAACAAGACCTAGCCCCTTCTTGGATGAAACTCATATTGCATTGTTAATGATTTAGTCAACTTGACTTTGTGCAAAACATCTTTAAGAAGGTTCTGGCTCAATTTTGGAATACAAAAGTAGTAAAATAAATAGATAAGATCACCTTAAAACACAGAATGGATGCTGTAGGCTGAAAAGAAATGATGGGTTTAATGCAATTTATCTGTAAATAAAATAACCAGAACAGTAGTGTTTGAAATATTAAAATGTGGAGTAGTACTGGTTAAGTTTTCTGCTTGTAGAATAATGTTCCCAAAATCTAGATCAAAGCCGCATTGTAACATGGTTACTGCAGTGAGTATGAGCCTGAGATATGTTATTAAAAGGCAGTCCCTTGTAAACATTTCCTCAACAGGAACAGTAGCAGTGGAGCCTGCATCAGTTACTCATATTATAGTTCTCAATATAGCAATGCTTTATAAAAGACATACAGCTTATTTCCAAGTTGTCAAGAATTTTATATGATATTGATTTTCTGAAACGCACATCACCCAGTCCAAGATTTAAACCATATTTTTCTTCACTGCTCTACAGTTACTAGGTCTTTTGCTCTGCTGCTGTTGTGGTCTGTGAGGGAGCTTCTGGTTTCACAATCTGGTACGTAATTAGGTATTCTGGGTAAGCCTGAAAATAAGTGGAGAAACAAACCATTGCTGTATGCAGGGTTATGGACAGAGAATTAAGACTTTGAGCTTCATTTATTCTGCAGCATGACTGTACTTTAAACAGTAACAGGCTACTGTACATCTGTTACTGTAATAACGATGTTTCAGCATTAACATTGGCCTCTCACTGTCTCCCATTCTTTGCTTTTTCATTTTCCCTTCACATCTGCAGACACCACAGCTTTTTCCATTGGGTGCGCTGTGCGACTACTTCTTCTGCTCCCATGCTGTTTTTTTGCCACTACTCCTGAGCAGGATAGCAGAGGGGAAACCAGCAGCAGAACCAGATGTCTACTGGCAACAGATATGGCAGACAAAGATGATTTTAAGGGCCCTTTTTCTCAGCATTCAGTGCCATTGACAATGGGAGCTCCTGAGGCCTGAACACTGACACCCGTATGGTTCCATGTTTTTAAACATGATAGCATGTTACAAAAGTAAGCATGTTAACAGTTTTTTGGGACTTGTACACAGTAGTATAGGACCAGAGTTAATATAAGAGCAGACTGAGAAGTGGAATAGGATCTGGCTCTTAGGGACCAACTAAAATGAGGCAGAGATCTTGACAAAAGGAGGCTTCTTCCTATAACCATTACACATGAAATGAAGCTTACAGCCACAGTGTTATATATGGTCCCCTTCTTCCTGAGTCGATATGCTGGCTTAGTTATAGCCTGTAACTACCTTAAAAGTGTAACAGATTCTAGCATCTGGCTGGTCAGCTGGTAGTCACCAGCCAGTGATCTGTTTAGGGATGTGAAAGTGTTAAAAGCAGCAAGGTAAAATACCGAATGGACAACAAACATCTAACTAAGCTGTCCTCCTAGCCTCTCACTGAGGGTTCTCTGCAGGCACTGCACTGGCTGGCTCTATTCCACTGAGTTGTGGATACATCATTTTGGAGCTTTGCTGAGCTTGGGACTATGCATAGGGCTTTCTCAAAATGAAGGGATGATAGAAAGGACATCTTTCAGGGCAAAAGCCTTAGCTACGCAGGAGGAATTTTCTGTGGTCTAGCAACTGCACTTTGGAGTGAAATCAGACAGATTCAAGGCAGATGCTATGGAATAACATCCCAACTTGCTACATCTATTACCATTACCTCTCAGATGAACCTACCTTTGTTGCATTAATTGCAAATATGCTAATACAAAGCAAAGAGGACACTGGTGTGCTTGTCGTTCTGGAGGCTCTAGAAATACTAAAAAGGAGGAGGATGAATTCATACACAGCTGAGGCCCAATACTGCATGGATTAATTAGTGTAGCTCTAAGGGAGACAAGGAAGCTATTTACCCTAGCTGCAGATCTGGCCTCTGCTATGCCCTGACCTGCAGACTAGCACACAGTCCTGATACATGATACAGCCATCCAAAGTCTTGATTTTGCCCATTCCGTTATTCTAAAGCTTTACAATCCATGTACCTGCTCTCCTCTGTAGATAACATATTCAGCATATGCAAGTCCATTCACGCTTGGCCTGCCAATTACAGAGTGATGCCCCGGAGGGGCATGAGCCATTTTCATTGTACTGAACTGCAGGAAGGATTTTCCAAGCGTCACTCTACAGAAAAGCATTTGTCTAAGGGGAAGATAAGAACAGCACATTAAAAAAAATCTTGCTGCATCAGAAGACAACTCTAAAAACCTTAAAAACAATCCCAAACTTTTGGAGTTTTAATTTATTCAAAACCACTTCCCTAAGCTTTCATAAAAGACAGTTAAACACGTACTTTTGTAATGAATGATATGAGACAAAGCAAAACTCCACAAGAACAGCATGTCTTGAAGCATAGCTGACTTTGGTTCAGGTACTCTTGTGAGGCTCTTGCTCTGCGTATTTTCAGCTGAGCTATTATAGGCTGCTCAATTTTATATTACCTCACTCCCAATGATTAGGGAGGAGAGGTGCCAAAGCCTCTACTCTACAAAGGTTGGTGACTTGCAAACCCAGCTGATGTACTTCAGTGAGAAGCAACCCCAAATCAGTCACACTAACAAATTCCATGAATTTCTACTTTCTGTAACACCACTGCATGTTGGTTAATTGCAACACATTCAGAGTGCAGCATCATGGTTCTGTTCTGTCAGAAGAGACCAGTAGGGAAAGCAAGCAACTTTAAAGACTGCTTGAAGTCCAATCTGCATTGTTTTCCATGACTTGCTCAGTTTCCAACCTCACTCAAATAAACCACTGTTCGCTTTTATTTTTGCTCACTGTGCACTCAGGGTTGGTATCCTATTTCTGTCCTGGTCATTCAAGTATCCATATTTGCTCATCTGTGCCAAAAATGCGATTTATGCTCAGGCCCCCGAAGCCTGTGTATGCAGTTGGGGAGAGGGAAAGGGACAGGGAGAGACTACCCGTGTTTTGGCCCCATAGTTCCAGTGACTTGGCTACACACCCGGGAAGCCAGAGCTGAGGTCTAAGGCCCCCCCGAACTAGAGGGGATTTAAATTTGGGCCCCTCTGATTTCCCAGCACAGCACTCCAATTACTATACTACAGATCAGCCATTATCCAAGCCCCTGGTATTCTTCTGTCCCTTGTGTTTAATATAGTCATGGGGAAAACTGGGTGGAAGGGGAAACTTCTATCTTACTAGAAGCACTAGCTCAACACTGAGCCCAGGCCCCTACTCTTTCAGGCTGGCAACCACCTCCCTGAGCCACACAGCCACTAGCTTTCACTTCTCTCCCTGGCCCCTGTAACACACACTGACTTGTTAATTACAACACTGTAATGGGAAATCATACAGAAGCAGGTTCAAAGCCTCTCTGGGTGAGGTGGGCCTACAGCCCAGGGCTTCTGGATCCCTATGTGAGGAATCATAATCATTTTGCTATTATGGGCAAAAGACAGGAAGATTTTCTCTCTTAGCCCTCCTTTACTCCTGAGTCTGGTAGTCATGTTTTTTTATTGACAGCATTTCTGGTATCTAAGGTCTCTGTGCATCTACAAAGGCTGTGTGTACATGGTCAGCACACAACCTACTCCCATGCCTAGTCTGTGCAGTGCATGTCTGCAAGGCATAGGCAGCCACGAACAGAATTCCAACATGGACTTGTCAGGTTTGGCACCTTAATGACCAGAAAGGCACATGCGGACACACAGATGACCAGGAATAAAAAAGAATGTCACTTATAGTATCTAGATGTACATTTCAATCTTCCCCAAGACCTACAGCATGTATATCCCTTTCTGTTCAGCCTTGACAAAATGTAGACTGAATTTTCCTAACCAATCTCAAGCAGCAGTTCTTCTGCTGTAATTTATCCTTTGTCCGGAACTGTAGAGGAGACCAAAACTGCTGACAGCCAACTCCACTACAAACTCACCTGTGGCAGATGTAACAGGACCTGTCTTTGTGTGTTGGGCAGCCTGTTCCTCCCCCAATTCCATACACGTACTGGTTACTTTTAGAAGAGTTTTCTGCAAAGTAAATTCCAGCTCCAAACATCCCTCCAATGTATGCATGTCTTTCATCAAATCCTTTGTGAATAATAGCATTAATAAAAGGAGATCCTGGCAGGAAAAGAGAGGGGAAAAATCAAATGGTAAGTATTTGCATAGATAGATCAGAAACCAGAATTATGGCAAACTTTGTCCATTAAGAGGATATTGTTCGTTTATAATACACAAATAAAATATCTGAAGAGACATTCAGTGAACTGAAAGGAAGGCCATACTTGATAAGCTGCCATAAATGTGTGCGACTTATCATTATCATCATCCTACATTTGACTCACATTTCTTATTCCGTTCATAGATCTTACAAAATACCTTTTTCTTCCCTCAAACTGCAGTTTAATTTATCTGCCCCAATATACTCATTTTTCAGGGGTCAATTTACTTAAGACAGGCTGACATTATCAAGACAACCGGACAAAAGTGAACCAGTTGTTCACTACATAGAACAAATATTTACTGTGCCTTGTGCAATTGTTTAAGCTGTTCCTGGAACTGTCATCTGCAGGCATTTCTGGACAGTTCTACAGAGCATCTTGACATTATCTTTCTTCTTTCTGTAACTTAGATACATACCCCTTAGTCTCCCTTACTGATATAGACATCGTGCCTGCTCCATCAGTAGCCTTCTCTCTTTCCTGACATCCTTTTCTTTTATAGTTATAAAATGGCCTCCCTATTACCAACAGGTCCCTCTAAAATGGATGGACGTTTTTTAACCTAAGTCTACATATACAGTATAACTTTTTGACTCAAAACTAACCCAAGGCTAAAATATTGCTGGTGTGGGACAGAGCATACTGAAATATAAGCACAATGCAAGATGATGACAAGAGTAACATTTATATTTTCTTGAATTTTTAAAAGCAGTGAAGTATAGAACAGAGACCACATCCTCACCATGAAACAACATGCGTTCATTGTGATGGTTATGGTTTTCCTCTGAGACCTCTTTCTGTCTATGACAGAATCTCTCCCTCAGCTTCTTGTTCACAACCTTTTGAATCTATGGTGGTATAAAAACAAACAAACATAATTAATTTGTAATGATATATAATTTCATACAACACAACAGAATTTTTTACAGGGAAGGTACAAGAGATATAAACCATATAAGAACAAACTGAAGTACTGCATTTATTGCATTTGCTTTGAAAACAACATTGCTAAAAAGGCAGAGGTGCCACCAGGAAGGCAGGCTGCCCAAAACTTTCTGCTGTAAAACCCTGTTTTCAGTTGCTCATGATTCTCACAAATGATTTAGGCTGACATTTTCCATACCAAGTGAATGCCTCACACTGGACTTTTTTTGGAAAAAAGTTGGGACAAAATTTTTCATCCAAAATTGCTGGTTGTGAATCTCTGAAACATGTTGTTATGTAGGGACGTGACTGTTAGAGACTTGTTAAAGTTCAGCAGCTAAATTCTCTTAAGACTTCATCTATTCCCCTCACCCCAATTAAGTGCCAATAAGGTTGTGCACTGTGACTTCCCCACAGAACACACACATACATGACGATCTCCCAGCAGGAAAGTGGGAGTACTGTGTAAAAATGTGGAAAGGTTGCTCAAAAACTTCGGAGATTTTATTCAAAATTATTTCAAAGGTGGCCTGTCTATGTCTGTTATCAAAAAAAACAAGGATGAAAAACAAAGATGATTTCAAGTGTAGCTGTTAATGCTGTTTTAGAACAATGCCTTGTTCATACAATACAGCAGTGCCCATAAGTACAGTGGTACCAGGTTTAATTTGGCAAAGAAAGAATGTGTGTCAGAGATTTATCTAGTCTTTTGCGATCACCTCCAAGGTTACTAGAAGGGATAATCTTGAGCATATACTGAGGACAATGCCAGTGAAGCAGAATGAACAGACCCTTGCCATGGAAATGCCTTAAGCCAGAAGAGAGTACAGTTATACAGATTCTAGATACAAGTTTGCAAATATGGGAGGTTCAGCTGGCTTTGCTGGAGCCTGAAATGTCTAAATTACAGGACCTTCAGCATAATTCCAGGAAACATCACATGTTTGAGAAGGACTGACTGTTCTCCACCTCAAGGCTGCAGGGTGTCGCAGCAGCGGTAAGCACCAGAACTGAGAGCAAAGAGACTATTTTGGTGTTTTCATTGAAGTCACATATTAAAAAATTTAGGCAACCTACAATGAAAGATGTTCTTGCAGCTTTATCTCAGTCCCTTGTGTGAATAAGGTACAATAGTCTTTAATGACATGTGCACGTTCCTTTTTCTTTCTCCCACTGGAATCCTGCCTCATTCTGTGCACAGGAGGCATGGCAGTCTTAATTATAGCATTTTCTGCTTTCAAGTGCTTGCCATGGCTACCTTAACGCCATATTCATGTAGATTTTTGTAGATAAATTTTTATCATGAAAGGGCAGGACATCAAAATGATTCTGTCCATCTAATTTTCTTAAGTCTTTGAAACTTACCCTGATGACATTATATCTATTGAAGATCCCTCCAGCATTCCCACCATCTCTATGCTCCCGGATTGTACTTTGCATCTACATAAATGAAACAAAATAGAAGCTTCAAACAAAGCTAAGTATTTGCTAATGATATAAAAAGATAGGTCATTTATGAAAGGTCATACCATTTCACTTACAAGAACTTGAGTATACTGAATAAAAAACAACTAAAAAGCCAAAAAGTTAAGAGACATCAAATTTTGATACAGCAATGCTCTTACAAATATTCATAAAGAAGGACCTAGTACAGCATATTGCTTCAGGATTTTGGCTGAGAACTGCAATCTGGTGTGGTCAATCACCCAGTATCTCCATAAAAATTAGGTAAGAAAATGAGTCTGTTAGAATTTACTAGCAAAACTGGACTGAATCTAAATTTAAGTTTAAATTATATAAATTCCAATTAGACTTTTAAAAAATAATGACTTTACTGAAAAGCTATAGTGAAATAATAATGAACGTCTATCTCATGCATAAAATCTTACATTTCTTGGTTACAGGGAGATCAATCAATGCATTGTGACATTTTTACATTGCTATTGCTCGCTACCAAGAACTAAAATTGAATTTACAGCTTCTGTGATTTTCAGAAGACAACTGCAGTCAAAGCAACAGCATCAAATAGCTCAAATAAATACTTTATTTATTTGGATAGGCAGCTCTTCGTGAAGCAATGAAATCACTGTATGAACTCTGGATTGCCAGATTTTTGATGCATAGCTTTATAAACTTAAGCAAACAACAATCTAGGTATTCCAAATATTTTGTAGTCTTATAACAACCTGGAAACACCAGTTAAAAATCTAAGGCACTGTTAAGCAGACCTCCATATCTTTTCCCTAAAGAGTATATTCACCAGACAATGCAATTTCATTCAGAAAAAATAGGATAAATTAAAAAGCTTGAAAGTTTTTATGACGACTTGTTTTGAGACATTTTTGTTTTAAAACAGACCTAAATTTACAAAGGTTTTATAACCTGAAATAAAGCGTTCAGTTTCAAGTTGACCCTAAACTAATTCTTGTTCTATATCCCTGTTTGGCCACCAAGCTGAAAAATCCAATATTTGTACAGATTTGCTGACAAGTTAAAAAAAAAAAAAGCAACAAACTAGAGAGATGGTAGTTCCTGAAACACAGAAAGTGACAGACTGAGTATTAAAAAGGGGTAGTGTTGGGAAGAACTTTGCAGCTTGAGGGGCTGACACTTTCTCTAGAGCACCTGCTGCTTGGTTACTAAAACAGCCTCTAGGCATGAAGTGTTTCACACATCCTGATTCCTGACACTTGTTGACAAGGTTGTCATGCCAGGCCTCACTGTTAAGTTAAGCAAACAATCTGTACGATAACATCCTAAGTCATGGATCAGACATACCCGAAATAGCTTAATGCCATTTCCTCCTACGGAAATAGGTACGCCACATGATAGGTTCCAGGCTCAAGGTGAGAGCTTTTAAAAGTGTAATCTGTTTATTTTCCATTTTGTATGTAATACCTTATGTATCACCTGCCCAAATCTCTTGCCATTTATGACCCCAGGCAGGTAAACCTTTTAATGTTCAACATATGTTTTATAAGGAGAAATCGTGATCGGGACTTCAGGAAAGCTGAACCTCAGCTTTGCTCAAACTCCAAGAAGAGGATATAAGCTTTGAAGTTTTGGGGAGGGTGGGAGGAGGAGAATGGGCACACAATCCTTATAGATTTATTTTTTGGTCAGTATTGCCAAACACCTCCATTAAAAAAGGAGTCCCAACTGATAACTTTTGTGAAGGCAGGTGAAAGCATAGCCTCCATGGAACACACTGCTCTGGATACCAACCATAGCTACGGGTAAAGGTCACTGCATGCAGCATATTTCCACTGTCTAGGTTTCTCTGCCAGTACCCGTTGTCTTACAACCTGTGTGGCCTTGCAGAAAAAGCAGACTGAGTGGGTGACTGTGACAGGGAGAAATACAATGGCTGGCCCTGCCTGCAAGGAAGATTCAACCTTGGGCAGCCACTGGGCAACAATGAAACCAGTTGCACCATCCTCCAGGTACATACATGTGTAGGGAATATTTTTTGACCTCTCTGCCTGCTTCCTGTGTTCAGACAGGAGAAAATGCCATGTACCCTGCTTTCAGGAAGGGAAAGGACAG
This sequence comes from Gavialis gangeticus, assembly GCF_001723915.1. Classification (NCBI taxonomy): domain Eukaryota; kingdom Metazoa; phylum Chordata; order Crocodylia; family Gavialidae; genus Gavialis; species Gavialis gangeticus. The sequence goes on from NW_017729030.1 coordinate 65,692,888, forward strand.
CGCTGTTGCCTGTCCTAGTATACTCTTATTAATAACAACCCATGACTTGATATTACTTTCCCTTGACATGACCAACCAAACTCTAAGGACTCCCAGCAATATTAAAAACCACCTAATTGGACTAGAGCTGATCTTGGACCAGACTAGTTTCTGGAAAGTAAAACCACAGGGATGTACAAATGGCAGGACAGTGCACTAGGGAGTCACATGAGTGTGAGTCAGTGAGGGCTGTTTATATGTTTACTTCTGCTGTGCTACTGAGGAAAGACATGGAATACAATGGTCCTTTCCTACTCAACACACCTGCCCCCTACCCACCCTAGGGATTCACAGATCAAAGTATACTTTACTGCTTTCAACTTTTGTTAAATGCTTTGGCTCTGCAAGGTTAAGTGAAAGCTGGATTCTCTTTTTCTGTATCACTAACTCTGCCTTTTTATTTTAAATCAGTGACACATGAAGCTGTATGGAAAGGAAAAAAGATGGGGCTGTGGAGGCACTGGCGAGGGTGTAATGTAAACACCCTGCATTTGGGGGCTGGTACAATACCAGCAATTTGAAAAAAGGAAAAGAAATTAATCTGATCTAGGCACCCTGGACCTGGCAATCAGAAAGCATGGAGCACAACATGTCCCAGTGTAAGTGTAGACAGAAGTAACAACTGGAGCATTTCAAACACCTATGAAGCTCCAAAGGTCCAGCTGTACAAATGCATATACCCTCTCAAGCATTCTAAGTGTCTGAAGCACTCCAGAATAGTAACTCTTTAAATGAGGTAGTATTTTAAAGTGTTTTACATTTTGTTATGTGTGCACAAGGACAGGTCCTCCAGAATTCCACAGTGCCTTGCTGTAGGGAGGAGAAGGAAAGCAGAGTGGACAGCTTGATAGGCACTGCCAGGTCCACCAGGCTCCTGCTAACTCCCAAAGCCTCTGATGCCATTGGAGCTGGGTTCTACAGACTCAATACTCTTTATACTTCTCCACTCTGCTCGGAGTGGGAGAGGAGAAGTCCAGGGGACAGAGCATTAGAATCCTGGCAGTAGGAAGCCAGGAAGCCACCTCCCCCTCTACCAGACCCCTTCTTACCTCTCTACTCCCTCTCTCCACTCTCCCTTCCCTGCTACCTCTCTCCCTCTTGGCGGAGGGGAAGCAAAGCTGCAGGTTACTGCAGCCCATGTAGTGCTCCCTAGCTGGTAAGCTTGAAGCATACCAGCTGGTGGAAACCATGGAGGCTCTAACGTGTCCTGCAGCTTTTGAAATGTTTCTGAGCCTGTTACACTTGGAAACATTTGAAAAGTAATTTCTGTCCAGACCCTGAGAGAACCACTTTTCAGTATAGAAGCATGCTAACTTCCTAGACCAGAGGGAGGCAAAATATGGCCTGCGGGCCATGTCTGACCTTCCAATTGATTTTATCTGGCTCACAGGCTGCTACAGGGAGCCTAAAGAGGGAGGACTGTGCCCTGTGCTTCTGCAGCCGGGACCAGGCAGCACAGACTCCTCCACCCTCCCTGGCTTCCTGTAGGCATGTGCAGTCCTGGTATTGTGGCCGCTGGCAGCCATACCTACATGAGATGGGGTGTGATGCAGTGTGCTGAGCAGCCATCCTGCCTGCCTGCTGTCATAAGCTGCTGCCACCACGGTGCCAGAGTCCATGCCAGCCAACACTGACTTTCCTGATGTAGCACAGTAGCAGCAGCTCATCATAGTGGGCAAACAGGCAGGACAAGCAGGTTCCTGGCAGCGGCCAGACAGGATTACTTGGCATTTCCACCTTCTCCTCAACAGCTTACCAACCCTTAAGTGGCTCTCCAGCCCACATAATTGCCCACCCCTGTCCCAGACAGACATTAAACAGCTCTCACATGCTAACTTTGAAACAAAGATACAATACCTCCTCTTCTACTGACTGGTACTCCTTATCATCAGGAGCAAGGTCAAGGAGAATAGTCCCCTGGCTCACACAGTGAAACGTCAAGTAAGGATTGGTGCCTGCAGGAGGAAAGAATGGAAGAATTAAAATCCCTGAAAGGAAACCAGGCTAGCTACATTTTATCCAGTACTGCCATCATGAGTCTTGTTAAATAAGTAGAGAACAGGACTAAGTGCATAACTTTAAAGGAAAATAACAAGGAAGTACAATCTAAATTCCTTCAAATGCTGTATTAATTGAACGGGTCTTAAAAAAAAAAAAAAAAAAAAGAAATAAAAATTAAAATCCTTCAAAAGCTTTATTAAATGAACGGGGTTTAAAAAAAAAAAAAAAAGAAATAAAAATTAAAATCCTTCAAAAGCTTTATTAAATGAACGGGGTTTAAAAAAAAAAAAAAAAAAAAAGAGAGAGAGATTAGTGTATCTGACCATTTCTATTTTATAGAAAAGCCTGTGTGTATTAATAACATCACATCTAAAAGCTCAGTCAATTCAAGAATGAGGTATTAGTAGCTTATACATGTGTTCTCCTTGGAGCAAACCTGTGCGCCAGGTTGCAGCTGGCCCTTGAGCAGGTACGCAAGGACTGAGATCCTCAAGATTTCCCCTCCCACCTTGTACACATGCTACAGAAGTCTATCAGGGCCTTGTGCCCTGAACATTGCAGGGAATCTTCTGGGTGTTTTTGTGGGCAGCCATTTCCCAAAAAAGGGGGAGAGAAAAGATGATGGCTCTGTTGCAAGTTTGCTGTGCACTATTTCAGGGAACTCTACTTACATATAAATCAAAGCAAGCAAGCATGTGTATCTTTGGATACTTCAACATATTTACCCTGTTGCCCTCCTAGAAGCCTCTCTACACCCTTTATTAATTTGTGACGGTGTCCATATGCGTTAATGCCAATTTCTTTTAACTCTTCATGCCCCATGTCTGCCAATACATCAAGGGTTATCTGAAAAGATGACAAGAATCAGTAGCTAGGTCTTCAGTGTGTCATAAAGACTAGTCCTATCACTGCAGAAAATATACAATACTCACACCATGAGTTGAGAACACAGTGTCTCAGTCCCCTGGCAGATGTCATATTCCAAGTGCAATTTATGTTAATGGAACAATATGCTGTAACATGCTACGTGTTCCAGCAATTTATCATCCAATAATGAGCCACAATATGATTATTAGCCACAAAGATGTTACTTGTAAAGCGTAGAATATCTCTGCAGTTTGTATTGCACTTTAATTTGAACCTGCAGCATGTTACACATAGGGTGATAGTTTGGCTAGGTCCTCCAGTATCCCAGGGTTGACTGCTCTTCCCCCCCCCTCTTCCCTGAAAGCGGCCTCTCTACGACTAATGCTGAACTCTGCTGCCCCAGGTGCCTCAGCAGGAGATATCATAACTCAAGCCCCATCTCTTTTCCTAACTAGTCTTCAAGCTCAGGCTCGTCTCTGCCTGGACAATTCACCATTTGCACTGCCAGGCCTCTTTGCAAAGAGGTAAGCACTGCAGTCTATAAATTAATTATTGAAATTGGGGACCATTCAATTTATAAACGTTACAGAGGGGTGCAAATGAATTGTGTAAATCTGAGGTAGACTTGTTCACTCTGGACCTCAGATTTACACAATTCATTTGCAGCTTCCTTTGTTATTTTTATTTTCCCACTGGTATTAAAAACAGGGATTTTTTAAGTAGGAAATAGGGATGCTAGCAAAATGGGCCAGACTAATCTAACTTTAATCAGGCAGATGCATAAGAGTGTGCCAGTGATTAGGCCTGTTCCATACCTGCTCTGTTTCAAAGATATCCCGAAGATGTTCAAGGCCAAGACTTTTCAGAAACTGCGTGATGTTCATGTCAAGACCAGTGACTGTAATAAGACAAACACGATTACTATATTATCCCAAAATGAGTGTGAACACCCAGTATAAATAAAACAGAATGGCAAGTTATAAAGGTACACAGAGGCACGTTGGGATCAGATCAGTTTTGCTACCCAGATACACCCATCAGGTTTTCTAAACAATAGCAATGGTGAAAACGTGTGAAACCTATCAGGGATCCTTCCCCTTTGAATCCTGATTTAATCACTACTGAAAAGTTAAGAAGAACAGTTCCCAAAGAGGAGAGAGCACCTCTGGGCACAACCCAACAAATCTCACTCCCTTTGAGTTGTGCACATTTCTGGAGTTCAGGATTCACAGTATTTTTGGTTAGTTGGATGTATCTGCTTGATTACACAAAGCAAACTGTGAATACCAACCAAAATTATTCCAGCAAGCTAATGTAATCCAGGAGCTAAATTACCTTCTCCTTCTTTTCTTTCTGTTCCTGCTGCTCCATCCCCAGCATTTGAGGCTGCTCCTACTGTTAGTTCTGCCAGAGGCCCTGTAAGGTTATCTATGCTGCTGGCAGCAGAGAGACAAGAGGGAGTAGATGCTGGTGAGATTAGAGAGGCACTAACGACAGTAGCTTGAGGTTTAAAACAGGTAGGCAAGGCTTCTGGAGGCATTGCATCAATCAGCAGAGCTCTGATGTCATCTGCCTGAAAAACAGGAAGCATTATTTACGTGAGGCCTCATTTTCATTAAAATCACTATCTAGGGAAAGAAAAAAATACCTTCAAATCGATAATTCTAATTTTCCCTTTAAAAAAAGAACTCCAAAAACAAACCTATCCTTGAACAGGTATTCATTTAGAAGGGACTCTTTTAGAAGACTATTTTGGATTGTTCTTCAGACATTCACACAGCTTAAAATAACTTTTGAAGACTAGCTTGTTAATTTTCAATTATGTTCTGAGGATCAAAGGTCCTGTGTTGAGCAGGGGGTTGAACTAGATGACCTCCTGAGGTCTCTTCCAACCCTAATTTTCTATGATTTAACTTTACTTTCTGTCAGAAAAGAGCTATTCCATGCAGATTTAGACAAAAAGGAATTTTATAATCACCTAAACTACCTCCTGCATAACACAGACCAAGGACTCCCACCATGAAAGTCCTCTCTTGAACCTGCAACTTTTGCCTGAGTCAGTGTATTCGTTTTTGCAAGATAACCAGTCTAACTTTAAGATGGGAGGTGACAGAAAATTACCATTTCCCTATTAAGTTTCTCCCAAGTTTAATTATATATCTTATTTCTAGTCTGAATTTGTCTCATTTCAGCTTTTAACCACTGCATGTCATTATGTTTTTGTCTGGTGAAATAATAAATAGACCTTTACTACCAAAAATCCCTTCTTCATCTAGGTACTCATGCAGTTCAATCATCTCCACCTTCTCTTGATGAAACGAGGTTGAACTTAAGTCCCTTATTGTAAGGCAGTTTCTTCCAGACCTCAAATGATTCCTGTGGATCTTTTCTGAACCCTCTCCAAATTTAACATCCTTCTAACAATATGGACAAAGTATCTAGTAATGGTTTTACTAATGCCTTGTATAGGAATAAAGCACCTCGCTATTGTTACTTGATAGTTCCCTACTTATAAAATGCATTAGCCACATATGGTGGCATTCTATTCCCGGCCTAAGGGGCCATTTTTTGGCATTTATGCATAGGGTGGCATACTATTAGTGGACATGTAAACCTGTGTGTGCAGATGCCTATGTGCTTGTGGAGGCTAGACATGCGCAGTAGGTTATGTATCAGTTGTGTATGCACCCCCTGTGGTTGTGCAATGTATCTAATGCCAAAAGCGTAGCTGGATGAAACAGATGTTAGACACCAGAGGACAGACTTTCTGCCTTTTGTCTGCAATAGTCGAGTGACTAGGACACTTGACTGTGAAGTCTGTGACCCAGGATCTAGGTTTTCCATCATCCAGAGAGAGTTTGAACCTGATTTCTCTGACTCATCAACCCAGCACAGACTAACTGCTATGTCATAGGGCAAACATCAATGGAAGCTGCTCTCTGATGCTGCTTTGAAGATGACCCCTTGGGCAGCCACAAGAGGGGGACACAATATTTGTGGGGCCAGGAGGAAGAGAGCAAGGCAGAGGATATATATGGCTCAGTAATGTGGCTGCCATCCCAAACAGATTGGGCCCATAGCTCAGAGCTATGTCCTCAACAAGGCAGAAATTTTCCTTAGGACTGCCCTCCACCCATTTTTTTCCAATAACTATTAAATACAAGGGGCAGAGGCTCAGCTTCAAAAGCAATGCCAGACTTGTGGCCTGGTGATTAGAGGACAGAGGTAAGGTATCAGAGAAATCCAAGTTCAGACTTCCAAGACAAGTGTCCTAACTACTCAGCTACTGGGGACAGATGATGTGAACTCTTATTGGCACTGTTTCACTGTTGGTCGGCAAATACATAGCTGCAAACTTGTGCAAACTTTTCAGAGTCACCATTTCCCAGAATCAAATGAGAACAACTGTAGATGAAGGTGACGGGAGACAGTGCAATATGAATTTATTTGGGGAATTGTTTAAATAACTCAGTTTGACTTTCCCCACCCTCACTTCTTTGTCTTATGTGGCTCTCTCTCTCCTGATACCGGATTTTATCTACTACACAGTTCTCTGTGCCTGCCACTTCCCATACAGCAAACATCAACAATAGGGTGATATGGAACCTAGAAGATTCATGTGTCCTGTAAGATATAAAAAACAACTAAAGCTGCCAGTTCGCAATATGACCTACAGCTGCTTATTAATTTGGAGGCCATTCTAGCTCTATTGCCTTGGAATTATGTGTTGCCAAAAAAAGATTGAGAAGCTGTTCAGGAACCAATAACAGTCACTGTTGAACACAGAGATTCTTCCAGAGCCTCACCTGATTTACTTCATAGGTTTAAAGAGGAAAAAAAAAAGTACCGTGGCTGACACCCCTACCACTGATATTTTAGGTGGATACATTTAGCTTTGGAAAAATCAAGGTGCTGGGAATGAACTTGAATGTAAATAGGCAGGATAACTTAAATTTTAAGACATGCTGGGATCTCAGCCTATGGGTGTACAGTGATGGGGCTTGTGACAGACGGGCCATTAATGTGTGTCAAGGAGTCATGTTCACACTATGCTTCCCGTATACCAGCATGAAGACCACTGGTGCAGTGGAAACACTGATAGTCATTTAATACGCAAACCTGATTCATTGCAACAGCTTTTGATGCTCTGCCACATGAACTTACTGTTGCCAGGTCTAAAGGTGTTTGACCTTCTTGGTTCTTCATGGTTGGATCTGCTCCATGAGCTAATAGCAGAGCACACAGCTGTGTCCTTCCTTTTTGTGCTGCTTCATGCAATGGTGTGAATGCCCATTTATCTGTTGCATTTACACATGTGTTGTATTTAATCAACAGTGCTGCTATATCCACATGCTGGGGAAAAAAAATACTTCTATCAATAAAGTACAGGACCTAAAGAGAACAAAGAAGTACATATGCCTGTACAATTTTTTTGATCCTTTCAAATAACATCTTGTTTGGTTTTTCTTTTAGATAGGAGGACCAAGGCTATTGAAATAGCCTTTTCATTTCCCTTCTATTTTTCAATACCTTCAACTCCTCCTGTGCCATCGTGACATTCCTTCCAGGTAACGCTGGTTTGAGTGTCTGGCTGAAGACAGCATATGAACAATGAAGTAGGAAGGTTGGTGTGCTGCTTTAGCCATGATGGTTCAGGAAATGTACAAAAGACAAGGGTTTTTTATGGTATCTTTTACTGGACCAACTGTATAGTTGGAAGAGAAGTCTGGCAAGCTTTTGGGCAAAAAAGTCCCTCTTCAGGTCACCTGAGGCAGTGTGCGCCCGAAAGTTGTCACAAAAAAAACCGACCACAAAACAAAACTCATGAATAATGAAGCACATTCCTTCCTCCTCTTGGGAACTCATCTTTGTAATTTCTGAGGCATGGGAAACAGTACAAGACAGCTAGGCTAGCTCTCTCCCATCATCATATAAGCTACCTTTCTCCAAGTATGACTCTATGCCCCAGTTCTTTTTTGCCAATCCTTCATGCAAGTAGTTCTAGATTTATTATGCATGTGGTCTAGCTGCATTATATATATATGTAAACTATCAAGTAGCACCTCTCCCAAAACAAACAATATTGTTTGTTCTTCTCTTCTGTTGACACTAGAGAAAAGAATTTAGGTCTGAAGTGCTGTACATAAATAATCTTTTTTTGTAAGAAGAACATTTCATACTTTTAGGCCCCGATCCTGCACATCTTTACTCATGCTTCACTTCAAGCATCTGAACAGTCAACCAAGAATTCAAGTGCATAAATGTTTGTGGGACTGGGGCTTTACTAAGGACAAAAAACTGTGTTCATCCTCAAGTCTTAGGTTTCACTTCTAGGACTCCGAATCTAATACTGCTATCCAGTTTGGGAGAAAGAAAGGCATTTAGGACACTGAAAAAAAACTAAAGGAGAACAAATGAGCATCACTCTTTTAGAGTGATGCAGCTAACGCAAGCATATAAGAGGTTTTAAAATATGCACAAGTAGATAAAATAAAGGAACTAGGCTCCATAGTATTTTTGTTAACTGATTCACATGCAGTCTTTGAAATGCTAGGTCTATAATATGGGTCTTGGACTTCACAAGGGCTAATTTTCAGAAACTAAGGCAATTAGCTAAGGAGGCGGACTGGATTCAAGAACTAGGAGACCTGAATATAGATGTGTCATGGAACTACTTTAAGGCAAAAGTACAAATATTTTTATGGACTTGTATATTAAGCGAGAGGAAAAAAATGGTAGGGATGGGCTACAGACTTGCATGGATCAACAAGAAGCTCAAACAAACTTTTAGGAATAAACAGAAGATCTACAGGCAATAGAAAATAGGATTGACTGGCAAGAAGAAACATTGTTCTGTGGTCAGAAAATGCAAGAACAAAGTAGAAATGGCTTAAGGCTTAAGTTTAGTGTGAGCTTTAGAAAGACATTAAAACTAACAGCAAAAGCTTCTTTGGTTGTATAAATAAAAAGAGAATCAGGAGGGAAGAAGTGAGGCCATTATATGCTTAAGTTAAAGTGGAGATCAAAGACAGCTTAGATATAGCCAAAAAACTGAACAAATACTTTGGCTTAGTCTTTAATCAAGATGAAGAGGTAAGAGGATATTGGTGGCATACCACATGGCTATGAGGACATGCAGAAGGAAAATATACCTGCTGGGGAAGGAAAACTTAAGACTGTTACCAAAAGGGCAAAGGGTGGGGCAGCAGCTGGATAATTTCCATCCTGGAATACTAAAGGAATTGACATGTGAAACAGCAACGCTTCTGGCATGGATCTTTGTGGACTCCATAAACTCACAAACAATACTTAGGACTAAATTAACAGTACATACAGGCTGCATGAAGATGTTAAGACACCCCACCATCCCACAAAGCACTTTACCAAAAGAAGCAGCATGTTACTTCAACCCAGCTCCACAGCATCTGTATATATCAGGTGCTTCAGCAGGGCTTGTTGGTGCTTTTAGATAAAGCTGATTCAATCAGCAATTAAATAAAAGTACCAAAAAAGCCCCATTGAAGTGCTCAATCTATATAGATGTCGGGCAAGGCGGGTCCAACTAATGTGCTGCATCTTCTAGGCATGCACTGGGCTTGGCATGGGAGTGCAGAGAATTTAAAGTGCCTTTTTATTTTAAACTTCTACAAGCAGCCATAATGTCCATTTCAAAAAAAGGGAGAACAGTGTCTCAAGCAATCACAGGCCTGTTAGCTTGACCTCAATAGTACACATGGTACTAGAACAGATACTGAAGGAAAGGATAGTTAACAACATGGAAAGAAATGGTACAAAACATACGGGTTTATCAGACAGTGATTGTGGCAGACTAATTTAATACTATTCTATGACAAGATAATGGACTTCTTAAGTAAGGGTAATGCAATTGAATTAATTTATTTAGGTCTAAACAAATCTTTCAATACCATTTCTCAAGGGAAATTATTGGTCAGACTTGACAGGATGAGGATCACTGCTGAAATCACAAGAAGCTGGAGCAAAGGGAGACTGCAGAGAGTTATGCTTGAAAGGTGAAGTATCCAACTGGAAGGAGGTCACTTATGTTGATCTTAGCATTCATCCTGTTTAATCGTTTTATCAGTGGCCTTGTTACTGGAACAGGAAGTGTCCTCACAAAATTTGCAGATGACACTAATCTGGGGAGTACTGCCAAACATGGCAGAAAACCACATTATTACGCAAGAAGAGTCAGCTCAGGGTTGCCCAGGTGGCAGCCTGCAAGTGGCTAAGCCACAGCCTGCAGGCTCCCGCTTCCTTTACCTCTTTTATTCTGTGCACATCCTGCAGTGGGTTCAAGCACTACTTCCCCCAGCCATTACTGCCTCCCCACACCAGGCTGTGAGGCTCTTGGGGCTTCCTCTCCTTCCTCTAGCTTCTGTTTCTTGCTACTGCCCCTGGGGGCGGCACAACCCACGACCTCTCAGAAGTTAGAGCTCTGATTTACATGATCTTGTAAAATGAAGCATTAGAAATGGAATGAAGCTTAACTATGTCCTGTGGTTTCCAAACTGATAGTAAATGCTTGGGGGAAAAGAAAGGTCCCCAGAGGTATTTCAAGTATGGATGCACTACGCACTGGAAACCCAAGAACTCTATGGAATGAGAGGACAGATCACAACACCAGGTAGTAGGGGTGACTGTGGAAGGGGAAAGACAGAGACAGGTCAGACTATGTATGTGCACTGGGAACTTCCACTATGGGACTTAGAGCATGTTAAGGAAGCCAAGATTAATGGCAAGGCATGTTTGGGATGAAGGGATTCAGGATCCTAGATCATTACAATCCAAGAAGGGCTTATAGGGGAAAAACAAATTATCCAGGGAGGATATCTGTGGCCAAAAGTCAAGCACTCAGGAAATTAATAACATGGACTTCAGTTATAAGCAGGGATCCAGGTTTTGCATTCGCCACAGAAAAACATGGTAAAACCCAGATTTTCTCTTTTTAAGGAGAAAATCCAGATTTTCTGCATTAAAGGAGAAAAACGTAGGAAATGGTGGGTTTCCACTGGGGGACTGTGAGGGCAGTTAGGCAGGGGACACCATGCATATGGCTAACTGGCAGCCTGGAGAGCAGCTCCTGCAGGTAAGTCTGTGGGGGGATTGAGGCCCCTATAGTGAAGGAGGGAGGAAGTTGGACAGGGATGGGGTTGTTGCTAAAAAGGTGGCCTACACCCAATGGAAAGAAGGGGTCATCACCAAGGACGGCTATTCTGCAGTTGCTCGGGGATGTAGGGGGGTAGTTAGGAAGGCCAAGGCAGAGATGGAACTGGGACTAGCTTCCCAGATTAAGGACAATAAGAAGTCTTTTTTTAAATACATAGGGGGTAAAAAGAAGGTCCCAGGTAATGTGGGGCCCTTGCAGGA
>NW_017729030.1:65705004-65715823 GCF_001723915.1 Gavialis gangeticus
AGATGAACACCTTGCTGGGATCGTTTAACCCCAGTACTCTTTCCTGCCATGGCAGGGGGTCAGACTAGATGATCTTCTCAGGTCCCTTCCGACCCTAGAAACTATGAAACCTGGGTAGTGTGTGGGACCTGGGGCCCAAAGCTGGAATGCGCAGCTGCAGGACCTGGGTGGGGAGTGGGACGGAGCGGCAGGTGGCTTGTTCGGGGGGTGGGGTAAGAGGGAGGGCATGGGAAGGATGTTTGGAGGCAGGCACGGGGTGCCCACTGTGGGTTCGGGCTCCCTGCTGCCCTACCCAGGGCCTCTGGGCCCCAGTGGGCAAGACCCGATGGGCAGAGCAGGGAAACTTGGTGCCACTGCTGCAAGCCCCAAGCAGCCATAGCAAAGTGCCCCCTGCCTGCCCAGCAGAGGCAGTGGCACAGGGCTGTGCCCCCTGCTGCTGCTGGGCTGACAGGGGGTGCAGGCAGGGGGTGCTTCATCATGGCGGCTCAGTGGCAGCAGTGAACTTCCCCGCCCCACTCTGCCCTGCCACTCACTTGCTTCACCATGGAGGCCCGGGTGGGAGGGGGAGGGGGCGGAGCAGTTCCGGGAGCCCATACCCATTCCCCCACTCTGACAGGCTCCACGCCTGCCATGCTGCCCATTGGGAAGGGGGGAGCTGGGATCTGCTCCGCAGCAGCAGCTGCTGCCTCCCACAGGCAGCACCTGGGACTCAGGCACTGCAGGGGGTACAGGGGGCTGCAGACTCAGGTCCCTGGCCCCATAGCCCTGGCAGCTAAGCGCTCCCTCAAGCAGGGCTGGGGAGGTAGGAGCTGAGGGGCACCAGCAGGGGTGGGGTGTTAGGGTAACTTGTCGTATTTTATGCTTTAAATAACTTGTCGTATTTTATGCTTTAAAGTTGCACCTGCTTATACAGTGGTGAATTATAGTATTGTTTAACTAATATGTAATAACATATAATTATAGTATTGTTTAACTAATATATATTAGTTTAACTATATATATTGTTTAACTAATATGGATCCCTGTGCTGCCATGGTGAAGCACCCCCTGCCCACCCAGCAGCAATAATATATTCAGCCGTATTTAGTCATTGCTTAAGTTCTGTATAGACTCATCTGAAATTTTTTCATTTTATCAGCGGGCCTTGAGTTGTTTTGTAGAGCTCATGGTCCTCATTATATTGTATCTTTTCTGTGTTATCACTGTGACAAGTTCTTCTAACATAATATAGTAATGGCCTTGTTATCAGCTTAAATTAATTGGATTTGGCACTAACTGGCTAATCAGAGGGATGAAATGATTGGATATGTTAATGAAAGGTGATAAGGGAGACCGATGGACAATACCCAAAGTAAGACACTGGAAAAAGTCCAAATTAAGAAGTGTGCTTGTGATGGGTCTGTTGAACAAACGAATATGCTGACAGGATAAAATATGGACAGCATACTGACAGCAGAGAGACCAATCCAAGAGCAAAGAGTCATCGAAGGAGTAAAGTTGAAGAAAAGCATAAAAGGGGGCAGCAAAAAAGTTATGTGCATGCCATCATAAATCTAGCCTTCAACACCTGTCTGGACCCTCCCAGCCAATGGTGCACCTTTTCCTTTCAGAAACTGACTGGCCACCTTTTCTGTTGAGCAAAGTAACATCTTTGGCCGGGGGGAAGGGGGGAGGTGGGGACAGCTGCAGCTGGACTGTGTCCCTAGTGAGCAAAGGCGACAGAGGGAACTCTGATTTTCCATGATAAAAAACCCAACATCAAATACCAAAAATTATAGGTATTTATAATTTATTTTTATTATAGTGAATTAATCACAGAAAAAACACGGATTTGGGGGTTTTTAATCAGAGAATTTTCAGGGTGTGTGCGGTTTTTAAAATAAGAGATTTTGTGATTTTTAAACCAAGAAAACCAGGATCCCTAGTTATAAGGCAGAATCATCTGAGGAAGAGAGGGAGCTCGGCATACTGGTCAAACATGAGATGACCATGAAACAGAAATGCAACACAGCTGTGAAATAGGCCAGTGCAATTCTAGAGTATATTGGGTGGGGGGGAAGTGTATACAATAGAGACAATGAGGTACAAGCACCACTGTACAAGGCACTGGCAAGATCCCTTTAAAACAGTGTGCAATTCAATCCACAATATTAAAAAAGATCAACTTAAACTGTAAGGAGATCAAAAAAGGGACACTAGGATGGTAAGGGAAATGGAGATCTTTTCTTATGAAAGATGATTCACAGAATCACAGAGCTAGAAGGGGTGTCAGGAATAGTCCATCTCCAGCCTCTTTAAAACCACTCTTCAGCTATTTGAAGACCGTTTTCAAATCCTCTCTCTGATTTCTAAGATTAAAGGAGCTTGCTTAGTTTAACAAGAGAGAGATTGACAGGGAGTATGATTGCTCTCTAGAAATACATTCATGGAATGAATATTAAGGAATAAGTGCTTTTTAGCTTGAAAACCAACACTGACACAAGCTCAAATGGTAACAAACAGGATATACATAAATTTAGTTTGGAAATTTCAAAGGTGGCTTCTAATAATCAGAGAGATGAAGTTTTGAAAGAGTCTTCCAAGCAAAGTGGTGGGGGGCAAGGGACCCATATTGCTCTAAACTGGCTAAATTTATGAATGGGATGATGCACTATATTCACTCAAAGCCAAGAATTAGTCATTCAACATGGCGAAAAAAAAGGACTTGATCTGAATTTGAGTAGCAGCCTGGGGCAGGCAGTTGATGTAGCTCCAGCTCTGATCACAATCCCAACCCCAGCCCAGGGCTGGAGCTGTTGCCTGCTCCAGACTGAGGCCTGGAGTCAGCAGCAGCTGCAGAGGGTCTGGGTTTGGGGTTAGCGGCATGGACTGGGGATTGGGTGGCGGCATCAGTCTAGGAGTGGACAGCAGCATGGAATGGGGCATTGAGTGGCAGTACATGTCCAGGGGTGGGTGGCAGTACAGGTTGGGAATCAAGAAGACAGCAGAGGTCTGGCAATGGATGGCAGGGCAGGTTGGGGTACAGTTTTCTTCAATGGCTATTATTTCTGCATGCCAGGAATGCACCATTGTAGCAGCCATGGGTGCCAAGTACGTGAGGGCCCAAGTGCCCTGACCCTCCCCCTCGGAAAGAGGGCTGTCACCTAAAATGGGCAAAACTTTCCACATGTCCATCATCTTAGGACTCCCTGGCAAAAATAGAAGTTGGTGCCTATGGTAGCAGCTATGTACACCCTTCCACTAGCTCCCCATAATTATCTAATTTAAAATCTCCAAGCTAAACAAGAAAAGGAAACAAATTACACAGAAAAAATAACTCCCTGTATCATGTTCCTGAGAGTATTTTTACTGATAAATGGTTTGTCAGTACAAAAAAGGCAAAAGTGAGCAGTCAGCTAAAAGTCAGCAGATTGGAATAAGAAAACTTGCTTGACATTGTCAGCAAAACCCCAAAGATGCATGTCAGAGGCAGATTTCATGTTTTCCATTTTTAAGGTAGTCACTAAACCCCTAGCAAAAGAGGCTTTATTTCTTCAGAAATGTGTTTTAAAAGATGGCTAATCTTACCTCTCCTTTTCTGAACTTTCAAGCAAATTGATGGGAATCCCATATTTTTCTGTCATGTGGCATAAAACACCATCTAATTCTATGGTAAAAGAGCAGGATATACACAGCATAGAGTGTCACACAGAAGAACCAAAGGAAATCCACTTTTTTTTGAGGAAGGAGTTATATCATATGGAACATGTTCTTACTCCTGATGTTCTTATTTAACATGAGTATTCTGTGCCCACATCACTAAAATTCAGAGATGGTGATGGCTGCTGCACACCACAGAGCGAGCTTCCTCAGCGACAAAAAAAAAGGCACCCAACACTTTTTAACTAAAAGTGGCTGCTGAAAAAACATCAAGTACAACTCTCATTAATGTTTTCTATAATGATCATGTTATGGAATAGAATGGACTTTTATATATATTTTATACATATATATAAAAGTAACTACCAGCTTATACTACTACTTACATAAGTAACTACCAGCTTGAAACAATTATTGACAATGTTCTGTCCTAAATATTAACCAATTTCTGTTTTGGTGACTGAGGTAAACATTAAAACATGTAAGGCAGAAATGATGCATGCTGCCTTGGAATAAACTCTAAGGTAAGAATTACTGCTTGTCAACCTTCTGCAGGTTTGATCTTTAGAATGTGAATACACGGCACAAGAACTGCCACAATAGATTAAACCAGTGATCCTTTTTTATTATTATTTTATATTAAATATAGGCCAGTACTTTGTCTCTGAGAGTGGCCAGAAATGAGGGTTACTCACCTGTACTCATTTAAAGAGGAACACTGCAAAATCATACTTTCAGGATGAACCAGAGATGGAGCTGTGATGGTGGAATGCTTCCACAGCCGTGCCTGCTTGACTGTTTTCTCATCTTTTTGTGCCCCTCCTCTACTGTTACTGAGCACTTTGATGATACAGCCACAAAGGGGGCTGTGACAAACCAACTGTTTTAGTTCTTTCCATCATGACTCCTTGCTTTGGTTCCAGATTTTAGTGAGGAAAAGAGACAGGTGAACAGGTAGTGTGACTGTAGAGTCTATCCCAAAGCGCTGCTGTTTCTGGTGAGTAACCCATATATCTTCACGGAGTAGCCTCTGCACATTCTTTCAAGAAAATCATCTTACAAGCAGTATTGTCCAATGAGGAAGGTGGGACAGAGTCTTAATTAGATAGTGACCGACATACCACTCTACCCTCCTGAATATCTAACCAAGATGTTAGATATAGAGCAAATGTTTTGTGAACATGTGAATAATAGAATGCCGTATAGCAGCTCCACATCTTTCTATAAGATCACTAGGCCTAAAACATGTCAAGGAGGCGGTCTTACCAATTGTGGAATATGATCTAATTGATAACAGGGATTAAAGAGCAGGTATCTCTCCAATTCATAATCAAATCTCCTAAGCAATCTCAATGAAATAACTGCTTATCCTTTATTACAATGTGCCTAAGATACAAGATTTGGTAACTTTCTGAACTCTGACTGTATTTAGGCATAAAACTAAAGCCCTTCTGGCATCTAATATGTGACATTCCGCATTGTCTGAATGAGCAGGGAGTCTAGGAAAAAATAATGGTGTATTAGCCAACTGGTTGAGATGGAAATCTGCTACCACACTGGGCAAGAGTTGAGGGTGGAGACAAAGTTACGGTCCTTGGGGAACCTGCGAAGGTTAGATTAGCCCACAGAGCTTGACTATGGTTATAATAAATATTATTTTGTTTAACAGCAGAATAGCTAATATTCATTCAGGAGCTCTAAGGGAGAATTCATAAAAGTCAAAGGTGGGTGTGTCAAACTCATCTGGACTGCAGCCTGAAAAGGACACACAGACCAGCCCTGCATGCCAGATTCAGTGTGTTGGAGAGGGCACTGTACATGGCATGATCCTGCTCCAGCTGAGCTGTATGTGGTGGTCGCTCTGGAGCTGTGCTGCATACAGTAGTCGCTCTACCTACTGTGTGCTGGCCAGGCCCTGCACACAGCATGGTCCCAGAGCAGCTGCCATGTGCAGCGCAGCCCCAGAGCAGTAGAACAGCATATGCTGCTCTGGGGCTGTGCTGCATGCAGCGTCTGATTTATTGCTCCAGGACATGAGTTGGAGCACCTGCTATGGAAAGGCAGGTGGCATGCCCCACATGCTGCTGTGGGTCAATTCTGAGACTCCTAGACAGCACCAGGGACCAGATGACAGGGCTCTACAAGCTGGATCGGGACCACAGGCCATATCTTTGACACCCCTGGTCTAAGGAGTAGGTTGGACTAATCTACACAGTCTCATAAATTGTCACTGTGCTGTAAGGAAATATAGTGCTAGCGTGAGTTAAGAGGCGTTCAGCTATATGGCTGATAAATTAACTTCCATGGATGACGCAACGAGAATGAGCAGTTGCAGGAGCAGCAAATACTTAAATATGCACTGGAATGAAACTGAAGTCAGAACAATATTGTTCTTGGATGACCGAGTTTGGGCAGCATCTCTTTATATCTGTCAGAGTCCTATGGACTGTGCTGTCAGGTACAATAAATGAAGCTCTGGGTAATAAATCTGGCTGCTCTGCTAAGACAACTGGTCTGGGATCATAGGAAAAGGTCAATATTCTCCTCCAGAGAGATGGAGAAGGACAGAATAAAATCTCAGGCATTTTGTGGAAGTCAGAATTGCTTTGGTTTTGTCTTATCTTTCTTAGTGCTCCTGCTTAGAGGAAACTGAACAAAAGCCCAGAGAAGACTTATTCCTCACAGCTGAATAGGGACACATTTGAAATGGAATGACTCCCTGCTCTTTCTCAGGTATTCTGAACAGACCTATCGCTGAATACTCCAAACAAGTGTCTTTAGCAACCACTGCTTTTTTCTTATGCCCTTGCTCAGCTGCCTGCTTACTTATTGGGCTAACAGCTACATGCTGGCTAAATGACGTGGACAGGAAAACTGGCTGGTATAAGCTGTGAAAGAGGCAAGAAAAACCATTCCATGGCTGATATTTGCAGCAAAAATGACAAGAATAACTGAGTCAGTATTCTTCTTCTTATGTCCTTGTCCTAAACTAAATGTTTTTTCAGAATCATATATAAGTCATGGCTCTTTCCATTGCTGCAGCAAGATTCTCCTTTGTACAGGTCTCACCAAGGAGTCAGCAAATGAGCAAGTGCTCCATGGTCGGCACTCCACTGCACTTGCATATATTCATGTAATTAGAGTAGCCCCATTTGATCATGTTTGTTTTTGAACTTCCAGTTTATGTGCGCAGGCAGTTCAGGCATCACCATATTGACCAGTCTCTATCAGCCTCTCTGGGAAGGTCCTCCTGGAGTTTCAGATCCATTTCAGGGTATCTGATTGTGCATAATCTTTCCTTCAATAATCTCAGTCATGCCCCGTCAGCCATCCTCTGAGATTCTTGATGACAAGGTATTTAGCAGAATTAGCAGATTTGTTGGAATCTGACAGAGGCTGCGATGTGAATGTATGAAACAGTATGAAATCAGTACAAAACAGCTGGCATCCTAAATGTCGTGTAAGCAATGCTGTGTTTTGTTTTGTTTTTAATCAATGAGCTCTATGGAGATGGCAAATAGCCAACAACCCTCATCCTGTATTAACGGCAACTCACGTTAACTGTGGGTGGTTTTTCTTAGCAACTTCTTAGGAATTTAAGAGAGTTCTCCTATGCATCACTGACAAAATCACAGAAACATAAGACTAACAAATGGAATAAGCAGCTGTTCAGCTATTTAACACATACATGACTGAATTTAAAGACAGAAAAACAACCAAGCACTGGTGGATTACTCTAGAGTAGGGGTGTCACACCATATGGGCCACAGGCTGGATGCAGCCCATGAAGGCTTGCCATCCAGTCCTCAGGTGCTGGCCCTGGGTCTGAGCAGACTCATATGGGGCACACTGCATGCTGGAGCAGCCCCATGGGAAGGCCCAGGATTGTGCTCGGCTCATGGTTTCTGCCCCAGCAGCTCTGGGACCTCACTGGACAAGTAGGCAGGTGTGGTGTGGATCTTGAAGTGATCAGAACAGGCATCATGTGCAACCCTGTCTGGCTCAGGTCATGTACTGTGGATTACTGAATGGCTGAAGTAGGTGCCATGCTACACACAATGCCTGCCCCAGCCAGACTGCCACATGCTATGCCTGCTCGAGCCAGTACAGGACCCGTACTGCACACAATGCCTGAGAGCACCACATGCAGTGTGGGTCCTGGACCGGCTGGAATGGGCACAGTCCAGCTAGGGCAGACACACTGCATGCATCGCAGTGCTTGCTTCAGCTGCTCCAAGATCTACTTGGACTGCACTGCATGTGGCACCCATTTCCCCTGCTCTGGGATCCATGCTGCATGTAGTGTGGACCCCAGACCAGCTGGAGCAGGCCTTGGATCCAACATGCTAGGAGAGGCAGGGGGTCCATGGGTCTGATTCAGCTCATGGACCACCCCACACCACTCATCCAGCTCATGGGGCTGAGTGATTTTGGCACCCCTGCCCTACAAAGAAGGAAAAGGGATCATTTACTAAAGCTTGAGACTGTGCCTCTAGCATCAGATGACAGACTATAAGAAAACATTCAAAGAATATTAAAGATCTCAAATGATGCTTAACAAAAGAGAGTCAGACTGGAAATTGGAATTCTGCTGTTAATCCACTGTGTAATACCTACATATTGCATCCCATATGGTACAGTACTGAAATCACCACTGATAAACTGAGGCATATCAATCACATATCACAATGGTATAATTGCAGATATGCCATTCACTTAATTGCCTCTTGGTATTGCTAACAAAATGCCTTAACTATTTTCTACTCTCTTGCAGTACCCAATTTATTTTACCTCTGTCTCCAAGCCAGCTATTTTTGTCAGCATTCTGTTTGCTGAAACTGATTTATGATAATGAGAGGAGGTTGGGGAAAAAACACAACTGGAAGAAGCAAACAAACCTGTTTGTCAGGACTGGCATTAACTCAGTGCCACGCACAGTCTTTCATCTGACCTTAAAGCATCTCCAAGGGTTTTGTCAAGAGTTGACTCGATGCAATAGCTTGTAAGAGATTTCTTTCTGAACTCACCCACAAGTAAAAGCAGTATGTGGTGTTTTAGCTAATGGTCTGTCTTACATTTGTGCAGCTACTGCACATAAAGATGCTTGACTATATGTAGGTTAAAGTAGTCTTGTGGGGGTGGAAAGGAAGGGTGATCACTAAGGGCTTGTTAACATGGTGAGATGATAGCTTGGTACATCTGTTATGGTGAGCTATTATGCACTTGCTAGATTCAGACGTGGACAGTCTTTATTCAACACTGAAGCTACAGATGGTTGGTTCTTAACCCTTTTAGACTCATGGCACCCCTTGGAAAATGCCAGCTCTTACTCTTTTTTTTGACTATGGAAAAATAACAGAGCAATTCTGCTGTTGCAAACAACTCAGAAAGACCACAGCAGGTGAAAATGTTTTTGACACTATGGCATTTTATCTGAAATTTCTGGATTTATCTTGTGAATCATGTATAGGTAATTTGCACACCCAACAGTGTTAATATTGTGGTACACCCTTAAAAGGATCTCAAGGTACCTCAAGGTGCTGTGGCACCCTGGTTGAGAATCATTGGTATAGACAAATATAATTACGTTAATTGGAGGTGGGGCTGTCCCAGGGCAACATGCATCAGCTGTTGCAATAAAAAATGTACAAGTGAGCTAATAAGTAACTTTAACCTTGTTTCATTCATGGTTAAAATTGCAACTGTTTTGCTATCCTTTATTGCTACAGGTTCATGAAGATACAAGTTACATCGTAACAACTTAAGTAAGTATACTTAGATATTAATACAACTATTTATCTATACAGAAGCATGTTTGTACTGCTTAACTTGGTTTACACTGGAAGTGCATTACACTAAACTGCAACAGGGCACTCACTGTGTAGAATGAAAGCATCAACATGGAGAGTTACCTCTCCCATGTAGGTAAGCCCTAACGGACTACTGGTACTAACAATGCTCTTCCACAAATGAAACTGTGCTCTATCCATATACTGCTCTCTTTCTTCCCATTCAGCTATTTAACCACCACTTCAGGCTTTACTCAAGGAGAGTTTTCTTTGGGTAAGAACAAGAGGTTCCTAATATCCTGTAGCAAATGGATTCGTATGCCTGCTACAGTTTCAAAGATTTTCCAGGACCACAATAAGAAACCCTGTACTGTCTAGCAGCAATTACATCTTCCTTCTATTATAGTTTGAACTTCTGTCAGAGTAAAAGAAAAAGGCTCCATATAATACAGTAGTGACTCAGGACAATCATTCTTTCATGTCAACAGACACTGAACTTTCTTCCAGACAAGACAATTTTTGGCAGCTGTGAGAGTTCCTTTCAGGTGCAACCATTTGAAAGACTTCTCTACTTCTTCTTGGGTGCTAAATAATAAGTGTACTTGTACTTACCCCATAGGATGCTGCATTATGGAGGGGGATTAATCCTCCTTTATCTTGGGCATTAACATCAGCACCATGCTCTAGAAGGTATTCAGCTACTTCCAAATTATTGTAACCAGCTGCATAAAAGAAAAGAAGAGCGAGAAGTAAGCAAACTGAAAAACAGCAAAGGCTGAAAAGCTAAAAATGATTTTCAGAGAGCAAAAACTCATTTTCTTGCTATGGCAGAGGTTTTCAACCTTTTTTAACAAGTGGACCCCTTCTCTCTCAAAGTTCCAGCTCAGGTACCCCTTTATATTTTTTTTCATGTTTTTAAGGGGCGGGGGTGCAAATCGAGGCCCCTGCGGTGTGGGAAGGAGTAGGGCTGTGCAGCCAGGGCAAAGCAGGGGACAGAGCCGCAAGCAGCTCATCCAGGGGGCGTGGGGAGGGGGTGGCAGGTCTTGCTCATAAACACACCCTGGGAGGGCATGGGGGCATGTGCCCCTGGATCTGTGTGGGGCAAGGGAGGGCTGGCCCAGAGTTGGGGGAGGGAGTGGGGCTAGGGCAGGGCAGGGGCTGCCCAGTTGGGGCAGGGCACAGGACTGAGCTGTGCGGGGGGTGGTTTCTGGAGCTACGTGCACCCCAGGGAGGGCACAGGGCCATGTGCCCCTGGATCTGCATGGGTATGAGTGGGTTGCCGCTGCGGGCTGGGGCCAGCGCTGGGGTGTTCCTGGAGTGGGCTGGGCAGCACTATGGTCAGAGCAGGCAGTGGAGGAATACACATCCTCGTCCATTGGCAAGGAGTCAGG
>NW_017729030.1:65715834-65723970 GCF_001723915.1 Gavialis gangeticus
TTCTCAGGTCCCTTCCGACCCTAGAAACTATGAAACCATGGTGGTACTGGTAGTGGGCTATGGGGGGAGGGGGGTACAGCAAATTCTGGAGTGGCCGCAGCCCCCCCATAGACCCCTCCCCTAGCACTGCCACCACTGGCTCAGCCCCAGCTGGGAAGAACCTGGTGCCATCCCAGACCCAGCTCGCAGCAGCAGCCCACCCTGCCCTGCGCAGATCCATGGGTACATGCCCCCATGCCCTCCCAGGGTGCGCATAGTGGTGGGAGCTGCCACCCCCCACCCCCTAGACAAGCCGTAGTTCTGTCCCATGCTCCATCCCAGCTCCCGCTGCTGTGTGCACCCCCAGGAAGGCATAGGTGGCAGGGAGGGGCATGTGCCCCTGGATCTGTATGCAGAGCATGGCAGGCTGCAGCTATGGGCTGTTCTTGGCTGGGGATAGGCCAGGTTGCGGCGGTGCTGGAAGGGGGCTATCAGGGGGGCTACAGTGAATTCTGGGGTGGCTGCAGCCCCTCCCATAACCCCCTCCCAGCACTGCTGTCTCCCATCCAAAGCGCAGCCTGGCCCAGCCTCCACCGGGAAGAGTCCGGTGCAGCCCTAGACCCAGTCTGAGCAGCATCCCACCTTGCCCCGTGTAGATCTGGGTGCATACAGACCCCAAGCCCTCTTGGGGTGTGCGCAGTGGTGGGAGCTGCTCCAGCCTGGCTGGGCAGCCCCTGCCCCAGCTCCACTCCCTCCCCCACCACTGGGGCCTTGATCTGCTCTCTCCTCCCTCCCCTGGCCCCTTCCTTCACAACATAATTACCAGCCAGATGCGGCTATTCTCCTGGTCGCCTGTGTACTGTGCTGCAGTTGTACACATGCACGTGGCATTTAATTGGCCACACTAGGTCTGAGTACCTAGTCCTCTAGGACCTTTTTAAGTACCCCTAATGGTATGCGCACCCCCGGTTGACAACCACTGTGTTATGGTATTCCTTTAGCAACACTTAAACAGCCAGCACAGTAACTAAGCAACACTATTTCCATATCCTTATTAAATGCTCTGTTTTTTGTTGATTAAATTATTCAACTATGGCATAAACAATACTTTAGAAGCCCTGGTGAATCACTTACCTGCGAGATGTAGTGGTGTTGAATTTCTTCCCTGGGTGTCTCTGCAATTGATATTTTCAGGAGTACACAGCTTCTGCACTCTTGCCAGGCAACCCTTTTTGGCAGCATCTAGCAAGGCAGCATCTCCCCGCAGTAAGTCCTGTATATCTGTATCTCCTTCTTTCACCAAGTCCAGAGGAGTGTTGCCATCTCTGTTCTTTTTTGTTGGATCTGCTCCATGCTATGAATTACAATTCCACATTATACTGTCACAATACAAGTACATTACTTGGGTGCATCTCTCCACGGCTTATATTTTGTTATGTAGACTTGGGAATGTTTTCAAAGCTAGTGAAGTTTTGGCACCCCACAACCAAGAAGCAACAGCCATATCCTTTGTCACAGACATATGTACAGAATATGCACCAAGGAAACAAATTGCAAGCTATGAAGCCATATCATAATTATCTATGCTGGAGGATTGTGGCACAGCAGGCATGCATAGCTACCTTTGTTATTCCTTACCTGTCTGCTGTGGTTCTTGAGCACTGCAGATGCACCAATGCAGGTGTCCACACAGCTGTATTCTGCATGTGGCTACTCTTCATGATCTTAGTGAAGGAAGCCATAGCATTGTAAACACACTACTGTTTAATCCTGTAAAGTTTCTGCAACTCCTTTGGCAACTGTTTTGGTAGTGATGTATGAGGTGTCCTCCCATGACCGGATTACTCTGGTTTGAGCTACTGCAGGTTCTGCAGTCATGTTCTGTGCTTCACAGAGTTGTGCATTGCTATATTAAGGCTTTTCTTGTTTCAGACAAAGAACATTTGCAGACAATACAAAGTGCTGATTGATACAGTTCACACTTGAAATATTTTCAGTGTGATACCTCTTCAGTAGAGAATGACTTGTACTGCCAGATCCCCAGTCCTGGGTGCTGTGGCACAAGTACTCAGTTGACCAGTGCCAGAAGGTTCAGGAGTGCTGAATGCTTATGCAATGCAACAGGGAGCTCAGAGCAGGGTGTTACTAGTATGTGTGTGTCAGGATTCCTGTGGCTAAGGTGCATAACTGCTAAAGGCAACAATGTCATTCTTTAACAGACAATGCTAACAGACAATGCATAGACTTATATAGGGCAGCATTTTGTACATTATATCAGAGAACAAATGCATATTTTTGTTGGTTTAGCAACTTATGTTTGGGCTTACCTACACTAATCCTTCTACCCTTAACTCTCCCATCATTGCTACCAACAGTATAGTTCCAGGGGAGCCAGCAACACTGAGAGAACATGTGTAGGCAAGGCACAGGTAGCTGCCCTACGCAAGGTCTCTTTCTCCAAAATGGTGGTTAGAGTACTTAGGCTTTGCTTGGCAGCCGACAGACCCTCAACATTAAGTTATCAGATTTGGAGTACAGGCCCAATGACATTAAAGCCATAAGACTGCACAATGTCTAGGTGGTTGGTGACAATGACACTGGGATTCCTCAAAAAGTTCACAGAATTCAGTTTGCTAGGAGGATCATTAGTATTCCTGGTCTGGACTAGGTACTGATTGCTAGGGTGATTTGAACCCTGATCTACTGCCAATCATTAGAATACTGGGAGCCTGTCTATGCCAGCATTCCTCCTTTTGTAAGCACCAGCAAAGCTATATTGGTGTTAGCTAAGGGGAACAGCTTGTAGAAGAAGAGTTTGATCATCTCAGAACCACCACACCAATACAAAGAGTGTGAAGAGTAAGAGCTAGTGGAAAAAGGGGATGGAGTTCTTTATAGTGGTGCAGTAGTTACTAGGGGTGCATTTCAGGGGAGATCAAGTTCCTCTTTTGAGGACTCAGCAAAAGCTTTACTGTCAGCTTATTTCAGGTACAGAACAGTAAAAACCCTTAACAGAAAAGAGTTGCAAGCATCAATACCTGCCACTACATGGCTCAAGATAGTCTTAACTGTACTCAAGAGGGATTTATGGCAGGTACTATCATCAGAACTTTTCAGGTGCTCAAGGAGGATCATTTTAGTGCTTCTAAGCTTCCTGTGAAGTGTCCATATAGGAACTGATTTTTAGTGAGGGTCTCTGGAGGCTAAGTGCAAAAATGGCTAAACTCCCAGTGGAATGATCATTTGACTCCAGAGCCCTCCAGTGTTGATAAAATAAAACTGCACTTGAGAGACCGACTCCAATGGCTTGATTGCGAGGCAGACTAATTCAGAGATGCATATGTTTTCACAAGCAACAGATGCTAAATCACTATCTAAATGCCTGCTCCCAGCAAGTCCTTTCACAGCATCTGATGAAGCAAGCTGCTGATTACAAATCTTCTGCATTTCTGAATTAGTCTAGAAGATGTAACTCTGTCCTGCCTTCTGCCTGATTTAAGATTAACAAGGCTAACTACTTCTGTCTAGTGACTTGAGGTAACTTATATAATCAGATGTCACTGTAGGGGCCATCATCCTGTACAGCCTAAGAACGTCTGGATACCCATGAGACCCAATTTCCCCTCTCCCACACCCTGTGGTTCTATCACAAGCAGTATTTCAATTGTTATGATGCTTTCCCTCACATGCTTTTCTATCAGGTGCAAATATCCTCAGAAAAATTAACAAGATTGAGTATGAAAAGCTTGGTTAAGCAGGAGCTAAACAAAAAATGTGGACTCTCTCAAATTAGGGCCCTTTATGGAAATACTCTGGAAGTAACCACTTTCTTTTTAAAGCAGGGACTGTTACCTTGAGCACCCCTGCCGATTAAAATGCCCACTTATCCCAGACAATTTTATTTCCATACTTAATACATTATGAATTAAGCTAATGGCTTTAAAATTTTGTATATGGTTCCTAAAAGGCATATCTTATGCTCTGTTCTGTTCTCTTGTACAGACACCAGTGAAAATTTACTCAGTTGCAAAAACTGCTTCAGAAGATGCACACCTGATTTTTATGAGTCCTTATTAACTAATTCATCTTGTTTCTTTGAACATGAAATACATGTTACTTAGATGATGTTACTAAATGAATTAGACAAGTATGTCAGAATGATTTAGATGACTGCCAGAATAAATTAATATACTGTCAGGGAAAACTAGCTATATACCAATGAATCTTGACAAAATGAACGCATTAAGAAAAGCACCTCAAACAATGTTATTGTTTTAAGAGAAGTGACCCGACAGCATATACAAATTCAGGGTGGAAACAGATTCAAGGATACTGCAGTGAACTCACTAAAAACACAATAAGCTTTGAGTCAGAGCTTAGCAAAACAGAACTTATAAAATACTTGTAATAACTGTAAATCACATACTTTTAGAAGCAGCTTGCAGATTTCATATTTTCCTTTTGCTGCTGCTTCATGTAGAGGGGTGAATTTCCACAGGTCTGCCACATTGACAGAGGCACCATGCCTCACTAATAACTCAGCTACTTCATAGTGTCCATATGAACAGGCATTATGCAGGGGTACCAACCCTCTAATCAAAGAGAAGAAAATCTTTTAATAGTTACAGAAAATCAAATCTAAATAAAAGCTTACTCAGTTCTAGTAGACAAAATAGTAATTTCCCTTTGATGTTATCAGTATTATTCACCATCCTGTTTTCATGTCTTTTGGTATTCTGCCATAGAAGTACATAGGAAGTGACAGTGATTGAACCCTTCCCTTCTGTTCCTATATCTGATATTACTAATTTGTATCAGTTGTTATTACAGAAAACTGCTAAAAGCAGTCAGCCTTAATATTGCTAACAGTAGGCATATATTGAAAGAATCACCCTTGACTTCAGATACTTGACTGAAAATTTCCAAAAAAGCTATTCCAGGCCTTAATAGGTGGCTATCATCCCATTTAGCATTTTTGGAGATTGGTAAGCACTGCACATCTGATACCCTGGTAAAAATATTGTACTGAATTCTATTTGGAGGGATGATGAACACGCAAGAACAAGGAAATATTCAAATATATTATGTTCAGAACTATAACCCAAGCTTGAAACAATAATAAGGTGAAAGATGTGCTAAACTATATAATCTATTTAGTGTTTCTAACTTTTCTAAATAGTCTGACTTACAAGGGGGAAAAACGTTTAATAGTTAGCTAAAATCAATTATTACATTTTTGATTAAATTGATTTAGTTCAAGTGTTCAGGGTCCCTCCAAATCAAATAAAAAAATAACCATCTGTACTAAAACAAACAATCTAGGGGGAAAAGAACAGCTAGAAAACCCTGGCTATCTCAAATCATACATCTTAAAAATTAATTTTAGACTGCCTGAAATACCTGGAAAGCTGCTTTTAAGCAAAACCAAAAGGGTCAAAATGAAAGAGTTCCCCTTGTTTTTAAAAAGGATACCTGGCTCTAAGTAGCAAAACCAGACTTACCTGCCTAAAACACCTACCTACCCATAACACTATCATCTAAAAAGAATACCAGAAAACTCAATAATATTGCTTAACAGTCCATTAACTCTCCCTCCAGTGAATGTCAGAGGCAATGAGTAATGAGAGAGCAAGAAAAAGACAGAGAGAGATGGTTACAGAAAACACAAACAAAGAAACAAAGAAACAAAGAAATGAGGTGGAACATAATATAAAATCAATGAACATAAAGAATGAAAAGTTACCCTTTATCTTTGGCATGCACATCTGCCCCATGGTGCAGAAGATATTCTACTACAGACACACGGTTATAACCTGCAGCAAAGTGCAGTGGCGTTGAATGACGTCCCTCCAAATCTCTGCAATTCACATTCTGAGGGCTGCAAAGTTGCTGTTAAGGAGAAAAGAAACAAAAATTTGCTACCAAATGCAATCACAAGTTAGAAGTTGGCTTATGTTTTCTGGCAGTTTCTTCCCACTTAATTCAAATTAAATATTAGAATACACACACACTTCTGACAGCAGGTTGTTTAATAAACTAAAATATTGGGGAGTTCATGGATTCAACTAGAAGAATTTCCCCTTAATTTTAAGAAGGTATAGTTTGAGTTTGTCTGATTCATGTAAATAACAAAGTTCACCTCTTCAAGAAGCCAAAATAGAATATTAGCAATAGGGCTGTGTGAAATTTTGCCACCAGTTTTGTTTTGATGCTGTTCTGACCTAGGAGTATTGGTCACAGTCTGGACACTCTGGTTGTTAAGTAGTTTTTCCTAATGTTGAGCCTGAAATGATCTTCCAGGAGTTTGTGACCTTTACTCCTAGTTTTCCCCAAGAGTGCCCTGGTGAACCAAGCCCTAGATGTATGCTTTTGATGTAGTGGTAAACTGCTACCAAGTCCCCTCTCAGCCTTCTCTTTTTCAGGCTGAAGAGTCCCAGGTCCCTCAGCCTTTCCTCACATGGCTTGCCATGCAAGTCTCTGATTATATGGGTAGCTCTTCTCTGGACTCTCTCAAGCTTTACCATGTCCTTGTTAAGGTGCAGAATCCAGAACTGGATGCAGTACTCCAGCTGCGGTCTCATGAACGCCGAGAAGAGCCAAGTAGAGCAGGAGAATCGCTTCTTTGCAATGGTTTTGCTGGAGATGCATCAATTGATGCATGCCAGCGTATAGTTGGCCCTGCTGGCTACAGCATTGCACTGCCGGCTCATGCTCATACTGTGGTCAATTATTACCCCCAGGTCTTGGTGACAAGTGATGGGGGATCTTCAGTCCTGTTGAAGGCAGCAGTTGCACAAGCACCCATGTCATGAGTTTTGCCTGTCAGCAGCTAGGGGTGCAGGGCCCCAGAACCCCCTACACCTATCTCCTTGACAGCTGGCAGGCTTTGTGGCTGCAGCAGGGCCTAGCAGCCAGGCCTGAAGAGGTTTCCCCCTACCTCTCTGCCGCAAGACAAACAGTTGCACAAGCACCCATGACTTGAGTTTTGCCTGACTGGCCAGGGGTGCAGGGCCCCAGAACCCCCACACCTATCTCCTTGACAGCTGGCAGGCTTCATGGCCTCAGTGGGGGCTAGCTGGTCTGCAGCTTTCACCCTGCTGTGCCTTAACATAAACAGTGTCACCGATGTCACGAGTTTTGCTTGTCCGCAGCCTGAGGTGCAGTTTCCCCAAACCCCTGCACCTATCTCCATGAAACTTGTCAGTCTTTGTGGTCTCAGCAGGGGCTGCATGCCTGCAGTTTTGACCCCACTGTGGCTTAACACATACACGTGACATGAGTTTTGCTTGTTTCGACCTTCCTCATTATATCCTAAGGGTGAAACATCGAAATGGCAAAATGTTTCGACAGAACGGAACAGCCGTTTTGACTCTAAACAAAAGTCGAAACGGAACACTGTTCCGTCAAAACACTCATCGAAATGGAACGCTTTCGTTTCGTACAGCCCTAATTAGCAATCAGCATTCCAATTTGTGTTTAAGCACCAGGGTCAAGAAAGTTTCCTCTTTTGGCACAACAGACATTATCCCTGTTTTGCAAATAGGGAATCAGATGTAAGGGTTCCCTAAGCAAGATATGAATGTATACATCTCCTGGATTAAACATTAGAATCTAATGGAATGGAAGCTAAATTGAGCTAGTTTCAAAGCTCTAGAAAATTATCTTGTAGGGCATCACCAGATTTTACACAGCTTCAGTTAACTTGGACATAAAATGAAAGATGCTATTCTCTTAAGAGAATTTTGAGAATGATCAAAAAAAAGTTACTTAGCAATCAATTATAGACTCATAGAAGTAGGGTCAGAAGGGACCTTGTAGATCTTCAAGTCCGACCCCCTGCTTGGGTGAGAGAAAAAAACTGGACTCAAATGAGTCCAGCCAGGTAGGCATCAAGCCTCTTCTTAAAGATCCCCAGGGTAGGAGCCAGCACCACTTCCCTTGGAAGTTGGTTCCAGCTCCTAGCCACCCTAACTGTGAAGTAGTTCTTGTGGATGTCTAATCTAAACCTACTCTCCAATAATTTGTGTCCATTGTTGCTTGTCATGCCAGGGGGCGCTAGGGGAAACAGTGTCTCCCCCAAACCCTTCTGGTCCCCCCTAGTGAGTTTATAGACAGTCACTAGGTCCCCCCTCAGCCTTCTCTTGTGAAGGCTGAACA
>NW_017729030.1:65728970-65734315 GCF_001723915.1 Gavialis gangeticus
GAATTTAAACAGGTTGCATTTCAGCCCGTCGTCCAAATCGCTGATGAAGAAATTGAACAGCGCAGGCCCAAGGACCAAGCCCTGGGGGACTCCGTTGCCCACTTCCCCCCAGGCTGAATATGACCCGTCCACCACCACCCTCTGAGTATGACCCTTGAGCCAATCTGCAATCCATCTGACTGTGTAGGCATCAATGCCACAGTTGTCTAGTTTTTTAATGAGGATGGGGTGGGAGACGGTGTCAAAGGCCTTGCTGAAGCCTAGAAAGACTATGTCCACGGCGACACCTGCATCCATTGCCTTTGTGACCTGATCATAAAAGGCAATCAGGTTGGTCTGACATGACCTGCCCCTAATGAAACCGTGCTGATTGCCCTTGAGCATCATCCCTGAAGCCAGCCCATCACAGATGTGCTCCTTGAGGATCTTCTCAAAGAGTTTCCCAAGGATAGAGGTAAGACTGACGGGCCTATAGTTGCCCGGGTCCTCTCTCTTCCCTTTTTTGAAGGGAAGCTTAAATAAATCTTGAGATGTACAGTCCACATATACATTCTCACTGGTGGGCATGTCTCACACCCTATGCTTAAACGAGAAACACAGTACTATCTCTAGAATATGTCTATATGCTACCTCTCCATGATCCCTTATATCAAGGGGGTAAAAAGCTGTTGAAGAACTGGACAATATATTGTTATGGACTTCAGTTCTCGATAAGTAACTTTTGTTCTTCAAGTAACTGTCCATAAACACATTCTCACTAATAGGTGATGACAAAGCAGTGTCCAAATATCTGTACGTGGGACTCTGAATTCCTCTAGGTCAGGGGTTCTCAACCTTTTTAAAGTCAAGGCAACCCTCAGAAAATAAAGGGCTCGTTGGACCTGTGTTTGTATGAGGGGGAAAATACTCCCAGGGACCCTGGAATCTTGCAATATATGCATGGTTCCCCCAATCCTGGATGAAACCTATTGGCTGTGCCTTCAAACAGGAGGTCTTCCACTGTAGCTTGGGTCTTACCAGTAGCAAGTTATCAGTATATAACTACCCTGATGCGATGGATCTACCTGTGATACTGCCTGTAGGGCTGTTTTCGCTACCAACTGTCCTTCGGAGATTAAAGGCATCAAGCTTTCCCTTTTGCACGGAATAACCATTTCCATCAAGTCTGCTAATTTCTCATACACCTGCAAGGTGTATCAGGCTAAAAACAGCCTGATAATTAGCTATTTCATGCTGCAGACTACCTGATGAATAGACCCTCTTGCCAAATGGGTCCAACATCTTAGTCTCTCTGTCCTCTGTCAACTCAGCTTTCTTATTCACAGCTGCAACAACCACGGAGGATGGGTTGGGATGAGAGGAAAGTTACTCATGCTCTTACATTGCACTCTGTATTTCTTGTCTGTTTAGCCACAGGGTGGCAGAATGCTGAGATTTCGCAAGTCACTTTGGTTGGGATCATTATGGTCTCAGTGACTTTGTGTAATATATCTGAGGCAATTTAACCACTCTGACACTTCCTTTGGGGAAACTGCCAATGTGTGTGCAGCCTTTTTCACAACTTCTTGGAAACTGGGGCACTGAGTTCACAAATGTTGCACCAGGGGAGGATAGGTTCTGGATTCTTCCCTAGCTATCAACAGTGATTGTTTGCAATGATCTAGGGAGAAGTGAAAATGTCCCCAAGCAGAGGTTCTTGAAGTCAACAGACTTTGTGAGCATGGAGAGGTTGTTGGAAACCCCCACAACTAACTGGCCAGGCTGACATGGTTGATCCCATGTAGACAACTGCTCCAAGGTTCTGGGGTATATAGGCTGGTCCACATGGTACCACACCCTGGATGAGTGTCTACAGTGTGTAAGTACTGCAAGAGTTGTCAGTCTTATGCCTGAGAAGGACTCAGACTGGCATCCGGACACAGGATTTAGCTGGTGACAAGGATAAGACCTATGCCAAGCATACTGGAGACCCTGTGAAGAAATACAACGCTGGCCTGGAGACAGTGCTGCCACAGCATAGGATCCAGTGCTAGGGAGCGTTTCAGTAACAGTAGGTTCATTAAATGAGCAGTGCCAGGTGTGGGCTACTTTGGCAGGACTGGGATAATGGTACTCCATACCAAGCTGATAGAACAACCTGTTCATTTCCTGGTTCCATCACTTCAAAGGAGTGTGCCAATGGCAAAGGCCCATAAGCTGACTGGAGTAGTAAGGAATCGTGACTCCTGAGGGGCGCCACATGGGTGTGCTCCCTTTGCTTCTTTGAGTTGTAAGTCTTGATGATGGACAAAACTGGTATGCCATGATCTGGGCCACCCTAAGCTTTCACAGAAATTCTTTAGGGCCTATACATCTTAGGAACAGGTGATGATGCTGAAGCTGCTGGTTTCTTACAAGTCTCATCTATCATTCACATGGGCCAAAGGGTCTCAGGGGTCTGTTTTGTGTCATGCAGACCCTCCTCAGGTTGAGGAGATCTCTTCTTCCAAAATTGTGACAATGAAAAGGGTTTCCTAGGGCTGCTCCTGACTGGTAATCTACTTCCAGCCCTGGATCAAGACTGGAGGACAGGCACTGGTTTAATTAGCTTTGAGGATGCTGCTCCACACTGGAAAAAGTATAGTAAGAAGCTGATGAGGCTTGCTTCAGAAGTTTCACTTGAAGAATAAACCCTGCCCCCGGGTTGTGAGGGGTTAAGCAGAAATGAGTAGGGCCACTCCAAACCCATGAAATCCAGACCCAGAGAGCTGGGTTGAACTACAGCCCCCAGACTGTTTTGAGTGCTAGCAGGAAGGGAAGTGGCAGAGAGGAGCTGCAACATTTTGGGCCATTTTGCCCAGAGCAAAATCCATGGGTAGACCATGGGAGAGGCCTTGCTCCCCAATGTGCTCCCAAAGCCATTAAAAGAGGCCCCAGGCAAATTGTGGCAAAGCCTGATTTGCATGCAGCTGGGAGAAGGATTCACTTTTTTAAATTTTTTTTTATTTTTTACAAAGGAGAAACCAGCAGCGAGAGGAACTAACTGCTGCTACAGAGTGAGTTGCACTTAAAAGTCCACAGAAGGTAGTAAGGTCAGTTTGACTGTAAAGTGGTGAAAGACCATGTGCCATCTGGGATAGTTTGGGCTGTGCATAAGGTGAAGATTTTTACCCCAAAGGGTTTTTGTGAGACTGTTGGAGTTGGGGTTTAAGTTGCACTGTTGAACGTAGTAATGCTATTATTAGATTTCTACATGGGGCTTTGTGGGTTATATTACAGATTGTGTTCTAATGCCTGTATATATAAATAAACCCAACTTGCTTGCACCACCTTGTTAAACTAAGGTACTCTTGGGGGTAACTAACCATGCCACACACCCGTACTCCCTCGCAAAAAAGGGTATGCTTAAGTGTAAATGTCTCCAAGCAGGCCCTTAATGTCAACAGACCCTATGAGCATGGAGAGGTTGTTTTTGGCAGCTAGGTTCCTGCACAGTAATACAGGCTGCAAACTGGATACATCATTCACACAGTCCTACCTTCACAGTTTCCAAATCTCCAGCTTTGGATGCTTCTAACAGTCGATAATCCACATCAGATGTGCGAACAGGTGTACTTTCTATACACACGGAAAGAAAATTTGATATTTTGGCTTAGTATTATTTCACAATTAAGATGAGGTTATACTAATTTACCTTCAGTCTCGCATATTTTCTGAACAGAAAAGGTCTCTGAAGGAATTTTTAGAAATTGTACACAAGTGATGGTGGAGAGCCAACGCTCCATTTTCAGAAGTCTCTTAGGCAAGACTGGGCCAAATCTCATTGAAAGTAAACATAGTTTAGGCTTGCATGACTATGTTGCTATTTAAAATGGAACTTGGATACTTCTGAAATTTTTAGCAGATGGGAATAATTTTTTCTTCCTCAAGGAAGTATATTCTTCTTTAGCCTGATCCAGAGCCCAGTGAAATCAAAGGAAGGTGTCTGTGGGCTTTGGGTCACTCTGCTGACTTAAATGATTTAAAAGAGAATTGTACTGCTTTTTACCTAAGTGAATACACCTGTTTATAAGGGACTGAGCTGGATTCTGGAATACAGCAGTGGGCAATGATTGTCTGGAGGGGTATTCTGATTGGCCAGCTAGGCCAATGATGATGTAACAATAGTGCTCCAATTCCAAAACTGGCTAACAACATAATCTCTTTTCCCATTTTATTAAGTGGATAGCTAATAAGTTAATGTGAACAAGACGGTGGTATAAATGCATTTAATGTGTACTTTTGTTTTAATTGCTATTAAAAAAATAATTACAGGTTTTAGCTTCAAGCCAGCCAGTCACATACTCTCTGTACCACACCTTGCCCAAATGCCTCCTCCGCCCTGTACCACACCTTGCCCAAATGCCTCCTCCTCCTCTTCCACCTAAGTTTTCTATTAGAAAAACAGCTGTGTGGGGACAAAGATATCCAGTGGCAAGAGACAGTCAGATTGGGACAGAAGCAGAGCTAGCATGTAAAGGAGTGATGAGTTTGCTGACCCTGGAGCTCATCAATACTTTCAGCTTTCAGGACAAAAAATGAGCTGAGAGTGGTTTCTATGCAACCTTAGTGCTTTTTTATGTCACTTTACTAAAAATGGCTTTTCATAGTGGGAAGATATATTGCTTATGCTACCCCAGCTAAAGAATTTGAGGAATAAGTGCTTCTGTAATGTAATGTAATTGATTTTGAGACCATTGTCTACTGCAGAATGAAAGGGATTGAGAGTACACTTGGGTATGTAGGTCTTTATATACCGTTAAATCACAAGCATGCTGCCCCAGCAGTCACACTTTCTAGATAGCTTTAAGCCTGCAGTGCTGAAAAGCATGCTCCTGAAGAACAGAGTTAACTTGTCTCGGATAAAGAGAAAGCCTTTATAAAACATTAACTGCAAAGAATTGTATTCTAAGAAAGATTGATAGTTCATCTAAGCACTTTCTGAAAGCAGAAATGCATTGATCTAATGCCCCTACAATCTCTATCATTCTTTTTAAATGAATTACCTTGCTAGTTAATAAAATCATATTTTATACTACATGAAGGAAAAACTGGTACAAATAGATATCTAAATTCTTAAATGGGCTGTGAAGTGTTCCCTTAAATACGTATTAATTTACCAGTCCAATTTGAGGTAGTACTGCTCAGTTGCAGATGTTGCTTTCTCTTCCTGACAGAAGACATGGCTTTGGAAGAAGTCTGGTAAGATAGCAGGCAGGAAGTTAGAGACTGGAAAATCAGCAGACAATCCAGCTGCTGACACAAAGCTATACTAATCTGCCTTCCCATTGCTTTTGTGTTCAGTGGAGAATATATACTAAAAGATG
>NW_017729030.1:65739315-65751390 GCF_001723915.1 Gavialis gangeticus
GGCTTTCTCTTCCTGACAGAAGACATGGCTTTGGAAGAAGTCTGGTAAGATAGCAGGCAGGAAGTTAGAGACTGGAAAATCAGCAGACAATCCAGCTGCTGACACAAAGCTATACTAATCTGCCTTCCCATTGCTTTTGTGTTCAGTGGAGAATATATACTAAAAGATGGGGAAGAAGTGAAAGGTATATCCAGAAACCCACTTGTACAGGTGGGGAGGAGACACTCTTGACAGGTGGCATATCATGGAATCCCAACTCTGTTATATGAAGGAACATGTGAGCTGCCAACACTTTGTTTTGCCTGTAGCACCAGCTCAAGAAACAAGTTCCACTAGCAGTGGCTTAGTGTGGAGATTAGCAAATGATGCAAAGAAATACTGCTAGAGAGGGGAAACAGCAGGCTCCTTATCATTGGTGGTTCTAGATAAGTCATAGAATGAATCATGTTCACTTTTTTCCTGAAAAGGTTAAAATTTCAGTCCCTCACCACCTCACCTTGCACTGGCCACAACCTCCTCAATGTTTTGAGCAGGATGGAGATAAACCTGGTAAGCATCTTACTATGCTGATAAGAGTCCAGAACAGCATCTGGGACTCTGCTCTTCAGCTGTTGCTTTCTCATTTGCTGTCTGAAATTCAGCTCCCTCCTCCCCGCAGTAAATAGGAGATGGCCCAGATGCTGACTGACTTCAATTGCAAAATAAATTTGATTATATTGGGAAATTAAAATTAACCCCCCCCAAGAGGTTGAAATTTGTTTATAGAAAGGGTCTGAATACTCACAGAGCTGCACTGAGGAAAAAACCAAATATACTTACTCTTTAATAGAAGAAGAAAAACAAACAGCATTTTCTAAGAGAAACTTAAAACCCTTCCTAATAATCCCATTTTATGAGCTTTCATATATTACATGTTTACATTTAATGATCATAACCACAATTTTAGTACCAGTTTGAGGAAAGGCAGACTTCTCAGCCATGAGGTCATCAGAAAGCTGTTTTCATGGTTGTGATCTCACAGCTATTTCAAGTGTGGGTAAAAAACCAAGACTACTTGACCATATTTTAACCAATAAACTTATACACAGGACTGAAGGAATGGGATAAGAATCTTTACATCAAAGCAGGCTTAATATTTTTGCTATTTTAAAAGATATTTAAAGCAATATTAAAAAAATAGGAATATTTTGCGTAAAATTAGGGATTTATACCAAAATTGTAAGTCATTTGCTAGCATTAAAATATGCACACACAAGACAACTAGCAACAGCCATACATAGTCCTGAAGACATCACAAACTAGTACACATATCTTGTTTCTCCATCTTTTAGGTGGCTGTCTGAGTGTCCATGGATGTGTGTGTGTATGAATGTGTGTGTAAACACACCAAGGAGAAAGAAGCTTTTTTTTTTCCCTGTAGAAAAGGCTAATTAATGAGAAATAAGTCAATTAAATAAGTGTTTTTAAAGTATTTGTCAGATCCCACACTACACACAGGTATAAATTAAATACATAAACTAGCTATCTACATACCTCCTTTATGTAACATTTTACAAGATGCCATTTTGAAAAAAAGTATTCATCTTCATATGGATATTGCCACTGTAAAATGCATGTTCTTTTTTACCATATAAACTGGAAATTTTCAAGGGTGACAAAGGGAATTAGGCTCCTAATTTCTGTTGGTTTTCACTAAGGTTTGGATTTCCCCCAGGTTACTTGAAAGTTCCAGTACAAAATATCCTTACCCAGCATGCTTAATTGGAGCAAGTTATCTGCTGATGTACTTACTCTCTTGATCTATATGCTCAGTCACTGGGTAAATAGCTGGAGATGCTTATTCTTCTCCATGAAAAAGGTGATGGCCTTTTCAAGCATCTCTTTACTGTTTCACATTTAGTGTAAAAATGTCTGATTTTTATGAGTGACAGAAAAATATATTGCTACTGGACAATCATCTGACATGGGAGCTCACTTGTTTTAACAGCTATCCCTATTTTTCTGCTTATACCTTCTATGTTAAGACCACCAATAATAAAATATATATAACATGTTTTTAAAGGTATTAGAAGCTTAAGTACCTTTCAGACTACTCCGCTTGATATATCAAACATTTTCTCCCCTCTTGGACCATTTTTATCATACGAGAATAATTTTCAATTGAAAAAAAATTCGCTTCATTGTTCTTTCAGGAATAATTCAAAATGGTTATCATGTTAAAAAAGCAGAGTCAACTTTATTAATTCTGAACTCTTTTTTTTTTAAAGTAACCTCAAAATGTAAACAAAACATGACTAGCAGAATTATGTGCTAAAAGCAACAAATGACTATAGGTAGTGCAAGCACTGAGTAGTTTTTTAAACTTAATGCAGATGCATCCTTTATACATATGCACTAAAACTCTATCAACAGGTTGGTTAACTGGGGGTGGGGGGTGGGGGAATGTTTCAAACAAGCATAGCTAAGTAGTCTGAATTTATAAGAGGTCTTTCATGCTGAAGACCCCTATCACTGAAATAAAAAACTATAGGAAGATCCAAAAGGTTATAAGTATATTTCACTTTTTAATTGTATAGCATTCCCAGGAAGGTGCAGCTATTCTGGGCAATTCTTACATCTTCATTTTTGAGACAGCTGAATGATATAAATTAAAACAAACCAATCCTCTGCCACTGTTATTTCCTTGCTTCTTTGTAGGTGTGGAACAAATATGACCTGTTTAATATTTTTCAAAATTTAAACACCTCACTTGGGAGAGTGTGGGGAAGAACCTGTCAAGAGTAACAAATTTAGAGCAAGCTTCAAGTGTGTGTGCACCTGTGTGTGCATGTGCATGTGTCATGGGATAATGAAGATATGACATATCTGCTGAAGGTATAACACAATACTGGAAGAAGCAGTCTGAGAAATTATCACAACTGTAAAAGAACAGGAGTCTATATTAAAATATGTAGTCTTTATTTTTACCTACCACTTAGAATCTGTTGTACTGCTTCGTTTCCCATCTGTGCTGCTGTGAAACCTTGTAATGAGATGATAGAGGGATCAGAGCCGTAATTCAGCAGGAGGCGACAGGTTTGCAAGTGACCTGCTAAAGCAGCTCTGTGCAAAGCTGTTTGACCAAGTGTGTCCAGTGCATTCATCTGAAAAATTATTCAGCAATATTAAATAAAGTATCTTTCTAATTACAAGACTCCATCTGTCCCCTACCCTTTAATCAGGGGTAGAGAAACAAGCAAAACTTCAATGCAAGTTTGTTTCCCCGTCAATCCCACTGCATTAAAACAGTCAAAATCTTAAAACAGAATAATAAGGAATGAATTTGAAAGTTACTATTTTAAGTATTTGATTATTTCAGGCTATTTTTATTTAAATCAGGTTATTAATTTATGTTGCTAACCAGATAAATAATTATAATAAATAATATATAGTTTAAAACTTTATTAATGTTTTGAAGAACTTCACTTGGAAAATTAATATTTGGAACAGTCACTCTATTAAAAGTATCCATATAAGCAAAAATCAAATGGAAAATGGAAAATAAATTAGGTGTAAATTAACTAAAGAATTTCATACTGGACTAAGCTTCAAGGAAATTACCACGTGCCAACCACAGAAGAGTGAAACTTAACATTTCCTCATAATTAAAAAAATTCCAAAGAGGTCAAATTGAGGAGAGTTGTCCATATTAAAAAAATGCAAGCCATGAAACTTATATTAGTTAACATATTTTTTCTTGTTACTTATTCATCTTTTAATTAAATAAAAATTTCAAACTACAGTATTTTACTGTGTACAAGATTGTACATAGTACTGTAGTATGTATAAGGAGGCAACAAGAAATAAGATAATGTAGACTCTCATAATAAAATGACGAATAAGCATCTCTAGTAAAAAGAGTAATGTAATGGAAACCTACATGCTGAAGGTACAAAACCTACCAATGAGATCTAATAAAATGATTTAAACTAAACAATTAGAGGCATCACTGTAGATTTCTACAGAAAAAATAAGAGAGTAATTGACAAGACAAGCTTTAACAAGAGATTTTCAAATAAGATACTTTGTAGCTAAGAGCTACTCCAAGCAAATTTAAACAGATGACAAATTTAAATGCAGCTTTTTATCAATTTATGAAATATAAAAACTGCTCTACATTGTCTGGAAGTTGTCACAAAACCTGCTATCGGCTTCCAACATTAATGACTATAGAGTGCGGGCTGCATGCACAACAGATACCAATAGTTTATAAAACTCTTGTGTTACTCCTCAAAAATCATTATCCTAGTGAAAACAAGATTTTTACTCCTTAATTCCTGCTAGAATTTTTGCCTGCAAACCCTACTATATTTCCACTGCATGTCAATTAAAAAAATGCATCCCCATTTTAAGTTAAACAGTGACTAAAGGACATAGATTAGAGGCAGACCTATGCAAAATATCTGATAGGATCAACAATACTTTCACGCAAACCTGTACTGGAGGGATCTAACAGGCTTTAAGGAAGAATAAATGTCTACAGCACATATGTAGCATAATGCACAAGACCTGAAACCACTCAAATTTCTTCTAGAACTAAAGATAATGCTAATAGGAAATCCACAACTTGTACTGCAGAGATTTTTCTAAGCAGAGGCATATTGGTAACTCTCTAGGAATGGCAGGGAGAGAAGAGGGGAATGTAAATCAAACCCTGCTCAGCTCATATAAATGCTACCTTTCATGGTTACACACTGAAAAAGCCTTATAAGAGAAATACCATAAACACAAATCAGATGTTGAATACCTAAAACCCACAAATTTATTACAAAGGATGATATTTTTGTTTGGGAACCAAGATGACTATAACAAAGGCATGCACCTATGTGGAAGAGTTGTTTGTGCGCCCATAGTTACTAAGGATAGATATCAGTAGAAATGAAGCAAATTAAAACTGACCATAGGTAGCAATGCTCCATTTAGCCCAAGAAGAACTAGAAATTAGGTCTTCCCTACCATTAACTTCTGCATTTATAACAGAACACCCTGAACAACAGAAGTATAGCAGCCAGACTAGCCTCCCTGAAGTCCAACACTATCTGGAATAATTGTAATGCAAATCTGAAAATAACTCTTGCAGAAGTTGTATAACAACCGTCTTCGTACTGCACTCACATCTTCTCTTAGTTTCTAAACCATTTATGTCCTTCGGAGCCATCTAAAAAAACCCAAATGCTCATCTACAGACTCAAAGGGGGTTCTTGATCAGAGGGCATGTAAGCTAGATACAAACAAATGGTGTTTTTTGGTCTTCAGCTCTGGAGCAGTTGGTAAAATGTGCCTTGGCTTCCCATTTTTCAAGGGGATATTTCAGTTGGACCTGTGGTCCCTTTAAAGCCAATTTGCCTTCAAAGCTACACAGCACTGATCTAAAATGAATCCAAGGATATAATTGACCTTTCGAGAGCCATTTAAAGCTGGAAACTAAGGCACAAGCACTAGATCTGGGGGCAGTGTGTTAACCCATTTGGTTATGACTGGAAACTAATTAAGAGTATTTAAAAATAATTCAGAGGCATGAGACAGACAAAAATATAAATTGCTGATTCCAGAAAAATATATATTGAGATTTACAGTAAGCCCAACCTAATAAGACATCTCTGGGTATCTCACATGAATTTCAGGTCTAAAATTTTCACTGTCCTTTCATATTCCTTACTTGCTTTTAAACTCTAAGCAAGAGTATCTCACCATACTCTATATGAAAAATATCCAAACTATATCATAGCAGATATACACAAGAAAGCTCAGGTCATCATTCAAGCTGCACTAAAATAAAATAAAAAGAGATTGTCACTCATGTAGATCCTCCTTTTGAGCACTTCCCAATCAGACAGATAAAACTCTACATAGCTTTAAAGACCATCCTTCGTGAGACATTTACTCAGCCCAGAAAGTGATAGATTTGACAGCTTTCTGTAAGACTCAGTGCCTAGATTCAATTTCTTCACACTATAATGAAGAAGTCATATCACTGGTCTAATGGTGCAATTTTAAAACAGCAATCCCCTGTCAAAGTCCATTGGGCAAACATTATAAAACTTAATTTCCCTATGCAATATTTTGTATTGCAAGGATCTCTGTTATTTCCCTTTGTCCCTTTAATTTTTTCATCAAAGGTACATATAATATATATACACACACAAAAAATCAAAATGGATGTGTACCATCAGGCACTGAAGAAATTATTTTCATCACTGCACTGCTGCTGTCTCGCACAGAGTAGGCATATAGTGCGACAGCAATATTCTTATGTAATGTCAGTCAACCATAACAGCTCAACAGTTGGAATCTGTTCAGGGAACATTTAGACACTGTATCATTAGAATATTGGCTTTCTGTCAGTGTCAAATACTGAATGTTTGCAGTATCCTCCCAGTCCTATGGAAAAATGCAAGAATGTTTTTACTGATTCAGTTGCATCTCAGTAGAATCAGACTTAATTTCTAATATAGTTACATGTTCACATGTAAAAATCCCAGCTTTTCTACAATCTTAGCAAGATTTTCTTAGAGTCACATGCATGGTTCCCAACCACTGACATTTCAGTATTTTGGTGCTGACAGTGAAGAACAGAACAGTCTATTTCAATGATTCTCAACCAGGGTATCAAAACAGGCTCAGGCTTGTCCTTGTCTGGCCAATCTCCAACCCCCACTGCCTGGCCTCTCTGCAAGCAACAATGTAAAATAGTCTGGGTGCCACTCGATTCATAGAAAATTTGGAGGGGTGCCTTGAGTCCAATTACGTGTGTCACGTCCAAAACATGTGAGAACAACCGGTCTATTTTATTGGTTGCTCTGTGATTAAAGCAAGGTAGTAATAGTGAAGGAAGCGCAGTTTGGGCTGATAGAACAGGAAATCAGGATTCTGATCCTGTGAGACTGATCAATGCAATCTCAGTACTGAGAACTTTCCCACTGGCAATAAGACAATGATCTAGTGCATCAGTGGTGCTGTACATGTTAAATGAGGGGTGCTGCCCGTAGGTCTCCAGGCACATGCTGGACCTACTCAGGGCCTCTCCACTGTGTGGCAGACTAAGAGCCTGTGGTGTTCGCTTCAGCTGGTCTGAGACACAGTGGCACAGGCACTTGATCTGGCTGGTCAGGGATGTGGGATGCAAGCGGCATCCACTCTGGAATGTGTGTTGGATGCAGTGCCTCCTCCAATCAGTCTGGGGTGTTGCTGCATGCAGTACAGGTCCCAGAGCAGGCTTCATGTGTGGTGCAGTCCTGAACCAGGCAGAGCAGGCAGAGCAGGCACCACAGGCACTCAACCTAGCGTGTGGGAGAAGGGACAGACCCTCAGCCTGATTTGGCCTGCAGGGCCAGCCCTGCACTATTTAGCTGGCCCACGGACTGGTCCCACACCACTCACCTGGACCATAGGGCCAGATGAGTTTGACATCCCTGCATTAAATCATTGTCATAAGAACAATTTGACTGAAAGCAGATCACTAAGTATGTATTACTGCTGGAAACTGCAAAAAATTGAGTATTGAGTAAATATCTACTGAAAGTAGAATACCAGGAGGTAGCAACTATGTCTTTAAGAGTAGCTGGGCCTTTTTGTCAAAGCCTTCTTGAGACAGAGCTTTTGGGAGGCAATGCCTCAGCCAAGATGAGAGGCTTTGGTGCTTCTGTAGGACCAGAGGTCTGCAAACCTGATTGCCTCCAAGGAGAGCTGCCAGGAGAAAGGCTCCTCTGAGTGGAAAGGGTACCACTGGAGCTAGGTGTGCACAGGCATGGATGGCACCGATCCAGAACATGCACTGGGGTACAAAATTCCGAGAATAAACACTTCTGTAGCATCCCAGGCTTACTTCAGGCAAATTTTCTGCAGTTTTGTTCCAAGTCATTAAAAAGGAATTTCTGGTGCAGATATCTTAATTTGACAGCTCTGAGTAACAATATCTGGCCAACAGGACAGTCATGTTACATTTTTAGTTTGCATGTCAAACCCCCATGTACCAATGGGAAGAAGGCATTAGCAGTGATATTCAGTATGATATTTAAAACTGTGAGATTCTCTTTCTCCTCCAGATTGGTAGAGGATGGGGATTAAGATCACATCCTGCAAAAGAAAAAAAGTCAGCTGTCTTTTGAGCTG
Source organism: Gavialis gangeticus (assembly GCF_001723915.1). Lineage (NCBI taxonomy): Eukaryota > Metazoa > Chordata > Crocodylia > Gavialidae > Gavialis > Gavialis gangeticus. The sequence goes on from NW_017729030.1 coordinate 65,747,467, forward strand.
AGGACAAATATTTCTCATACCCTACTGGCTAAAGGAAACAGAGCTCAGATGGAAGTAATAATTTTAAAACATTATACACACACATGCTGGCATTTGCATAATTTTAACACTTGAAACTAATAGCTTCACAATTTATTTATATATAGATCTATACCTATAGATCTCTCTACAGATCTTTCTCTCTAGATCTCTCTCTATCTATATTTGAGAAGGCATTACTTTCAAGTGCTAAAATATATGCAAATGCCAACATGACCATAAAGCAACATGGACAGTATACAAAACTGAAGAGGCAGGGGAGTCTGATCAGCTACCAGCACCTCACCATGGTATTGAAACTGAACCTGCACGTGGGAAGCAGGCCTGTGCAAAGTGGCAAGTATTCAATTCAGATTCGGCCAATTTGGAGGGACAGAGATTCGATTCGGTGATTCGAATCAGGAGACCCATTAAAAGGTCCGAGTCAAATCGGAAGCCTCCGAATTGATTCAGAAAAGATTTGGTGCCAATTCAGAGATTCGGCCATAGACTAAACAGGCAGCAGTCCTCAATAATGCTGGACAGGACACAGCTGCTTCCAGCTCATAAGTCTGTTGTGGTGGGCGGAGGGAAGGGGCGTGGGGGGTGATCAACATCCCCACAGCCAGGGAGGGATTGGAGCAGGCACAAGCTGCCTAGCTGAGGCAGGGAGGCACAGGACTCAGAGGGGGGTTTGTGCCTCTGTACACCACCAGTCTGGGAGGGCACAGGAGTGGGTGTGTGCCCCCAGATCTGTGCGGGGCAGGCTGGGCTGGATGGCGCTCCAGGAGGCTAGGCCCAGCTGCCCACTGCCGGGCTGCACTCCGCAGGGTGGGTGAAGCCAGGGCTGTGTTCCAGGCGGCAAGCCCCTGCTGCTGGGCTGCGCTCTGCAGCAGGGTCTTGCTGCCTGGAGTGCAGCCCTGGCCAGGGAGGGGGTGTGGCAGTTTGTGCCACTGTGCGCTGCCAGTCCAGGAGCTGCTCATGTGGTAGTTTGTTCAGCGGCTCTTGCCACTGCTCCTGCAGCCGGCCCAGGAGGGCATGGGGCGGAGGCATGTGCCCCAGGATCTGCACAGGGCGGGCAGGGCCGTGGCTGCTCTGGGCAAAAGGTGGAAGGCGCTGGGAGTGGGGCTATGCTACCCTACCACTAGCCCAACCAGTGTGGAGCTGGCACGAGACTGAGCCCGTGCTGCCTCTGGACAAGTGGCGCGCAGCGGCAGGAGCTGGCCCAGCCTCCCCACAACTCATGGATGAGCAGTGGCTTTGTCCCGGTTGGGTGAGCAGCACCAGGGCATGGGGGGCATGTGCCATCCAAAAACTCACTGCAGCCCCCTCACAGCCCCTGCTGTGCTGTCTGCCCCACCCTGATCCAGAGGAAGACATGCTCCCGCCCATGGGCAAGCAGCGGGGAGGCGGGGGAGCGTAGCCCCTGCTCACAGTGCTTTCCGTCCAGCACAGCCCCGGGTCTGCCCACCCCACACCACACAGATCCTGGGCGACACGCCCCCACCCCATGCTGTCCCAGACTGGTGGCAGCAGCACCGGCGAGAGCCGCTGGAAAGGCCCCACATGACCATCTCCCAGACCAGCAGCACATGCAGTGGCGCGAGCCGCCCCACCCCGTCCCTGGGCAGCACTTGCCCCAGCCCAGGTCCCAGCCTCAGCCCCAACCCCTCCCTTGCTGTGGGGGGTGGTGATCTGTCCCCCTGCCCCCCCACTGGGCAGCTTGTCCCAGTCTCAGCCCTAATTCCTCTCTTGCTGTGGGGGCATTGATCTGCAGCCCCCCCCCTTCCCTCCTCACTTTGCCCACCACAACAAACTTACCAGCTGGAGGCAGCTGTGCCCTGTCCAGCATGGTGAGGACTGCTGCCTGTTTAGTTTATGGCCGAATCTCCGAATCAGCACCAAATCTTTTCCAAATCTATTTGGAGGTTTCCAATTCAATTTCAAATTTTTAATGGGTCTCTTGATTCGATTTGATTTGGATTCAGAGATTCTGCTGCCGAATTGGGCCGAATCTCCTCCAAACAGAATTGGCTACCAAAACTTTGCACAGCCCTAGTGGGAAGGATCCAGGAATCCAATGTTTCAGGGCTTCTGCTGGTCACATGTAGGGATGAGGCAGAATGCCACTAACTCCACGAATACACTATGTATCTTCTGGGGTATTGTCTGCCTTTTCTAAGACACAGGACATTGTCCCACAGGAAGAGGTAGGAGTTTGGCCAGGATAGTGGTACTCCTGGTTGTATTTGAAAACTTCTATAGTGTTTGGTTGGTAAGTCTTGTTCATGTGCTCTGCTTGAAAACAACTGGCACATGTGGTGCTGAGAAGGAATTATTCACCAGTCAGGTCAGCAAGGACAAATGGAATTTTTTGCAGTGCAAGGGATGGTTATCTATTTGGGATTATCTGGGTTTATTTCGACATAACATAATCTTTGTCACTGCACTGGCTAAGGGATTGGTGGTGCCCACACCTCTTCAGCTCTTTATTTGTGGCACGCTGTAGTGCCACATCTCTGTGTCTATGGTGTGCCTGAAGGGCCAGAACAGATGTTTTTGTACACTCTTTTGGGCAAATGGTTGATTGCAAATGCAGGGGCCTGGATTTTATGGTCTGGAAAGCCCATCTCATTCCTATGATCCAGTACTCTACTGTGTGGAGCTAAGACAGTGAAATGCTGACAAACCCTCTGATCTACCTTTCTGCAGTCAAGTGACTGACATGCCTCAGGGAGGTTTTGTGACTATGCCAGCTCTTATAAGCCAAGATAGCCATGCTAACCATCAGCCAAAAGTCGCATTTGAAATATCTGGGCACAAAAACTACAGTAAAAGAATATTAAGGTTACACTAAGGTCCCTAAGTTAGGAAATACCTGAATTTGGACTGCAACTTTAATTCAACATCTTAGCATACAGGCAGCCCTTGACTTACGACGGCTCAAGTTACAACAAACTGCAGTTGCAACGTTTGTAAATTGACATCTGAGTTTCAAAGTTCCGACCTGGGTTTACTTTATGACACCGGATAGAGGTCTGTTGGTGCAAGGGGAGGGAGAAGGGCCGTAGGGGTGGGGGGCAGATAAAAGCCCCTGTAGTGAAGGAGGGGCTGGGGCTGGGACAGGGGCTGGGGAAAATGCTACCCAGCCAGGGTTGCACCAGGCTCGGAGTGGGGGCTATGGGCAGTGGGAGAAGCTGTGGCTCATCTGGCAGCTCCCATGGCTGCTCCTGCCGGGGTGAGGCAGGCAGTGCCGGGGCTGCACTGGGAAGCCATGGCTCAAGCTGTGGTTCATCCAGCTGCTCCTGCTAGGGAGAGGCAGGCAGTGCTGGGAGGCCATGGGAGAAGCGGAGACTCGTCTGGCTGCTGCCCCCACTGGGGCAAGGCAGGCTTGTGTCCTAAGTTTGTGTCTGAGTTCCAAGGCTTTTTGAAGAGGTGACCAAAAATGTTGTTGAAATGGGCAAAGAACTCAACTTAAACATTGCACCAGAAGATGCTGATGAGTTGCTGGCATCACATTCTGAAGAATTAACTAATGAGGACCTCATTGAATTGGAACAGCAAAAAGTGGCGAAGGAGGAAGATGCACCCACTGTTGGAAAGACTCCTCCTCTTAAAGTCTTGACACAAAAGTGTTGGCTGAGGCATTTCAACATTTGGAAGCTGCCATGTCCCTGTTTGAGGAACATGACCCCAACATTGAACACAATGCATCAGTGAATAAGGGCATATCCAACATGTACAGCTGCTACAGAGAAATTTACAAGCAAAAGAAGAGAACATCTGTCCAAACTTCCTTGGACACTTTCTTTAAGAAAGCAGACAAGACTCCATAAAAACCTGCAGCCAAGACTCCTGAGAAGACTCCAGACCCCTTCAAAAAGTCCAACCAAAAGCCCTTCAAAA
>NW_017729030.1:65751834-65753013 GCF_001723915.1 Gavialis gangeticus
TATAACATTGTTTCCTATGGGAAAATTGGTTCCGAGTTATAACGTTTCGATTCAAGACACAGTTTTCAGGAACCAGTTGTGTTATAAATCTGAGGAGTGCCTGTATGTGTGTCAGTGCAGTGGTTCCCAAACTGTGGGTTGTGAAACCAAATGGGGTCACATAACATCAGCAGATAGGGTCATGGGGGTGGGGGTCTGTAAGTTTGGAGTGAGGGGCCAACCTGAGGAAATGGGGCCATAAATGGGGTTTTGCTGAGAAAAAGTTTGGGAAGTGCTCTGTCGCTTGCAGAGTGAAGTGGGATTTTGTTCTCAAACTTTATGCTTTTCCTCCATATAAGTCTACAAATGTGTTAACTTCTGAAAACCATAACTAATTAATTAAAAAAAACTTCAGAGAAGTTCATCACAAGAAACAGCTTTTGGCAACAGCAGACAACAAGAAATGGCAACAGATGTTTGGTTTAAAGTAGAAAGACTCTAGCAGAAACTGAGGAAAATGAGTCTGGAAAACAAGCAAAAAGCTACAACTATCCAAACCTCAGAGGTTCAAAGATACCAGGGTGCTGGGAGATTCCTACTATGCCTGTGCGAATAGGGAAGTATTTGATTTGGATTTGATCAATATGGAGGACAGTGATTCAATTCAGAGATTCCGGTCACTGTCCTGAATTGATTCGGTGAAATCAGCTTCAAAAGATTCAGTGATTCATCCATAAACTATAATGGAGAAGAACTGAAATACCTATCACTGTCATTTTTGGGCAGATTTATATGAAAACAGCAGGTATGGTAACCCATTCTGAGGGCATGAAGCCTGCCCTGTTTCAAGGACATAGGTGCAGGGGTTTCTGGGAAACTGCCCCACAAGGTTCTGAAAGCAAAACTTGTGCCATGTTTGTGTTAAGGGGTGCAGGTTGTAGCTGTGTTGGTCTAACGACATAAACAGACAAGGTGCTTTGGCTCAATCTGATATCTTTTATTAAACCAACTGAACAGCTGGAGAGATGCATCTTGGCAAGCTTTTGGGTTTAAAAACCCTTCCTCAGGCTGACGCAGCATCTGCTGCTGGTGTGCGCTCTTCCTGGATGGAATGAACGGTGAAGCAGCCAGAGGCTGGCATGCATGCAAAAAAGCCAGTCAGTGGAGCTGGGGGATGGCTGCCGGCTTGGCCAACGCACC
>NW_017729030.1:65753111-65763944 GCF_001723915.1 Gavialis gangeticus
CCCATGAGGTTTTGTATCTAGGAGGTGGATGAAGTGAAGTATGCTGTTTCTACATCCTTCCCCCGGAGCACTGTGATTGGAAGGGAACTCATGGAAAGATCAGAGTCACTAGCCAACTACAGATGGCAGTCTTTCCCCCCTGCTCCCACTCCCTCTTCTTGGTTTGTTTCCCTGCAAGACTGCTTCCGAACCGCCGAATCTCCAAATCTTTTCCAAATCGATTTGGAGATATTTACGGGTCTCCCAATTCGATTCAGATTTGATGATTCAGCCTCTGAATCGGGTTGAATATTCTCCAAATCGAATCGGCAATCAAACTTCATGCATCCCTAATTCCTACCTCTCTTTTTGCTAAAAAGCATGAAACCTTAAAGATAGATAATTCAGCAAATACTGCAGTTCATACCCTGGAGACAGGTGAGCTGCACCTGGTGCAGGACCCAAAAAGAAGAGGAAAGAAAGTAGCTTAAGGTGGCTCATATGACTCCTATGTTCCTGGTATATTTTACAGCAACTTAATGGCTGTTCCTGTAGCGTATACGGACTAGACCAGTTTGCTAAGGAAAGGACCATTCCTTCTGCCTCCAGCATCATCTGAAGTGGGTGCATGGCCTTTATGCTACCTTAAAATTCACCCTGTTGGGGAATCTCCAGCTGCCATCTGCAAAATTTGAACTTTTTGGCAGAAGAGGACAATGGGAGAGAACTATTCCCATCTACAACATGCCGTCCAGTATGAGGGAAATCTAGTCTTGGTTCTTTCACCCAAACGTTGGCCTCCATACACTGCATGTAAGGAGTTACAGGTTACTCTACTACGAACCTTTCAGTGTAAAGCAGTTCCAAGAAACAATGGGCATACTTAGTAGGATTAATCCTATTTCTTTTACTTAGAAGCTTATCATAGGAATATTACACGTATGACCTTTTCCTACTCTTGGTTTAGATGTATGGCATTTTTCAATCCTACAGGTTAAGTATTTTTGTCAGAATCTTGATAATAACTTTCTCATGCACTTAAGCTGATGTTTGCAAAATTACTGGTACTGAGTTTTTTCTAAGGATTCTTGTAAAATAAATGTAAAGTCTACATACAGTAAATATGTTTTCAGGCAGAAGAAAGATTTTATCACAATGAGAGCTTCACTTTGCTATGTCACACAATCCTGAATAAAGAATCCTTAGGAAACTCCACAAGCAACTCTTTTCAGCCTGATAATCTCCCTTTCAACACCACCTTGTTGCTATTTCCTCCTTGGTCAGTTCCTTACTATTTCTCTATTCAACCCTGTTTTCTCCAGCTTACTGAGCAATTTCCCATGTGGCAGCATATGAAATATTTTACAGATATCCAAACAAATGACACTGACCATTGCTTAGAAAATCAGCTGTCTTATCAAAAACAGATATCAAGTTAGTCTGGCACAATCTACCCTTGGGCAAATCCACGTTGCATTTCAGACATATACAAATTATTGGAAAATATGTTTATCCAGGAAAATTCCATTTTTGTCAGTAGTCCCTGATCTGTATTTTAAACCAGAATGGCTTTTAGAGTTGAAACACTGAAAATGCATACACAACAAAATGCAGGAAACGAGACTATCAACAAAAGGATTAGCAAACACGAGTATACCTTTTAAACTGAGGAAAATGTCTATACAGCAGTGTGAAAAGCCTTGACAAGGCAGGAAACCTGCAACTGGATAAAGTAATTTTTTCTAAAATACTGATATCTGAAAAATAAGACCCTACATGCTCTGCTTCTAAATTTTATTCCATACTGATTTTACAGAAATGGAATGATAAGGTTGTAAGGTTTAATATTCAAAAGTAAAAAAATGATGTTAAGTATGCCTGTTAAACTAATTTTAAAAGCATTTACACATTATACAGTAGTAGCCAACATGTAAGTAAGAAGCCAAGCATTAATAAGAGAAGTATTGCAAGCGCCATAGTAAGATTAAATATAAAAAACTACCATTATTAGCTGACAGTTTTAGAATACCTTCCAGGTGAAACATCTCAGTGTTTCATTAATATTATTACATTAAATCTCATGGAAAAACTCTGTAAGACAACATAAGGTTTTTACAGTTAGGGAAACTGGGGCCTAAAAAACTCACGGCCAATCTGCTAAAGTGCTAAATATCTGCTTTACTTTAACCAGGAGTAGTCCTACCAAAGTTAAGCAAGCATTTAAGTTTTTTGCTGAATCAAGGTGTGAATGGATTTTCTAAAATGAATCAGAAGATTATAGCACAGAAGGAAAATAACCAAGGTCTCCTGGGTCTGAGATTCATGCTTTAATTATGACACTATCTTCCCCTTCTCTAAATATTCAATGATATGCACTGCAGCTGAATTTGCTAGATTAAAACTTTTAGGGCTTACCAGTCATTTGTGCTTTAAGACAAAAATGATCACTAACTTCAGATAACGTGACAGGTGCTTGATGGCTAAGAAGGCCACTGTACATGGCATACATTAGGTCTGTGTCAGTATAAAAATTGTTTTTAACAAAATTCATGTCAGTACATTTTTTCCCATAGTTCCACTTTCCAATTTTTATTTCAAACTACATGGATAAAGCCAGATTTTCAAGTGGAAGCTGAGCTCTGGCTTTATAAGTACCTAGATGAAATGGCCAGATTTTCAGAAGTGCTCTGGATTCAAATGCTCTATATAGCAGTAAGCACTATTTGGGACTCAACTCTTGTGAAAGTCTGGCCACTTTATTTAGATGCCTAAATAAAAACTGCCAGTAGCAAATTCTCTTGAAAATTCTGCTCTGGAGTGATTGCTTGGTGCTATAAGCACATACAAGATTTCTACTTCCAGTGCATAGGTTCAATATTAAGGGACAGTTTAGGGATTTGATTATAATTCATGGTTTGAATTAACACAAGTGTTTTTCTCTTAAATAAATCCTCCTAGAAAAGTCTTAGAAGAGGTGCAACTGTATCAAATTTCTGGAATATGACATACTGTGCCATGATACCATCATTAAAATAGTTTATGATTCCATTACACCACTTCAGAAGCGAGTAAGATTCTGAGCTCTGGAAACTGGCTCTTAATAGGCCCCTAAATTACAATTCAATGTCCTAAAATAAGAAGAAATAAGGAGACTTGTATTAACTATGTATACAGTTACATTGCTGTCACCTCCTACTAGTTCAAAAGTGACATTATAGATTGTGATTACAGGTATATTTCTTCATTTCTAGCTAGATGGATGCTGATGAAGACAGAGGTAGCAAACTGAGCTACCCTAAAAGCAAAAATAAGGAGCCTGTTTACATTTTATATGGTAAAAATCATCTCTCATGAAGAGAAACAAGCCTTTGAGGAAAGCTAATTGGCAAAATAACAATGATCATACTGTACCTTCTCATCCACTGTTACAATCATCTAAAAGGGAAATTGTGGAAAGAAAAAGGATGCACTAATTGTGGGACTGAATTTATCTTTGCCTGTAATCTTACAACTTCAAAGACCACTGGTTTGTAAGCACATCTAACAGTGTGCTTACAAAAAATGTGCATGAATATTAGTTATAACCTAGAGCAAAGGTAAATTAACAGAAGGATCTGCTGAATAGATAATCAAGAATAATTATAAATAGCTGAGGACAAGATACTTAAAAATGAATAACCGGTTAGTCTCCTAATTTCACAGTCAAGGCATTTATCTAATAGTGCCTGGTTTTTCAAAACTGATGGAACCCTTAGCAGCCCCTCTTGAAGGCAACTAAGAGCTAAATCTAGGAAATCTACCAGAGCTACCAAGGAGCAAAATTATTTTGAAAAATGGGGGAAGATATTTAGAAACAAGGGCAGAGTGGAGGGCAGGTGACCAAAGTTAAGTTTCTAAATCCTTATTCAGGCATTTAAATAAGCCAAATTTTCAAATGCTAAAGACCCAATATCTCTCACTGGTTGTTATAAACAAATGCCAAGGATTGTATAGAAAGTCTCAGACAGAGTGGGGAGAACAAATATTGAATTCAAAACCCAACAGTCCCTCCTTTATCTACTTTAAATGGACAAATTATACGATGGATATTTACAAATTTACCTTTGCTCCATGTTTATGCAGAACTTCCATGACATCATTATGAGCTCTTTCAGCTGCAACGTGTAAAGGCGTCATGAAGCTAGAGGGAAAATTATATAAATTAGTTCCGTTTTCCTGATTCTACTGAAACCTTTGGAAATTTTTGCTCAAATTTTCAGAAACTTACTCTTTGTTTTTCTCATTAACATTAGCTCCTTTCCTGAGCAACAGTTCAGTAACTTGTTTTCGTTTAGGATGCAGGGAAGCCACAGCACAGTGCTGTATAAAAAAGCAAACATAAATTACTATTATAACTACTTAGACTTTGAAGTATTTTATGAAGTCCACTGAATCACCTTTACGTATTTTACTGAGTATCAGACTGCAAAGTTTATACCCAGAATCCCAGAGAAATATACCACATTTCTGTCTTTATATATGACACATGGACCAGTACGTAAGATAGTGATCAGTGCTAAATTATTCTAGTCTGAAAACAATTTTGATTTTATAACTACATGTCACAGATGAGAAATACTTAAGTCTCCAACCATATAAGATACCAGGACAATAAATGATGCGATAAGTAAAGGCAGGTAAAGGTAAAGGGATTTTAAAATTTTATTTCTGCATAGAGCTTCTAAAGCCTTACACTGGAATTCTCCTGCTTCTTCCCCTGGGTTCCATGGCAAAACGTTTGCTTTGCTCCTTTTTCTATTTCTATGTATACTGAACATGTTAACCTTAATCTAATCGTTGTTCTGGTACATGTTTTCAGTTAGTGCTCAATATATGGGATTATATTATAAAGCCAACTGTAAAATTAATCCATTTGCTTAGAACAGTTTATTTGACATCCAGAGTGAGATGCACCTTTAAGGGGATCTCTGGGAGCAAGGTCTATCAACATTCCTGCTAATCCTAAGTAACTTGACACAGCCTTTTCCTACATTGTCACATACTTTCCTCTCCCCACTGTGTAGTGGAGCCCAGGTGGCTAGCTGGTTTGTGAGGAAGGCTGCAACTCTGGCTTAGATCCCACATCTCTAGCCATGACTTCACATACCTGGTTAGGATGGTAGGCCTTGCTACCCTGGAAGGCTACACCACTTCCTTAGAACCAGTCACACACTGAAATTTTCAGGGGTGTCCAATTATTTTGGACACCCATTCTGAGAAAAGAACACCTGAAAAACAGTCCTGGAGCATTTCAAATTGAGCACCCCAAATTAACAGCTACTTGAGAACCACTAGGTGTTTTTGAATATTTCTATTTTTATTATAAATGTAAGCACCATAGTGTGAAAACAGTGGAGAAATTGGTATAGATTCTCTTGGATGGAAGTCCCACACTTCTGGGTGTCAAATACTGTGACTTTCAGTAAGTTAGCCACAGAAGCAGAAGTCTGAGAAATGTTAAAGATACTGACATTTCTTTTTCACCTGGTGATGCATGGTAATAAATTCTTGTTATATGAGCTGTTGGACTGCTACGATAAATAAAGATCTAGCTAAACTGCTGCAAAGTTTAAGATTGCTTTTCACCTTCAGACATACCTCCAGCAAGAACAGTTTTTAAGCTCTAAAAATAATCTTTATTTTTCAGGTCAAATAGTTGCTGTATGATCAAGAGTGTCAAATAGTCAAGAGCAGCTCAAGTACTGCAAATGTTAAAAAAATAATAAAATAAGTAATTATTTAGTAAAAAGTATTTTAGTAAAATACTATTTAATAAAAACCACCAACGTAATCAAGAAGGGATTAACTATGTCATTTTAAATGTGATCTGTTTTCCCCAGACAGACTACTGATTCTTTTCCTTCTTATTTAAAAAGTTTGGAATCTTTTCAGAGAAGTCCACTACTGAAATAAAAGACCATCTTGGACATATGCTGCTTAATGGCCCATGTAGAATAGGACCTACAGAGCTTCTGATATTTCTGAGATCATTTTGCAGGGTTTTTATTAACCACCATGTAGTTATGTCTTACTACTCTTTCTAAAAAAGTAAAACAATCTAGTCATACTGTTTTAATAGTGACCATCTCAATTCATTTTGACGAAACAAGTTACTTACTCTATGCTCTTTGCCTTCCTAATGCCTCAAATGATGAACTGGGAGCAGAAGCAATTGTCAATTAAATTACTAATGCACATACTCACACTCGCTTAGTGCAGATATGCTATTTCAGGCGAAGGTCATCTGAAGAAAGGCACTTGGTGCCCAAACGTTAGCCCAACATTTTCCCCAAGTACACGGTGGGTCCAATAAAAGAGTTAACTAAAAAACTTGCATCTCATATATCTGGACCACCACAGTTACAATTACAACACTCCAAATCTACTACAACATGATCACAAAAGCCAGTGTATTACTGATCTGCTTTATCTCTTGTGATGCATAACTATGTTTCATATTGAAGACCCCAGCAAAAATTGATAACACATGGCTGGCAAGCTCTGGTAAGTCACTACAGCAACAGTGGAGGCTAGACAGATCTGAGTAGTGTCACATCAAATAGGCTTTGTGAGCTCAAAATTACTGCCATCTGCTGGAGACAGGACACCAGTCACAGAAAGACAGAGACCCTCTACTGCAGGAGTGCTGTAAACTATTTCACTACTGACTTCCATCAGATGATGATAACATTTAATATTAAATAAACTTATTGGTGTAGAGAACAATTTTAATCAAAAAACATATTTAACTGGGCTCTGGTGGAAAACTTCATTAAAAAAATAGAGAAAAGGTGAGGTGGCTTGACAATTTATTTCAGTCCTTCACAGAGCCCCAGGACATATCTATTTTACCTGCCTTCACTGTCATCCTCTGCATCCCCAAATTAAAATTTTGCATCCAGTCTCCAGAAAAAACAAGAGAGTGGGAAAGTGTCACAGCAGAAGACAAAGCAACCAACTAGTAGAAGTTGCTACAAAGACAATAATCCAATGAGAAGAAAATACAGTCAGAATATGAGCAGGGCAACTGTGGCTTACGTAAGGGTTTCTGGAAAAATCCACTATAAAAAACAAAATTCAAGGAAAAAACTGAACACTACTACTGTGATAGTGATTTATTTTTAAAATATAAAATGCCTGGTGGCATATCCACAATCTTAGATGATGAATACATTTTCATAGTCTAGCAATAAAACCCCCTCAACTAGCACTGCTACCACATATATCATAAAAGAAATGAATTGACTGTATAATCTCACCAGTGCAGTCTCATGCGACTGTGGCTGTTTGAAATTAATGATCTCCAAAGCAAGTGTCTTTTTTACTTTCGCTAGGTCTGCTTCTCTGGCTGCTTGCAGTAAAGAATGTCCTTTGAATTCATCTGTTGGGGAAATAGACATACTTAATATTCAGCAATGTGTCAGATTTATAAATGTTACTTCAGTAAGCTAACTACAATTAACAAAGAAGCAAGGGAGCAGTTTTCTATACCCTTTTGAACACTGGCTTAAGGTGGAATCTTAAACCCTGACCTAGAAAAGGCAGAATAATGTCCTTGAGGTAAGAACTATTAATTTATGTACCACCCTCCCCAAAAGAGGCCCAGAGTATCTTGCAATAAAAAAAAAAAAGTTAATTATAACGTACTCTGGTTACTGACATCTCAAGTTTTAAAATGAAAAACTAAAGGTGCATTCTGTTGTTTTGCATTTACCTATCACCTATAAGAAACCCAGTTTGACAAATGTGTTATTAGCAGGGATCCTGGTTTTATCGGTTTAAAAATACCAAATTCTCTGATTAAAAATACCCAATTCTCAAATAAAAGTCCAAAACCCATGTTTTTCTGCAATTAAAATGAAATGTTTCTCTCTCTCTATGTAGCAGTTGAACACAATGTTTTATTCATATATTTACAATTTTAAAGCAATATGGAAGCCTACCAGAGTGCCTCACAATCATTATCATTACAATAAAATAAATTCTAAATACCTATATATTTTGGCATGTGATTTTGGTGTTTTTATCATGGAGAAATCAGAGCTCCCCCTGCTTTGTGGCACTGAGCAGTTCTCATATGCCAGTGCCCTGCCCTTGCCCACACTGGTGCCCCTCACTCCTAACCCATAGTCCCCTGGGCCCTGTCTGTTTCCCTCACTTACAACCCACAGCTCCGCACCCCCTGCCCCTCTGGCGCCCCTCACACCCCTGCCCTACCGAAATAGGCCCCCAGCTGCCAGGGATATGGGACCTGGGAGCCCCCCCCCCGCATTCTGCACATGCCCCCCAACATTCTGCAGCAATTCTCCTTCCCGGGAGCCAGTCCCCATGCTTGGCTGCATTGTTGGCCACGTGCACTTGCATGTGGTACCCCCTGAGTCCCACTCCCTCAAGCCCCAAGCAGCCCCTTGCACGATGGAACTTTGCCAGCATGCAAGGGGAAACCTGCGGTTTCCTGCATTTTTTTCCTTTAAAGGAGAAAATCTGTGTTTTAATATAGCAAGCGGAAAACCCGGTTCCCTGGTTATTAATACCAACAACACTCTTCATTAAATTATGACATGATTGAAATACATACAAGTCAGTCTCTCTCTCAGTTCTGGTGTTGGAGCCATATCAACAGCACTCTTGCCATGACAATTGACTAGTGTTGGATCTGCACCATGGCTCAACAACAAAGAGCAGACTTCTACACGATTCTTAGAAGCAGCCTCGTGTAAAGGGGTGAACTGCCAGAGGTCCATAGCATTAACACAGGCTCCATGCTAGGGTGAAAAAGAATTCTTCATTTTAGAAATGAACTATAATTACTTACAGAGATGTTTGTCGAAATCATTTTTGAAGTTGTTTCAATTGTTTTCAGTGTGAAAGAAAAATAATTAATTTGTTTTCACCTAGCAAAAATAGGAATATTGGAATTAATTTAATATTTACTGCAACAGATCTTTAGGGGAAAAATGATCAGTTAATATTTGGCTGGAAACATTCGATGGAGAAATACTGAATTCAGCAGTGCAGGTGTGCATTTCAAATCCAAAATCCTGTGCCTCTGAATTAATCACAGGCATAGAAATTGGGATATTTAACAGTGAGCCTCTGCCTTTAACTATCATGTGAATAGACCACATCTATCCTAAGTATGAAAAATGATATAAATATTCTTGCATTCCTCCACTTACCTTAAGTAGCAATTCTGTGACTTCATAGTGTCCATATGAGCATGCATTATGAAGAGGCACAAGTCCACTAGATAAATAAAACAAATAACAGTTGAATATTAACATAGGTATTTAAAATTAAAACAACTATTTAGAAACATTTAAAAAAATTCAGATTATTTTAATATTTAAAGCAAATATAAATGTTTGATTTAAATATTAAAGCGTCTAAATTCTTACTAGAGTAAAAATTTTCTCATTATATTGTGGGATTCCAACCTTCCAAAGCAGTCTATTGCCCACAAGTGCCATTAAAAATATTTGAGTGAAACAATGTAAGTGTTTAATCTACCATGTATTATTGGTGATATAAGCATTCACTGTGTTGAAAACCATCTTTCTTGCTACCAAAAGGAAAATAAAACCTGATTAATTTTAACCTTGGTAAAGACAAATTTGTGTATTACTTCACTTTATATTTACATGCCTCTTCATTTTAAATGTTGTGTAAAAAGAAAAACTGTCTTACAATGTCACCTGGCTTCTGGGTATAGTATGATGTAGAAATATTTACAGATGGTAGATTAAAACAGATACTCCAGAGTAAAGAAGAACCTGACATTTCTGCATTTTTGAAGTACATTATAAGCTTTAAATATATTTAATTGTACAAGGATTGCAACTATTTGAGGGTTATTAGAATTTCTGTAGTCACTGGAGTCTGCACTTTAAAATTAAACTGATGAAGCAAATGATGCAAGACTAATCACAAGCAAAGGTTATATTATGAGAAAGCCATAAATTTTAAAAGATCAGCAAGAGACAAGCAATAAAACAAAGACAGTGAGCCCAGTCTGTAAGTAAAGCCAGATAGGGTGGTTATGGCTCCACAGATATGGATGAATATTGCATTTAAAAACATAGATTTAACCTCTTTGTTACATATACAAAATGCAGAATGCCCTCTTCTCAATTAACTGACTCCCTCAATATCATTTTTTCTAAGAATCAACAATTAAACCCATTACTTCATTAGTTAAAATTAATGTTAAAGATGGCTTTTAAGAAAACGCTGCAGGAACTCTGAAGTCTTTGAGATTTTCTTTGTCCTTATAATTTAAAAGGAAAAAAAAAAAAGCTAAAACTTACTGAACTCTTCTACACTGCTGCCAACTGTTGTGATTGTTATTATTTATCTGTTTTGGTTCAACAGATGAGATTTACCTTCTCTGGACATGTCTGCTACTTACTTAAGAAGATCCGGTGCGCTTATGAATTATAGCCCTGCTTGGGAAAGCCACCTACTTTCCTAACCAGCTGCCTACCCCACCTGCTTCCTCACAGCCAACAAATACAGCTCAGGAGTGGGACAGAGCTCTTTCCCACAACTCTCAGAAACCCAAGTTTGCTCTTATAGGGGGCTGGTGGGGACAGAAAAAGCTTCCCTTATTCCTGCCCCCTCCCTCTTCTGTGCAATGAGGATGGCTCTGCTAGTCCTTTCGGTAATACCTGTTCTGGGAAGACAGTGAAGAACCAGTAGAGCCGCTCTCCAGCCTATAAGGGGAAGAAGGCAAACTCGCTGCAGCTCTTTCTAGGCCTTGGAGGCTAGTGAGGGGTAAGCAGAACGTACACAGGGAATGAGATAACAGAACGGATT
>NW_017729030.1:65763955-65767779 GCF_001723915.1 Gavialis gangeticus
AGCAGAACGTACACAGGGAATGAGATAACAGAACGGATTTGGAGATTGGCATCTGAATAAATTACTTGGCTGAGCTGGGGTTGAGAACTCCTACAGCACCAAAAGCAACTCTCTCTTAAATATGACAGAGCAGGCAACCCTAACCCCTGCCATCCCCATTTAAAAAAAAATAACAGTTAGCAAGCAAGCAAATAAATAATAAATTATAATCCTATTTTCTGGGGGGACCAACCTCATAAATCTTGAGCTCTTTTTAAAATAATCTTTTTGGATTCATTTATTTTTCCCTCAAGAAATTATAACACTACAGAAATAGTTTCAGAATTATCAGTTATTTTCCATAATTACTTCTTACCCCTGAAAGGTGAGAAACGGAAACTGAAGGCTATCCCAGACAGAGGATTCCACAAAGAACTGCCTGCTTTTAACATGGCTACCATCTTCTCATGGTTTGGAAGATGTGAAATACCTTATTAAAGATGGTCACTGTCTTGAAAAATGTCAGTTCTTCAGGAATTTTCTGGGTTTATAATGCTTGGTTTTGGAATAACTGAAACATTCCTGTAATTTATTTTAGCTTGAATTCCTGATTGGTACTACCAAACAACTCCAATTAGTTTTTGTCTAGGATCTGCTTGTCAAGCCAGATCATTCTAATTTCATAAATCTATTTATCCTGAAATTCTTTTTCAGGTGATTATTAGATCTGAACGTTATAAAATCATTAAATACTGTTAATGGTGCTGTATCCAAATCAATATACAAAACATAAGGTTTAAACATACTGTTGAAACTATATATAATGCTCTCTAATTAGTTTCAAAATTTTTGACAAAAACAGCAGCAAATACAGCTAAAAAAATCAATCTTCCACATTTCATTATACTTCAAATATCTTTAAAGTGACAAATTAACCCTCTTTTTTAGACATCTTCGAGCTGAATTTCTCAATTAATAGAAGACAAATCATAATGTAGAGAACTCCTTATCTTGGCTGATGGATAGACAAGACAGACCCATAGCAATTTTTTCCCATAAAGTCTATGTATACAACAAGGAATGAGTTTGGGACAGGAAATGCCTTTTACCAAGGGTATACACAGCAAACACAATGTGGCCTGATTCTGAATACTAATAAAAACTCCAATGAGATCATTATATAGAATGACTCTTCATTCTCAAAAGTAAGTCTCCGGTTTCCATATACCAAGTCAAAAACAAATTGTTTCCCAACCCATCATGTATGCACTTCTGCTATAGTATTTTACTTGGACATGAAGCATACAACTTAAATAAAACATTTTATCTCACTTAATTGGAGAAACTGCTGTCCCTTTTCATATTCTTACTGCTGACAGAAACTGTACAACTAGATGCCTAATTACCCTATCAATTCCAAATATGCATATCTCACTGAAATTAAAGGGATTTACAAGCATACATCTGTCAGGATAATCAGGTCCCAGAAAAAAGTCTTTAAGTGTATGTGCTTTATAAAAACAAACAAACAAAAATCTTAAATAGCATTTGGTTCTCATTTTTGCTAAAATCTGGTATTATTTGCTAAAATAATACTAAACCCCATGAGTTTCCATAGATTGCCATCTAGTAAGGAGTACTCAAAGATACAGAACAGAAATACGGGATTTCAAAAGGGCACATTTCAACCAATTCAGGGAAATAGTAGGCGAGGTGCCCTGGGAGGAAAGACTAAAGGATAAAGGGACCCAGGAAGGCTGGCAGTTTCTAAAAGGCACCGTATTGAAAGCTCAACAAGAAACTATTCTGGCATGATGTAAACACAAGAAAAATGGCAAGAAACCAATATGACTGTAGATGTAGCTTCTAGGATGTCTCAAAATTAAAAGGAAAGCATACAGGCAAAGGAAGGATGGGCAGACAACCAAGGGAGCATATGAGGAAACTTGCAGGGACAAAATCAAGAGGCAGACTATACCTGGCAAAGGAAACCAAGGACAACAAGAAAAGGTCAGAAAAGAAAGACTAAGGAAGCTGCAAGTCCACTGCTAAATAGGCAGGGTGAACTCTTTACAGAAGATTCAAAGAAGGCATAGCTTCTCAACAGGTACTCACAGTCTTCACACACACACAAAAAATCAAACCAGAGCGCTTATAAGGTTTATTTGGATAAGGTAGGGGATAGGCTGAGGGATGAGACCATGAAGAAGACTGGCAGAAATCTTTTGTTTGGTCAGAATGAATTCAAGTTGGAGGGCCTGATGCACTTCATCCTAAGGGACTGCAGGAACTGGCAGGTGGGATCTTGGAGCCTTCAGCAATAACATTTACCAAGTTGTGGGAGACAGGTTAGGTACACGAAGGCTGGAAAAGGGCCAACATAGTGCCTCTCTAAGAAAGACAAAAAGGAGCACCCAGGGAATTACAGTCAATTAGCCTAACTTCTGGAGTCAGTTACTGGAGCATATTATAGCCATTGGCCATTCAGACTGCCTGGAGGAGGAAAACCTGATGACACGACCAGTATGGATTTGCTAAGAAAAAATAATACCAAACAATTTTGATTTCCTTCAACAGAGTAAGTAGCTGGGTGGATGAAAGGAAAGCAGTGGATATGCTGGATTTGGATTCTGTAAGGCTTTTGACAAAGTCCCACACCTTCTCATAAACAAACAGGAGATATCTGGACTAGACAGAACTCCAAGGTAGATGGACAACTGGCTCAAAAGTGCAAGCAAATGGTAATAAATGGATGCATGTCAGAATGGCAGGAGGTTCCCAGTGGAGCCCAGAAGGCTCTGTCTTAGATCTGATGCTGTTCTATATATTTACTAATGATTTGGATGCTCGAATAGAGACCTTCTGGAGCAAATCAACAGATGAGATGAAACTGGGAAGGACTGCAAATACACTGTGGGGGGGGAGGGATAGACTGGAAAGCTTGACTGGAGCCAATGGGATAAAGTTCAGTGCTGACAAATTCAAGGCACTGCATCTTGGGAAGAATAATCAAAAACACAAATACAAAAGGAGTGACGATGGGCTGGATGGCAGCACTATGGTCAAAGTTTTTACGGCCTTGGTGGAGCATAGACTCAACATAAGTTGGAATGTGATGCATCTGCAAAAAGGCAAATGCAGTTTTGGGTTACATCAACAGGAACATTAGATGCAAGAAACAGGAAGTGATATTGGCACTTTACCTGGTGCTGTTTAGGTTCCATCTATGGTATTGTGTGCAGTTCCAGGCTCCACATTTTAAAAAGGACCTGGAAAAGTTAGGGTCCAAAGACAGGCAACAAAATGATAAAGAGCTTGAAAGGCAAACCAAATGAGCAAAGGTTGATAGAAATAAGCATGTTCAGCTTACTGAAAAGGCAAAGAAGAAGAAACATGACAGATGAAGTTAGTATCTGAAGGGCTGCCATAAAGAGGGAGAATACTTTTTCGCTCTCACAACTGAAAGTCAGACATGTAGGAATGGATCACAATTGCAGTAAAGTAACTTTTGACTGAGTATCAGGAAAAGCTTCATCATTACTAAAAGAGTGAGGCCTTGGAATAGTTTGCCTAGGGAAGCTGTGGAATCTCCTTCATTGGAGGTTCAAAAAGAGATTGGATAAGCATTGGTCAGAGGGATGATCTAGGAATAGCAACATCTGCAGCATGCTGTTAAGAGCAACAGCTAGAAGTACAGGAGTCACGTGGAGATCACAAGAACTCAGGAACCCCAGAGAAGGTAGAAATTAGAGAAGACTATGCCTGGCAGCAAGAGAATGAAGAAGAGTTCCATAAATGAAAAAAAAAAGATTAAAAGGAGTTGGGATAATTCATGGAGGGAATAG
>NW_017729030.1:65767790-65776158 GCF_001723915.1 Gavialis gangeticus
AAGATTAAAAGGAGTTGGGATAATTCATGGAGGGAATAGGATGACAGAAGAGGGCATTCTGGCTCTCCAGTTAGGCTGTGTGGAGCTGTGTTTGCAGTTCCCAGCTTGCAGTGCAGAAAGGAGGGTGTTCTGGTCTTCCCATGCTTTTGAACTTTGTTGGTTGCCACATGATGCCAGGAAGAAATTTTCTCCCTCCAGTTGCTGCAGTGGTCTGTGGGTTGTTGGGTTTTTTTGCCTTCCTCAAAAGCACTGTGAGTTGGCTACAGCCGAGGCTGGCTATTTTGACTGGGATGTGACAATGCTTCAGCTTGGACTGAAAACACCATGAGATTCTTGATTATAAGGTCTTGCTCCTCTGACCCACTGCAACAATGGAAGGAATTTTAACCTGTATTAAGGATGTGAATGATTAAACAATCTATTAATTATTTAACTGATAAGCCCAGTGATAACCAGTTATAGCTTACTGGCTATTGTTTAGTGCAGGGTGGGGCACAGTCCAGAAGAAAAGGGTGGGGGGGAGCGGACAAACAGAGGGAAGCTGTGCAGTGCCCCAGCAGAAAGACGAAGGCAGCAGGGAAGGACAGACCAGTAGGGTGCCAAGGAAACCCAGTGGGGGTCTAGTTGGACTGGAGTCACACGAAGAACTACGGGCAGCCTCCCTATTATTGTTATTATTCCATCAAAGCGTCGCAGGCAAGAAGGAAAGGTGTCCTATGGATGGAAAGGGGAGTGGTTGCAGAGCTACCAGAGTAGTCATGGACACCCCTGGGACCCTGCCATTCTACACAGTGCCACAATCCCGTTTTACCAGTGGCAAGTTGGGGTATAATTGGTGTTTTGGGGCACTGTGCCTGGTAGCTGGGTGAGAGGGTTGTTTGTGCAGTTTTAAGAACAGGTTAGAAAAATACCTGAATAGGATGGGTTACATAAGGATGATCCTGCCTTGAGTACTGCATTTGACTATATGACTTCCTGAGGCCCTACTTTTCTATGATTCCATGCAAGCACAAATTTAAAAATATAAATTTGTTTAATGATGGTATAACAGAGATGACTACAGAAGTAAGGAGTATAAATCGTCATCATAATTCATCTCTCAAAAATTTTACCCTCAAAGATTATTAAACATAAAGCACTAATTTTGATTTTGAAAATAAACCAAGTCCAATTCTTCAGCTGAAGAATAACTCATTTAGACAGACTGAGTTACAATACACAAAAGAAAAAATTGTAAATGTCATTAACACAGAACCACTTTGAAAATGGAGAATGCATAGACCAGTCCCACATACCCCTTGTCCTTGGCATGAACATCAGCACCGTGTTGAAGCAAAAGCTGAACTATTCGAACTCTGTTATAGCCTGCTGCTAGATGTAATGGAGTAGACTGCAAATAAAAACAAAAATTAGACAGGGAAACAGGATGCATCCATATTTTAATTTATATAGTTCACTTTTCAGTATTTAAACAAAGGGCAAGATTTGGCTGAATGGTCAAATGTTTTGCCCCCCCCCCCCTTTTTTTTTTTTAACAAAAACTAAATTGTAGAAGAAACCACTTCTCTGTTCATCAATATTTTTTCATAAAATAGACGTGGTAGTTAGCTTTGTCACACCTATACTTAGGTACCACCATCTTTTAGGGTCCTCTCCATCCATGGTTGCCAACACTTGAGATTTTACTGTGATACTCAGTGAGATGCTTGAGGCACTAGGCATGTAAACATACTAGAATATTGAATAAAGATGAAAAACATGAACCTAAAGGTTAAAAACTAGAAGGCAAGCCGAAGCATTATTAGAATGTTCAAAAATATGAAGGCAGTCATAATGTATTGCTTTTAAAATTTTTTAACTTTTCAGACAAATCTCATGATTTTGATGGCCTGACTCAGGATTTTTGAACACTTGATGTTATCTGTACTATTATATACTTTCTAGTTAAACCAACAGGTTGAACTGTGGCAACTGACTCTTCCAGCGCTTCAGCTGTCATTATTCATGAATAATCAACATCTCCGTGACATCCATTTGCTTCTGACAATTCAGTTACGTAAGGTGAATTATTATGCAGCAAAGAGACATAAAACACTATCCAAACAGTCTTTTAAGGTAAAAGAACACCCTGTCATAGTGATGATACCTGAAAAACAGCCCAAATGTTTAAAAGGACATGTACAATTTTGAGGGCAGGAAATGCAAAGTGTATGCACAAAGGCTGGATATTTGCAAGAGTGCACATACCCACACACCATGTTTATCGTATATACACAATGTATGTAAGTTTGATACCTGCAGAAATGCATTCACACTTAAAGCATGAACTAATATTTTCATGCAAGCCATATACAAAGAAACATTTGGAGAAGGGGGAGAATGTGTGAATGCAGAACAAGGTAAGTCTGTTCCCTTGCTCTGCTTGTAGCAGGATCATTTTGTTCATTTTTTAACAGAATGGCTCTTTGGCTCTGTGTCCAAAGAATGCAGGTGTCTTCTAAGCATGCTGCATTATGCTAATAACTCTATACATATGAACATATAGCAAACTGTGTATCCTTCGTATAATTTCCTCCCACTAAGTCTAATTCTTCTGCAAACTGTTCTTTTAAAACAAAAAACATTTGACTATTTAAGCTCGGTACAATAATTAAAATCACATTCTTTTTCTCACCTTATTAATAAGAATGTTATTGTAATTGAAAGTCTTTCAACTTTACAGCAATTTCCCCACTTTTGTTCACATACTTACCACAAGTTTAATTACCTTAAAAGCTTTCTATTAAGAAGCAAATTTTGTGTACTTTCTTCCTTTGAAGGAGTAAGCCTTGAATAGAAAATGGAAGGTGTCATTTCCATCTTCCCTATGGGTTAGGACTGGAGGGACTAGGACAGTTTTCAGCTGACCTTACTTAGTGGGTTGATCTTTTTTGGCACAAAACTCATACGGGAACAATGTACAGAGAAAATAAATCTCAAACAGCTGATGAGATACTTTCAAGTCATGTTATACTCTATTCTTTGGTTAGGCATACACCTACAATTTAGGTCTATAAATATACAATATTACAAGTGTTATGAAACATTTCCTCTATTAGCTAACCAAACTGTTGTCATATTAGTGTTTCCTGTGATAAATATCAGATGCTACAGTATAGCCACATGCTGTATGTGTTTCTGGGAATGAATGCTTGTTTAGAACTATTGCTACTTTCAATAAGCTGTATTATGTTTTTAATATAGGTACAGCATTTCATTCCCAAAACAATAACTGCTCTGAACTACTAAGCAATACACAGACATCATTTGTACTGTATGACCAAAGTGTACACTCACCTCTGGTAAAGAAAAATGTCCTCACTTACTGTCTGTTTATTTTTGGATATTAGAGTGTCTATGCAGTTTTGTATGAGAATGATCTATTTCATCTTCACAGTTCATTATGCACTGTAAACACCAGACAACACATGCAAAGTCCCTAATGCAGAGGCGATATCTGACCTACTCATCCTGCAAAGAAACATGAAACAGAAGAAAGACCATCTACAGAATTTTCTCCCCTGTAGTCCCTACTGAAGCCCCCAAAAATAATTTCTTCCAATTTGAGGCCCTTCAAAGTACTGGCGGCCTGTTATTCTGCTCTAAAATCTTTCCTCTCACTGTTTAAACAGAACATTAACTTTGTCAGGGTCTACCTCAGAAAAGATGCTTGTAAAATTTTGATTTTTTTGATGCATCAAAACATACACGTTTGTAGAAATACAGTATCAAAGAGCCTAGCTCATCACAGCTGACACTTAGAGAATACTGTACTCAAATATTCTCTAAAGAACCAGTTGCCTTGATTATTATTGTAATGACACCTCTGGAAAGAATTTGTTGAAATATGAACAGTCATAGTACATAGTAAGGTCTGAATTCTAAAGCTACTTGGGAACCATTACCTGGAGCTGAGGTTAGATTGTGGAATGAGAGGGGTACACTAGTAAGGCATTCTTCAGTCTGACTGAATTCATCATAGCAATTTTCATCTGCATATTTTTAATATGATAGCAGTAGCTCCAAAGTTCTTCCTCATTCATATTAAACAAGACTAACAGGATGTTCTCAACCAAGGGGAACTCTAAGACATGGACTCTTATTAACTTTTCTTCATTTCTGAAGACTTAAAAATATAATGACTCAAATATGGCTTATGTGTTCAGGGGTCACAGAATCTGCTGTCTTTTGCCCCCTATTTAACAGAATCTCAGCAACAGAATCTCAGCCTTTGTTAAAACAAAGAAGTATTTCTAGCTTATGGCTGGAGAAATGATGAAAGTATACAGCAAATGAAAGCAGCATTACCACCTTTGTTTCCAGAAAACTTTCAACAATGGCATTAAGAAGCATGAACTACCCCATTCTTTATCCAGGTCCTCTTGACCCCACAATTCCATGATCTCAGATGAAGAAGATAACTGGAGCTCTCAGCTCTCTTTCACATTCCCTGCAGAAGTACAACTAGTCAGTTTACACTTCCAGCTTCCCAGCTGCAAGCTAGGCAGCCTGGAGGATAGCATAATACTGGAGGTTTATGGAACCAGGGAAAGGAGGCAGTGAGGTAGACTACAAGCTCTTCCCTTCCCTTAGATACATGGGGAGGAGAGTAGTTGTGCATTAGACTGCCTAGTGAATATCCTGGGAGACTATGAGTACAGTAAGAATGCTTGGAGAACACAGTAGGTGGGAAGGAAATGCCAGAAAAAAATAATTGTAAAAACAACAATGGACTTTGTGTGGATGAATTCTTGACTATAAGCCACAGTTGTGGTCTAGTCTACAAAGTTTAGTCATTATAGTAATTAGTTGCATCATAAAAATAAACAAACAAATAAATCACTAAAACATAACAATAAATGGACTTTTATATAAAACTGATGGATTATTCCTACAGAGTTAAAAGTACAGAAATCAGGTACTGTGAGTAGTGATATCATATAATGTACTATAATCATATATATAAATTTAATAGTTTAACATTAAAAAAAGACTTAGAACTACAAATTACTTTTCTCCATGTGTTATACTGGTAGCCAAGAGGCTTACAAATGGGAACCTCTAAAGTATACTGACCTTCCTAGAGTTATATTTACACACTGATTTACCCATATATCAAGCCAATCACATGTCGTTTTTAATTGCCAGTGTACTTAAAAGGAATTCAATGTCACTTCTACTATAGTAGACCCTTATGTAAGACACTTATGTTATTTTTAAGTTTTATGTTAGTCATAAACTAGTTAAGCAGGTAGCATGCAGTTAAACAGAGTTCATTATACACAAGATGGCAATCATTGCAAGGGTGTAGACCTCAAGTTTATACTAAAACAGATGGTTTTGCTTTTAACAATTTTGAAGATGAGCTGCCTGGGAATTTGAAATGCAGGTCATTTTTAGATAATGAAATAGGACAGATTTTCATGTTCTTTTCATTTAACCTTAGTTATTTTCTTTTTCTTCTAAAGTTACAATTTGATGATCCTTTCTCTGTAGGTCATGTTTACGGAGAGTTCCTTGAAACCTTTGATTTCTGTACCTACCTCACCCTAACGTGGGGCAAAGTAGGAATTGGGCAAGAAGTGGATGTGGTCAGAAATGTTTGACTGGAATGATTTCCCAATGGCAAATCCACTTTCTAGAAAGTCAGTCCCAGCTCTGAGGCTCTCTAGCCCATGAGCAACCTGAAAGCCCTAGCTCTTAATTTCCCTGGCTGTTAAAAAGCAAGAATTGTAACTCTGCCCTTTTTGAAAGATTATTAATAATTAGCAATTGCCCGTCAGGAATAACAAGGGGGGGGGCATGCAGGGACTGAGCCCCATGCCCCGCCCTCACCCCCCTGGTCTAGGCCCGCTCCCACCTCCCCTGCCGCAGTGGTGGGGAGGGGAGTGGAGGAGAGGAGTGGGCCTGGGCCTGATGCAGGGAAGGACCGGCCTGAGGGTGAGGAGAAGCTGGGCTGCAGCAGCAGGGGGAGCAGTGGGCCTGGGCTGACCTGGCAGCAGCAGGGAACAGGAGAAGCAGGCTCAGAGCTGATGAGGGGGAGGAGTGGGCCCAGGCTCAGGGGAGGGAGGAGGTGATTCACTCTTCCCCTCCCCCCACATCGCTGCAGTGTTGGGCTGGGCCCGCTGCTGCCCCCTCACCACCACAGTGGGCTGGCTTCTCCCTTAGCTGGGGCTCGATTCTGCTCCTGGTCCACATAGGGCCTGGATCCACTCCTCCCTGCCACCACTGCTGCCGTCGCAGTGTGCCTGTTATTCCCCCAACCTGTGTTCGGCCTGCTCCTCCTGCAATGACAGAAGGGGGGAGAGGCGGGCCAAGGCCAGAGCTGGTGGCCTCCCCCCGTGGCATCTTGATCCCCCTCCCTCCCATGCCACCACCACTGTCATCTCCATGCCACCTCATCCCTGCCACTGCTCCATCACTGCCACCTGCAGAGAGCAGGGCAGAGGGGGCAAGGCCAGCGCTACTGGCCTAGCCTCCCTGCTCTCCATCCCCTGTGTCCCCACCATCATGGCGGTGCTCCCCCACCACCAGCTCCTGTTCAAACACTTGCTGGCACTCTGATTGGCTGCTTGTCAGCCAGTTGGAGTGCAAATAAATCATTACAGACAGGCAGACAGATACACAGACTTAGGCTTTTATAATATTAGAATTCTGAGGATCTATATTACTTGTGATGTAAAATTTCAGATAATTAATAAACAACTGTCTGAAATACTATGAACCTACATTATTTTTTCCCCAAAAAGAACAGTTTAGGTTAAATTTAGCTGCCTAAGGATCTGCAATACTTACCATTAAAAGAAGAAGACCAGTAGTTACTGTATAGAACCTATTCCTGCTACTACCTGTACATGACAGTAACTTTCAGAAGTCTGATTAAAGCCACTTGGGTAAAGTTATTTAGGTACAAGAGCATTTGGCAAAATCAGATACCTATATTTATTTATATCTATGTATATACACAATATAAAGAGTAAGATTCCAGCACAAAGCTCTTTTCTTCTTTTCCTCACCCTAAACATTAAATTGAATATCCTTAGTTTTACAGTCAGTGTTGGCAGAAACAACTCTGGAGAAAGGTTCCCATAATGCAGTGATATTGTACAGATTATTGGAAACAGCACTACCTTAAGCAGATGACTTTTTATTTCTGAAATTTTAATTTCAGTCTAACTGGTTAAAGTGCTGGCAATGAAAGGGAAGTAATAGCTTTACAATTCTATAACATTTTAAGATGGACATTATCTGTAACATCATTAACAGGTGCAGAATTATTTTGTGATCATAATTCAGGTTGTCTTTTTATTATTATTATTTTCTGCCACCTGTCTCAATACTACTTTGTTCTATAGTAATCTTGCACGCATTCTTCTTTGTTTCACAAAGTGTTGTCCTTAAGGCAAATACCTTCATTATAATATTTTTAAATCTCTACCATTTTAGATGGGTAAACCATGCAAATATGGTCTTTCTGTGTAATGTAATTTTTTGTTAAAGAAAACAGTGACATTACACTAAACATCAATGTTCTTCCACAACTAAATAATTCTATAACAAACAGGAGATGCAAATATAGGTTGTCAGTTAATACCACCTTTGTGCTTCCATACTGTTTAAGATGTGACTTGCTTTATGGCCTCCAGAAAGTCTGCTATTAAAAAGATTTTAACAGTAAATTTAAAATAAAGTGCAGAAGCAAAAGGGAGACTGGGGTGATACCATCAATTGGTTCCAGCTCCCAGTTTTCAAGGACCAACTTGGCTATAATACTACTTACGTCTACTGATTTAAGTTTTCACTGACTTAAGTTCCTAAATGGACTTTATACTAATGCAGGATGGCTCTCAGGCAGTTAATGGCAATTATGGCCACTCTAACAACATTTAAGTACATTTACAAGGAAGGGGGAGGGAAGACTTTATAGCCTCTGCTTGTTCTTCTCTAATGTATAAAAGAGTTGAAGGCTTAAAGGAAAATGAGAATAGGGAAAAGGAGCTTTGCTTATTGCTTTTTTAGGAAGCATCAGCTATGTCAAACTTAGGCTTCGTACTGACATTCAGTTTCTCCTGGGAAAGTCACTGCTCTCCCAGGAAAAACCATAAGTATACAGATGTTCATGCTTTTTCTCTTAGAGTAAAATGGCCACTTCAGGAGAAAAATAATATGGGCACAACCAAGGGTAAATCACTCCCGGAAGCATTTCTTTTGGGAATGTGGTTTCTCTCAAAAGAGAAGATAGTCCCGTTCCCCCCCCGGCAGCAGGGGGAGCAGTGCCCCCCCCCCCCCCGCCACCACAGGCACCGCCTCATGGGCCTCTTCCTCCCCA
>NW_017729030.1:65776424-65780801 GCF_001723915.1 Gavialis gangeticus
TACTCTAGCAGGGAACAGAACGTCCCCTTCATTATTTCCACACTGTGCTGCAGGGAAACAGAAGCTGACCATGGCAGTCTGGATCAGGCAATCAGGGCTGCCCTATGCACTATTGCCATGTGTTGGCAGGCTAAGTAAGGAAGCCTACAGTGTGCTAGGTTATGTGCATATACTCCTCCCCCCTACCCCGCTGCACTGTGTTAGCATTGCAGGCTCTCAACTCTTCAGGATCTCAGTATTCAAATGTCTGTCTGTATATACAGCTCTGGGTAATTTCTTCTACCAGGAGAACAAACAGATTATTTGAATGTGTGCATGCAACCTTAATCTTTACTGGTTTTACAGAATCATAGGAGAGGAGGGTTTGGGCTCAGTTGTGAATCATGAGGTCTCATCTGTCCAGTGAAGGATCAGAGATGTTGAAACCTTAAAAAGGGCATCTTTTCCTTTGTTTTTGCACATTTGCATTAAATAGCAAATTGAAACCATAGTATGGAACAGCCTAAATAAAAAGCAAACCCTCTTTCTGCTAAACTGGTTTTACTTATAAAGTCCCTCATTGTCATAATCCTAGTAAGTTCTCCAATCATTCAGGAAGTCTTTTTGTAAAAACAAGTTTGCAAAAGACCTGAATTTCTTATGAAAAACAAGAAACAACAATCTTAAAAAAAAAACAAAAAAGTCACCCTACCCCATCCAGATGTTCTGTATACATCACACAGAAAAGGGACTGCGCCCAATATTTTTCTTTGCACGTCACCTTTAGCTCTATTACATATCACATGCTACAGATTTTACATCTCTCATTAGCAAGAAAGGCTAGGATATGTTACATTTAGTATGTTCAGCTTTCCAGCCTTATGGATGGCCCATTAGCAAGTTTCAACACAATAGGAAAATGCAAATGTCAGTGCAAAATTCTTATCTTTCATTAAATGTTACCTTTACTCAGATCATACTGCCTGCAGAAAAGAGTAGCAATAATAGTAATATTTTGCACTTACACAGTGTGTCTTACAGCCTCCCTCAAAATACACCTTCCTTTTTTTCTTTTTTTTATGTATTATGGGAAGAATAATGGAGCATCTAATCACAGACAGGGCCTCAGTATCACAGTTTGCATAGGGCTGATTATTTTGAAAGATGTCCTGACTCCTGCCAAGATGATAATTTGAATCTAGCGTTCTAAGCAAAACCTTCTGAACAAACAGACGGCCCCCTTTGCCAAGGGTTTGAATTTATGCCATCGAGCCTCTCTTCCCAGTCCCAATAGCCTATGTCTGTTTGATGATGCTCTCATATGGGCTTCTCTAAAACAAAATGCATCAATCATGAGTTTATATGAGAAGAATATTCCAAACGCAGGCTGAGATGCTTTTGCTGTCTTTTTAACCTTCTGATTACTGGGCTAAAAAAACAAGTTTCAATCATATTAAAATCTACAGCTTTGAATTTCCGCACTGCAAAAGCGGGTGTGTTTTTTCTGTTGTTTGTTTAATTCATTTTTCAAATTCAGGATACAGGAAAGTAATATGCAATAATGCATCCACATTCTGTCCATCTTATAGTGTAAGCTGTTTAGGACAGGGAATATTTTATTGTTGTGTTTCACAGCAGACCCAAAGTCTCTAGACACTACCACAATAG
This sequence comes from Gavialis gangeticus, assembly GCF_001723915.1. Lineage (NCBI taxonomy): Eukaryota > Metazoa > Chordata > Crocodylia > Gavialidae > Gavialis > Gavialis gangeticus. The sequence goes on from NW_017729030.1 coordinate 65,778,072, forward strand.
TAAGGAGTGTTACTCTGAGAAACTCAAATTCTTGATGCTGAACAGTTGAACATAATTATTTAATGCTCATAACCATTATGGATCAGGCCTCCACTGCACCAGATGTTCTATTAAGACACATGAAGCTACAGTCTTACCCTGAAGATTTGAGCAATGGAGTTAAATTCTTAGCAGCTGGACAAGGGATCATGCTCCTGCTAGCTAGCCATGTGGCTTGCACAACACAAATATTATTACACTCATTACCCAAATTTATTTTAAAGCAATTGTGTATTTCCTAATTTAATGGCTGACAGATACCCTTTCAAGGTGCATTTCTACATGCAATTTTATGAAAGCAAGTTACGCATTTTACTGATGGTAAATAGACTAACATAATAAGTGTAAACTTTTAAAGGACAGATAAGCATAACAGTTTAGAGCCTAAATATTTTTCGTAAGCCATGTAAAGAATATAAAGTCAACTCCTAATACCTACAAAATGTAACAAATGAACAGAGAACACATTTCTCACTCAACTGTGAATGCTTAAGCTTAATATTTAAATTAGAACTGTGAGTTAACTTTTGGTCATTAAACCAGATGGCCTGGCACAGAACTAAAACAATCCCTATTATGCTTTCTTCTGAATGTTTTCAGTTTACCACACAAGCTGCATTTACCAGTAGTAATTAAATTAAATCACTTTATCTTCAGAATACATCCAGCAATATCTAATTGTGCTGATGAATGGAATTTTTTTTTTTTTTTTTACCAGACTAAGCATTATACTAAAAGAGTATCACTAACTGTACACTGCATTTTTCAAGTAAGTAAAGAAATATATTACAAGCAGACCACTCCAAATTTCTGGACTTGTAAACTGCAGCTTACTTTTTATTTTTAAAATCAAATTCTCTTGTGCATGTAAAGCTTTTGTTTTATTTTCAATAACAAAGGTCCATTGTTTTGAACACAAAAGTGGAGCTGATCCAACAGGCACACATAAGCTGGACACAGCATGGTTGGAAAAGGAGCAAGAAGACTAGCACCAGCTCGCTAGTAGAGAATGCTCTTCTTTAGACCTATGGGAGGTTTTTTTGTGGGAAGTAGGGACAGAAAATGGAAAGGTATGCTTAAAAGGATTTTTTCTCTGCTCTTAATTTCAAAAGAAATCTTAGCCAAGTCTGTGATACAGAACACAGAAAAGTTTAGTTGTCACTAAGAAGGTATCTCTTATAGCAGCATATGGAAATGTGCCAACAAAGCACCACATTATGGAATCTAGAAGTAAAAATCCCTCAACACATTGAGTACTGCATTTCAGTTAGGGCTGGTCCCCCCAAGCCAGACAAATGCTGAAAACCAGAAGCAGAGCTGGAAATGATTTTTAAGAAGAGAGTTAAAATAAAAATGGATAGCTTGAATATGTGAAGAGAGAAAGAATACAGTAGGGAGACTCTCATAGCTTAAGCATATCTAAAAAAAATTAGATAAAAATGAGAGAAGTAAAACATTTGCTGAGGTTCAGTAACTTTTCCCCAACACTGAAAGCTCCCAATTTTTTTCTATTTAAAACTAGACTGGACTAAAATACTACAGATACACAGAGGGAATAATCCTAAAAGTAGAGGGATGCCCTATATGACAGACTAGAACCCTTTCACCTTTGTTTTCTATGCAGTTACTCACTGTTAGTTTCCATAAGTGTTAACACCTAATTGAGACATGCCCAAATCATCTGCTGCCAGAGTTCACTGTAGCAGGTCCAACCTTTGGGCAAGAGTGCAACTGGTTTTTGGACCTGTGATTGAATACCGTGTGCCATATGGTACCATAAACCTAAATTATACAGCTCAGGATTAGGAAACCATTATGCTAGATGCTAGATAAACAAAAACAGCACTGCTGAGACAATTCTAGGATCAGGAGCTTTGTACAAGAAGAGTCTTTTGAATCATGGAATTAGCTGTGAGAGAAAAGAAAGAACTAAAAATAGTTTTACATTGTGTGGACTCACAGGAAATCACTACTGTAACTATGCTCTTCAGAGGCAGGACAGAAAGGGCTGAAGAACTGCCTTGGTAAAGCAGGGAAAGTGCCTACTGTCCAGAACTCATAAATCACAGAGGAGCAGGGCATCAATACTCTAAAGGGTATAGAGGTACGGATGGATAAAGCTTTTCCAATACTATATACTGCATAAAGTAGGCAAAGTCTCCCCGAAATTAAAGCTGTGCAAATGGGGAAGGTGGTCACGTAAAGGGGACTGAAATGCCTTTGTTACTTCTCACAAAGTTACTGCACTTCCCTCTGAGAAGGTCCAGTAGGTAACTCTCAGTCTTTTCTGCATTCACCCTTCTGTTCTGTTACTTAGAAGGCAACAACAATGCAGGAACATACTCTAGGAAGACACGGTACACTTGTGGGCAAAAAACAGAAAAGAAAAATACGTATGTGGAGAAATGTAGTGAAATAGAAGACAGAAGTCTAAAATCTTGGAAGTTGAAGGAATGCAGGTATATTTCTACAGCATAAAGAAAAATTTTCTGGAATTCTGTATTATGGTCCTTTTACTTTTCATTCATCAGCAGGGATCCTGGTTTTCCCTGATAAAAAAAACTGCAAATTCTCTGATTAAAAAAAAAAAAAAAAAAAAAAAAAAAAAAAAAAAAATTCTTTAAAACCCCAAAAAGTTAAAAAAAAATAAAAACCCCCCCCCCCCCCCCCAAAAAAAAAACAAAAACAAAA
>NW_017729030.1:65785801-65786896 GCF_001723915.1 Gavialis gangeticus
CTCTGATAACCCCAAAAGCTGTAAATAAAATTAAAGTCCCCGCCCCCACCCCCAGCCCTACTGGTGCCCCTCACTCACCCCACAGTCCTCCTGGCCCTGCTTGTGTCCCTCTCCCCCAAAACAGCCTCCCTGGCTCTACTGGTGCCCCTCACTCTCCCACAACAGCCCCCCAACCCTACTGGTGGCCCTCATCCCACAGCCCCCCCCCCAGGCCCTGCTGTTGCCCCTTGCCCCTCACTCACAGCCCCTGCCCCCCCCCCAGCCCTGCCTGAGGGGACCCCCAGCTGCCAGGGCTAAGGGGCCAAGGACCCCAGTCTGCAGCCCCCTGCCCCCGACAGCAGGCAGTGGCTGCAGCAGGAGAAGGGGCATGGAGCCAGCTCCCCCTTGCTGTCTGCCTGCTGAGGGCTCGGGCAGGGTCAGGGTTGGCTCCTGGCTGCAGCATGCACTCCCGGGGGGCAAGAGGTATAATTGTGATGGCTGGAGTTTGGATTAGGGGCACATGAATGCTGGTGTACTCTGAGCTACCACTGACTGTTGGCAGGGACCAGGCCTGCTTTCATATTCCAAAGAAAAGCAGGCATTCACTCATTCCCTCTTCCAGGTACTTTCACTGGTGTCCTCCAAATGGCAAGTGAGGCTGGTAACAAAATACAGATTGATGCAGCCATCTCCCACCAAGATCCTAAACAAGGGCATGCAGACGTTCCTTCTCCTGCCATCCAAGTGTTGGCATCTTGTACCTTTCAGACCGGCTTTTGCCATCTGGTGGCACTGGTGACTGTCCTGGTTGTGACCACAGGGAACCATTTGTACTGTGATGGCACTATAGATGTCACGGTTGTGGTATGTTTTTCTCAGTGCTTTCTGGATGTGTTGCTCAGAGCCGAGAGCTATATAAGGTCAAAAACCTTATTGTACCTGAAGTTAGGCATACTGTACTGCAATCTAGATGTGGTGCTGGACTGGTAGGGTGAAGGCAGTTCTTGAACCTGAGTTGGTATGCCTAGGTGTGAAAGGGCAATCCAGTCAAAAAAAAAGCGCAGAATGATAGTTTTCCACTTTTGCATCTGTTTTGTTTTGGTCTTTTGGGATTTT
>NW_017729030.1:65786949-65788439 GCF_001723915.1 Gavialis gangeticus
TTTTTTTTTTTTTTTTTTTAAAGGGGTAGGTCACATACTCCTGACTCCAGAGCAGTTGAATTCATATGGGAAACTAGAGCAGCTGTCTCAGGAAAGACTGGGATTAGTATGGCATCCTGTTTAGCTGATAAGTTACCTATACCAAAGTAGAAACATAGACCCCACCTTAGGCCACTGTATGTTTTACTGACGTAGTTTTACTCCCAATTCCAGGGTACTTAAACTGGTTTTAGGGCTATAGGTGATGTCATTAGTCCCTTTTTTTTTTCCCCCCACACACACATTAGCTTAATGTGGGTTACAACTGTTTAAGCATTTCATTTTGTCCCTCCTCCAGTAAATCTTGTCAAAGAATAATGTGAAAAGTTTCTATGACATTGCTAAAGGCGACTGGGATGAGAAAAGTTTGTTCACTGGGCTAACACAAGCGTGCACATTTTCACCTGTTATCTTACAGCCAAGTTTAGAACTCCAATGCCAAAAGCTATGAAAACCCACCTGGGGCATAGTTGCTTAGATTTCTTTGCCTTTGTTTTAAATAAATATTTTGGTGATTGCTATGATATCATAGTAGATATTAATGTATGGCTACTCCCCAAACTGCTTTATCAAATGACTAGGAAAAGCCTGCATACAACATTAAAGCAATCTGAAAGGGAACCATCTGGAACAAGAGGCCCAACACTCCATCACACCGTGCTGTCTTGTTCTCTTAGCCTTTTAAATTGTCATCAGTTCACTTCATACTACAGCAGACTGATGAGCCTTTATTTCAGTTTCTGTACACAATTAAAATGTTTTTAATGTCTTTATATATTTATATTGCTTTTTCTTTAATCTATCTCCCACACTTTTAAAGGTTTCAAGATGCAGTTTCACAACACTTTCATATCAATGGAAAAGAGTTTTAGATAATTTTGTCCATTTCACTGTAAATACAGGATTGGCCTCTACCACTTTATTCATTTTAGATTAGTTAATATATATGGATTCAAAATAAAAAAAAAAAGACCCTCTCCAAAGCACAATATCTATATGCTAAAAGCCATATAAGCAACTGTTCAAAATCCAGGATTATCTGATATTTTAGAATCCAGTTAATCTAAAGAATTAAGATACAGGCAGGCCTTGATTTACAACTTTTTGAGTTCAACAAACATCACTTATGACTTTGATAAATCAACACCTTGCATCCAGCTGGTAAGTCTGTTGTGATGGAAGAGGAGGTAGAAGGGAAGGGGCATTGGGGTGGAGGGCAGGTCAGGGACCCCGCGGTGAGGGAGAGACCATGGCCAGCACTGCCCAGCCGGGGCCAGGCAGGTGCGGGACTGAGCTGCGGGTTGTCAGGGGACATGGGGAGGGAGGAGGCAGTGGCTCCCACCGTTGCACGCTGCTAGTCTGGCGGGTCGTCCAGCGTTTCCCACCACTACTCCTGCCACTTGTCCAGGAGGTCGGGGGGGGGGGAATGCACCATGTGGGGCCATGCTGGG